>NC_092811.1:9019579-9699046 GCF_040954645.1 Diabrotica undecimpunctata
AATAGAAAGTAGGTATACAGGGTGGCGCACCGAAAACGAAACAGATGCATTTACTGGCAGACGATTCCTTTTTAAAAAAACGCTTGGACCCGTCGATTTTGTTATCGAGGGGGAAACAAAATTGGCATAAAATCACATTAACATTTGCAGCCCCCTAAGCGGGGGTGGCACCATCCCTAAAATCTTAAATGGAAAGGGGGGTCGAACGATCCATCATTTAAAAGGTCTTTCAACTCCCTTTACAATGATGTAAAATTCATGTACTTCAATTCAGTAGTTTTGGAGATTTATTGATTTAAAGTTTAAATACATCATCGTAAGAGGAGATCAATACATAGCAGCAAAGTTGTTAAAAAATAAAGAATGAACTGACCTGTCAGCCGAGTAAATGTTGAAAATGACCACCATTACTTTCCATGCAATAATAAAGATTTTGCTGAAAACGTTGCCGGACATTTTGCAATATTTGAGGAGTAATTTGATGGCACTCATTCACAATTCTTTGTCGTAAATCTTCTAAGGATGTTGGCTGAGTAGCATAGATTTTGCTTTTTAAGTAACCCCACAAAAAGAAATCCAAAGGTGATAAATCTGGCGATCTTGGGGGCCATTCAACGGCACCTCTTCTACCAATCCATTGACCTGGAAAGGTCTGATCTAAATAATGCCGAACTCTTAATGCGTAATGTGGTGGGGCACCATCCTGTTAGAACATCAACATATTCTCAACGTATCGACCATCATTCTGATTTTCAATTATATCTGTTAGCGCAGGATCTATGGCATTTTGCAGTAATTCCAAATACATTTCACCAGTCAAATTTCCAGGTAAGAAAAAAGGACCAACCAAATGATCGCCAAAAATGCCAGCCCAAACATTTAATTTTTTTGGCTGCTGTGTGTGTACCTCATGGTAAATTCTGGGATTAGAGTCCGACCAATATCGACAATTATGACGATTTACTTCGCCATTAAAAAAAAGGAACATTCGTCGGAAAAGCAAATGTTAAATAAAAATTGTTCATCGTTTGTAATTCGTTCACTCATAACTTCACAAAATTCTAATCGCTTATCAAAATCGTCTTCATTAAGTTCTTGTACAAGGTGAATTTTATACGGATGAAAATTATGGGCCTTTAGAATCCGTTGGATAGTACGTCGACTAACACCACACGAAGTTTGCAATTTGCGGGTACTTAATGTAGGATCTACAATAACTTGCCCTAAAACCCTCACTTCTGTTGCTTCGTTCCTTATAAGATTTTCAATATTACGTTTTTTATTGGCGACTGATCCAGTTTCCCGAAATTTAGCTACAAGTTCTAGAACATATTTTCGGTGCACATTATTGTTCTCATGTCGCTCATTAAAAATTTGTGCTGTTCTATTAGCGCACTGATTATTTCCAAAAAATATTTCAATAATTTCAACCCTTTCTGCCGTGGAATATACCATGGTTAATTTATGTATAAAGCAATAAATGATATTTTAACAACAAATATTGGTCAAATCAATCCCAAACTAATGTACTATTTCCTATTTAAAATAAGTACGTGGCATTCTCTACTTATCTTTCTTCAAGAAACAACTTTTTTTGTCACAAAGGACACTTCAATTGCTATTTTTATTATTAATAAACCATGGGCGTAGTAAATAAAAGCATTTACTTATCAAGAAAATGCTTTTACTCAAATTTCTTCTGAAAGAAGTACAAACTAATTTGATGTACCTATTAAAGTCTACTTTATATTTTAAATCAATAAATCTCCAAAACTACTGAATTGAATACATGAATTTTACATCATTATAAAGGGAGTTGAAAGACCTTTCAAATAATGGATCATTCAACCCCCCTTTTCATTTAAGATTTTAGGGATGATGCCACCCCCGCTTAAGGGGCTGCAAATATTAAAGTGATTTTATGCCAATTTTGTGTCTCCCTCGAAAACAAAATCGACGGGTCCGAGCGTTTTTTCAAAAAAGGAATCATCTGCCAGTAAATGCCTCTGTTTCGTTTTCGGAAGAAAAATATACAATGAGTTTTAATTTAACAGTTTTCCGCTAAAATATCAGGAAAGGTACTTATAATGAAAATATCCCACAGTGATTGTGGATGAATTGTAATTTAATTCAAAGGACTGGTGTATGCAAATATTTAGTTAGTATATAATTTACATTATTTCTACTGTATATATTTGTTTTTGTTGCAAAAGTTATTTTATTCAATGAAGCGCTTAATTAGAACGAATGCTTGGAGAGAGATTATTTACGTTAAAATAACTAAATTTGTAGATTTTTTGCAGAACAATTAAGTATGTAGGTATGATAATTTTATTGTGAATTGTTAAAAACTTCCTTACTTCCTGTCCTTTTTCCTCTACAAGAAAAGGAAAAAGAAGTTGGGCATATGATAGTTGTTGTTGTTGTAAGACGTAGTTTAAAATATTGCAAGTGTAATTTCCGTAATCCTAAATAATCCAGTCAAATAAATTGACAATAAAAGAGGAGCTAGTTTTATTGAATATTCAAATTGATAATAAAAGAAAATAAAAAATTTGAGTATTGCACATTACGAAGAAGAATCGGCCATTTTAAAAACTGGTTGCCAAAACACCAAAATACACTATTTAAAACTTTTTAATTGTGGTAACTTTTCAATAATAAAGTAAATCGCAAAAAAAATTAATAACAACATCAAACATTTTTATTCCCATTTTTTTAAATTAATGTGTCTCGACTATAATGCTCATTGACACAAACAATATGGTATGCAATGATTACAATAAGGAAGTATTATTAAAATTCTTTTTCTTCTTCTTCTTCCTGTTTATAAGCAGTTATGCTTGTTCATTGGTGGATTAATATATCCCATCTCTGCCGTTTCCAGTAACCTTTGCGTTGTGGCTGTGTTGGATCTTGTCTCTGAGGCATATGTCAATATTGGTCTAACACTGTGTTAATGTCTCTGTTTTGCCATATAGTATTATTAATTCATCCTGCTAGTCTATTTGCTTTTTGTACTTGATCTCTCACTTCTTTGTCCAGGTCTGTATACTAATATTTGCTACAGTTAATCCATAAGCCTTAAATAAGAACTTAATACTCTCATCATCATCATCAACTAGCCTCTAACGTCCACTGCTGAACATAGGCCCCTCGCATGCTTTTCCACTTAGTCCGATTTTGCGCCACCTGTATCCAGTTTGTAGTCATTCTTTTTATGTCATCTGTCTAACTCGTTGGGGGTCGACCTCTATTTCTGTTAGCTTGTATTCAGGGTCTCCATTCCAAAATTCTTTTTATCCACCGATCATCAACTGATCTTGCTACATGACCTGCCCAGTTCCACTTTAGTGTTGTTATCCTTTCAATAACGTCTGCTACTCCTGATCTTTTGCGTATAGTACCATTGGATATTCTATCATGTAGAGAAATCCCTAACATTATTCTCTCCATTGCCCTTTCCGCAACTTGTAGTTTACTCACTGTTATTCTTGTAAGTGTTAGGGTTTCTGCACCGTAGGTCATCACTGGCAAAATACACTGATTAAATACTTTTCTTTTCAGACACATTGGGATCTTAGACCTAAAATTATTCTTCATCTTTCCAAATGCGGCCCAAGCGAGGTTTATTCTTCTTTTCAGCTCGATTGTTTGGTTGTCTCGACTTATTCTGATGTCATGGTCCAAGTATTTATAGGAGTCAACTGGCTCAATATCTTTGTCTTCTACCAAGATGTTTTTGTTGTGGACTAAATTTGTCATAAATTGTGTTTTTGAAAAATTTATATTAAGACCAACTCTTTTTGTGACAGTATGGAGTTCTTGGAGCATTATCTGTGCCTGATTAAAGCTATCTGCAATAAGAACGATACCATCTGCAAATTTAAGATTATTTAAAAATTTTCCATCTACATTGATGCCCTTTTCGTTCCAATCTATTGTTTTACAAACGTATTCTAGCAAAGTTGTAAATAATTTAGGAGACATGTTGTCTCCTTGCCGAACAACTCTTTCAATACGAAAGGTCCCAGTATCTTCATTAAGTCTTACACTGACTGTAGCATGCTGATAGATGTATCTGATGAGGGATATGTATCGGTGATCTATTGTACATTGTGTTAGAGCTTGGAGCATTTCACTTTGATTGACCGTATCAAATGCTTTTTCAAAGTCGACAAAGACAAGTATCAAGGGTCTATTATATGCAATGGTTTTCTCAATCAACGACTTAATGTTTTGCAAATGATCATTTGTTCCGTATCCAGCTCGAAATCCTGCTTGCTCGCAAGGATGATAGACGTCTAGTTTTGATGTCAACCTATTAGTTATTATCTTCATAAACAACTTATAAACGTGAGATAACAAGCTAATAGGTCTATAGTTCTTTAGCTCTGTTATATCTCCCTGTTTGTGCATGACTACTATAACAGCTTTATTCCACTGAGATGGTGTAACCTCTTTTGAAAGGCACAAGTTATATAATTGTGTCAATGCTTTCAATACTGTCTTTCCTCCTGCTTTAACTACCTCAATAACGATTTGGTCATCACCAGCTGCTTTATTGTTTTTCATTCGATTGAATGACTTTGAGACTTCTTCGATTGTTATTTCTGGGAGATCCTCTGAACCCACATTCTGGACTTTTCTCAACTTGGTGCCGTCTTTCTTACCCCTTTCTCTATATAATTGAAAATAAGTAGAACACTTCTATCAACACCTCTATGAAAGGAAGTTTTTAATCAGAACCGATCTTACCGCACGTTAACCCTTAATTAGATAACGGGAACATATTTCCCACTTTACTTTGCCGCCAAATTTCGATTGTCGCTGTCAATACACAGAATGTTGAATTTTGTGATATTACTTATTCATTTCATGGATAAATACACCAACTATTCTGACAGTTATTCCATGGATCTGATTTTTAGTTGACAATCGACAACTAGATTTTCATAGGTTATGATATTTCTTGCCGCTAAAAGTTGATTTTTGTTACAATTTTGCAAATTATTTGGTGAATCGGCTCCAAAAATTCTGGTAAGTACAAAGTTATTGTATTATTGATATATATATATATATATATATATATATATATATATATATATATATATATATATATATATATATATATATATATATATATATATATATATATTGTTTGGTCAAGCTAAATACATTGTAATTTGTTATACAAATTTATGAAAAGATAGTTATTTTTGTCTTTGAAGTTGGTGGGAAAATTATTCCCCTTATCCAATTCCATAAAAAAAAAAACGCAAAAGTCATGCACCAGAAACATTAAAATTTCTGTTATATTTTAGGATTATGAATTCAAGAAGGGGATTATCAGAACGTGAACTCCTTGCTGCCTTAGAAGAAGATTGGTCTGATGTTGATCTCGACACTGATGATGATGATGACATTTTTATACCATCCCCATCTACTTCTGTTTGCGGTAAGTCCGATGGAGATGTTATTGATAGCAGAATTGGGCAATTGCTTGGTGAATCTGATGAAATTGTTCCTTCTACAACCGTTGATGTAAATTCCACAACTGAAAGAACATCTGAGAATGACCCACAAGAAAATCAAAGTGTTTTGGTAGAACAGAGTCCAGTGGTTACGCTAACTAATTTTACTGGACAATGGACCTCTGAAACAGATGTTACAGAAATACCAAAATTTGAGCCTGTGTTACAGTCAAATGTTCAATTCACCCATAAAAGTCAACCAATATTTTATTTTGAGAATTTTTTCCCTTGTGATCTAATAGAACAAATTGTTGCTCAAACGAATTTATATACTGTACAAAAAGACAGCAAAAATTACAAAAACACTAGCCAAGAAGAAATAAGGGCATTGCTAGGTGTTTTTATTCTAATGGGACTGCACCCTATACCAGACAAAGATTTATATTGGTCAAGTGATCCTTTTTATAATAATCCTGTTATCTCCAAAGCTTTTACAATAACCAGGTTCAAAAAATTAATAGAAAATATCCATCTAAATGACAATTCAGCAGCTGCAGAGAGAGGTTCACCTAACTTTGATATACTGTATAAGATAAGACCATTTATAGATAGACTAAATGAAGTTTTCAAAGAACAAGCCAAACCTGGAAATCGATTTTCTATTGATGAATGTATTGTGAAATTTAAAGGACGTAGTTCTATCAAACAGTATATGCCCAAGAAGCCGATTAAGCGTGGTTATAAAATTTGGGCAAAGTGTGATGCTATTACTGGGTATCTGTACCAGTTTATTATCTATACTGGAAAAACTGAAGGCATTGAAAATGATGGCTTGAGATACAAGGTTGTAACTGAATTATGCCAAGATATACCACACAAATCTTTGGTTGTTTTTGATAACTTTTTTACGAGTTGCAAACTGTTGGAAGATTTATATGCTAAACAGCTGTATGCTATAGGTACAGTTAGACCTAATCGCAAAGGTTTGCCCGATTTCATGAGGAAAAAGCAAACCAAAAATGAAAAACTTCGAAAGAATGAATTCTATTGTTTGAGCAGTGGCCCTATAACAGCAATAAAGTGGTTGGATACCAAAGAAGTCACGGTTATTACAACTGCTAATCAACCACATGAAGTAACCATGATAAAAAGTACACAAAGAGATGGCACAAAGAAAGATATAATGTGTCCAAAAGTTATTGCAGATTATACACTAAACATGGGAGGAGTTGATCACTTTGACCACTTTAGGGCATCATATCCCATAAGCAGGAAGTCTAGAAAATCGTGGATGAGATTGTTCTTCTTTCTTTTAGATGCAAGTGTAATTAATGCATATATTATGTACACAAAAATTCATGATCAAAAAAATACTTCTCACAAGGATTTTAGGCTTCGCCTTGGAAGAGCTCTCATAGGTGACTTTACAGTAAAGGCATCTCGACCTGTGATATTTAAAAATAAAAAAACGGGCAACTTTGGTGTTCCAGACGAAATTCGGCTGAGAAATGTAGGACCACATTTACCAGATGTTCAAAAAAATTATACAAGATGCAGATTTTGCTCAACAAAAAAAGAAGAAAAACGAACGAACATTATATGTAGTTATTGTCAAGTAGCTTTATGCCCAAAACAATGTTTTAAATCATTCCACACTGCTGTAGTTGAGACCTAAATTAGTTTTGTCGCCCATATATGCATTTTTGTATTTTTGAATTAATAAATTGTTTCACAAACTGTATAAGGGTAATTAATTTCCCACCTACAAAATTTTTTTAAAGAACAACGGGAAAATAGTTCCCACCACTATTTTTTTATTACTTTTTCAAATTATTTTATATTTCAACAAAAATATGTTTTATTTACCTCCTTTAGATACCAAAAGTATATAAACAAACAAATTAATTCTCCTTATATCCCATGTCTTATTAAGGGTTAAGTGGATAATGTAGTTTAATAATCCAGAGGGTCAGATAGCCAGATAGCCAGATAGCCAGATAGCCAGATTGCACGACTTCAAGAATATGATTTCAAAATTCAGCATCGGTCAGAGTTAGCTACAGGAACGTTGATTCTCTCTATAGAAGACCAAGCCCAGCAGAGTGTTCCTACTGCAACAGAATTCAGGGAAGTAGCAGTTCTAAGAAAAATAGTAGTCAATGACGAATGACCAATGTCGCATTAAAACCCACCTTGTATATCCCAATAAATCATAATTTAAAAATGAAAATCGAACTGTTTCGAGATTTCTTTCTAAAGTGGCCTGTTTTGAAAAAAAAAATGATTCTATAATTTTGTTCCTCACTGTATTATAAATATTTCTTCTTATATTATTTTTATTTGCTCTAATAAATCAAAAGTCTTTCTTAAGTTTAACTTCATTTTTTAAACTGTCCATTTTGTCATTTTGTTCTTTTTTTAAAGCTGTTAAAATCTCTGTTATTCCTCGTATTTTCTCTGCGAATCTTATCCTCAATTACCTAAATTAAATAAAAAATGCCAGAATGAGCCCTTTTTAAAAGTTTTAATAACAGCGAAGCAGTCAGAAGTGTCTCCGTTTTTCTTTAAGTTTCCTTTAAATTGCAAATTTGCCATATCCTGCGGACAAGAGGTTTTTTGTAAAATAGCTTTAGGTGATTTAGTTGTAAATGTTTTATTAACTTTGTTATTGAAGGTTTTAAAACTTCCATTCCAAGCAAATATTTTCTCTGATACTCATAAAATTTATTCTACGTCAGCTTAACATAAATAAACATAACTACTTTGTTAAACTTCGTTAGGAAAACATACGCGACCTTTAAAATTTTAAAGTTAATGTAATTTCTAATTTGTCGTATATATTAAAAAGGGAAATAACCAATTAGATAAGTATACTGACATATTTCAACTTCAGTAAACATAATTCATTTCAATTTGCTTGTTTTGTATAAGTAAAATTTTTGCATAGGTACTATGTATAATTTAAAACTTTCTAGGGTTAATATTAACACATTCGATGCCACCCATTTATGAGTTACTATTGTTGCCACATATATATTCAGTAACATTAGTAGGGAGCAAATAAGAAAATCCGTTAAAATGCAGAGACTTAGATGGGTTGGGCACATTGCTAGGATGTCAGATCACGAATACACGAAGAGATTAACATTTTCAAAACCGGAGGGAACAAGAAGCAGAGGACGACCACGAATGAGATGGATTGATGATGTAGAAGAAGACCTACAGATTCTAGGGGTTAGAAGATGGAGGGAAGTTGCCAGAAATCGACAGGAGTGGCGACTTCTTTGTGAGCAGGCCA
This sequence comes from Diabrotica undecimpunctata, assembly GCF_040954645.1. Taxonomy (NCBI): domain Eukaryota; kingdom Metazoa; phylum Arthropoda; class Insecta; order Coleoptera; family Chrysomelidae; genus Diabrotica; species Diabrotica undecimpunctata. The sequence continues at coordinate 9,028,352 of NC_092811.1, forward strand.
AGATCCACAACGGATTGTCGAGCCACTTATGATGATGAAATACCAAATTGGAAGACATATTACTTTTATCTCAATGATCTTCAAGGTTAATTCAAAAATAAAATTTAGGCTTGGGGTAGGATAAAAAAAAATTGAACGCCCAAAGATGTCAGTGGCACCTGACTACTGTGATAATTGCTATATGCCACCTGACGCCGAAAGGAGTCAAAAATCTTATGAAACTGAACTTACAATGACCTTTGTATTACAATGACAAAGAAACGTAAAAAACTTAAAATTAAAAACAGTTATATCTGAACACTAAACAAATATTCTAACATAAATTCAAGTGGTTACTTATGAGCTATTATGCAACAGTTCAATAAAAGCCGGGAGGGTTAGGACAAAGTTTACATTCATACACTGTTCTACACGTGATCCCTTCTCAGCACATTTCGCACAGCGTTTTCGCATAACTCTTCCTTTTTCACTCTTTTCTTGACGCTTTGTCACAATATATTGCTTCACGATTGACGGCTCTTCAGTTAGTTCTGAAGTCAGCATATCTCTTATGACTTACATACATACGAAAGTCATATAAGATGGTTTGTTTTCCGGAATATTGTTCACATATTAATTACAAATTGTCAGTGCAACTTACTAGTCGTTGAGACTATTTTTTATAAAGCTATGACACTCATCATTAATAACACACATAACATATATATATATATATATATATATATATATATATATAAATATATAATAATATATATATATATATATATATATATATATATATATATATATATATATATATATATATATTTAGGGATTCTACAGTATTCACTGCCTTCCCTCGCTCAACCGTTTCCATCTCTCTCTGTTGTTCCATTCTCCTTCCTATGGGGCTCCATTCGGTTATTCTCTTTATCCATCTGCTGTCGCTAGTTCTTCTTACATGTCCATACCACTTTAGTCTTTTTTGTTCTATCTATGTTAGTACGTATGTTTCTATTGATGTGCTTTGCTTTATTTCGTCATTACTTCTCCTATCCATTCTTGTTACTCTGCATCATCTTCGCAGGCATTCCATCTCTGTTGCTCTTATCTTAGTGCTATTTTTCTTGTTTATGATCCAATTTTCAGCCCCATATGTCATAATACTTCGCACTAATGTTTTATAAATCTGCGTTTTTGTCTTCATATTTAGGTGTCTATCCCACCATACTGAGTTAAGTTGTCGGATTGCTGTTCTTGTTTGTCCTAATCTTTGTGTAATTTCCTCTTCTGTTGTTGCCTTTTTCGTGATTATAAACCCCAGGTATTTGAATTTATCCTTTCATTTGATTGTTACGTTCTCATCAATCTGTAGATCTTCTATGTCTTCTTCACTTGTAGATAGGTACTCTGTTTTCGCGAGGTTAATATCTAGGCCAGCCTTGGTATATTCTTCTTGTAGTTTCTTCATCATGTAGCTGAGGTCATCTTGGTCTTGTGCAATCACTACTTGATCGTCTGCAAAACTTAACGTATATAGGTATTCGTTCCGTACCGGTACTCCCATGCCTTCGCATTTTCTTTTCCATGTAGTCAAGGCTTTCTCTAAGTTTATTTTGAATAGGGTTGGAGATGTGAAACAACCCTGCAGGAGCCCTTTTGTTGTGGTGAAATCTCCTATGATTCTTGTTCCCATTTTAATGGACACTTTATTTTCTTTATACAGAGCTTTTGTAGCTTCTATGAGTTCCGTCTGTATTTCTAATTTGTATATTGCCTCCCATAGTTCTGACCTTGATACAGAGTCATACGCCTTTCTCAGGTCCACAAATGCCATAAAATATAACATACAAAATAATGAACAAAATATATTTTAAAATTTAGTTAATGATAGTAAAAATTTCGTTTGTGACATCTTTTAATGGTGTGTTTTAACTGATCCATAGAGAACAGAAAGAAAAAAACAAAAATGGTATGATTAAAATGTAATTAAGTGTTCTTCATGTTTTATTAATGGAAGTAGTATATCATTAAACCTGTCTTGATGGTATGCAACATGTTTTGTGTGCAGGTGTATTATGGTGTGTATATGTAAAAGTAAATCTTTATTTTATTTTTAAAGTTTTGTCAGTAAATAACAATAAATATTACTCAGTTTGTTTATGTCAGACTTTTTATTTATACAAGACGTATTGGATTTTATGAAACACATTTCCAAGAAAACGCGTGTGTTATATTTGTTGTGCTATATTTGGTGGTTATTTTTCACACAGTTTTTAATTTAAACCTACTTATGATTCACTACTCCCTTGATCGAAGGTAGTGAGTCGATGTCAAGAACCGCTATTCTATGACGCTACCCGTGACGACGCCATCTTGTGGCACTAGTTCCGTGGCGATCGCCTCATCATTTTACTGTAGATAAAGTAATACAACGCCAGTACAGAAGCTTTGCTTCAAAAATTGTTTAAACAAATTTGAACAACTTTTCGGCTGAGCAACCTCTCGAACCTTATTATGGGGTATCTCAGAAAAGTGATTATGCAAAAAGAATCTTATGAGAATATTTTTCCTAGCGAACCCGAGCTTTTCGTCTTGTCTAAATTACATTTGTTTCTTACTGATTCAAATAAAGAGTCGATGTTTTAGTAAAAAAGTAAAACAACCTTTTTATCGACCTATTTGTTTCACTGTAGTTCACAGACAGCAATAAAATACAGCAAATAAAAATAGCGTATTTAGGATTAATTAGGTATAAAATATAGAACAAACAATTAAAATAATTAAGCAGGCAAGATGCGTTCGCATATATCAGTTAAATGATAAATATTTACCAACAAAATTAACGACAGAGTCATAAACGGTATAATGAGTTCGGTGTATACACTTAAACGTTAAAAACTTTCTGTCGTGTGCTAATGACTAAGTGTAAAAAATGTTTGTATTTATGATATAAATTCTCTGTAAGACTTTACTAAACATTCATTACGCTCACACTTTTCTGAAAGAAACCAAATTTGGTTAATGCTTGCTCGTGCAAAATATATCAAGTTTACGATGATTACTTGGTAACTAACAACACGCTTTACATAAGGGCGTTATACTAAACTCCCAAAGATTCCAACAAAAACTTTGGAAATTAGTATGATAAAAGTTTATTTAGGTTAAACGAATATTTAAGAGATTTAGACCAGAGAACTAAGGATTTTCCCGTGACATTCGATAATACAGGTAGTCAGGTAGGTATCTAACAAGCAACAAAATATTCAAACGATTAAACGTCATTGTTTACTTATAAAAAATATTACACTATTTGATTTTTATATATGTACCAAAGGTGACTGGTAAATCATATGGAAAAGTGACACAATTTTACCGAAAAAGCATGGAAAATCCTTTAAAATGAGGGTTTGTAAAGTTATTTTTGTTGTTTAACATAGCTTCAAAAGTTGATTTTTTAAAATTATTAATAACTTTTCTAAAAATACCCAAAAATATTTGGTTTTGCTTGAGAATAAGGAACATGTCACAAATATTTACCTTTAAAAATTGCAATTAATAATAAAGAATGGATGACCTTCTTCTTCTTCACGTGCCATCTCCGCGGCGGAGGTCGGCAATCATCATAGCTATTCGGACTTTTGAGACGGCTACTCTGAAAAGTTCATTTGATGTAAATCCGTACCACTCTCTCTATCTCTCTTTATCTCTTTCTCTCTCTCTCTTTCTCCCTCTCTCTTTCTCTCTCTCTCTTTCTCTTTCTCTCTCTCTCTTTCTCTCTTTCTCTCTTTCTCTCTCAGCCATGATATTCTACTCCTCCCTATGTTTCTCTTTCCTTGTATCTTTCCCTGCATAATCAGTTGGAGCAAGGTGCATTTCTCTCCACGTGTGATATGTCGTGAGATATTCCAATTTTCTTGTTTTAATTGTATTTAAAATTTCTATTTCTTCATTCATCCTTCTCAGAATCTCTTTGATTGTGACGTTGTCCACGATATTTTCAGAATTCTTCTATACACCCACAGCTCGAATGATTCCAGTTTTTTGTCGAAGTCGAAAGTCGAAAAAACATAGCACCTTGTCAACCTAAGTCTTAGTTCCAATTTTAAATCCCTTGTACATAGCACTCTTCTCATTTTGTTGAAATTTACTCTAGCAATAATTTGTTAAGTTTAATCATTGTTACCAGATATACATATTTATCCACTTGTTCAACGTTGGTTCCGTTTATTAGAAGATTCTCGCTATTTCTTTGAGCTTTCTATATTCTCTATAATTTTGTCTACTTGACGTTCATTGTTAGACCGAACTCTTTTCCATACTCCGCTATTCTGGTCACCAGTCTCTGAATATCTTCACTATTTTCGGCTAAGATCACAATGTCCGCATTTCTAATATTGTTAATGGGAACTCCATTTACCTTTATTCCTGTTTTCATCCTCAAGAGCTTTTTTCAGGATCTCTTGGAGTACGCTTTAAAAAGAATTGGCGACAATACACATCCCTGTCTCACTCTACGTCTAATTTCAATTTTTTCTGACAGCTGTTCGTTAACACGTACTTTTGCTCGCTGTTTATAGTATAAATTTGATATGATCCTGAGGTTGTTGTAGTCAATCTTCTTTGATTTTAGGGCATCCATTAACTGTTCATGTCATACTTTATCGAATGCTTTATTATAGTCAATAAAACATGCGTATATATCTTGATTGACGTCCAGGCATCTTTGTATCAATCAGTATATTAAGTGAAAAAAATGCTTCACGCATTCCTAGGCCTTTCCGAAAACCAAATTGTGTATCATTAACGTCTATGTCTAGTTTGTGATATATTCGGTTATGGATGACTTTTAGTAGTAACTTTAGCACATGAGACATCAAGCTAATGGTGCGGTAATCGCTGCATTCTCTTAAATTTTTCTTTTTGGGGAGAAAAATAAAAATCGACGTTAACCACTCTTTGGGTAATACGCCTGAACTATAAATTTAATTCAAGAGTGTCACTAAAATATCAATGCGCTTCTCATCTAGAATTCTTAGGATTTCTATAGGAAGCATGTCAGGTCCAGGGCTTTTCCCACTCTTCATTGTTTTTAATGCGTGTAATATTTCTTTTTTTGTAATATATGGACCTATTTCTTCTGACGTAAGTTCTATGTCTCCTCTGATCTCCTCTTTCATCATCGAACAGTTCGTCAATATATTCTGCCCATCTTTGTACTCTCTCGTCCGTCTGTGTTATAGCAGTCCTGTGTCTATCCAGAAGTGTACCAGTGGAATTTTGTTTTCCTAGTCTTGACAGTTCTTCAAGTTTCTTGTGTAGGTTAAACAGATTATATTTATTTTGAAGGTCTTCGATCTCTTTGCATTTCTCTTTAAAGTATTTTTCGTTTGCCTCCTTTATGATCTTCTTGATCTCGTGGTTTATCTATTTGTATTTATTGTTGTCTTTGTTTTTAAATTGTCTCCGTTGTTCCATCATATTGGGTATCTCGTCATTCATCCATTCTTCTTTTCTCCTTGCGGAAGTCTTTAGTATTTTTTTACAGGGTTCCAGTAGATAATGTTTTAGTCGATACCAGTACTCGTCAATATCATTGGTGTTTGTGTTCAATTTGCTGCAGTTCATGTTGGAGGCATTCTTTTATGTTAGGTTCTTTAAGTTTTCTCGTGTCGATTGTAGGGATTCTTTGATGTCTTTTAATATTCTTAAGGGTGAGTGTAATCTTGTCGATAAGTGGATTGTAATCTGAGGCCACGTCTTATCCAGGATATGCTTTCATGGCTTCGACAGCATTACGGTATCCTTCATTGATCCTAATGATGGATGACCAAAGAAATATTACTGATGATAGGAATCATTTAAGAACGTCCTACCACGTAGGACCTCATATATCCCAGTACGTTAAGCCGTTAAGCCAATTAGGCTCTATAACCTTACTCTCGCTCTTTTCGACTACTCCTCCACTTAAACTAGAGGGCTCAAGCACTATAACCTTAATTCTTCAAAAATGGTTTGGTTGTGATACGACCACCGAGTTCTGCATTTTCAGCTGTGCGACGTCACTTCCTAGGCAAGTCAGCTTGTTCTTCTTTTACGAGGAGTGCTTTCAAGTTTGTATACATCTCCTGTGCACAACCAACAGGAATAGAAGGCCAATGGTTACTATTACAAAGTACAACAGCTCTTAAACTAAGTTCAGGGAAGTCATTTAATATCCTTGACTCAGTTGGATCGTCGTTTAAACATGATGTCCTGACATTACAATAGAGAAGATTCCATTGCTGTAGTGTAGGGCATTTGGCAGGAGTCATCATCATCATGCAACCTCTTCTGTCTACTGCTGGACATAGGTCTCTCCCATTTTTCGCCACTCTTCACGGTTCTGTGCTTCTTGTTGCCATTTCTTGGATATTTGTCTAATGTCGTCCATCCAGCGTGTTGGTGGTCGTCCTCTGCTGCGTTTGTCTTCTTGTAGGCGCCAGTCAATTAGTTTTCTGGTCCATCTTGTGTCTTTCAGTCTTGCTATGTGACCTGCCCAATTCCATTTCAGCTTGGCTATACGTTCGACGACATCACTGATACCTGTTCTTTTCCTTAAGTCTTGATTCCTTATTTTGTCTTTTTTTGTCACGCCGAGAATTGATCTTTACATGCGCCTTTGTGCCACTCGCATTTTTAGTGCTGTTGTTTTTGTGAGCGTGAGAGTTTCTGCTCCGTATGTCATAATAGGAAGAACGCGTTGGTCAAATGTCTTCCGTTTCATAGCAATCGAGATGTTGCTCTTAAAGATGTCTCTTAGTGAACCATATGCCGCCCAAGCCAGTGTTATTCGTCTTTGAAATTCTCAGGTCTGGTTGTCCTTGCCTATTCTGATTTCATGACCAAGGTATATGTACTTTTCTGTCAATTCTACCACTGGATTTGGGATGATTAGGTGTTCGCTGGGAACTAAATTTGTCATAAATTTGGTCTTACTGATGTTCAGTTTTAGACCTATTGTTGAAGATACGTTTTCTAATTCTTGTACCATTTGTTGTGCTTCACCCAGATGGCAGGAGTGCCAGTTTTTAAAACTAAAATTATATATATTAATATATATATATATATATATATATATATATATATATATATATATATACAAGGAGTTCCACAGTATTCACTGTATTCCTTCACTCAACCGTTTTCTCCAATTTTTCCTGTTTAGCCAGTCCCCTTCCTGTAGGTTTCTTCTACTCATTGCTTCGTCCACTTCATCTCTGAAAGATCTTCGGGGTCTGCCTCTCTTTCTTCTTCCTATCGGGCTCCACTCTGTTATTCTATTTATCCACCGATTTTGTCTATTAGTTAGTCTATTATTTAGTCTATTATGTCTGAGTTCATTCCCATTCTCCTCTTAATCTCCATGTTATTTTTAAATTTCTTCCCAACTGAAAACATGTAGTGCTAAAAATCGACATGTAACATGTTTCCGCAAGTAAAAATATAGGTATACGAATTAGCCGTTTTGGAGCCCGAAACAATTACAGTGATATCAAAGTGCTTTGCATTAGTTTTCCCTTTCGCAGTGGGGGAAAACTGTATTGCAGTACTCAGTATATTTGCATTATATGTCTATGGCTAACCACACCAAGCTGAGAGCGACATACAAAAATGAAATGGTGCATGCTGAAAAAAAGTCCAAGAGACAGAATTCAAAAGGAGAATATAAAAAAAGGAACTAAAGTGACTGATATAATTAAAAATCAACTAGAATAAAGTAGACATGGACGGGATCGACAGCCAGAACTACAGCTGGGCGATGAACAAAGGCTATATTAAAATTTAGAATACGTGAGGGCAAAGAAAGCGTTGGGCAACCACCAGCACGAAGAAATGACAACTTAAAGAAAATGAAAAAAAAAACTGGAAGAGAGCTGAGCGTGAGAGATGTGTTTGTACAAAAGGAGAGAAGGTCAATGTGCGTTCGAGGGTGAATGATAATGATGATTATTATATGTGATACTGGTCTCATCATCTTGACGTAACTGTGAAATTGGGAATTTTATTCATTGGGAATAAACTATAAATTTAATTTAAAATATTTTATATTTGAAGTGCCGATTTACAACTCGGAAATCGTTCTCAAAGCATCTAAATACAAAATCTTGTGAGCGATAACTTGTTTTGAGTGAGTTTCGACACGAGGTGAAAACTCTTTAAGTCAGAAACAAATATTTTTATCAGCTAATCCTTATTTGCGAAATTAGCCGCATACGAACTTTATCTAAGTGGATGGTGTCAATCGATAATAAAATCGTCAAGATGCCGTTGTGTTTATTTGCAGATAATTCCATTGCTCTAATTAAATTTGATTGCCTACTATAAACCTAAAATAAACTAATTTAAACAATCTTTGTGTTTCTAAAACAGCAATTACATTGAAGATATAAATCACAAAAAATTAAGTTGCGGAAATCTTATATAAAAATAAAAAAATACAAACAGAAAAACCTGAATATACTTTAAAATTTACTACATTAATATTGCATGTTACTAAAAGATTTGCTCATAGTCATCTAGAGGCTTCATAAATATGCTTGTCGTAAATTTGACATTTCTTTTGGTAAAGAACGTGATAAAATTAAAATCTCTCAAGAAAATCTTTGTAGGATGATTTTATACGATTTGAAATTTGATTTAACTTTGTGCTGTTCAGACTACCTCATAGGCTGGACAGCTGACTAAGCGGTAGCGTTCAGACGTCTCCAGCTGAAGCGCAAGCCGCTGGAAGTCAGATGTTGTCAAATTTACTAAGCGTATTTACGCATGCGTGGTACGCAATCATACCTTTTAATTTTTTAAGAGTTTCAGTTAAAAATTTAAATTTATCTAATAAATTGATTTACAATCAAATAATGAAAGTGCGGTTTACTACTGCAAAGGAATATTTATTTATAGTTGTATTAGGTAAATATTGAGGTTAGATAAGTCAAAACGTCAAGAATGAAATGACATGTCGACAAATACGTTCAGAAATCTTTGTCTGCTGCTTCCATGCTGGATCTAAGCCGCTTTGTGCTTACAGTCAGCTGCTGAGGTCGTCTGAACGCACGCAATATATCGATTGACTTCGTCTTGGTTTTTGTGATAAAGCACTAGACCCATCCCCTGTTTACATCTGCTTCAGTGATGAAATTCGCGATGATCATCTGGCCAAATATTCGGGAGAGGTTGAAATTTGGTGACGAACATCGTGACTGGTGTTGAAACATGGATATATTGCGATATATTGCTATGAGCCCTAGGAGGACGGAACCAGTTGGGTACATATAACATAATGCCCCAACTCGGTGGCACCACCCATCCCCTGTTTACATCTGCTTCAGTGATGAAATTCGCGATGATCATCTGGCCAAATATTCGGGAGAGGTTGAAATTTGGTGACGAACATCGTGACTGGTGTTAAAACATGGATATATTGCGATATATTGCTATGAGCCCTAGGAGGACGGAACCAGTTGGGTACATATAACATAATGCCCCAACTCGGTGGCACCACCAGATCATTTTACCCGTCTGGTGGCCGGGTTCGGTCACCAGAACGACAGTGGCACAACCAGTTGCCTTAGTCTAATAGGTCACACTAACTTAAATGTCCCCGAGTCACTAATGGAGTAACTTGGTGGCGCCACCAGTTTTACTAGTCTAATAGCGGCCTTAATCATAGTGTATATTTCTTTGTTTTCCTAGTTCTTATTTGCAAGTACTTGCGATATGCCCATTTATATTCAGCTATTGGATTTTACACGTATAGATTATATTGTAGTAATTTTTTATCGCTTCTAATTTTCTTTTGCTTGCCAGTGTATGATCTTCAGTTTTTGTTTACAGAATATTGAAAGTTGCATTAGAGTTTTAGATTAATCACAACCAAGGGAAAGGAACTCCTGCAGATAGTTAAGCAATTAAATGCGAAACACTTTCAACAGATAAACCAATATATTCGCCTACAGATCTCTATAAAATTCCAGACTGATTGAATTCTGTCAGAAATATTTCTGTTAATTATTTACATATTGAGGAAGCTTGGAAGGTGAACTCCGACCATTCAACATTTACAAGTTTTATTAGAAACTAAACATTAACTAAGTGAAGAAACGGAATCTATTGTTAAACAAATTCAGCAAGCTGTATGGAATAACTTATCTGAACTGATCCATAGAGTTAAAGATAATAATTACTATAAAGAAATTAGAAAACTTATCGTGAAGAAAATAAAACTCAGTAGTATCTTGTAGTACTCTAGAGCTCTATCTGATAAAACTAAACTAAATAATACTACTCAACAGCTTAAAATAGAAATTAGAAAAATAAAAACAAACCAATTAGAAACTATCTAAGAGAACTAACAAATGTTAGGTCAACTGAGAACTACTAAGAAATTAAACCGAGCTTGCAAATTCGTTTATTCAGAAATGTAGATAAAAACTAGGCAAAAAGCAATTAAGACGAGGCTAAAGAATTTGACAAATATCTCAAGGTAGCATTAAACGGAGTCACTCCAAAAGAAGAGTCCAACTTCTTTTGGACATCCATAGTAAAGCTGACATATCTCATAAATGCCTTCATTCATATATTCCCAAGATATGTGTCATCGAACAGGCCGATTTCCTTACTGCTTGTAATTTTGAAGCTATACGAGAAGCTATTGCTGAAAAGTCTGAAACCTCTTATAGACGCTAAGGCTGGAATTCCATTACACCAATTTGGGTTTCGAGAAGGTTATTTAACTATCGACCAAGTCCATTGAATAACGGATATAATGGAGAGGTCGCTAAAAAAAAGTTTGCTGTCTTCCTCGACGTGGTGCAAGCTTTGATAAAGTATAGTACTAAGGACTATAAATTAAGCAGGATTTTGTCAAGTAAATATGCAGAATAATTGAAGTCATACATTTCAGATAGATTTTTTAGGGTTAAGCAAGAAGAAGCCTACTGGAAATTAAAAGAAATCAATTCAGGTCTACTACAAGGTAATGCGATCAGTCCTATATCTATTACACACTGGTGATATTACTGAATTAGATTTTTACACAATAACTACCTTTGCATCGTGGGGTCAAATCCAAATTTTCAATATTAAAGTTTTATTTTCACTATTTAGTATTCTTAGTGAGATGAATTTGGCTTTTGCCATGATGTTCTGGTACAACAGGTGTAACGAATATTCAATGTTTGCTAATACGACTGTCAGAATATTACTAGAGAGCAATAGAAACTAATATAACTATAAAGAATACAAATTATATGCACACGAGTTACAAACTAGGCTGGACAGCACTAACAAACAATGGCATCTGAGTCCCGTATTTCTACGCCCGTTGTGTTGCCACTTTTGTCAAATTATTTATTGTAGTATTGTAGTTTTATAAAGTCTTGCAAGATAATAAAATGGAAACAAACGCATTAATATATTATACAGCTCAACTATATACCTACCCTTTTTGTAAAAAAAATTAATTTTACTAGGTGGCTCAATAATTTGACAATCTACTCTAGTGCAAGTGATGATCAGGTTAATATTTGTGCAATAAATTATCAGAACCTAAGGGATACTAGTGAGTTTTCCCTAAGTCAGTTTTTAGTGCAAAAATCGAGCATTATGCTCTAATAAAATTATTTTTGATCAATAGTTTAAAGTCTATATGAATTTGTAAAATATGTATATACGTCCAGAGAGATGATGATGCTCCTAAAATTGTACAAGTATGCAAAACTTTCAGTGAGGTTGTTCAAACCCTTAATAAAGTCCCTACTCTGGACATATGTTATTATCGAAGAAATCTAGAAAAAATGTTATTATCGAAGAAATGATTTTGTCTGTACATGTCATGGTTATCAATGGAGAAAACATGAAATTGCTAAGACCTCTGGCCACCTGATCTGAGTAGGTTCAATAAATCTTGAAACAATATTTCTTCTCTGGACGATCCAAATTCCTATCGTCCAATATCACTTACGTGTTGTACCTGCAAACTTTTAGAAAAAATCCTTAATTATCGTCTTAAATGGTACCTCGAAAACAATAATCTAATAAGTATCAGACAAAGTGAATTTCGTACGGGTAGATCCACAACAGACAATCTAATAACACTTGAATCAAGTATACATGAATCCTTTCTGCACAACCAAAAACTTATTGCCGTATTTTTTGACATAAGAAAAGCGTTTGACACAACATGAAGACATCTTATACTAAAAACACTTCATGAATGGGATGTTCAAGGGCACATGTTGTCCTTTATTAAAAATTTTCTAGAAACACGAACTTTTCGAGTTAGAACCAATGGATTTACATCTTCCAGACTAGTACTTCAAAACGGTACTCCACAAGGATCTACTCTAAGTCCTACTCTCTTTCTAGTTGCAATAAATAGTATTATACATAAAATAAAACTACCTGTATTTACTAGCCTATATGCAGATGACTTAGTCATTTATCTAAGAACAAACAATGTAACTCTGGGAACACATATACTGCAAACTACCTTACACACAATTGAAAGCTGGTCGCAAAACACGGGTTTTAAATTCTCTAGTGAAAAGACACGTTATTTAATTTTTAGCAAAAGAAAAAATTATCCTAATGTTCAATTAACAATAAATGGAGATGTCCAAGCAGAAGAAATAAATTTCTTAGGACTTTCTTTTGAACGTAACTTAAACTGGGAAACCCACATCACCAATCTGCAACGTTCTTGCCAATCCAGAATTAATCTACTAAAGATGCTGTGAAATACCTCTTGGGGGGCAGATACAACAACCTTACTTACTCTATATAGATCACTAATACGAAGTAAACTAGACTACGGCTGTTTATGCTACGATACTGCTAACAAAACATCTTTAAAAAAACTTGACTACATTCAAAATATGTGCTTGAGATTAGTTTTAGGTGCCACAAGAAATAGTCCAGTAAGTAGCTTACAAGTTTTGGCTAATAAACTGTCCTTAAGCCAACGAAGGCAACTCCTATCACTAACGAATAAAACGTATTGGTCTTAATTTAAACCTTGGATGATTAAACCTCCAAAAATAGACACGTCTCTAAAAGAACTCCCGAAACATTCCACACATCCTTTCCTTATACAGCAAGCTTATAAAAATGTAATATCCAAATACCCAACAACCCATCAAATCTTCACCGATGCTTCCAAATGTCATGAAGGACATGCTGCAGCCTACATCTACGCAAACGTCAAGTCTACCATACGAATCCCAACAAATTGTTGTATATATACCGGAGAACTTACGGCAATTCACCAGGCCGTGAAAAAATGTTGTTCTATCAATGAAAGCAAATTTGTTATCATCACCGATTCAATGAGCGCATTACTAGGAATAAAACAGCTATATACAACTCACGCCATACTTCTCAAGATCAAAGAAGAGTTATCTTATCTACAGACTCAACAAAAAGATATTTCCTTTATCTGGGTACCTTCCCATATGGGAATAAGTGATAATGAGGAAGTGGACTCTCTGGCAAGCAATGCAACCACCGACCAAAGTATTGCTATCATAAATCAAATGCCTTGTACTGATCACAAAGTAAATATCAAAGCCCACGTGTACAGAGCATGGCAAACTACTTGGGATCACAGTGCTAACAAACTCAAAGAATGTCTAAGTCATGTAGGAACCAAACTCATCTTACCAAATAATAGAAAAGACCAAGTCATCATCAACCGACTCCGAATAGGACATACTTTCCTTACACACAAGCATATCTTCAACCAGGAGGCTGCTCCGATGTGTACCAAGTGCAACACTTAGTTGTCAGTGAAACATATAATTGTCGAGCGTCCAGTGTACCAGAACGAAAGAATCGCGTGTGCCCTTAGTGATAATTTAAAAAGTATACTAACGTCAAATTTACAGTCTTTATTAAGTTATCTTAAAATGACTAAACTATATACCAGATTGTAAAAAATATTTTTTTATGTAACAATATGTATCTTACTGTTTGTGTATGTCCCCCCGCTAATAACCCTTTGTGGTTGATGCGGGTATATTTGTTTAAATAAAAAAAAATATTTCTTCTCGAAAAAATCTCTATAGTGCAATTCAAAACAACACGATAACACAGGAAACACACTAGGAAGACGAGAATCCCAAGCAACATGCAAATTGGACCATTCCTTATTGAATCCCTCATTGAACTGAATTGGTCCCGCGACGAGAATTAATAATGGAATGATGTCTTAGTTTTCATGCATATAGAAGTAAGGAAAAACCTTTGACAGATGGTAGGATGCTATAAAGAGTGTTACAACAATTTGGATATACATCGGGAGCACTGGAGATAACTAATGGAGGCCTGACTTCATAGTAACCGTTACAGGCTGTGTGATCCTAACGATAATGTTACGGATATTTAATTTCAATTGTACAAAGGTAGATCACGTAAAAATAGAAAACTAAAACAATTCGTGTTAAGAAAAAGTTTAAGAACATCCTGTACATCTAAATAGGTCAATACACAAATACGATAAATATACCTCGTCCTCAAAACAATAAATTTTTTATCTATGGAAAAGAAATGTATCATTATAGTTGTATTAAAGCAATAAACACGTCTTCCTTTTATTGTCGATTAATCGATTAGTATTATTAGGATTAGTGTAAAACAATTTGTTACGTTCGAATATTTTTTCCAATTGAAGTCGATAGTTGTAGTATTTACTTAGGGAGCTAAGTATTAAAATATTTGAAATTCCAAAGTTAATCAGATAAATCCAGAATATTCAAAATACTATAATGTACGTATCAGCTTGCCAATTTTCGTCCATTTTTGCATATATGCTTCCTTGTCCCACATCTATTTAGGGTTGTTGTCGCTCATAATGTTCCAACTGGTTTCTAAGGGTCATCGCTCCATCTTAAAATCTTGTAGATTGGATCTCTTAGTGCCTGGTGTAACTTTATTGCTCTTCTAAAGAGTTCACTTGAACTACAGCCTGGACATTATTCTTCAGCACACACTCTTGTTTCCTTATTTTGATTTGAATCTTTAACATTTTTTTTACAATCGGTTCTCACTGTGGATTTTAACTTCTGTAATGTAACGTCCGTCTACAAACCGCCAAACGCTGACTTTCCCTTCGAAGAACCGGATAAATTTCATCACATCCTACAAAATTCGTACTGTATGACTTTAACTGCCACAGTGTCGCGTGAGGTTATAACGAGACGTTCAAATATCAAATAACCAGAAAAATAATCTAAGACTAATACATGATCCAAATGGTTACTTTTCATACAGAAGGAATAGGGATTGTTGATGTATAACCTTTTCAATCACTTTCCCAAAAGTAGAAACAATGGTTATGGGTCTGCAATTGTCAGTGTTTGAGGAATCATCTTTTTTGAAGATTGGTAGTATTTTTGTGTATCTTAGTACTTCTGGAAATACTCCAGTTGATAGAATTAAATTAATAAGATGAGTAAAAGGTGTTAAAACTATTTAAAAAGTTTCTTTTAAAATTTTGCTATTAATTTCGTGAACGTTCCTTCAATTAGAATTTCTAAGAGACTTTATTATTTGAGCAACCTCTTCTTCCACAACGGGACGAAAAAAAGGGCTTGCTCGGAGAAGGATAATTTCTATAATTGAAGAGGACATCTACATTAATAGTGGAAAGAGATGTAATTATATTCTCTGCAATTGTAGTAAAAAATTTTTCGTCTGTAAGTAGATCAGGTTGTACCGAACTTGATGTTGTGTTATTTCTTTCGAAATTTACTATTTTTCAGCAGTCTCTAGGTTTATTATTGGAATTAGTAATAAAATTACTTTAAGCTGACTTTTTAGCAATTTGTAATTACCGGTTATGTTTAAATTTTTGTCGTTTGTATACTTTCAACAAATCGGGATCCTTAGTGGCATCTGCAATGTGTTTAATAAGAGAAAGATTAGATCTGTAAGACCTTAATTTATTATTAAACCATTGCACGGGCGTTTTTTCAGCAGTTTGTCGTACTTTTTTTAGTGGAAAATGCTTTAATATTAAATTGTTATAAGTTTCGGTGAGAAAGACTGTCCAAAAATCAAGATCATTATTAATATCATAGAAAAAGTCCATATTTGTACTAGCTAGCGCACGTTTAAGCTTCTGTAAACCAGAAGGAGTAATAAACCGTTGAAATGTTTGTTGAAGTATCAACAACTTTATGCTCAGAGTCAATAAATAAAAATTGAGCTCGATGATCAGAAAAACAAGGTTTAAATACGCCGCCTCTGTAGATATTTTGAGAAAAAATTGTCAGAATGTTGTCGATGCCACTATTGGACTGGGATGTGATTGTAGTACAGTATACTCCCTTTATAACGAACACGGTTATTACGAGGTTTCGCTTATAACGAGGTACATTAGATGTCCCGTGAAATTTCTATTGAACTATAACCCTTTATAGCGAGGTAAATTTGCTTATAACGAGAAAAAATAAGATTGAAAAACGTGTTTTTTACGTTTTGGCCCGGTCGTAGCTATAAATAAATACCCTTTTTAACTGCGGGCCGCCCGCAATAAACTTCTTACAATTTATGATTCTTAGTCGGAATTGTAAAATTTATGATTCACAAGTGTCATTGTATTGGGTTGACCATTCACACGTGTTTTAAAGGTTGTCAGAAACTTTATCCAAGGACAAAACGCAAATGAAGAAGCATAAAACTGTTTCACATCTTTAGAAAATATGATAGATAGAGTACTGGACAATTTAAAGCAGTCAAAAATGACAAAATAACTTTATACGCTTTATACATATTTACAGAATACAGATTTTTTGTTTTAACGTATATCATTGACAGTAAAAGTAAACAACTCTTTTTTGTATTAATGCATTTCATTGACAATAAAAGTAAACAACTTTGTTTTAAAAACGCCATTCAAACAATATTTATTAGCATCTTATATTGCTCCGAATGGCTTCACTATAGAAAGTTAATGTTTTAGAAAACTACATATTCATATGTATGCACAGTATTATTGTTGTTGGATATAACGAGATCCGCTTATAACGAGGTAATTAGTCTGCCATTTCAGTTCTCGTTATAGAGGGAGTCTACTGTATAATCATTTACAGTTACTTTTAGTTTTATGATCAATATGTCTGCTTTACTAAGCAAAGTCGTTATGACATTCTCAAAATTCACCAAAAACAGTCAAAGTCACAATTACCCAATCTGTATACAGTTAAAATATTGGTTTTTATTGAAGGTACATAAATTGCACAAAACTCTTGCTCTACATTATATTCATTTAGATTAAAACGCCCTACACACGTAATGATTTATTGTACTGCGTGTTTATACTGCAGATCGTAGAGAAAATCGTAAGGTTTGCAGTACTGTCATTTTCTGTACATACGATGCAACACATATCGTACTACAGTAGTTCACATTTATCGCATTTGTGGTGTTGTTATTAAAAGAGTGAGGATTATGTCATCAAGATTTTCAAAAAGAAAAGTTGCGGCCCTTATAATGCTAATAGACTTGGCGTCGCTAACGCTAAAAAAATTTTAATCAGCGTCAATGTAAACCCCTATATCCCGAGTTTGAGGCAAGTC
This sequence comes from Diabrotica undecimpunctata, assembly GCF_040954645.1. Taxonomy (NCBI): domain Eukaryota; kingdom Metazoa; phylum Arthropoda; class Insecta; order Coleoptera; family Chrysomelidae; genus Diabrotica; species Diabrotica undecimpunctata. The sequence continues at coordinate 9,045,946 of NC_092811.1, forward strand.
GCTTCATAAATCAAAAAATTCAAAATAGCGCATCCAAAATGGCGGATTTTTAATTTTTAAAATTAAAAACATGTATTGTCGCCGACAGTACATATTATGTGGTCCAAATTTCAACTCAATAGCTCAACGGAAAGTGCGCCAAATTAGCGTTACAATTTTTCACCTTTACATGTTACATTATATAGATACATACACAAGTTAAATAAAAGCTTTTAAAAATCAAAAGACGCAATTTTATGATATAATAATAATTGTTGATGAATCTTACCTTCTTCAGTTCACGCCTAAAAGATGTTCTTATATTATTTATTTTCTTTTTTGTCCCTTCTGGAAACAGTTCCTGAAATTTCTTAAATAAAATATCATAACTTGAGTTTCTATTTATTTTATTTGCATAGTCTTTTGATTTTACATTCCATAGACAGCTGTTTTGTTTATATATTTCAATAAACTCTTTCCAGAATTTTTTTTGTTTTATTTCCCACTACTAACTGGCTATCAACAATAATACTGCCGTAGTCAAGACTCTACACATGTTACAACTTGCGTTCAAACACGATCGTTGTTACGATATTTTATGGAAGCTCCGTACGACACGACTACTACGTACTGCGCAGCATCCAATTTGCCTACGCACGTGACGATTTATCGTTACTGCGGCAGTTTTAACCGATGCAGTACTGCATGCAGTTTGATAAATCGTTAGGTGTGTAGGCCGTTTAAGAGAAGAATACATAAGATTTTCTTTAACATAAATTGCAACTCCACCCTGTTTCTTTCTTAAGCTATGTTTTGTTAGAACAGTGAGCGACGCATCTCACAGTCAGTCGAACGTCGCGCACGTTCGTCAAAATCAAAGAAATGGTTTTCTATGATAACGGTTTGTTAGGTTCTGCTGAGCTGCGCGTACTGTACGCGCAGTGTACGTCGACGGTGTGCGCTGGAATCAACTACGATTTGATTTGGACGCAAACGTTCAGCTGAGCTCACAGCGTACACATCTATACCGAAATTATAATGGACAGTGGAAGTGTGACGTCACAACTGTCAATTACTTTCCAAACAAAAGTTGAAATGCCCAATCTCAAGACTTTTTAAATTCTATAAAGTTAACATTTTGCTTCCTCTGCTGCTTTTTTTTTCAAGTATAGTGTTTTTTACGATAATACCATCAAATTCAGTGTTCTATTTCTATAAAATATAGTTTAAAAATTTAAATTAAAGACATTCTAACCTTACTTTATTGATACATGCATTTTATTGTTATTTTTATAAAACAACATGCTTTATTATTTACACAACCTTGTAAATTTGTTGTAGTAACTATTAGAATACTTAGATATTGCAAAAAGGGAAAGATTCTGTAAAAAAAAAATGAAAAAATAACGAAAAATACAAATTATCCACACTAAACAAGGTTTGTTTGGAAAGTGAAACTGACAGATGTCAATAAAATCTACGTCATCACTTCCACGGTCCATTGTATTTTTATATAGTTATTATTATTGTAATGATTAAGTGATGTCTACTAAATTTTCTCCCGAGGAAGATGAAAGACTAGTGGATCTATTACAAATTGTAAGACAGTCCCAAATCAATCCCTGGAGAGTCTAAAATAATCTCGAAATTTTTCCTCGTTTTGAAACAATCTTTCTTCGACTGTTAATTTAAAAGCACCTTCTATATTAAGACATGAAAAAATTTCGTTTACATTTTTAGCTTATGAAAGAGTTAAGGTTACTGTAGACACAACTTGTCTAACATAGTGTCTTAGTTCCACTACACCTACAACCTTTGGTCTTGCCATAGACTCTATCGCGTGTCTATTGACAACTCGTGAACATATCTTGGAGACAAAAACCCAGATAAAAACGTGTCTATTATTCCTATGAGATGTCTCCATGTACTTGTTTGTTGATTATTCATTCGCAAATCCGTACTAATAGATAAATAAGTATAAGCGTAATCCAAACATTTATCTATTCTTTCTTTGAATCACTTTTTGTGGAATAAGAGGTACATTAAGCAATGTTTAAGATACAACCAACGCACATCGGTATTATACATCTCGGTTTCATTACCAAAATACTCAATAGCGCACAGTATCTTATCTTCTTAATGAAAAACAAATATTTGAAAATATTATTTGAGTATTGGCAGAGTAAAAATATCGCTAATTTCTAGTGGTTTGATAAATATTAGTCTAATACACGCTGTGTTTATTGTCGCCAAAGATTAAGTTGTAACCATGTGTAAACTAGGTATGTATTTATTTTATTATTATGCCCATTTGAAGGGTTATTAGTTATTATATTTACTTTGAAATTTTTTTTTTGAATTTTACGTTAATTTATGTTTATTTTAATTTTTGGATTGTGTCATTTAATTGAAAAATTTGTTATTTTGCAAGTTGGTGTGTAGAGGAAAATTTAGGTTTTTATTTATTTTTTTTTTATTTAAAACTGCTTCAACCACAAAGGTTATTCGCAATGGTCGATTTTACAGATAACATAAATTAAAAAAAAAAAAAACAAAGAATACAATTGAAGGGTTTGGTGCAAAAACTAGTCAACTCCATTTTTTATAATTTGTGGAAAATCAATAAAAACTTTCGTATATTGTTATTTGTAGTAATTTTTTGTCAAAAAAACCCAATTAAGTATTGGTATTGGAAAATAATTTAATACCAAACTGATAACAAAATATTGTTTGAGACTTCGTCAAAAAAATTAAAGTCTTTGAGTTTACTGATTTTTGCATCGAACCTTCAAAAAATACACAAATAAAGCAACATTATTGCGTTCAGCATTTATTTATCATAAAATAAAAACGTAACTTTATTTTTTATCTCAAAGCAAGTCTAAAAAACAAGAAAAATAAAAGAGATCACAGGAAAAATAACAAATAATGTGACAAAAATTTAAAAAACAACTTTTCAGAAAAGTAAACTTATATATAAAACATAATATATAAAACATAATATATAAAACTAGAAATCTTCAGTTTCAACTTCGCCACTGTCACTATCCAGTTCTTCTCCTTGTTGTTCTTCATTTTGATTTGTGACTCGTATTTGTTCGTAGTACCAGTTATACAGTGTATAAAAGCCAAATGGAATAAATTCATTATTTAGGTTACTGTACATATTTATAAAAAATCCCGAAATCCCAGTTAGAAAGTTTTATTGTACAAGACTCACCAATTTATGTAAACACTGCTTCTACAACTCAACAGCACGAGTCAGCTAATTTTATCGTGAATCCAAGTGCATCTAAGCCAAGTCACAAGAGAAAAAGAGGTCAACAAGGAAAAACTATTTCAATCGGAGACACCGAACAATCGAAAGACGGAACAACGTGGAAAGGTATTGATTCAGGAGGATCAGTAACTGGTAAGATTATGATTTTTAGTATCTTCATATTCATTGAATGTTTGCTCATTACAGGACGCCGCGCTCAGCACAACATTTATCGAGAGGAATCAGGTCCTACGTCGTATGCAAAAAGGAACGTGAGGAACAATTGTGTGGTAAGTGCTTGGCATCTAATAATCAACGACAGCATGTTACGTCATATAAAAGAATGCACTATTGCAGAAGCACATCGATGTTTGAAAAATGACACATGGACTATAACTTTGGAAGAGGCTGCCCTTGCTATTATGTACGCAAGAGGAGTCTACGGCGCCAAAAATTTCCCAACCAACAGCTTGTGGTCAACAGTATGGGGTCCTCAGTTTTTTAGGCAAACTATGCCACGAGACAGATTCAAGGATATTATAAAATATCTCAGATTTAACATAAAGCAAACGAGATCTGAACGATTGAAAACCGACAAATTTGCTCTAGCCTCTGCGGTTTGGAATGGATTTATAGAAAATAGTGGTGCTTGTTACAAACCGGGAATAAACCTTACTGTGGACGAACAACTACTGCCTTCTAAAGCCAGGTGCCCGTTCACACAGTACATATCAAATAAGCCGGATAAGTTTGGCATAAAATTTTGGCTTTTGACATGCGTGGAATCAAAATATATTGTAAATGGTTACCCTTATACTGGCACTGATCATCTACGCAAGAAAGATACAAGTGTTGGTGAACATGTTGTTTTGCGGTTAATGGAAAATCAACTGGGAAAGGGCAAAAATGTTACGACAGATAACTACTTTACATCGTTAAAATTGGCCAAGGCATTGCAAAAAAAATCAACAAGTCTTGTGGGTACTTTGAATCGCAACAGAAAGGAAGTTCCTCTAAGCGTAAAGAGTAAAAATGGAGAATTATATGTTACCCATATTTTCCAGAGCTACGAAAAGATAACACTTACTGCATACCAAGGAAAGAGTCACAAAAATGTGCTTTTGTTGAGCTCATTACATCAATCAGTGGATGTTGCTGTCGATGGAAAAAAACTTCCTCAAACAGTAAGTTTTTATAATAAAACAAAATACGGGGTTGATGTAGTGGACCAAATGGCGCGTCTTTATACTACAAAAGTTGCTTCAAGACGATGGCCAATGCACGTGTTTTATAACATTCTTGACTTAGGAGCAATAAATGCATGGATTATTTATAAAGAAGTTACTGGAAGTAAAATCAGTTGTCGTAAATTTATTCTTCAGCTGTGTGAAGAATTACGGGCTCCATACCTTGCCTCCCGAAATCTGGTACTATACCCAGCACCACCGGATTTACCAACCACCAGCACTGTTACTAGCCAAAAAAGAAAAAAATGTCAGTTAAAAATGTTTTGTAAAGGAAATCATACTTCCAATGAGTGCCACGGCTGTAACATGGCAATGTGTGGCAAATGCCAAAAACTGCAAACTGTATGGTGTTCCAAATGTTTAAAATGAAACTAAAAAATTAAATCAAATTCTATCGTCAAGAGTTTATATAATTTCTTAAAACTGTTTATTTTTATTTTTTGTTTATTCCCAAATAAATAGTTATTGGGATTGGTTTTTATTGATTTAGGATCTTGGGGCCAATATGATCCCTTCGGGCTTTCTAGGTAGGTATGCTAAGCTCGACTTTCTAGTGTTAACTGTATTACTTGCTGCGTATCTCCATTTACTGTAAAAGTGGACTTCCGCCTTTACAATTCTAACGAACAGAATTCATGAGAGACAGTAGTAGAAATGAAAACGGTAGTGATCAGTGTAACCAACATAAAGATGGGTCTAAGTGATTAAGTACATTAAAAACATGGATTTTACTATTGTTTGAGATTTTTTAAAAAATATAAAATTCTAATAGTTTTCGTCTATAAAGGTTTCAACAAGTTACACAAGATTTTAAAATGAATAATCCAATTGTTGAGTGATAATGACTTACACAACTATACCCAATAATGCAAAAATTACATCATAAAATCTATATTTTATTTACCGTATTTTTATACTAGATAAAATCATATTGTTTACCAAAATTCTAATCAACTAATATGTGTTAATAATCTTAAATATACTCTAAGATATCAAGCGACATGCCATTATAAACGCACTCTTTGTTGCAGTTTCTATATATTACAAAATGGTTCTCAAAGTGGAAACGGAACCACCCGAAGAAACCAAACCTATTTTGGAATCCAACGCCTCAAGCGAATCGGACTACAGTGAAGCAAAGCTACAAGAAGCATACAGACATCTTTCCCTGTAAGTAACGGTGTTTATTATAACTGCTAATCTTTAAAAAAAAAGGCTGCCTATTTAGATTTATAAAAGTGCCTATAACGTGTCCTGTCGTTACAAAAATATAGTTATAGAGATTGACTTTTTTGTAGCCAATGAGCTTTGACTGCAAATAAAATGTATTGGTTACACGAAGGGTGTCCAAAATTAATAAGAAATAATATGTATGTAATAATAAAATAAATAAAGTAATAAAAAGAGAAACCATTTAGATGGAATGTTGCAAAATATGTCATCATGATAAGCAGTGGCATTACAGCTCGTTATGAGCTAAAGCCTTCTTCAGATTAACTTTCAATTCACCCCTGTCACTGCAACTCTTCTACACGCTTTAACTTCATATATATATATACAAGGATTTCCACAGTTTTCACTGTATTCCTTCACTCAACCGTTTTCTCCAATTTTTCCTGTTTAGCCAGTCCCCTTCCTGTAGGTTTCCTTAACTCATTGCTTCGTCCACTTCATCTCTGAAAGATCTTCGGGGTCTGCCTCTCTTTCTTCTTCCTATCGGGCTCCACTCTGTTATTCTATTTATCCACCGATTTTGGTCTGCTCTTTTGACATGTCCGTACCAGGTTAACCTCTTCTATTCGATGTAGTCTATTATGTCGGAGTTCATTCCCATTCTCCTCTTAACCACCATGTTATTTATTCTATCTCTTCTTGTTACTCTGCAGCTTCTCCTTAGGAATTCCATCTCTGTTGCTCTTATTTTGTTTTTGGTTTTCTTATTTATTGTCCAATTTTCCACCCATAAGTGAGGATACTTCTTGTCATGGTATTATATATTTTTTTCTTTGTTTTCATGCTGATGTTCTTATCCCATAGTACCGGGTTCAATTTTCGTATGCAGTCTCTTGTTTGTCCTAGTCTATTTTTTATATCTTCCTCCGTTGTTCCTTTGTTTGATATTATGAAACCTAAATACTTATACTTGTCTGTTCCTTTGATTTGTTTACCTTCGTCTATTTCCAGCTGTTTTATTTCTGTATTCTCCGTTGTTAGGTATTCAGTTTTCTTTAGGTTTATTTCCATCCCATTCTTTGTATATTCCTGCTCCAGTTTTCTCATCATAAAACTGAGGTCATCCTCGTCTTGTGCGATCACTATTTGGTCGTCGGCAAAACTTAGCGTATATAGATATTCGTTCCTTACCGGTATACCCATTCCTTCGCACTTTCTTTTCCATGGTTTCAGGGTTTTTTTCAGGAATATTTTGAACAGGGTGGGGGATGTGGAGCAATCCTGTAGTAGTCCCTTTGTCGTCTTAAATGGACTGCATATTCTATTGCTCGTTTTGATAGCTACTTCGTTATTCTTGTAGAGTGCTTTTACCGCGTTTATTAATCTTCGTGGAATCTTCGCTTTAACTTCAATAGATTATAAATCCTCCTTTACTTTGTCTTCATACCTAAATATCGATCACGGGTGATTCTAATGGCACTGCAGTAACATATTACACACGTATGTGCCACTAGTATCATCGGTGATCGGGAACAACTTATTGCTTTTTAGTGAAACATGTCACACAGTAAAATTTTTCGCAAATATTACAAAACCTAAAAACAAGTTTGGTTTTCTTTTAACCTTCTTTACTGTCTTTTGTTGCAACTGTTTCAGGGTAACACTAGTTACAACGTTTTCTCTTCTTCCTAATGCTTGTAGTTTTGCTAGAGAAAACTTAGTGCCAGGAGAGAATGTAGGTGTCAGAGAGGGTAGAGAATGGAGACCAGGTAAAATTCTGGAAAGAGTAGATAAGGCACCCAGATCTTATTTAGGACAGAAAGAAAATGGGGAAGTGATCAGGCGAAACAATTATCACTTGAGGCCTTTCCTAGTTAAAGCGGAAATTAAGATGAATACTGATTTTGCACATAATGATAGATGATTGAACTCCTCATTTGGGAATCAGAGTCGTGGAGTAGAGGAACCTTTAATCTCCCAGATGAATGCTGAAAATAGAACTAGTGCTAGACTCAAAAGGGTTCCAGGTTATGATTACGGTCACGGGGCTCTATCCACAATGGAAGGGGACTCGTTTTCAGTTGTCACTACTTGCCAGAGGCATCATTGTTATAACGTGGGATTTTGATATTGTTGATTCTTGCAGACATTTGTTAAAAAGTATGTGTAAATAAATGTATTGAACACAATGAAATATTATTACTGCGTCAACTGTAACAAGCATATTCTTTACAGTAGTAGGTAATAGACTCAGGCATCGGACTGTAATTGACTAAACTAAAGATTAGCATTTTCCGAAATGAGATAACTTGTTGTTTTGGTATGTTGAAGGAATTATATATTATTAAACTATTAATGAAAGCCGTATTCAATAAAACTTCAATTGCAGCTTTATGGCTGTTTTTCTCAGCCATAAACGAACCAGCGAATAGTTTTTCTCAGAGGTGAGAAATATCTTGCGAGTTGATCTGAGACGTCAACACCATCTTTTCCTTTATTATACTTTATAATTGCTTTAGGTTTAATGACAAGTACACCATCTTTCTTATATTTACCTGTCTCTTTCATGTCGATTCCATGTCTAGTCGTCAAGAAAAGTACATCACGTTTATCGTGCCATTTGCCTATTACAATGCCATCATAATGTTTCTTTCCAATTATCTCTCTTTTTTTTTAATTTTACGTAAAGTATGTCTTCTGAAATATATTTTCTGTTTTTAAGTCATCCCTATGTGTAGTCATCCCTAGCCTCCTTAAGAATTTCTCTTCAGTCGTCCCTACCCATCGCCTTTCTCCGCCAAGCACGTATTCCCATATTTCTCATGTCTTCATCGATGTTATCAAGGAACCTTGTTCTAGGCCTTCCTCTTCTTCTCTGACCAATGGGTCTTTTAAGGAGCGTTTTTCTAGCTGGGTCATACTAATACATATGCGGAAATAATATTAACTATCAAAAGACGAAAACTTGAGTACTTAGGACATGTGATGAGAGGGCAAAAATACGCATTATTACAACTTATTATGCAAGCCAAAATCCGAGGAAAGCGAAATGTGGGAAGACGAAGAATATCCTGGCTTAAGAACTTAAGGGAATGGTTTGAATGCAGTAGTGCAGAACTTTTTAGAGCGGCAGTCAACAGAGTCCTCATAGCCATGATGTTTTCCAACCTTCGATAGAAGATGGAACTTAAAGAAGAAGAAGAAAAACATTTGAGGTTATGTAAAATAAATACTGTAATATTTTGTTTATCATTACAAATAATCCAGCAACAAGATTTTAAAACGAATAAACTACATATATCTACTTACTTCATATAATTTCAAATTTACCAAAAAAATTGCTAATTCCATAGAAAAACTTGATAATGAATGTCACTTACCGTTTCTACAACGCCTTTTTATTTATTTACGGCATTATCGCGCCTAACAAAAGAACATAGCAAGCTATGGGTTCCTAGTGCGCCACAGTAAAACTATTTGAGCGTCCTCACAGTGCCGACCGTTATAATAATTCTGAAAGTTAAATACGTACAATTAACACCGATGATCCTAATGGCACAATTGTAATCTGTTAGTTAGGATCGCCGGTGATCTTTGTGGCAACCAATGTATTAAAACTACAACGACTGCGCCACAAAGCTTGCTTTTTTATTCCTCCATATTTTCTTCTTAAGATTTTTCACTCAAAACGTTTAACCAGTTCTTGGTCCTTCTTTTTAAGTGACCACGTTTCTGCTGTATATGTTAGTACTGGTCATGTAAGTGACCATAGTTTATAGACGGTCAATTTCATTTTTCTGAGTAGTTGTTTTAAGTAACTCATTAATAAAAGAATATTTTTTAGGTCAATGAAAGCTGGCCCACTGTCGATAGACAAACCCATCATAGCCCTCAATCTCTTTTCGACTGCAGTCAAAGTACAGAACGTGCCGTTAGCAAAGCAGTGCATAGAAATCCTCAACAATCATCTCAACAACACAAACGTCTTGCTCATTCTACGCCATATGTCTAAATGTATCTCGGAATATAAAAACATAACTGTCGATCCCTTTGATTTAGAACCTTCAGCGCCACCTATCGTAGAAGAAGAATACGAAGGCAGCGGAGACTGGGTGCAAGATCTCGTCGATAACTTGAGGAACAACTGTCTTCTGGAAATCGATAAGAACGCGGACTTGGTCATGAAGCAAAAAGAAATTCTAAATCTTACCTACTGTGATATTTTAACTATAACTACCAGGGACTCTTTGCAGGTTTCCAGTGAAATTCTGGTATACAGCACAATCATGAAGTGGTGCATTGAGGAATGTAAAAGAAGAACTCTGGAAACCCATCCAATCAATTTGAAGGCTGTGCTCAGGCAACTCATATATGCTCCACGGTAAGATTTATATACAATTTAGAATTACAATCTAAACAATAATCGCATCCTTATAATATTTGATAAAAAAGTCTAGTTTTTAAATATTTTTTTTATTGGTACCCCATTTTGCTTATTTAAAGTACGCCGTAGCGTGTTCAAATTAAACTTTCAAAAACGCGCGTGTTTTAAAGTTACCCTGGCAACATCAATAGTTTTAAATATTTAGCCGACCTGACAAGAGTACATAACTTATAATGTCAAACAAATAATATAGGAATAAAATATTAGTAACAAATATTTCAAAATCTTCATTCAAATATTTGAAAATGTTAATCTTTTAAATGATTGTGAAAAGTACAGTTGTTGGTATTGTTTGAAATATTTATATTTCCGTTTTTTAAATCAGAGGAAATGCTGATCAAATTATTACTACCGACATTCTTGGAAGCCAATGGAGTTGTACTCCCATTAATGGCACTCCCAATAATGTTTGAAGCATTCTTCTCATTGGTATTTTAAGCAATATATACAACCAGTAATAACAATTAATTTGATGTGAAAGATTGCAAATTAATTTTTGTCTTTCTAATTTCCATAACAACGTAAGTTTACATCACAAATTTAACCATTTTACATTATTATCTCTTATTTAAATTTTTTGTAGTAATAATACATGATTTCAAAGAGTACCAATAAAAAAAAATAGCGTAAAGTATTCGTAGATAACTGGTCTTTAAAACACTGGCTCTATTTCGAGCACTCCGATGTTCATCGCGCGTGTTTTAAAGACGTCAATATCCACTTATACTTTAATATACTATATTAATATAAGATTATTACTCAATTCCTGTTTTCTATTTTTAATTTTTTTATATATTTACATTGCATATTAATTTGTTTTGTTGTATAATCCTCTTCCGCAATAATTATGTGACATATTTGATATAAAATGAATTCAGGAATTTTCTGTAATTTGGCAACAATGACGTGTATCCAGCCAAAAGCCAAAAAAAACTGTACTCGCTATAACTGCTGTGCTAATAAGATTCTTAAATTTGGAATTTTTGTTGCAATATTGCTCTTTTTATCTTCTCTTCAATAAAATTGTGGAGACTCTGACTGGCTAATATCCATGCTAAAAGAGAATAAAGCACATTTTTTCTTCTTCATGTGACTCCGCCTTTAAGAACATTGGTGATTATCATGGCCCATTTTACTCTGCAGCAGTTCTGAAGAGTTCTATTTATTCTTTTTCCACTCCACTGCTTTAAATTTTTCAACCAAAAGATGCGTCGTCTGCCCGGTCATCTTTATTCTACTAAAAGTAGCTCATTTTTCTTTCCTTCATAGTGTTGAGTATTTCTTTTTCTTTTTTATCTTTCTTAATGTTGTGTGTTTGAGATGTGTAACACCACATCTCAAAGCTAGCGTCATTTTTCACTTGCTTCCGCAATTCTCCAAGCTTCAACTCCATATAAAAGGGCAAAGAATATTCTAGCATCTCATTACTCTAGTTCTAATTTCTAGTTCCAGTTTTTCATTGCATAATTTTGCTTTCATCTTATTGAATTTCAAGGCTACGTTCTCATTGTTTATTTAGCTCACATCCCAAGTAACTTTATTTGGGTACTTTGTCTAGAGCTTTTCCTTTATCGTAGGTTATTTCGTCTTCAATCTTGTTCTTACTGGCAATCATGATTTTGGCCATCAACCAAAATTTGCAGCATCCTTCTCTATTTTCCGTAAGGAGTACTGTATCGTTTGCATTTTTAAGAATATTCACTGGTGTTCCTATGATATGCCTTCATTGATGTCTTCTGGTGTCTCTTTAAACATCTTTTCTGAGCACATTTAAAAAGTAAAGGGGATAGTACACATCATTGCCGTACTTCTCTTCTTATGTAGGAGATGTATCGCCCTCCAGTTGTTATATAATTTTTCTCAGGATCTTCTCTAACTCTCCCAATTGTTCCGTAGGGTTAAGTTGTCCTTGTCTTTCTACTTTCTGGACTTCAGTTTTCAGCTTCTTCTAGTCCTCTAGATTCTAGGTATTTCGGTAGTTGTTTATAATTTCTTTAGTTTGAGTTTTATATCTGTCAAAACAAGATGCTGGTCACTTGCTATAGCTGCCACAGTACCTTTAATCATATTAATTTCTAATAGAGATCTTATATTGTCAAGACTAATTTATTTTTCCCGCAGATACGGACTTATGACGAAAAAAGAATTCCTTTGTCGGACGATAGACGGGGTCAAAGGCCCTGACCGCAGCGGGATGCTGGAAGAAGCAGAAACCGAAAGGATACTGGAATACATAAGGAAAAAAGGTAAAAACAAACCCTTGGACGAACTGCCGCACAAAGGAGGACAACCCAGGAAAGTCGGTCACGAAAAACCCTGGAAGTTCCAATCGGCGAGCAGTAAGGATAGCAATTGCTCCACTAAGTCTAGTTGCGACAAGTTCATCATCAATTTCCTCACATGCTGGACTGCTGTATTCGACTGAACTCTTTTCTATCATTCACTAGTTTTGAGATGTTAGATTTACACTATTCGTAAGTAACATTAATGAGTGATGCTGATATTTATATTAGATGTTTTATAGCTTTATTATTTTAAAATGTCTTTAAATAAAAAGTAGAAGATAATATTAATTATTATCTATTAGAAAAATATTAGAAAAATAGACTCCTATGGATATTGTTCAATTCAAAACAGATCCAGCCTGTCTGGACTAATTAGCTTTAACTTGAAATAGTAATAAAGCTTTTATTTTTATTAAAATCTAGTGCTATTGCAACAATACTATTTTTGTAATATACTCAATCTTCGTAAATATCTTTTGAATAACATTAATCAAAAGTTACGCTTTAAAATTATATTTCCGATGAAACATTGCTTTTTTTAATGGACAAATCAGACTAATAGTCCGGTAAAATAAGGATGCAACCTCGGAATGAAAGATAATAAGCTGAAAATTTGCATACGTCTTTATTTTGATGGTATAAAACTTACCTCAAAAGTCTCATATAATCACGTGTCCGCGACTTAAGATATTTAAGGTCAAAGGTCACGAAAATGAGTTTTCTGCAAATATCTCGTTTCCCTTACACTTTATGACATTTAAGGTGGTAAGAAAAATTGTAGAATGGAAAATTCTCTTAAATTTTTGTCCCAAGTACTTTTATGTACCTTCAACCCTTCTTAAGATAGAGCGCAAATAGTGGGGGACCGCTTACCTGTGTATACGGTAACGCGAAGTCAGCCAGTAGGATTCAATAAATAATAAGTTATATAGTTAATTATTCACTTAAAATACTATTATTATCATTAAATTTTTATTATTTATTATTTAATAAACTATATTTATAGATATTAATTATAAAATATATATTTTTTATATAATATTTATTTTATTTTTACCAAACATACAATATTAAATAAAATACTTTTCGTCCATATTACTACGAATATTATATCTCGAAATACAAATCTCTTGTACGGCGGTTGCTGTTTCTGCGAAGCTGTAGCAGATGCTCCTTTGTTATATATGACCTAACCGGTTTTTTTTTAATATGACTTTCTACACACCGTGGCGAATGAGTTTGGTACTTCTATGTATATACGCACAATAGCGGTGGAGGCATATTTCACTTGATGATGGGAATGGTAGGGTAGAGCTATTTTTCTACGTTAGTATTTCTTTACCACAAAAAATTTATTTTATTGTTCAGTTGAAAACGACATCTTAGCATCGACAGATGTATAATGTTGAGTGTATATTTTTAATTGCAATGGCTGATTTGTGTTTTATTTGTAACAAGTTAATATATATTTGTAACAAGTTAATACAAGAATTATTTGAAAATGGAGTACGTATTTTCTTAGCAGCGTATAATGCTTCAACATCAGAAGACGATATAGACTCTTTTCGATACACCCAGTTCATCAAATTAACAAGACTCAACAAACCAGTGCAGTTATCAAGTCTTCCACCTTCAAGTGCAGCAGCTCGTCAGCATATCATTCGTGTCTATTATTAGACCCAAATTTGGTTGGGAAATGATTTAGAACCCCAAGAATTCGGCTGGGTAATGCAAAATGAATTTCTGGAACCAATAACAACATTATTACCTCCAGCACCAGAAGAACTGCTGAATACAATATTTAGCAATTGCAAGAAAGGTTGTGGTTCTAATTGCGGATGCAGGAAATCAGGATTGCAATGTACTTTAATTTGTGGGCAGTGTAATGGACAATCATGTCTAAACCCTTCATCAACTTCAGATGATTTCAATGAAGAAAGTGAATATGCACCTGATATTCTTGAATATTTTTATTCTGATACTTTAATAAACGAGAATTATTATGATGAATCCGATATTGAGCAGTCAGAGGAAGAAGAAGAAGAAGAAGATGATGAAGAAGAAAATTAATACAAAAATATTAACCATACATAATAAAAGAATATATATTATATTTGTAACTTTAATAAATCGATTATTGGATTAATAAATAAATATATAATTTAAAAAAAATAATAAATATGATTTTTTCAGTATTTAATTAAATATAAAAATGATTATTGTTGAATTCTGCATTTGATCTTAATTTATCGTATATACAGCTGTTAAAAATATCATTAAAGTTCATTTGAAATATTTCATTTAATATTGTATGTTTGTTAAAAATAAAATAAATATTATATAAAAAATATATATTTTATAATTAATATCTATAAATATAGTTTATTAAATAATAAATAATAAAAATTTAATGATAATAATAGTATTTTCAGTGAATAATTAACTATATAACTTATTATTTATTGAATCCTACTGGCTGACTTCGCGTTACCGTATACACAGGTAAGCGGTCCCCCAATCTTTGCGCTCTATCTTAAGAAGGGTTGAAGGTACATAAAAGTACTTGAGACAAAAATTGAAGAGAATTTTCCATTCTACAATTTTTCTTACCACCTTAAATGTCATAAAGTGTAAGGGAAACGAGATATTTGCAGAAAACTCATTTTCGTGACCTTTGACCTTTAATATCTTAAGTCGCGGACACGTGATTATATGAGACTTTTGAGGTAAGTTTTATACCATCAAAATAAAGACGTATGCAAATTTTCAGCTTTTTATCTTTCATTCCGAGGTTTGCCCCCTTTTTTGCCTTATTTTACTGGATTATAATGGATCAGTTGTAACATAAACATTAAGCTTTTCATAACAGGTGGCACTATGTTTGCTATGCAACAAATGAAATACTTAATCGATTAATGTTTTTATTTTAATCAATATTTGATATTTTTAAAGTAATTTCGAATTTCATAGAACTTAAAAACATTTATTATAACAGTCAGTACTCATTCTAACCTCCAACTCTTTTTATACTAAAAAATCTTCACGTTGTCTTTTTAACACTGTTAAAAATATTTTCAAGAACACAAATTTTCGCTATTAACAAAAGGTTAAATTTTCACAGTCGATTATTGTAGAACAAAATATCGTATTTTTTTAAATTTTGCAACTTTTTACCGAATTAGAAACCGAGTAGTAGTTGTGATGTAAAAGATCAGTCTATCCATTTGATTCTTCTTAGTAAAAAATAGTTGGATAATGCTAGTAATATAGAGTAATTTTGGGTTTGTAGTTAAACACAAATTACGGCAGAAAATATAGTTTTAAAATTTTGTTTATCGATCGTGTAGCTCTTGATCAATTTTAAAAAGGTAGTTTTTGAATGATTGCAAACAAAACTGAAAATAACGTAGTGGTTACTATACAAGGTGTTTTATGTGAAGACTTTATATGTGAAGAATTTGGGAATAAACCACGATTTTACACGTAAAATTATTACGTTCTCAAAATACAAAACAATATACAAAATACAAATTTCAAAATAGGTATGAATCTAGCGTCATTCAAAATTTTAGAATATTGGTAATTTTATATAAATCTGTCACATCGTCAATTTTTACAAAGATTTGGAGATATCTTAAATCCAAAGGGCTTTAAGTTATGTCCAGCATATTCAAGAAGGGTTTGTGTTTTGAGAACGATGTCCAAAAGTAGAAATCAAAACTTCATCTAAACTTAATTTTAAAGTAAAATTGTGGCTTATTCCCAACAAAAATATTAAATTTCATTAAAATACCACAAGAAAATAGCTTCAGAATAGTTTCAAGCTTTGAATTAAAATCTCCCATAATGATAAGTACTTCTGTCAATGAAGGTTTAATTGGTTAAATCTTTGCGCAGAGTGCTTCCGATTGCATTTTATAAAATAGTATATCATTATTTCAAAATTAGAGTATTTTCAAAGATACCAACAAATGTACATTTGTATGCCAAGGGACAAATAATAGAAGAGGTAACTTTCATAACGAAACGAAAGATATCAGGATGGAAGGTGGAATAAAAAAATTGGCCGCTGGAGACCATATACTGCAAAAAGGTCAAGAGGTCGACCGCAAATGAGATGGAAAGATGACATTGAACAAAGCGCAGGTCCAATGTGGAAAAGACAGAGACAAATGGAGACAAATAGGAGAGGCCTATATTCAACACATGAATAGATTTTGGACTATAGATAGAGAGAACTTTCATAAAATATTTGGGAGCAAATATCAACAGCCAGTATAACCTAAAATAAAAAATTCTATCAAGAATCGAATTTTCACAAATCTGATTTTATCAGTTTAGACGAAAATTTGGAAAATGGTTCCTAATGACGGTACTAATTACTTGCCATGATGTGTGTGCACTCGCATTCTTTACATATTAGCAGTTGATTGCAGTTTCCTTTATCTTTGAAATTCCATTTTTACTAGTACACAGTGGGAACTTTTATAATTCCCCTATTAGCATATTTTTGTCTAGATTCCTCGAAGCATCATTTTCTAGTTGGGATTGTCTCGCTAAGAATTTGTAACCTTGTAAAAATTACCTATTTATTTGGTGAGTTTCTGAATGTGACTGTCTTCTGTCTTTGATTCTTCTTCTTCTTCTTCAAGTGCCCTCTCCGCTACGGAGTTTGGCAATCATCATTGCTATTCGTATCTTTGAAGCTGTTGCTCTAAATAATTGGTTAGATGTGCACTGGAACCAGTCTCTTAATTTGCGCAGCCAAGATATACGTCGTCACTTCTATCTACTTGGATATTTAACTGGAGCAATCGGTACTTTTTCCCTCTCATCACATGACCAAAATATTAAAACTTTCTTCTCTTGATGGTGATTAACAGCTCCCGTTCTTTGTTCATTCTTCGAAGAAATTCACTATTTGTTACTTTGTCTGTCCAAGGTATTTTTAAAATTCTTTAAAAAAGGTATACTCAAAATTTGTTGAATGGGTACTAAACAAAGTATACTTAAAAAAGTGAACGCGTATGCTTAAAAGTAAACCAAACTACTATGGCTAGAAGTCGCCCGGTATTAGGACGTTAACTAAAGAGTATTTTTAACGAGTACTTACCGTTGTAAACGTTAAGCACGATTTGCTTTGCATCGTGTGTGAGATGTATAACCAGAACATTTTTCAGGTTCAGACTTGCCACGGAAATTCTTTAAAGTTTTTTAATGGTTACCATCTAAAAACCACATTGCTATGGTTTTTGTTCACTTTCTCATTATCAAGACCTAAACGGGAAATAAGTTTTGAGTATATTTTAGCGAATTTCGGTAACCACATGATTTTAATTTATTTTATCTTAATTAATCTTAATAAACTTGAAAGCGACAACATTTTTGAATGGAGAATGAAAAGACCTTTCAAACGATATATCACAAGCCTATACTTCCCATTTTAAAAATTGGGGGTTGTACCTGTCATTCTAAGGAGGTTGAACGTAGGGGTTGCATTTTCACGTTAAAGAATGTCAAGTTATAATTTAAATTTGACTTATTTCGGGATTTTTTATAAATATGTACAGTAACCTAAATAATGAATTTATTCCATTTGGCTTTTACACACTGTATACAAACGGATGCTGAGAATTCCATGGATACAAAAAGTTACCAAATGGTGAGGTACTTCGGCATAAGTAAACAAAAAGAAAAACTCAGCATAATAAAAGACAAAATACAACACTTGTGTCATGTGTTAAAAAGTGAAAGATGTGAATTACTCCAAATCATATTGAAAGGTAAAGTGCAGGGCACAAGATCAGTTAAGATGCCAGAACTCGTGGCTGAGAGACCTGAGGAGGCGGTTTGACCGCTCATCCACAGAAATCTTTTCGTGTAGTAGTTTCCAAAGCTACAATTACCATTAGGATCACCAACCTTCGAAAGGAGACGACGCAATAAGAAGAAGTATATCATTATGAATCTTGTTTATAAAATTGAATTACTTATTTAAACAATTTCAGTCCCGTAGTATCCCCTAACATATTTGCATTTCACATAGAAACACCAACACTTCGTTTTAGTTGCTCCTAATTCATATTAAAATATTAAAATATAGTAATCATTGTAATTTTGTCTATAAAATAATCAACTAAATCTATATCAGGAAGAACTTATATACGTACGCAGCAATATTGATAAAAAAAATCATACATGAGTTTTCACGTAACAATCTTAATATTTATACAAAACATGAATTTATTACGTATTTTATAGGTTCCCCCATTAAAATATCTTGCAAAATTTAATGAACTAAAGCAGAAATGTGGTGGTGTACTAGAAGTGCTTCAAATTTTGAATAATTTTAGTAATTTTACCGAACCGTTGCTTCCCTTATCATCTATTTCCATTTCTCTTGCTTTACTCTTTGTAAACTTCTAAATTAGATGCCTGATTTGTAGACAAATATTTTTTATAACTGTAGAAAACATTAGTATTTAAACCAATACAATGATTTTATTTTTTAACCCCAATATGATACACTGGTATACTGGTGTAATCCATACGCTTCAGCTCTTTTACTACGATTTTATATAATCTTATATTTACGTCTCTTCCATGTTACATTGTAGTTTTCTCCTGGTCATGCTAATAAATAATTAGCCAAATATTGAGAAAAAGAAAAATGAGATTTATTTCCATATAATAAGAGACCGCATACCTGATAACTCACTTCAATTATTTGTTTACTTTTCGGTCGATAATCCTACCCATTTTGCTATTTCTAAATATACAGGGTGAGTTTTTAGTGCGACATCGGTAGATAATTACCTTGTGGTACAAGATATCCAAAAAACTTATTTAGAAAAAATGTAGGCAATGATGTTCTTCATACTTGGAAAATATGTGGAATTCTACAGGGTGATTAATAACTACTTGGTATAGCAAACATAGTTTTATAAATGGGACACCCTATATATTTTTTTATATTTATATTCTTCTCATAATTTTTGTTCTTATAATGTTGGGCTTTGCATTAATATACAGAGTATTTAACAAGTTATGACCACTTTTATTTCGAAATCCCTGTGAAATCAAAACCATGTATATAAAGAAGTAATGAATAAACTATTATTTATTTTATATATTAAGGTGAACAATACAATGTAGTTTTTAAATCAAGTTTAATTTAAATCATTGACTAAAATTTGTATGGAGGGTGAACTACAAAACAAAATTACGATTTTCTCAATTTTTTTAAATAGATCACCCTGTATTTTATGTTAATATTGTATTTATGATACTCTTGTATTTTTGTATCGCATTCCCTATATCTACTCTTATTATTTTCGGAGATATTTTTAGTTTTCTTCAAATTTTGGGAACACATTCAATTTTTCTAAGTAGAAATAAGTATTGAGTATTTAGTGATAAAATAACAATATTATTTTTATTCAATAAGTAACTAACAAAAAATATACCAATACAAACCATAATAATATGTAATGAATGTAACAATTATTCTGATAGTAAGGAAATAATTCTAAAGTAAATGTTCAAAATATTCACCTTCAACATACACATATACCTACAAGTTTGTAACCGCTATTCAAATGACCGAACTACATTTCTTAAAAATGGTCATAACTTGTTAAATACTCTGTATATTAATGCAAAGCCAAACATTATAAGAACAAGAATTATGAGAGGAATATAAATATGAGAAAATATAGGGTGCCCTTTTAAAAAATTATATGTTTGGTATACCACGTAGTTAAATCACCCTGTAGAATTCTAGATACTTTCCAAGTATGGAGAATATCAGTGCCTACATTTTTTCTAAATACGTTTTTTGGATATTCTACACTTGAACTCTTCTTACACTTGAAATTTCCGCGGAAGTTATATATGCTTACTGCAGTTTTCCGGGTTTGACTCCGCGTTGAATAATTTTGGTATTGATAAAAAACCATTATTTTGGCATATTCGACGTTTCGGCAAGTTCGCACTTGCCATTGTCAAGTCAGGTAGTAGCGCTTCTCGTTAATGCTTGAAGTTAACTGAACACAAATGTTTTCCGTAGAATAGACATCTACAGCATCACGTTCATCATCGTCGTTAATTTGTTTTTCATTCCATGACACTTCCCTCCCTAGAACTGTCATCAAATTTTACTTTTTATTTTTATTTTTTATATTTTCAATTTTTAAAACATTTTTAAACCTTATCTTTACATTGATGCCACACTTTTTATTTTGTTTAGTCAAAATGCAGGCTTTTGACCCAACTTCCTCTTTTTTGATACTGTTATTTTCATTTTATCTTGTAATGTCGAGTCTGGTATATCAAAACTTCGGCCAACTTCCCTTAATTTTCGTCCAGATCGCACAGCTTATATTGCAGCTATTAATTGACATTCTTCTTAAATATACTTATGAGGTAAATCCGCGCTGCGCGAAATTCCCCTACTTCGATTGAGCGGAATTGCCCAAAATGTATTCGCCTCGATCCAAATTAAATATCTGATTACACTAAAAACTATGTAGATTTTAGGGCAAATGCCGCACTACATTTAACTATAAAGTTTGTTGCTGACGTCGAATAATTTCAGTCACACTTTTATCTATGAAAGTACACCTCAGTCTTTGCAAATTCATGCCGTACTAAATTTTGTGCACAGCGTCTCGACCCACACGAACACATCGGAAAGTGATGCTTAGTAGAATTGCACAATTTATCATAATATGTAAGAGTTACTTTATTGCGCGGATTAACCCACTGCGCGGAATTCCCCCGTTTTCCCCTACACAGTTATTCACCACATATTACACCACATATTTCTACTTTAATTATGTTAAAAGCGTTAGAAGGTGCTTAAATTTGGGAGGAAATATAAAACATACATACTACAAATCTCGCCAATTATGAATGTGATCTAATTTAAACATCTTTTCCTACTCAAGTGTTTCGTGATGTGTTCTCATTACTCTCTAAGAGTCTAAAGCACTGTTACCACGTTTATATCAATAATCCATGTATATAAACATTATATGTATACAATCATATAAATAAGAATACTGATGCTGTAACTAAGCCATCACAGTGAAATATTTATTCAATTTTAGTCAGTAATTTTAGCCAAATATTATTTTTAGGTGATTTCGTAAGCTGTTGTAGAGAGCAGGTGTGAAGAATATTATTGGAGATATCGCCGCTTTTTCTGTATAATACCAAAGATCAACTCTCAGGATTTCTTAGTCAGGATATATACGAAACCATGCAATGCTAGGCTTTACAAGATTTTTTTATATAAGTACAGTTGAATATCTGAGACATGTAATAAGGATTATAAAGAGTGGAATATAAATATCCCTAACATCGACCTACAAGCTTCATTAGCTTGGTTTTACAGTTTACTTTAATGGCTATCGACATTGACTTCATTTTACCTCGTCAGAGGTCGCTATTAACATTTATTGATGCATTATTTGACTAATAATTGTCACATGAATGGTACGCATCGGTTTAATTCAGTCCTTTCACAAAGTCTTCACTGATGAAAGGTAAACCTTGAAACACGTGCAGGAGAATGGTGTGAGAATTGAATTAAATCGAAACGCAACTTTCTATTTTTATTTTACCTGTATAGTATTTTTATTTTTATTTATATCTAAAATCTTTCTCTTACACAGTGTGTAAGGCAAGACTTTTCAATTAAAAGGGTGGACTTTTGTAGTGCAAATTCTTTGATGGCTCGTATTTTCAAATTTTTTTACAACTTTAATCATCCTAGCTTAGCCTTCAAGGATCTCTGATTCTTAAAGAAAACGAGATCTTTGATGACGCTTGATTTAACGGCTGTAAAGAGTTTTTTGATTAGCAAGTCTACCATTTTCTTGGATTTTTACATAGAGATGACTGTTTCTTTTGCCATCATTTTTAGCAACTTAACTTTCGTAACGTAATTCGTAACGTAATTTATCAGCATAGGCGGCAATCTATATTGATTTATTTGTTAGGAGATTACCTCTTCCTATATTCAGCTGTCTTATCACATATTCCAAGGTCAGGTTGAATATTGTCGGTGCCAGCCCGTCTCCTTGCTTAATCCTTGGACTATTGTAAAGTTTTCAGTGAGCTCATTTTTAACTCTGACAGTTGCTATTGATGAATCCATTGTTGTTTTTACCAGTCGGATGTATTTTTGGGGGATATTAAAGCTCTGCAATATTTGATATAACTTGTTCCTACTAATTGAGTAGTAGGCTTGTTTGAAATCTATGAATATGTTGTAGACGTCAATGTCGTATTCCCACGATTTGTTTAAAATTTGTTTCACTGTGAATAATTGGTCAGTTGTAGATGTCCTTGATCTTTTATCATTCCAAATCTTGTTCATGAGCATATGCATTTGTCCTACTAGGTTTTCGCCACCTAATTTATATAGCTCAGGGGGGACGTTGTCAATACCTGGAGCCTTATTGTTCCTTTGTGCTCGTATTGCCTGTTTTACCTCTTCCATCGTTGGGGGTTCTATATTTTCGGTGTCTCCCTCATTGTGATGCATGTCCATATGCTCTTCTTTTTCTTGTGTCCCTAAAAGAGTTTGGAAATAGGTTTTCCAGACTGATTTTATTTCTTTTGGATCACTGGTTATTTTCCCTTCTTGATTTCTGCATAGATTTGTTTGGGGTTTGTATCCTTCTCTTAAATTGCGTAAATATCTGTACGCCTGTCTATTATTGTTGCTTTGAAGATTTTCTTCCATTTTCTGTATATTGCCGTTTTCGTATTTTCTTTTCTCTGTTCGGCATATTTTATCGGCCTTCCGTCTTGCATCTTGGTAACTTTCCCTTCTTTCTCTGGTTCTTTTTTCCATATATTTCTTGTGTTCTTCATTTCTTTTCTGTATGGCCTTATTACATTCGTCATTGAACCATTCTCTTTTTGTATTTTTCTTTTTCTTGCCTAAGATTTTTCTTGCTGCATCAATAACTTTTGTTTTGATTTCTTCCCAATGTTCTTCGGTGCCTAGACTGCCTGTGTCTGTCAGTGTTTTTGTTCTCGCTGCGGACAAAATAATGATCAAACTACTGGTAGCCAATTTTATAGGAGGACAATTCACTTGAAGAAGAAAATGCTAAGTACTGAATTTAGGAAAAATTCCAAAATTCATATTTCGTATTGTACAAAATATCAGCCATGACCTTCACAGCCCTTTTGGACAATTAAAATTTTTATTATTGTATCGTAACATATGCCCTCAAATGTCCACCATTTTCTGTTATTAAGAATTAGAAACTACGATTTAAAATGAAAAATCGAAAGAATTTAAGTCTTTCTATTAAATTTTTAACATGTCTCGTTATTCGGTCTCTTTGTCTTTATTAACAACTAACTGTAAGACAAAAATGTGATAAAATATCAGAAATAAAATACTGAATAAAAAAAAATTAACAGAATTAATATTTTTGTTGGTAATCATGGGTTTTGTAAAAAAAATTTATACTTGCAAAAAAATATTGATCATTGATGATAATCATTTAATATCTATGATTCGTAATAAGCAACAAATGTATTTAGTCGATGGCTTATTTACAAAATAAATAATTAATATTATATATTATACAGTTACAAATATTTCTAGTCCGATTTGGCAACAACGGACCTAAGAAAATTCATTTTTAAAATCATATTAGAGGAGAATTACTAATAGGATAAAATAATTCATAACGATCTGCAATAGGAATACAAAATACAAATTGCTATGTTATTATTTAGCGTATGGCTCAATACATGGAGTAAACACAGTAATAATTGTAAAAAACGTAAGTACATAATTCAAAAATACAAACATAAGATTATATAAAAACGAACATAGACAAAATACAAGATAATACAAACAGATAAGGTTATATCTTTAAGTCAAGTTGAGCTATCCATTCAAGGCTTGCAGGCGTAGTTTTGAAAAAGTCTTTTGGGTCCCCTCGATATGCCCTCAACTCACACGTCTCCACTATGTGTTGGATGGTTTGATCTGGAGCTCCACAGTCGCAGCTGGAGGTAGGCTGTTTTCCCCATTCGGTTTAGGCTCTTCCATATGTTTCGTGGCTGGTCGAAGCCATCAGGCTTTTGGACTGGGTCAATAAGGTTGGATACTTCAGGTGGGGCTTCCTCAGTCCACAGCGTGCGCCATCTGGAGGTAACATTGAAATCATCTGCTGTTAGCTGTTGGGCTGTTCTTATGGGTGGTTTTCTGGATGGGAGTCGGTTTGCTGCTAAACTCGGCATGTCTTCATGGATTGGAAGTTGCAAGTTGCTATTTACTTTCGAATACTCCGTTACCAAGGCCTTTTGTCTTCGTAGAATAGGCGGAGGAATATGGCTAAGGATCGGAAGCCAATATAGTGGAGTAGTCTTGATGCAGCCGCTAATCATTCTCATTGCTATATTAAGCTGCGTATCAACTATTTTCACATGATGACTATTTAGCCAGACCGGTGCACAGTACTCTGCCACAGAATAAACCAAACTTAGCACATATGTTCGTAGTGTGTCCGCAGATGCGCCCCAGTTGGTACCACAAATATTCTGGATAAGGTTATTTCTACTACTTATTTTTTGTAGATGTTTTTTAAACGAGAGAGTCCTGTCCAAGGTAAAACCCAGATATTTTGGGTAGGGTTGGTAGGGTAGTGCTACATTTCTCATTTTGACCTCTAATTTTTGGTTTGCCTGTTTGTTATTGAGGTGAAAACAGCTTACCTCAGTTTTATTTATGTTGGGTATCAGGCGTCATTTTGTGAAATATTCATATAGTTTGTTGAGGTCGTTTGTCAGCACGTTTTGAGTAATTTCAAACTGTTTGTGTTGTACTGCTATTGCTAGGTCGTCAGCGTAGCCAAACTTTCTTTCATCAGTGTCAGGTAGGTCCGATATATATAAGTTGAAAAGCATCGGAGCAAGGACTGATCCTTGGGGTCCACCTCAATTGCTAAGTTAATGTGTGAAAAGAAGTTGTGTGAAAATACTTGACAAGTTTATTACACAATAACTACTATCATAAAAAGTAACTGAATGCAAATTCGTTTTAATTTGTTTCACATTTTGTTCGATCTATATTTAATTCTCAGAATTTTTCTGGTTAATGACCTTAATAGTCAGATTTGAAAAATTCGGCATAATATAAAAGAAATCAAAGAGGAGAGCGATTAATTAAATTCACTATTACATTACCAACAACTATGAACAACACCCGATTTAAGCATCATAAGCCAATTAAGCTAAATTGTTACTTGACACAACTGTATAGAGGGTGTTGACAGTTGAAATGTGTAGTATGGGATATTACAAAAAGACTATCATCTAGGGATTCATTAATTTTTTAGTTGAACTATTCTTAAATAAACAATCAAAACCTCAATCTCATTACTTTGCTACGTTTTTAACAAAGCTTTTAGCAAACAAAATTATTGAAAATTGTTTAAACAGGAGTGTTGTAAACAAAGAGTACTTTTCGTTGCGACTAGAGTAAGAGGAGTGGGGCTATCCGAATAAAATGCCAGAAGCGTTTTCCAAAAATCCTCCTTTTTTCTACAAATATTTTTTTAAGACTAAAAAACTTGATCGTTCAAATTTAATAAGAGTATTAGGAAAAATTGTTTAAAAATAACAATCTAATACTGTTTATAAATAATATTTATTTAATTTAATTGTATTTTTAATAAAAAAGTAACAAGGAAAAGCGACTTGAAAATCTTACAAAGACTGTTTAACTAAGCTGGCCCATCTTTTGCATACAATTCAAGCACAATAAGACCCTCTGTGGTTCGGATCATATTTTCCTTATAGCCAAAATAGAGCTGAAAATGTAAAGTACACAATAAACACGTATAGTCAAAGAAGTTAACAATAAGAAACGGTAAAAAAGAGTAGTGAGCTTTGTTGGTTACAGATGGTTATGAATCTTCGTTAAAAATGATTTTAAATAGTGAATTCTCCTCCAATATTTAGAATTGTACATAACACAAGGCAGAAATAAAAAAATGTTACCAATAAGTCCGTAATTGCCAAATCTACAATGACCGTAGGTTACGATGTTTTGAGTAACCTTAAACTGTTGTTATTCCACGGGTTTGTTAAACCGTACTCCTTTTAAACTGTGTTCCAAATATATGTTATTATTATCCAATACTACAGTCTAGTCTAATTTGAAATTGGGACCACTTAAGACTTTAAAAATTTTATCCATTGAACTCTTACTCAATTTCTTAAGAGTTTTTACAAAAAATAACAATAAATCTACAAACTATTTTTATTATTTTTAAATAATTAATTGTTTGTAGATGTGAGTCAATTTTAATGGGTAAAAAATAGAAAACTATTACTATAACTTAAATGACTGGTGTCGGGAACTACGGGCTTTATTGGATTTTGTTATATTGATTGGAAGGTAAAATTGAAGGAAAAAGGGCCCAAGGATGAAGAAATCTCCTGGCTTGCTAACCTGAGAGCATGGTATAGAAAGACCTCAACACAGAAAGACAATCACTTCGTTCTTTGTTATATTTGGCCCCAACTCTTGTACTTTGCAACTGCCCACATTTTTCTGTTGTATCTCATCTTAGTACAATTTCTTAATGTATTCCGTCAACTTTTTACCTTTTTGATGTCAGGTATTACTTTTCTCTTTAACCAAATTTTTTAACACATTCGCGGTTGCACTGAAGGATTTTTTATATCTCTTGGCAACCATCATAAATTTTGTAGGGTTATATCTCAACTCTCGCTATTGGTTTGTGTAAACATTACAATGTTTCACGTCTAAAAATTGGTCAATGTATCCGTTGTAATCTCCCAGGTACTCATCCAGCGTTGCAGAGATATGAACAAAGACGTGTACATATGCTTTATAGACTACGCAAAAGCATTCGATAACATAAAGCACGAAAAGATAATTGAAGTTCTCCATAAGATCGGAGTCGACTACAGAGACATTCGAACAATAGCGAGTCTCTATTGGGGTCAAACAGCTAAAGTGAAAGTAGGATCTACATTGACCAATAAAATTGAGATCAAGAAAGGGGTACGACAGGGCTGTATCTTATCTCCTATTTTCTTTAATATATACTCAAAAGAAGTATTTAAGACAGCGCTGGAGGAAAGCACAGAAGGCATAAAGATAAATGAAGAAATAATTAATAACATAAGGTATGCTGATGACACTGTGATTCTATCAAGTAGAAGGAGGAACTGAGTTGCCTAATGAGTAAGATACAAAAAACAAGTGCACAATACGGACTCAGACTAAATATCACAAAAACCAAATGGATGTTAGTAAGCAAAACCCAACAACCACCACAGCAACTGATATTAGACAATGAAAGAATTGAACACGTGGATTCGTACATCTACTTGGGAACAACAGTTAACTCAAATTGGGATCAAGCGAAGGAAATACGTATAAGAGTAGAAAAGGCAAGAGCATCGTTCACTAGCATGAAGCAAATTTTCACCTCTAAAAGCCTCACCCTACCTCTCAAAATTCGATTTCTGAAATGTTATGTATTCCCGGTTTTGTTATATGGAATGGAGGCGTGGACAATGACCGCAACATTGATGAAAAAAGTAGAGGCCTTCGAAATGTGGGCTTACCGACGTATATTACGTATATCCTAGACTGAGCACGTGACCAACGAAGAGGTACTACGCCGGATAGGTAAAGAGAGAGAGGTAGGAATAAGTATAAAGAAAAGAAAGTTGGAATACTTGGGTCACGTTATGAGACATAATAAATATAGAGTACTACAGCTGATCGTTCAAGGGAAAATAGACAGCAGAAGGGGTCCAGGGAGGAGAAGACACTCGTGGCTCCAAAACTTGCGGCAATGGTGCGGATTGACATCTGCTGAACTATTCAGATCAAAGTAAACAAAGTCAGAATAGCCATGTTGATTGCCAACGTTCGGAACGGACAAGGCACATGAAGAAGAAGAATCTCCCATTCACTTTAACCCAATATGGCTTTCTGTCGTATAATAATTTTCTCTCAGTAAATTATGAATGAGTGGCGTACCGGATATCCCTTCTAGGTCAATGTGGCTCTGTAGCAACGGCTTTTAAAACAGGAATTCTTGGGCTTGGACAAATTGGGGTCAAATGCCCAATTTGTTGATAAATAGAATGGCCCTAATGACCCTTGAGGACTGTACTTATTCACCAACGCTTTTGTTCAATATCACACCCAATAAAGACGTGGTAAAAAGTTTATCTGGTCCTTTAAGTAAGATTAAAATAATAGATGAGTTGAATAAGTACAGGTGTACAAACATACAAATTTAAAACATTTCAACTAAAAAAGAAAACCTATCTACTAAATTTAAGAATATTACTCACGTAGATGTGCTGCATTTACAGTGAGGACGTGACTGGATACCTTGGTCACTACAATACTCACACCGGCCTCTACTACCTTCGTTATTTGACCCAATGGCTACCCCTATTACCTAAACGTTTGTCGTCTAAAACACCAAAGTTGTACTTTCGATGCTTTTGTAATGATTTCAAGATTGAGTTTCTCTTCTTTGGTTCACATTTGTTCATATTTAGTCATTGAGAGACTGACTTTTGAAACTCATACGTGCTCATCTTTTCAATAAGGTCACAGTGTATATTGTATGAATTAACAAATGCAATATCTAAAAATCCCCAAAATAAACGATGCTACCATTTTTTTGATCTACGATTCATACCATAGGTGGTACCAAGTTGATCAGCATGATCTACCCCACCCATATGACGATTATAATCATTCGAAACTACTGGACAACTTATATCAGATTTTGAAACATCTTTATATGTTCTTTGGACTGATGTCTGTTCGGTTTCATGGAAGTTAGTTGCAAAGTTCACGATTCTATTGTCCTTCCATTGGTCCGAAAATACCTATGTTTGTGTTGGAGTACCTGTAATCAAAGTCTCCCCTTTTCACAGCTTTATCTTCGGCGAAACTCAGGAAAATCCATTTTATTATCTAAGTTTTTGGTCAGATAAGCATCAGATTTTATATCTTCGTTTTATAGTCTTCTGGGGATTATATCGTTTTAGAGCCGACCTACCCTTGAAAAGTATCATACTTTCATTACCAGCGACCCTTCTTGTTGTGTTGTGGAGAGTTTGAAAATTCTGATTGAGTTTTTCTATAACTGGGCGTAATGTGTATAGCTTGTCTCTGTTGTTTTTTGGATTGTCTAAGTTATTGTTGCAATGAACATTTGCCAAAAATTTTCTCAAAGCGATTACGTGACATTGCGTTAGTAACTAGAGAAATTCTTAAATCGGGACTTCCATTCCAATAATGTGTCCAGTTCGGCAGAAATTAATACCAATGAAACAGAGGAGCTCTTTTTCCGTGAAATCCTATTGTATATTTCGCTGGATAGCGTACAAATTACTTTGGTAAGTGATATCGCCTATGATGGAGCTAAGAACTTTTAAGAAAACGCGGTAGGAGTTTCAAAACTATCAAACAGTTTCTCGACCACACCTTCCGGCTCTGGATAATCGGATATTTTGGTTTTAACACTACATTTCTTCCATCTACGAGTAGGTTGTTCTTGAACTTCATTATTAGCAGACTCTTCTGCTTCAACTTTTGATAAACGTAGCTTTCTGTTTCTATTCTCAGTGTTTTGCTCAAAAGATTTTCTTGAAGTACACGCTTCCACCGATGCAGAAGTGATAGTGACTGATTTGCTTGAAATTGTTGGAGGGAGCCCAATATCTTATAAAACAATATCCTGTTTCTCATCATTTTTACCATCGAATTTATTTTCAAATGTATTTGGATATAAAGAATTAGATCATGTGGCATTATCGTTATCATTCACTTTACTCCAAATGATCGGAGACAGTCTAATATCTTGTAAAATACTCACAAATCGAAATCTGTCTCACTATCATTATCACTTTCCTCTATATCAGTGTCAAAATTATTTTCTAAGGGTAAGTCATCACCTGCCGTAATTTCTTTGGCTATGTCTTACAATTATGTTTCAGAAAGAGGTTTTTTGTAAAACCATTTTAAGTTTTTATGCTCCATATTTGCGGACTCTGAAACAAATACCGTTTTTGTAGGCAGAAAATACGTAGGACTTCTGTGTACCGTCAGGCAGAAGCGAAACAAATGAAATATATAAAATATACAAGCGTTCAATAGAGATAAAAAAATCTCAATGAAATAAAGTGGTATAATTTTCAGATTAGACTAAACTTATCTTAAAATCAATTCAGATTGTCCCATGTTGTTCCATTTATATTTAAGGTATCGACATTAATGTTGTTTGGTTGTTAACAAGAGGATTCGGTCTATAGAATATAATAAAATACAGGATTTGAGATGTAATCCACGCCTGTAGTAAAAAAAAATTAATCATATTATATAAAAGTATTGGTAA
This sequence comes from Diabrotica undecimpunctata, assembly GCF_040954645.1. Taxonomy (NCBI): domain Eukaryota; kingdom Metazoa; phylum Arthropoda; class Insecta; order Coleoptera; family Chrysomelidae; genus Diabrotica; species Diabrotica undecimpunctata. The sequence continues at coordinate 9,076,773 of NC_092811.1, forward strand.
AAACACAATAATTATACTATATTTTATATTGGAATCGAATTTAAGGCCAGATATAGTGGATAAAGCGTATAATGCAGCAGCTGTTTCTTAGTTAACAAATGCAAAATGTATATTTAAGGCAAACTAAGAACTTTATATATAATAGCACCTTTTTAATAGAAACTGTGATCTAACTGACAGCTGGTGCATCTATATTTGGGTAAAACTTGTCATTTTTAAGACACAGATACTTTATACTGAATTATAATAGTTATATTAGAGTGTATGATCATCTAAAGACAGCCAGTTGTCGATATGCTTCGTTTCATTAACGAATTTAAATCTATGAATAACAAGCATTGTATAGGCACTTCTTTATATGTTACAGAAATAAGAGGTTCAAATATTTTACGAAGTATCAGTCTAAAAGATGGAAAACTGGAAAGTTTTGTGGTAAATTTTACACGAGATGAGAGTTCCTGACCATCTGTTAGCTCTGGCAAGAGTGTTATATATGAGATCATATCGAAATATAATCTAGAAAAATCACTTCAAAATATATGTGAAACCTTTAACAAGATCAGAGAGGAACATCTAATAGAAAATAAAGAAAAGAGAAAAAGTTGGATGAATGACAATATACTGCAACTCATGGAAAAAAGAAGAAAATCAAAGAATAACAAAAGAATGGACAAAAAGATTTAGAGACAAATAAGAACCGAAATACGAAAGGCTAAAGAAAATTGGTTAAAAATACAGTGTTAAGATATAGAGTTGTTGGAATAAAAACACGATACATTGAATATGCATAAAAGGTAATACAAGCAGCTGATCTTCAAAAATCCAACACAGTTAGCAAACTGCAAGATCAACAGGGGAACATTATTAAAACAACATATACATACAAGAACTCTTTGATGATATATGTAATAACCACTTACCAATCACATCAGATGAATTTGAAAAAGAAATATCACAACTAAAAGTTGGCAAAGCTCCTGGACCTAAAAATGCATATGCTGAACTCATAAAGCTATTTAACATGGACGGTACTCAACAACTAACAAAAATATTCAATGGCATATATTTAAACGAAGTAATACCAACATCATGGCTGAAGTTAACGTTTATTGCTCTACTAAAGAAAACAAAATCCGTATCCTGCAATGATTTCCGGACCATTAGCTTAATGAGCCACATTTTACAAAATACAGATTGCAATGATGGTCGCCATCCGACATCCGAAACGGATAGGCTCTATAAGAAGAAGAAGAGTCTCATGGTGGATGAAGAGAAAAAAGTTATTAGAAAAAATAGTACCAATTGCAAAGGAAAAAGGAAATTTAGTTTATGATTTGGTTTAACGAATTCAGGAAGATCTTAGTAGATTATATCTAAAAATCTATTTTCAAGACATTAATAAAGTTTTTAGACTTTGCTTGATCAGTTATAAGAAAAACCGTAACAATATCAAAATTAAAGTCAATGTTTTATGTAGATTTCTAATCCAAACTTCAAGTAAAACCTTTTTAATTGCCTTCTTTAATAATTCCCAAAAAAATATTTTTTAAAAGGGAAAATAACATACAAAGAAAGTGGCTATTTTTTGTTTCGTTCTTTCGATCAAAATGAGTTCCCAAATTCTTTAAAACAAATCCATTAGTGAGATTTTTGGTATTTTATTAAATATCTGTCTTAACAATGACATAGTATACTAAAAAAATATTTATCATATTTTTTTAAATATGTAATCTATCTATCATAAAATGTATAATACAATTTTTCTATTTAGAAGCAAAAAATGTTTTAGTAAAATTTTATACAAGGTATTTTATAATTCTAGTATGTTTAGATACTGAAGGGAAGTACTTTAGAACAACACTAAAAGATATTAAAAATTTCATTAGGTGCTCTCAATACTCGATACTTTCACCGAAAATAAAAAAAAATCGAGTAGGCTGTTGGTTCCTAATTTATTTATAGTCATATTCCAGCGTTTATTGGACTATTGCAGGGTCCGATGCAATTTATTTATAGTAAACAAGCTTTAAATTAATTTATTTTACTTTTTACTCTTCCGAATTTAATCCAATAAATAATAACAATTATTTAGAAAATTGCTTTAGTTTTAGAAAGAAATATTTTTTTTACTTAAAATCTCCAAAAGTTATGTCGTAAAATATGTGTGTATAGGTTTTTACTTTTTTATTTCTTCTTTTTCTTTTTCGTCTTCATATCTCAGGCAAGGCACCAAAAGCCTTTAGTACCACAGTACTGCAACCTGTCCATTTATCAGATATTTATGTTCGCCTCAGAACGCTAAGCGAATTATATACCTATTTTTTTGTAAATGATCAAATATTCGTAAATGATTTGTATGGTAGTATCTGCATCATCGCTCATTAACTTTACCTATGTTGTATAATTGTTTTGGAAGTCGAAGAGCCCAATCACTATTTCTGTAAGCGTTTTAACTCTCCCTTTCCAATATTCTTCTGGATTTTACCAATATGATAGTATTCTACTCCAACCATATTTTATTTTATTCGCTTTTGTCTTTGTGTATCCTTCTGTATATACCCCCATAATTTTTTTCAAACCACTTTTGAACCTTATATTTTAAAGCGTGTCTAATAACGTCACAAAACGATTCTGGACCCACAAAACTTTCTCTAGACTCATATTTTGCTAACGAGTCTGCATGGTCGTTCCCTTACAACCCTTATTCCTTTTTTTGCTTCTTATTTGCGCATATCTCAACGGAGATTGGTAATTATTACAGCTTAATGGAGGTGCAGCAATTCTGATAATCTTTATAGTTAAATTATGATTAGATTCTGACTAGATTAGACAATATTATTAGACATATTTTGATTTATATCTCTGCATCTCTGTATCAGTACTTGGATACTAAACAAAGCTTCTCTCGTGCCCAAGCTACTCTTAAATTTTTTTCTATATAATGTCCTATATATTCTGCTATGTATTACTCGCAGGAAAATCTTCAAAACGTGACTCATCAGACTTATTATCTGATAATTACTGCATGTTGCATGATGTTTCTTTGCTAATATGATAAATTTCGACAAAGCCATTCAGTTGGTAACATCCCAGTGTCATAAATTTTGTTGAAAAGACCACACAGTGCTTTAATTTTATTTCTTCCAGTATTTCAGCGGTATGTTTAATATTTCATCGGAGCTAAGTGCTTTTCCATTTTTTCCCTTTGTATGGTCCAGGTAACCTAAGTTTATGTTATAGATAGATCTACTGTAACAATTATTGCATGGTGTTTTACTCCTTTAAATAATTCTAAATTATTCTCCCGTAACGGCAATGTCATCCGTTAACATTGTTTCTGTAATATCCATGTTATAATATCTTGCCGCAATGAGCCAGTCGTCAACGTATCCAAATTTCTGCGAAGTTGTCCCAGGTTGGTCCACGATATATAAATTAAACAGTAAGGGTGCCAAAACAGATCCTTATGGTATTCCGTTGTTAAGTTTCATTTAGACACTTTTAAAGTTGCCTATTGTGACTTGAAAAGGTCTGTCGGTGAGCATGCCATCAATAAGTTTAGTTATGTTTTGACACGAGATGGCATGGATTAGTTTGCAGATTAGTCCTTGTCTTCAGACATATCGTATGCATCTGATAGGTCAATGAAAGCAACGGATGTTTTTTGCTTTCTTTGAAAACCTGCTTCAATATGTGTTATTAGGGATAAGATCTGATCTGTGCAGCTGCGGTTAGGTCTGAACCCTGCTTGCTCAATAAGTATCAATTCAAATATGTTTCTACTAATTCTGTTTTAGATTAAGCGTTACAACAGTTTATAGACATAGATGAGCAGTGCAATCGGTCAGTAGTTTAGGGGCTGATTATTTTTCTTTTCTGGTTTTAATACGGCTATAATGGAGGCCTTTTTTAATTAATGGGGAATTTCTCCTGATTTTAACATATCTGTATAGAAATAAGCCAGCCATTTTCTAGCATATTTGCCACAGTGGAATAAAAATTCTGGATGAACTTTATCGGAGCCGGGTGCCTTTCCAGACTTAATTTCTAATATTGCTGAAATAATTTCTTCTGGAGTAAACTCGTCAGAGTATTTAGATGTAGGCGGGCATGCATACTTTAGTATTTTTAGTTCTTGTTTTACTTTGGTGGTGCGGTCATGATAGGTGCTCTTAAGGTAGCTACAATGTAGGAGGTCACTCTGTTGGGAGCTATTGGTACGTTGTTTTTAGTTGGGAATCTGCTACTACCAAGTTTTCTAAGTAAAGACCACGCTTTTCTGCTTGATTTACGAAAGTCTAATTTTTTCACAGTTTCTATCCATTTTTGTCGTCACGCTGCATCCAAACTGTGCAGTGGTTCGCCCGCAATTTCTCGGTCTTAGCTTTCGTTGTATTCTTGATACAATTGATTGATTTCTCACATTTTTCATCCCATCCTGGGACATACTCTTTACGATATCCTCTGGGTCTAGGTTTCTTCGCTGTAGAGCTAATCACGTCAACAAAATGTCATGTCATGTTGGGGTTATCCATCCCAGACATTTGTCCAATCTCTCCGTAAAAAGTCGCCCACTCTACTTTTTGAAAGTTCTACCTAGGCCGAGGAACCACCATAGCTGCACCAGTATACCAATATAGCTGCCTGGCTATCAGTATAAATATTAATTTTCTTTGTTCCATAGTCTCCCCTTGTAATTGCATGAGTGCAGCTAAAAATGTTTTGAAATAGCAACCATTTTTTGAAAAAAAAAACAGTTTTTAATTGAAATCATAATTTTTTTAAATTCTTTTTAAGAACTATTTAATCTTTTGTGTTTTAAAGTATTCCTCTTTGGTTTTGATGTGAATTGAAAAGTAAGATGTACTTATTTGATGGTTTGGTAAAGGTAGTGTAAGACGCTAGCACAAGTATCTTATTTTTTCATTAATTGATTTCGATATATTTACTACCTATTACCCATCAGATTGATTAGTTCCTATGGAGCTTGTCATTTTATTATACTGCGTATATGTAGCTAATTTTTTTACTAATTTTAATAACTTATATTTATAAGAGTTTTGTAATTACTAACATATCGTTTTTCTTAGCAAGCTTATTTGAAAATTGTTTAAAAAGAGATATATTTTTAGACTACCTAGATGGATCTAAAATTAAAAAATTTGTTGTTGCAGAAGCTTGTAAGGAAAAACTTGATTTTGTGTTCGTATATTGGTAGTATTGTCCACTTTTATTATTTTTCTAGTCATTATATTTTAAAATTCGTTATTTTCGAATTACTTATAACAGTAAATTTTAGACATTTACTTAAATATTTTACTGAAATTTGTGGTGATACGTCTGATGTCGTCAGCCCAACGTGTAGGTGGTCTTCCTCTACACGTTGGTCTGCTCTTGACCTCCAATTTGTAATTTTGCTCGTCCACCGAGAGTCTTTCATTCTCTCTACATAGCCTGCCTAGTTTTATTTCAGTTCCGCTATGTGTTCCACAACATCAGCAATACTCGTCCTTCTTCACACATCATCGTTTCTTATTCGTTCCATTCGTCTCTGTGCCACTCTCAATTTCGAAGCGGTAGTCTTGGTTAAAGTCATAGTTTTCATCCCATAGGCCACGACCGGTAAAACGCATTGGTCAAATACTTTTCTTTTGGTTGGTAGAAATCTAATTTTTTTCTCCAATCTTGATGTCACTAACCTAGTGAAGAGCTTGTATATATGGTTCAATAGGCTAATATGTCCATAATTATCTAGATCCGTTCTATCTTCTTTTTTATGCAAAAAGATGGTTATAGCATTGTTCCATTTTTTGGGCACCTCTCTTTTCTGCAAATATAGATTAAATAGTTTCCTTAATGTATTTAATAGCATATCTCCTCCATTTACAATAGCTTCTATTACAATTCCATCCTCTCCTGGGGCTGTTATTTTTCTACCTTTATTTCTGGCATTAGTTCGGAACCTTGATTCATGATCTGTTTGGTCTTCTCGTATACTTCCATGTAATTCCTCGTAAAACTCTTCGACGACCTGTATTAATTCGTTTTACATTTCAATTCGTTCAATTTTTTGCGTTGAAATCGCCACATAAAATTTCGATTTCTTCGTCTTTATGGTCCGTTGTTGGAGCGTATACTTGGATAATTTTGAGTTGATATCAACTGTTCAACTTCAGAATAAGATATACCACTCTAGATCATATAGTTTGGATGTTTATTATCTTGTTCGCGTGGTTTTTATGGACAAAGAAACCGATGCCTCCAACTGATGTAGTATCAAACTTATCTCGAAAAACCTGGAAAAGTCAGAATAGAGTTAAAAAAGAACCAATACAAAAATGAAGAACTGAATAATTTAGAAGTTAACAGATCATCCAAACTCAATCAATACTGACTGATTTATGAATAAAAACTAAATACCAATTGCTCATTTATTATCGTACCAAACACGTTTTTTTATTTAAGTATTTGACTTATATTTGACCTCGAAAAGTGGACAAAACTCCATCGCCATTAATCTGTGATGTTTAGTTGTATTAACATTTTTGTTCTCATTGGTGTGATACACTTGTTAGGCATTGTTGAGATGGACCTATAAATGTTGATAATACGGAATTTATATTGTTGTTGAAAATATTATGTATACTAATATCGGTTTAGAGAAATTTATGGAAATTTATAGGCAAAGGATATATAACGGATAGATATGAAATATCACGATATGTATTAAGAAAGCAGAATGTGTATGCGTTGTTGTGAACATCATTGTACAGTTTTTTTAGGCTGTGTTAGTCGAATAAATATAGATAAATATAAATTTATTGTGTCTTATTTTATTCCATCCTCCTTAGAGATTTTAACACCAAAGTGATATGCAAACAAAAATTGAAAGTGAGCACAGTACTGCGACACGATTGGACTCCAAATAAACACAGAGAAAATCAAACTCTTAAAAATTAATAACCACCCAAATAATAAAATAATGATAAACGGTAAGGAAGAAAAAGAGGTTGACAAATTCACATATGTGGGATCAGTCATGGAAAGGAACAGGGGGTGTTATAGGATATACAGATGGATATAGATAGGATATACAGAAGAATAATAAAGGGTCAACAAACATTCAATGCTTTAAATAAAATTTGAAGCTTTGATTTCAGAAACAGCAAAAATTAAAATCATTAATAGTTGTTGATACAGTCGACTCTCTTTAATTCGAAACTCGAGGGACTCTTAAAATATTACGAATTATTGAGTGTTTGAAATATCAAATCGTTCGACATTTGTGATCAATTGTTATTTAGTAACTGTTATTTTATAACGATGACAAAAGTTTAGAGATACATCCGTGTACATACATGTATGTATTCATAATGTAAATTAATCCTTCGAAAGAACTGTATTATACTTAAAATTTTATTTTAAATCCTTTATAAAATGTATATAATAAAATACCCAAACGGGCTATATCACAAATACATTACAGAACGTTTTCTGAATGTAAATTCCATCATCAGTGTAACGAAGTATACATGCTATGAGCCACTAAAATATATGGGTGAAAACCCTTTAAATGTTATTAATTTATAGATATGTTACATTATATATTATTATAAATTAGGATGTTTAAGTTACCGTTGGAATTGGTAACATGGCAACGTATGGCTATACATCGGTTACATGGTCCTGAGACAAAGTGTCTTCGAGGACCTGTTGATAACAACTGATTTGGTATAACAAAGGATTTGAAATAAAAAATTTTGTGATACATGGTATACAGCCAGCTACAGGAACTTAGTTTCCTAGTGGATTTTGTATTATACTTGTTTGCTTCAAAGCACATTGCTACTGCTCAGACTGCTCAATAATTTTTTTTAACAGAAAATGTGCCTAAAATTCTTTTTCATCACTTTCGTGCATGCAAGTTATCGCATGAGGATCTTGCTTTCTTAACTGACACCTCTGCCAAAGGTTCTGATGTATCGTACTCATCTGCATCGTAACCTTTTTCATTCGTATCTGTCGCAGATAAAATTTTGCCATCGGTTAGTGCAACTGAGAAAGCAACATCTTCATCCACTTGAACAAAGTCAGAAAAACTCACACTGCTGATGTCAACTAATGGTTCTATTGCTGGTTCTTCATCATCAATAAATATTGGAAGATTTACATGATCTTCTTTTAAGAAACCGGATTTTTTTATTATAGTTTATTCGTCTTCCGGGTTTGGACCGTGTCATTTGTGAGTGACCCAAAAGTGGGTTCATCTCAAGATGAACTTTCAGAGATGAATCCACTATTGGGTCACTCACAAATGACACGGTTCAAACACGGAAGACGAATAAACTATAATTCTGACTCTGGCCGTGGAAGCCTACGATTTCATCGGATTTTTTTAAGCAATTGGGAATTGTTAGGGATGTTACACCTCTCCATGAGCTTAACAATTTCCTTGCGATAGAACGTCTTAAAATTATGGATGATCCCTTGGTCCAATGGTTGCAATTTGGAAGTTGTATTTGGCGGAAAGAAGTAGAGTTCTACGTTAGACAATGTAGGAGGTCTGTTGTGGACAGTGGCATTGTCTAAAAATAGTAAAAGTTTTCACTTTTGTCATTTCATGTCCCCATTAATTGTTAAAAGCCAATTGTTAAAAAGTTCTGTCGTCATTCAAGCTTTTTTGTTAGCACGATAATCCGTACGAAACAATTTCACATCTTTGACACATCGCGGTTTCATTGCTTTTCCTATCACTAAGAGTTTAAGTGTTTCCGATCCGTTTATATTTACTGCAAGTAAAACTGTCAACGTCTCTTTACTATGTTTTCCCCCATGATATTTTTCATATTTAAACGTAAGCGTTTTCTCCGGTAAACATTTGAAAAATAGGCCAGTTTCATCAGTATTAAAAATGGCTCGGGCATCATAGTTTTCAATCAAGGTCTTCAATTTGCCGTTTTAATCTAAGCAAACTGTATCATCAACACTTCCACTTTCCCTACAAACTGTTTTAAACACAACTCCATTTCTATTTTGAAATTTGTAGGCCACCCTGTACTTGCCGCAAAATTCTTGATGCTTAGAGTAGACGCGAACTCTTTTGCTTTTTCCTTCAACAAGTTTCTGCTAACAAGACACTTTTTGTCCTCTACACTGTCTTAGCCAAATGATCAGACTTTCTTCCAGACGAGGAAATTCTCCTTTAGTAGTTCTTTTCCGTACTTCAGCAGTTTGAGCAGCATTAATTTTCTCCTTGTGCTTTATTATGGTTGAGAGCGTACTCAGAGGAATCTTAAATTCCATTGTAATACCACTTTTCTTCTCACCTTTCTCTACTTTTTTAATTAACTTTTTCTTTTTAGCAATCGTCAAACATTTATACTTTCTAGTACTCATGACTAACAAAATTTTTATCTGTATAGCAACGAAAGAGTAACGGTAACTAATAACTAAACAAACCAATTCGTGAGAAGTGTGCAGTCAAATTAATCATAACAAAAACATAAGACTCGTCTGTTCCCCTTAACTCATCTCTTCCGTCTTCCAGGTTTTCTTCTTCTGCTTCCTCCATATTAAGTGCCTGGTTAAAGTATTCCACTTATCTATCCAATACACCTTTCCTTATTGTTAATAGGTCACCATTATGAATTCTGCCTTGAAATCTTTTCTGTTATTGTTAACTTTCTTATAGAATTCTCTGAATACTTTCTCTCTATTGAGTATTTCTTTCTTCTATTTTCTTTATCGGTTTTTGAAATTCTAGCCCTCAATGTTAAAATCACTAGGAAATGATCTGAGTCTATGTTTGCGCCTCTATAACTTCTGCAGTTTATCACGTCTGTTCCATGCCTTGAATCTATTAATTTTAGTGCGTAAAATAATAGGAGTGTATAATTTATAGAGCGATTTTCTTTCACATAGTATGTACAATAATATCTAAATGGAAATTTACTTCCATTAGTACACCTAAATATTCTATTTTTAATAAAAAATATCTATAAAAAGTAGCAGCAAATGAGCTAAACATGGACAAAAACCAAAAACTTTCCGATGTTTACCGCCAATATTTATTTACGAAAGGACAATAATACATTCGTTGCATTAATTAACAAGGACGCAATTGAGCAGTAAAAGCTAAAGCAAAAACATGGGTAGGCACTTAAATTTTAATTTCATTTTAGTTTTAAAACACTGAAAATATACCCTGTACATGGAATAATTAGATAAAAGACGTTTACAATAATTGTTCTGTTTATGTTGAATATATTTTTTCCTTATCTAGTCATGCAATTGACAATGCAATGATAAACTTAAAGAAAGTGTTTAATAAAAATAATTTATTGTTTTTCTTTAGAAGAAATATTATTTTTCTTCGGTTATTGTATCTATCCATTTGTTTCTTCGGTCTTCTTACATATATCTGTTTTTTTTTTCTTTGGTTTTCCGTTTTTAATTTTTTAATTCCTTTGCTTCTGTTATCCTTGTAATATTTAAATAATTGTTTTATTTTAATTTCTTTATTAATTTACTAATTCCTTAACCTTCAGTTTTTTTACTATTTTATTCTTCAAAAAATAGTTGGCCCTTTCTCTTTCTCGCCGGTAGACTAAATACTCTGTTCTATTTTGACAGAAGAGCTAATTCCGTCATAGACATATGTTCTATGGCATCTGTGCCATAATTGTAGTCACTCCTCACTATTTCAGTCAATCAGCTTTTCTAACGTGGTGGGATATTTTTTTTGTGTGTAGTTGAAATTTATAAAAAAAGGAAATATGAAATAAGGTTCATTTTATGGTTTGCAGCAATCTCTTTGGGTTTATGGTATAATTTATTAAATAAAATGATGGATTAACAACATATAAAACCAACGAATTAAGACTGAAGCTGTCTTAAGACCACTCAAATGGCAAACACCTAAAACCTACCCACATAATCGGAAAGCAATAACATTTTATACAGAAGCAAGCAACCCATCCATGCCATAAGTAACATTTTATTTTATTGTAAAGCTATAGGCAGGGTTTACTTGTGCAAACTAAGTATGGTTATTTTGTTTTACGCTAAATAAATATGATTAGTTAATTCATTGTTTTCATGTGTTATGAAAACCTAAATAAGGAGTGAAAAGAATTCAGAGACATCATAAAAGAGGCAGCTAAAGAAGTATTAGGCATAGAAGGTAGAGAAAGAAGAACAAAAACGAATGACTGGTTTGACGAAGATGGTCAGATTATAACAGACAAAAAAAACAGAGCATTTTTATTGATGCAACAGAGGCACAGAACCCGACAAGCAGAGGAAGAATATAAACAACTACGCAAAGAAGAAAAGAAAACTCATCGAAGAAAAAAGAGAGAATATATGAACAAAGAACTTCAAGAACTACAAGAACTAAGTAAATCAACAGAGACAAGAAAATTTTATAAGAGACTGAACAAAAGCAGAAATGACTTCAAACCGAGAACAACGATGTGTAGAGATAAGGAAGGTAATATATTGACAGAACAGCAAGAGATACTAAGTAGATGGACAAAACATTTTACGGAAAAGCTTGAAGGAGATCAGAGAGAGACGAACCCTGACATACCATTAGACCAAGCAGACAACAGAGAAAAGACTCCACCAACAATAGCCGAGATTAGAGCAGCAGTAGACAAATTAAAGAACAATAAAGCACCGGGATCGGATCAAATAGCATCGGAGTTATTGAAGGAAGGAGGAGACGCACTACAAAAAACAATACATGAATTGATAACAAAGATATGGTCGAATAAACATCTACCAGCGGAGTGGAATAGCGGAATAGCGGCTGAATACAGCATACAAAAAAATGTCCAACGTCATTTATGAAAGACTTAGACCACACGCTGAAAAAATAGTTGGCAAATATCAAAGTGGCTTCTGTGGATAGAAGTCAACAATAGACCAGATATTTGTTCTGTGATAGATCCTCGAAAAAGCAAGTGAATATAACATCAACACACATCATCTCTTTATAGACTTTGAAAGCGCATATGACAATATAAACTAATAGAACTGATAAAAGAATCTCTAAAAGTAGAAAGTAGAATCCGGATACAAAATGAATTAACGGAAACAATAGATGTGAAAAAGGGATTACGCCAGGGAGACGCTCTATCATGCATCTTGTTCAACATCGTACTCGAGAAAATACTGAAGGACATAACAGTCAAAACGCGAGGAACAATCATTAAAAAAAGCGTGCAAATACTAGCATTTGCAGATGATGTTGACATAATCGCAAGATCAAGAAGAGAAATGATAGAGGCATACAACCAAATAGAACAAGCTGCACAAAATAGTGGTCTTAAAATCAATCAGACCAAAACAAAATATATGCAGGTAAGTAAAAACGCAGAAATAAGGCAGCCACAAAATATAACAATAGGAGAATACAACATTGAGGGGATAAAAATTCTTGATAGAGTAAACCTCAATTATTCTTAATATTCAACATCTGTTAAGCTGTTCCTGTTTATAAATGGGGTCTTAAAAAACTTTCTGGTAAAGAACTTCTAATTCCATTTCTGGAACAAATTGAAACTTTAAAGTTTTCTAGGAACTGCACCAATGAAGATTTATTCATCTCTCCATGAGATTTATTTGAAGGTGCTGCTTTTACTTGGTGGCATAATAGTTTCACAAAAAAATCTTTCAATTCATGGTCTGAATTAGTTGTTTCCTTAAAGGAAACTTATTTACCATATAAATATGAAAGAAATTTGTGGAAATAAATATGTTCCACAAAACAGTCTTTTAGACAACCGGTCTCTGCATATATTTCTTATATGGAGACTTTGATGCTCCGGTCTTCAAAATCGATTTCTGAATTTGAAAAAGTAGATAAAATCATTAATGGTCTTCTGCCTGACTATGTCAAGGCTCTTGCTTTCCAAGATGTGGAATCAGTTGCAGACCTCACAAAGTATTGTAGGAGATTTAAATCTGCTTTTACTATTTCGTCTCGCAGCAAATTTTCTGTTGAGTCTCTTTCTTCGTCTTTTACATGTTGGAACTGCTACATGAATGGTAATATTCAGTTAAATTTTCTTCGTTGTCCCTCGTTGGATATTTTCACGGAGAATCTTGATTTATCTTGATTTAGACAAGTCAGTATAAATGGAATCCACCTAAGAACTGTTTTCCAATGTATTTATAATATAATCAGTGTAAACTAGTAGGTTGGCAGAAGGTGAACGACCAGGTAGGAAACCATGCTGGTCAATGTGAAGATGATTCTTCAGATTAACTAATAAAAAATCAGTCACTAAGGCTTCGAAAATTATAGGAATAGCACAACAAATTGTAATAGAACAATACGTAGAAATGCAATTACCTATTTACTTAAAATGTAAATTAACTAATTATTTTTGACTAATCTAACTAAACCTAACTAATTATTTCGCTAAAAAATTTTATCAAGAACTTTTTTTGCTAAATACCCATTTTTAAAATGTTTTTATATGATAAACAAAGGTAAGTACGATTTGCATAATATGTAATGTATATAGAATTTAAAGCAATTATGTTTTTATTGAATATCCATTAAAAACGTCTTGAAATGTATTGAAACGTATAAAACTATTATATATTTATTATTATACTAAAAAAAAATGGGCATTTTTAACTCATATTTCACATAAGCAGCATATATTTTCCTATTTTTAAATTAAAATTGTAAATTAAATTAAAGATTAAAATACGTTTATTGACGTTTCAATTTCCACTTCGGAAATCGTTCTCAAAATACAAACATTAGTAAATTTGTATTTTGAGAACGATTTCCGAAGTGGAAATTGAAAAGTCAATAAACGTATTTTAACCTTTAATTGTGGCTTATTCACATTTAAATATAAATTAATTTAAAATGCCACAAGAAAATAGCTTCAGAACAATAAGTATTAATTGTAAAGACATTGATAATATGTAAGTTGGTATACAGTGATGAGTGTCTTACCACCCGGCAAAATAGCGGAAAGGATAGAAGACAGATTAAGTTGTGAGATAGTACGAGATAAAATTATGAGACGTGTATATTTGACTTCAGTCATAATTATACGGATGACCTCGAAAATATTTTATTTTAATAATTTCTGATGTTAGAATAAATGATTAAATATATTAAGATATATTATAGTAAAAAACATTAATTAGTAGCAATTTTAAATTATAAATCTTTAAGTTTATTTAATAATAAAAATAACTCAACTGAAATATTTGACTAAACTAAATAGGTATGATCAGTCCGAAAACAATTGTTGTATGTGAAGTTGGCATAATAGTTAGAGACGTTGTCTATTGATAAGAAGACGGGTTCAATCCACACCAAGGGTAAAATTTTTGTTTTACTCAATCAAAAATAATAGAAAATATGATACATATTAGGAAACAAGTTTTCAAAAAACTCATTATTTACAATTTATTCTTATTCCAATGTTATAAAATAGAAATACAAAATATTTCAAATTCAATTCCAGTTTTACAGTCTTCAGTTGTGAATGGAAAATAATCCATTGAAGACTGTTTAATGTCAAATCCATCACTAAATTCTCAGTGTTAATATCAATTTCTCTGTACAGGTAATGATTTTCAAAACAATTGACGACATTGGAATGGATGCGCGCGAACAGCCACCTGCTTTATAGCTAACCAAATCATCAAGCCTTCAAGTTATCAAATAATAACACATCGAGAAGTGTTTTTTACGGTAAACAGAAACTTTTTATTGAAAAAACAATTCGTGAAAAGGATTTTAACGGTCGAGGAAAAAGTGCAAATTGTTGTCTGGCATGTGAATGGATTATCAGACAACATAATTAGACAACAATTTATAAATATGTTTCCAAATAGGCCGGCTCCAGCACGATCAACAATTCAGTCTATTATACGTAATTGTTTTTACTTCTGGATCAGTGTTCGCTCCAAGAGGAGTTCGTAGACGAAAGGAGGTAAATCCAGATTTGGAACTTTGATTTGTGCAAGTATTGAGCAAAATCCTACCCAATCAACACCTCGTCTCGGAGAACAATGTGGAATTCCAAGATGTAGAGTAGGTGAAATTTTGTAAAGACATCGATACCGTCCCTATAAACATCATAAATCCAACGAACAATTCCCTGGGGATCAATATAGACGTTTAGAATTTGGTCAAACTGCAATGGAAATGTCACATCAAGATGAACATTTTTTAAAGAACGTTTTGTTCACCGATGAATGTACGTTTTCATTGCATGGCCGTCACAATTCAATCAATGCTAGGTATTGATCTCAAGGAAATCCTCGTCAGATTTATGTCGCTCGTACCCAGCGTCTTCGAAAAGTAAATGTTTGGGGAGGCATAATAGGGAATCATGTCAATGGTCCATTTTTTATAGACGGTATGTTGAGTGGGCGGAAATATTTAGAACTTCTGCAAAATGAAATTGTCCCAGCCCTTTGTAATTTATCAATACCTTTCGATTCCATATGGTTTCAACACGATGGTTGTCCTGCACATAATTCTCGCATCGTCAGTGAATATCTCAGTGCGACTTTTCCTAATCGATTGATTAGTGGCCACGGATATTTTTTTATTTTTGTAGAATTTTTACTTATTTAAACATTCTTTAAAAGTTTTAACTTTATTTTCGAAAGTACGACGATACTGTTTTGTCAATAAGATTTTTTGTTTTAACTTTAGTTTTTTTTTTAGTATTGTTTAGTGATTCCAAGCAAAACGATCTTTGTACAATTTCAAATTATTAAAAAAAAAAAAAGAAAACCACATGTGGGTTTTGAACTCTAATCGTCTGCGATGTCTGTATCGCAATGTCGAATTCTTACAACTAATCCTCGAAGGATTTATAATTATTCCGTGACAAGAGTGTATGAAACTCCTCAAATCATAGTAGATATTATTCTTGGTTAATAATTTAAAACTTTAGATTAAATAATCACTATTAATTAAATTATTTTATTTCCATTTTTGCTTTATTGTGGTCAACCAGTTTTTACTTTATGCGAAATTAAAAAATGGAAATACGTCACACATTCGACGTTACTCATAATAATTATGACCGAGGTGATTTAGCTCGAATCTAACGTCTTAAGGTGTGAGACTATCGATAGTGGTAATGTAATGTAATATAAATTATAGGTTTTTCCGATTATTTCTCACCTCTACGAGTTTCGTCTCTTTTTATTTCACAAGGTAACTGTGTTTTCTATCTCTTACGTTAAAAAGCCGGGTGGTAAGACACTCATCACTGTATATCACGTTTATATGAGATTAAGGCTAAATTTATTGTAATTAAAACTACATTTTTCATCATCATTGCTGATACTTCATCCCTAATTGAGCCTCGACCTATTTCGCCAGTCGTTTCAGTTCGTTCGTCTTTTCCAATGCTATATTATAGAAAAGACACGCCAGCGCATCTCCCTGCCGTAATCTCGCACAGTTTCAAAGGCTTTTGACAGATCGCCTTGTATTTGCACTCTGCAGATCACTTTACTCATAGTTACAAGTCTTATTAATCTATAAGGAATGTTATATTCATTTATGGCTTCATCTTATTTACATCTTAAGACGCTTTTGTACGCTAAGTCCTAAAAGAAATGAAACGTATCAATGTCAAATTCATTGGCTTTTTCCAAGATTTGACTTCTTCTTCGCGCGACTAGGATTACTCCTGTTTGTCTGCCTCTTATTCTGATTCAGTCGTTGTTGACTGTACATTATCTTTCCACCTTTTTGGCGGCCTTCCAACGGGTCCTCTGCTATACGGCTTGTTGTTTTTACAGATGTTCGCTAATCTATCTGGTCTCATTCGGTTTACATGTTCGTTCAAGTTTTTTTTCTTGTTTTTATCCACCTGTTAATATTTTGAATTTTGCATTGATCGCGTATACTTCTGTTGGTTTGTCTGTCTCTTAATGATATGCCCGCTATCGATCTTAATACTTTCATTTCGATATTGTTGATTTGTTGTTTCGTCTTTCTTGTATCGGTCCTTGTCTCCGCTGCATATGTTAGGATTGGTCTTACTGTTGTCTTTTAAGGTTTCAAGATTTAACGTAGCACAAAAATCTGGTCAATTTTTAATCTACCTGGCCTAAAACCGCTTTAATGTTCACCAAGAACTTTTTCCACGTATGTACTTAAACGGCTGTACAGGGTGTTGGAGAATATTTTGTATATTGTGTTCAGAAGAGTTTACCCCTATAATTTTTACATTCCAACAAATCTTTCTTTTTGTGCAATGGACATATGATTCCATTGAACCATTCCTCTGGTATTTATTCTTCTTCCCAGACTTTGACTATTGTGCTGTGAATTTGGTGCATAATGCTGTTACATCCATGTTTGATGAGCTGTGCAGTGAAAAAGTCCACTCCTGGGGAGTTGTTATTTTTAAGGCGTGTGATTGCGTCTCTCTCTTCCAATATTGAAGGAGGTTCTACGTGAGTGTTATTTTTTGGCCTTTAAAGTAACAGCATAATTTTCCACTTCGTACCAAGTAGTTCTTTGAAGTGCTCAACCCATCTGCTTTTTTTTAATTATTGGAACCGTAAATCGGCATGATTGTGGATGCTTGTCATATATATATATATATATATATATATATATATATATATATATATATATATATATATATATATATATATATATATGTATATATATATATATATACAGTGTAGGTAAAACTTTATGGTCGGTATGGTAGAATTTAACAGGATATCTAACACAGATATAAAATTATATTTTCAGCGAATAGACAAAGAAAACAAATATATTACCAAAGAATATAGACGCTTATATATAGACGAATATAGACGCTAAGCGTCTATATTCTTTGATATTACCCCTTGGTCCCCCCACCCCATTTTTTAGACACGCCCATTAACGAACGTCTTGCGAATTTTCGATACAGCTTAGCTTATACGCGACAGGGTTGCCTTATTACATATTTGAATTAAAACATTGAATTGATTTAAAAAATTGGCGATCAGTGGTGCGGTTATATTGCCATTCAAAACTTAATGATGATATTAAAAATGAAACATTAATTGACACAAATACTGGTCCAAAATTTCTAAAATTCATGAAAAATTTTTTCGCATTTCTATTTGACGAAATTGTAACTCAATTTTGAATAATATAAGATAATTTTGGCAACATCGCCATTCGTCGAGACGAGAGAAGCCACCTGTCGACAGCTATGTATTTCTTTTTGGAGGTAACTTTGTAAGTGTGAAGATAAGAAATAATTATGCCGACTGTTTATACAACAGAAGAACGGGTACAAATAATAAAATGGTACTTTGGGGGCAATTCAGTACAAGAAACTATCAATTTATTTATTATGGCTTTTGAAAATAGGCCAACACCTATAGAAAAAACTGTATTAGCCATTATTCATCAATTTGAAAAGTTTGGCTGTACTAATGGCAGGTGTATAAAATGTTGCCCATCAGATCAACCTCGCGAAAAGAAAATTTCTCAAGAACGAGAAATTAGAGAAATTCAAGTTTGTGCATTGGCTGAAGCGACGTCGTGTTCAAGTAAACAAATTGCCGATGAAGTTGATTTGAATGCAAAAACAGTGAGGAATATTTTGAAAACAAACAACTACCATTGTTATAAAGTGCAGACAACTCAAGAAATATTTCCTGATGATAAATTTAAACGGATGCAATTTTGTGAAATTATGATGGAGAAATGCAATGCAAATAATAATTTTTTAAAAAATATTTTGTTTACAGATGAGTCCTCCTTCACAATTCACAAGAAACATAATTCATCCGCTATACGTTATTGGTCTCAGGAGAATAAGCATTTGAGTGTGTCTGTGCGTACGCAGTATCCACAAAAGTTGAATGTTTGGACTGGAATTTTGGGAGACCATATTATTGGTCCTTTTTTCATTGAAGGCAATTTAAACGCTGTCAAATATCTCCAATTATTGCAAAATCAAATTATTCCTGCACTTCAACGTCTTCAAATTAACTTCAACGAAATTTGGTTTCAACAAGACGGCTGTCCTGCACATAATGCAAAAGTCGTTAAAGACTATTTATCGTTAATTTTTGCTGAACGTGTCATTAGTACAGACGGTACAATAAAATGGCCCCCTCGGTCACCTGAGTTAGCTCCTCTAGATTTTTATTTTTGGGGGATGCTAAAAACAAAATTGTACAGGCATGAGTTCGAGCGAGCCACCAACTTGGAGGAACTAAAGGAAAAGATAATCCAACTTAGCCAAAACATATCGGCAGATGAACTCAACGCCATGAGGAATGCTTTGTATAATAGATTTGGTTACTGTTTGTTACAACTTGGTGGTCTGTCTGAACACTTAATTACCTAAGAATTTGGTTTAGAATTTCTAATTGTTTGGAGTTATTTTAATTTAAACAGTAGTGTTGGAATTATTTTTTATTTGATTTCATTTTTATAGAACAAATTTTATACTAATTTTATCTTTTTTTGTTTCATTTTTATAGAACTAATTCTTATTTTCATACTTAATACCTCCAAACAATCTTAACGAAAATAGTTGCAAAGATATTATTTGGAAAATACCAAATAATGTCTTATTTTTAATTAAAAGACGTAAATTTTTCGTCCAGTTTAAATTTAATACAATACGCCTGCTCATAATGCTTTACTAATACTGACCTATTGGACTGTGTTTATCTATTATGCTTTATGAAAGAACAACTTACTACCGTGATTACGCATGACATATTATCACTCCTGTTCTGTAGAGATGAGCGTTGAATCACCGAACTGTTTTATTTAACCGTTTATTTGTCGTTAACGAATCTACGTTTTCTCACTGGGAAGCCAACTAGTTCTGAAGCTGAAATCTTTATTGATAATTCGTTAAAGGATTTATTTATTTTAAATATTCAATTAAGAAGTCTTTTTATTAGTTAAAATCATTTACCTAGTACAAGCGTAATAATTGTATTTTCAAAAAATGCACATTTGTAGAAGATGCAGCTTTTTGCTCGACTTTCTGAATTTTGCAATGATCGATTATTTTTAATTTGAAATATTAACACATTGGAGCCCCCGATTCACGTTTTATATAATTCAGCAAACTAAATTTTTATTTGGAGTTGGTGTTTTGTCTAACGTAAATGTGAATTTATTCTGTGAGTACTAAATATTTACTTTATTCACTAATCGTGTGTTTAACATGTCTGCGCGTAAAGATGTTAGTATTTTATGGCATAACTTTGAGAAAGACATTAACAGTGAGAAGGCTGTATGAAAATTTTGCAAAGAAAAACTTTGTTATAAATCAACTACAACAAATTTGAAAAGCTGTTGAAAGTATTTCAGTATTTTTCTTTGATTCAAGAAAGCATGTTTGTTTATGTATTCGCTTAAATATTTTAATTATTAGTTTTTCAACTTGTTACTTGTTTACGAAAAGCAGTTCAGTTTCATTAACGATAAAAACGTCAACGACTCACCTCTACTGTTTTTCTCGTTAGAGAACTACGAACACAGTTTGTAGTTTACCGTCTTTATTTTAGAGCTCGACGTTGCCAAATAATTTTGTAAGAAGGTTTTTTTATTGTGGTTTGATATTTCAATTTATTATTTTTATTGCGAATAAGGCACAATGTGACTTTAAAATAAGCTTATTTTGATGTTTAGATTTCCAATTCGGAAATCGTACTTAAAATACGAAACATTAATAAATTTTATTTACATAAAACGATTTCCGAAGTGGAAATCAAAATGTTAAATTAAACTTATTGTAAAGAAAAATTGTGGCAAATTTAAAATAAAAAACAGTAAGCTGCCATTTAAATCAATTCGCCCAAATTTGATTATCTTAGAATGTTGTTAAAATGCTAAAAAGACAACAGGTCAAATAAAACCAATAAGTTTGGCAATGTTGAACTTCTCCTCTTTTCTTAGTTCCACTAATGCTATTTCGTCGATATAATGGGCTGACCTAATATACCTCTCTCTTTTTAAGTAGGTGTTTCTCACTCCATCTCACGTAAGCTACATACCGACCATAAAGTTTTACCTACACTGTATTATATATATATATATATATATATATATATATATATATATATATATATATATATATATATATATATATATATATATATATATATATATATATATATTATAGTCATAATATTTTAGATGAATGTCAACATATTTATTCTCTGCCAAGTATCCAAGATAAAAATAAATATTTCAGCTTGATATTATCTTAAGTATGCATCCGGTCTAGCTTTTGTGCATTATTCATGCCAATTCAGTTTGTTATCTTATCTATTTCAGTAATTTTTAGAATACTCCTTCTAGTTATTATTTCATAAATTATTAACAATTAAAAAATTTACATACTCTTGCGTGTTACGAAATTTTTCACTCGAAAATAGTAGATTATTTGAGCAATCAGGAGTTTGCAAAATACTTGACATTAAAATTTAATTACGGTAAAAACTAAACTATGATTAAGCCTATTAAGCCCAAACTGTAGTTTTTTGCATGAAAATCCATTAGAAAAGCTCCACTATCATTTTTTCTCCTTCCCTTAAAAAAAGTTACCGGCACGAAAAACGGAGCACTTGCATTTTTAAAATAAAACGCGTGCAGAATAATGCACGCTTTTACAATGTCATCTGCAAAATCCGGTTCAACGTTTATAGGCCTGTGGAAGATGTACCATTTGTTGCTCAATATCCCAAAAGCACACTCGATAAAACGCCGAGCCCTACATAAACGATAGTTAAATATTCTCTTCAATTCTCTATATATATAGAGATATATTCTCTTCAATATTCTCTAAATGCTTCATCTCCAACAAAGTAGTAAGGAACTTTGGGAGATTCTGTCCCCGGTAGGCACTTTTCTTCAGGTAATTGTAATGAATTTGTCAGTATCGATTGCTAAAGAGTAGATTGCTTTAAAATGGAAGCATCACAATCTTTGCCAAAGCTTCCAACATTAACATACAAAAAACGATATTTTGAATCAGCTGCTGCCAATAATACCACAGAGTAATAATCTTTATAATTAAAAAAAAAACATGGAACCACTTCTTATCGGGCAATTTATACGAACGTGCTTGCCATCCACAGCACCTATGCAATGTGGGCAATTGGCATTTTTTTCAAAGTCAGAAGCAATGGTTTTAAGATAATCTTTTGACAGTTCACGTATACACTCATTCTTCATAAAAAACCAGATGACTTGGCATACTTCTTTTACGATTTTTCTTGCAGTAGAAATTCCAACTCTGAAGGAGTAATGTAGGTTGGTTAAGGTGCACCTACTACCAAGATATCTGGAAAAAATTGGTTTAGTATCAGTGTTGTGCTTTATGAAGAAGTTTACAATTTGAAACAAACACTATTTAGATATAATTGTTTCAGGAAAAAAGTAACAAAAAGATGGAGTAATCTTCAGGATGCCTTCTCGAAGTCGAAGAGAAAGCTGCAAGAGTCCAAGATGATGCCCGTACCATTAAGAAATGCGTATATGCTGGTCAAATGCAATTTTTAAATAAATTGTTCCAGGCGAGGGAAGTTATAAAAAGTTTCGAAGTTAGAACGGACAACAACGAAGACCAAGATGTAGATGCTCTACCCGAATCCTTACTACCCCCCAAAAAGACTATACGGGATAACCCTAAACCACGACAACACAAAAGACGTAGCCAACCTGATGAGGTTGAGTTAAAACTGATAAAAGCATTAGAAGAACCACCACTAAGTCCTAATTTCTTTTATTCAAGGACTTTTGTCCCACCTAAATAAGTTTGACGACAGTGAAACTCTAGAATTCCAAATGGGAGTTTTGAAAGTAATTTCTAAGATCAATAATAAGCGCAAAAACACTGCTTAACCTCAACTCCTTCCACAGCAAACACCTTCCTACTATCCTTTTCCGCAGCATCAATCATATTCCACATTGCAAATGTCTTATTCCAATCCATTCAGTGCAATTAACAGCTTTCAACCACAACAGCCTCCAACCTACCAGTCCCCAAATCGCCAAACCCACCAATTTCAACAGAATCACACCAACTTCAACTATATCAACGATTCAAAACACCAGCAGGCAAGCTCTTCGAAAGGACAGCCAATTGCATCTCCAGAGACATTTCTATCGACTAGCCCCTCCCCATGTGGATCTGTGTATTCAAATACCACCTATGACTTTTCTTAATTTCTTTATTTTTTCATATGTTATGTATAATGTTTTATATTATCCATCAATAATCCAACAAGTTCACAGAGCGGTAAAACACATAAATGACGATTTTGAGGCCAAGAGATACTGTTCAGCGGCGTTTTTTGGACGTTAGACAGGCATTTGACAAAGTGTGGCATGAAGGTCATCATTCTTGAATCATATTGTCAGGTAGGTGTTAGTTCATTAAATATCAAGATACAACTTCCAAACTCTATTCTAGTAAAGCTGGCGTACCACAGGGTAGATACATATAACTGAACTGTAGGTATATACCTACAACTCTTCAGGAACCACTAGAGAGACAACCTACACAAGAAATGATGCTAGAAACATTTGCCGATGATGCTGCAATTCTAGCCCCACATGCTGATCCTATTTATGCATCCCATCTCCTTCAAGCAGATCTAAACAGGATACAAGATTGGTTTTTGGAATGGAAAACCTAAGAGTACGAGCTAAGAGAAAATACAAAATAACAAACAACAGCAGAGAATATTCCGAAAAAGGTAGGTGCAATTAATAACAAAATATTTTGAAATAAGTACAGTAAAACCTCGATATAACGGACTACTTGGGGGGAGGGGGTGTCCGTTAAAGCCAAAAGTCCGTTATATAAAAATATGGTTAAAATAAATCAAAATACTTTTTTTTGAAAATATATATGAACACTGTAATTAGATATATAAAAAATACAAAATACAAACAAAATTCTATTTAAGTAATTGTCTTCGGACATTCGTCGTGAAGTGACGTTGCTGGGGATATCGACGCGCTTGCTGTCGGTAATCCCGTTTTGAACAAGTTTCGTTTGCTCTTTCCATGTTTGCTGTTTTTCTATGATCAACTCCCTAAATACAGTTTAATTTAATAATCAATAAATGTTGTTAGATCGTCAAGATGCGATCTTACCTCTGATAACTTCATTTTTAACAGTCTTGTTTTGTCGTCTTGTTTGCTATCTTTACTTCCGTCCTCATTTTTAAGGTTCATAACTTCATCTGCTATTTCACTTTCAGTCATGATGTTATACCCAGGGTCACCTTCATCTACTTCTAGCGATTGTAAGACATCTTCCTCAGCTACATGTTCTCCGGCATTATTATGTATTGTCCTACAGAAATTAGTAACTTTCAACACTTCTAAATCTATGTCTGCATCTTGGCCATCAAACAAATTCTTCCAACCATTTTTTTATGTTTGCTCTTTCACCTCCCCCCATGCTGCAGCAAAATTAAAAATTGTTGATTTTAAATTGCAAGACCTTAAGTTTTGCAGGGTACGTTGCGCTCTTGTATCTTCTGCATTATCTCCATCGTACAATACAACCATTACTTCGTCTATTAACTTTCTGCGATATATTCGTTTGGCTGCCAAAATTATTCCCTGATCCATGGGTTAAATAAGCGATGTTGTATTTTTTGGCAAAAATATACACCTGAAGTTTCCATCTTCTGAACGTAGAATATTTTCAGATGCGTGAGCAGGAGCATTGTCTAAAAGCAATAAACATTTCCCCTCTTCTGACGGTATTTCCAATTTCTCCTCTTGAAATTTTCTCACTGAAGGTACAATTTCTTTGAAAAATCAATTTTTGAAAATATTAGGTTTACGACATTTGCCAATCACTACAGGTATATATTGGTCTAGAAGCGAGAGCAGTTAATCTAATGAAATCCTATCTTTCTAACAGATGTCAAGCAGTAAAACTTAATCAAAATATTTCTTCATTTCTAGATCTTAATACTGGTGTGCCTCAAGGATCTATATTAGGTCCAATTTTATTCTCTATATACACATCTAATTTTCCTTCTGTGTTTTTGTCCTGTTCACAACATTATTATGCAGACGATACCCAACTCTATATGTCATTTTATCCAAATGAGTGTGATCAAGCGGTAAATGCAATAAATCATGACCTTCTTCAGCTGCAGATTTTTTCTCAAAATCATTGTTTAAAATTGAATACATCAAAAACTCAGGGTATCATTTTTGGGAGGAATCTCCATAGGAAAATATTTTTAGAGAATTATGCCAATCGAATTATCTTAGGAAATGACAATTTAATTTTTAGCAAAAAGATTAAAAGCCTTGGGGTTTGGTTCGACGAAGATTTAAGGTTTACATATCATGTAAGTATTTGTTTACAACGAGCTTACGCCGTTTTAAAATTACTGTATCAAAGCCGCAATTTATTAAGTAGGGCCACAAAGTCATTATTATGTAATGCTCTGGTATTATCAAAATTAAATTATTGTGACGTGCTTTACAATGCGTGTCTCACTGAATTTGATTCATGGAGAATACAGAAATTGCAAAATTCTTGTTTGCGTTTGATTTTTGGTATCAGGAAATTTCAAAGGATAAGTCATGTTTTCACTGTAGTCAAGTGGCTAAATATGAAAAATCGTCGGAAACTCCATGCTTTATGTTTTTACCATAAAATCATTCAAGAGAGAGTTCCACCATACCTGTACAATCGAATAACTTATAGGACGGACGTTCATAATCTTAATCTTAGACACAAGAATACCCTCACTTTACCTAAACATACAACATCCTTTTTTAAACGTTCATATTCATATTCAATTGCTTGCAATATTAACAGTTTGTCCTACAATATTAAAAATCTGTCTAGAGTCAAGTTCAAGGGATTAATTTATGAGCAGTTGTTAGCTGAACAGTAATTTAAAAATTTAAGAATTAAAAAAATAAATAGTTTATAATTTATAAATTTAATATGTACTTAATATTTTTATGTTTTATTATAAATACAATTTCATTATTTAGATATAGTCTATCTATCCTATTTTCGGGGGGTTAGGTGGAAGAGCAGTTGTGTGCCGCTGTTGCACAGTGGTACACAAACTGAATCTCGCCCTACAGATATTATATTTCATTGTAAAGAAAATTTAATCTGTTGTTAATAAAGACATTTATTATTATTATTATTATTATTATCAATCTATGCGATCCATCAGCGTTAGCACAAAGCAGTGTCAAGATCCTGTCCTTGCTGATTTTTCTTCCAGAATCCGATTTTTCATATTTCTAGGCTTGTGCGCTTTCAGGCAAAGTACGCCATAACAAACCAGTTTCGTCAACATTGTAAATCTAAGATTCTAATAGCATTTCGTTACTTACTTGCTATATGTGCTACTAATTTTTGCCTAAAAGGTTCTGTTTCTTCTTTAGGTACAGTTGAAGCTTCGCCGTAAATTTTTTTATTCATGATTCTGTGCCTTTTACGAAAGCGCCAGAGCCATCCATCACTTGCTCTTGTATGTCCATATGATTTGCTAATTTAATTGCAGCAAATTTCAATTCGACTGTTCGAGCCGGGATCCCACTAGAACGTTGTTGGTCATACCATTTTAAGATTGCTTCTTCCAGTGAAGTTTCACGAGCCAATTTCATTCGTTTTCCAAGATTGCTATGCTCTCCTACATCACACATGAATGCAAATTTATTTATTTTGTTTTTGTTTTTTTATGTCCATAAGTTTGCTTTTTTATGCCATATTGATTACATATATTAGACGCATGTGTAATATTAACAGTATGTTTTTATTTTTTTTTACATTTGACCGGATTTTTTGTCCGTTATATCCGAAGTCCGTTAAATAGAGGTCCGGTATATCGAGGTTTTACTGTATTTGACTTTTGGACTCATTTTACAATACTTTAAAAGTAGTTAAATAGTTAAGTAATAGTATAATTTATAAATTGACTTAATTTATATCTGAATCACGTACCTACTACATTGGAGTTTAAAAATATACTGATAAGGTAAAAAATACGATGCAATTTTAGGTCGTGACCAGCAGCAATTTTTGATAATTCTAACGTAAAAGGGGGTTTTTTAACACACCAAATTTAAATTTTTACATGATGTAACAAGTGGGATAGCTAAATTAAATCAAATATTATAGCACTGCAATTTTCACCGTATGACTTTTTTCATAAAAATTTTGGATTTGTACTATATATGTGCTATTTGAAATTTCGACTTATGTTATCTTGCAAACCTTTTTTTAACATTCGCTTTATGTTCCTAAAGAAATACTAAACAAAAATAAGTATAAGAAATGAGTTTTTGAATCCAAATGTCAGGGATTATTTTGACTTTTACTTTTTTAAATCGTTAAAAAAAACTTAATTTTGCCAGATGCTGAAATACGTCTGGTTTTTAGCTTAACACATTTGATATAACATGGTTATTGGATGAGTATGATCTCAGCTAGTCAAGGAATATATATTCCTTGATCTAGCATTGAAGTTACTTGTTTATACATTTCATTTTAAATTTAAATGTCAATAAGATTTGGTGTAAACAGGAATTTTCTCTATTTTTGCTGTACAAAGATATATGTATGTGGTTAGCAAATATTAATGAATCAATTCATCTGAATTCTAAAACACCTCAACTCGAGATTATTGTTTAATAGTTAAATGAACTTATTTTTCCGGATTCCGTTTAATTCGAAATAAGGATTAAATGAATTTATCAGACTTGTTGACTGATTAACCCATTCGAGCATATCACATATCATACTAGAAGTTTTTCTTAGTTCTTTTAATTTTTTTTTACTTAAATTAAAGTGTCTCGGCTGCAAAGACCATTGACACAAACAGTATTGTGTACAATAATTACAATAATCACATGTTACTAATTGCTATTAAGCTATAAGCTTAAAACCTATGACTAAATAATACAACAGTTTTATCACTAAGTTATAAGTTAAAGTACATGGAAAACAAGGGATCATACTCTGTTGAACAACTTAATGTCTTTCAAGAAACCAATTATAGTCGGTTCGCTATATTTACGCGGGTTTCGGATTAACAAAATTATGCTAATATTTCATTGATAACCAGTTGCAGTAAACGACTTCCCAGAAAATTAGGTAAAAACTGTATTATTGGTCATATTTTAAAATACATTAAAATAACATTAAGGTAGGTATAAATTTGTTACAATATTGCAGTTGAATTGATTCTTTGCCAGTGTTGACATTGTATGTTTGGTGGAAATATTTAAAAATGCCTAGACGTGTGTTAGATGTAGATAGTCTAATTTGTAGTGTACATAAGTATTTTACAGATGAAAAAGAAAATGGCGGTCCTTTAAAATCGGTAATGTCTGTTCAACAACGCGTATGTGATGCTCTAGGAATTAGTGAAACCAAACTAAGAGGAGTATTACAAAATCGCAACAATGAACGGCCGAAAGAAGATCACCGAAAAACTCGCCTATCATTGAAAACGAAAGATATTCCAGATGGAAAAAAATTTGAAATTCGTGATACCATTTATCGAATGTGAGCCAACAAGGAACATGTGACCTTAAATACAATTCTCTCGGAATTAAAAGATAGAAAATTTGACGAAATTGGCAGAACAAGTCTATGGCAAGTGATACATAATTTGGGTTTCAAATTTCAAAAGAATGATAACAGAAAAGCCCTTTGTGAAAGAAGTTCTGTTGTGCATAAAAGAATTAACTTTCTAAGAAAATTAAAAGAAGAAAGGGCAAATTTTATATATTTAGACGAAATATGGATATTTTCTAGGGGTGCAACCAAGAGAATATGGCAAGATGATAACGTAAAGTCTATCAAACATACTGATGGAGAAGGGAAGCGACACATAATTTCACATGCAGGAGCGAAATCGGGTTTTATAGAAGGTGCTGATTTAATATTTTCATCTAAATCAAAATCAAGTGACTATTACGATAATATGAACACAGAAATGTTTGTAAAATGGTTACATGAAAAACTCCTCCCAGGTTTAAGTTAGCCCAGCGTAATTATTTTAGACAATGCACCTTACCATTCTAAAGTATTAAACAAAAGTCCAACGAATTCTTGGACTGTTAATAAAATTAAAGAATGGTTGACAAAGGAACATATACCATTTACACAACATATTTTAAAATCAGAATTATTACGCTTGGCAAATATTCACGCAAAACCAAAAACCTTTGTTGTGGATCAGATTATTGAAAGTTACGGTCATCAAGTTTAACGTCTGCCACCGTATCATTGCCAGTTTAATCCCATCGAATATATATGGGGAATAGCAAAACAATATTATGACAACCATATTGGGCCTAACGGTTATAGCGACGACGCAGTTCGGGAAACTTGGCGAAAGGCACTTTCAATAATTGTAACTCTAGAAGTGTGGTGCAACTGTATATTCAAGTGCGAGAAACTAATAGAAGATTGGTGGACTCGTGAAAATAAAATAAACGAAATAAGTCCAATCATAATAACAATTAATGGTGATGACAGGGATGATGATGACGATTATGATATTTTTGATGATAATGACTGATTTTTATTTTTGTTGGCAAGTTAAACTTTTTTTTTTTTTCATTAGAAATTCTGTCCATGGAACAAATATACATAGATCGTATTTTCTGTGTGAAGTGTAATATAAAATTATTATTAGGTTTATATTAGCCATATTAGACTCCATTAATGAAGTAATTCTCCTTATTATACTGTCAATTATATAAAAGATTTTCCATTATTATTTAATTAAAAAAAGTTATGGATTATTTTTCATTTCATTTGACCAGTTGATATTTCCCCAAAAAGCAGGTAATTAAAACTGGGTACTTACAATAAAAATTTTAATCCGAAACCCGCGTAAATATAGCGAACCGACTATAGGTTAAAGACTTGATCGGGTGAATTTAAAACGTCTTTGATATTTGCCTTAAGCTTATGTTGCACTCTGTGTTTTGCGTACTGGGTACACTCGATCAGGATGTGTTTCACAGTTAATACACTTGAGCAGATTTGGCAATTGGGCAGGATTGGGCCGGTTTTCGGATGGCGGGGGTTTGGTTGCGTGATGATCGTAGCCCCCCAGCCGGCATCGCCCGGCCTGCAAACTAAAAGAGTTTATGGCTCCACTCTGACAAATTCGAACTGAAGGCCCGATTTGTCTAGTAGCGGGGGGTGGTGACGGGATGTAGAGCTAGTTCGCGTCCGTAGTAGAACACTACACGTGCACCCTGGGTAAGGCTAAAACTGGTGATCAGACAATCTTAGTATCTCCTGACCACGACATACAGAAGTATGACTTTGGGGGCTGTATTTAATGGTATCTGATTACCATCGATCTCATGAATTAACTCTACAAAAAGATATGATCGACTTTATATTTACATTACTTACATACGCTTAGTATTTTTTTTAATTGATCTTGTTTCTTATCTAATCAAATTACGGACACATATTTTAAGCAAATTATATTAATATGAACAAAAAAAAAGTGCAAATTATCGTTTGTTTCAGTCATTAATTAATACGTACTGATATGGGTATATAAACTCATTCAACAATTAAATCGGTATTAGTTGATTATTGGTTATTTGTACATGTTAATTGTTCCAGTGGCATATAAGCGACTAAAGTGCTGGTTGTTTAACCAAAAATTATTGGCATAAGAGTACGTTACAGTAAGTATTTAATTTACTTTCTTTTAACTCATTAATATTTCACTGATACATTATTTTGCAGTTGTATTTTCTTTTTCATATTTTTTTCTTTTTATTATAACAACTTATAATAGTTACTTTTAAATATAGACAACTCTCTCTTATACATTTTAGCCCAGTCTGGTTAAAAAATAAGGTGGAAAAATGTTTCGCAGATATCTGAAGCTTTTAAGACATAGGTGGGGGATACTAGATGATGAATAGATGAAAAGATACTCCTAGTTTTACCTTGCGTTTTTTTTAAGCAATAATTTATGGTCACAATTTAATTTTTTGTCTATAAATTTTTTCCCTTATATTTTAAATAAACAATATTTATGTCATTTTTTTATGTCAAGAATATCTTTATTTTCCTGTTTTTTTAATTAAAATTGATAAATAATTTACAGAGATATTTGCAAAAAAGCAGTTTTTTTGCACTAATTTATAAATTTTATTAATTTTTTTATTAACAAAACAAAATGGTATTAATACATTTAAACATCAAGGAATTACCATCTTTTAGATTTGTGCGAAATTTCCCCCCGATCAGTCAGATATTTTATAAGTTATTTAATTTGTTTATCCCTGGGGCTAATTATTTAAACTATTAAGCTTGCCCTATGCATGATGCTAGACACATTCAGCAAATTTCATAGGATTCTTTAAGACTTAGACTATCTCAGAAGTTAAATGCATATTAAGGTTTCATCGAAATTATTTACAAAATAAACGTTTGAAAAAGGGGTATGTTTTTTACTTATAAACAATTGTAATAACTTTTATATTTTTCAAGCTACAGAATTGTACGTACAACCATTAGATAGCTGGTAAAAAAACCCACATTTAACAAAAAAAATAAACCTTCTATAAACAATAGGAACGAAATTAGCGACAATTTTTTTGTTAATTATATCTCCATTGTTTATAAACATTAAGAAGTAAAATTTGCACAAATTTTGAATGAAAATCTAAACTTTATATTGAATTTTATAGCTATAAAATTCATCCAATTTTTCGAAACTTAAAACCTTTCGAAACGAAGTTACTTTCGAAAGATCGACATAGGAAAGTGGAGGGGAAACTGTTTTAGCTCCTCGCTGCAAAATTTAATATTATGGTTACGGATTTATCATTCAAAAGCTTCAACAGTTCTGTAGGAATTTCATCAGGTCCATTTGCTTTTCCATTTTTAGCGTTTCTTATTGCGTATTCTACTTCTTCTTTCAATATGTCTGGCCCAGTTGCATTGATTATCTGAGTTACGTTGTTTCT
This sequence comes from Diabrotica undecimpunctata, assembly GCF_040954645.1. Taxonomy (NCBI): domain Eukaryota; kingdom Metazoa; phylum Arthropoda; class Insecta; order Coleoptera; family Chrysomelidae; genus Diabrotica; species Diabrotica undecimpunctata. Next base: position 9,108,784 of record NC_092811.1, read on the forward strand.
ATCGTCTTCAAATTCATTTAGGTATTCTGTCCATCTTTTTATTTTATTCTCTAGATCTACAATAAGATTTCCATCTTTGTCTTTAAGTTTACCTATTTGGCCTTTCTTTATGCTTCCTGTTATCTCTTTTACTTTTTTTGTGCATATTGAACGCATCGTACTTTTTCTTATAGGTTTCCATTTCTTCACATTGTTCTTTAATCCACTCCTCATTGGCTTCTTTTATTCTCTTTTTTATGTGTTTATTTATTTCTTTGTATTTGTCTGGGTAATTCTTCATCTTTCTTCTTTGTTCCATCAAGTCTAGTATATCTTGTGTCATCCACCCCTTATTCTGTGTTGTTGTTTTTGTAAGATGTTTCTTTCCTGCTGTTTGTATAGATGTATTTATTTAGGTACTTTAATTTTTGGTTAACGTTGTTTGTATCGTTAATTTGTTGCTGCACTGAACGGAGGTTTTCATTTATTTCTTCTCTTGTTTCTTGTCGTATATTTTTGTTTCTAAGTTTATTTAAATCTAGTTACTTTCTGTGTGGTCTTCTAATCTTTTTTGGTCTCGCCTCTATCACAGTAACTACCGGGTTATGATCTGAGCCTATATCAGCTCCTGGGTACGTCTTAGTACATTTAACAGCATTATGATACCTCCTTGCTATCATAATGTAGTCTATTTGATTTCTCACTATTTTTTCTTTGGTATGTTGTGGAGATGTCCATGTATATAACCGTCGAGGAGGTAATTTGAAAAAGGTATTTGTTATTACGAAGTCTTCACTTTGGCAAAATTGAATCAATCGATCTCCTCTGTCATTTCTGTTTCCAAGCCCATATTTTCCTACTTGTTCTCCTACCTTACCTTGACCCACCTTGGCATTAAGATCGCCCATTAATATGTTAATGTATGGAAAGACTGACTTAATAAGTGAAGACAAACAACCTGCAACAAAAAGGTTCAGACCTGACAGTGAAGTCGAATAAATGAACAAAATTTTAAGTTTTAAACCAATGTATGTAAAGAAAATAAAAAAAGTAAAGTTTAATAAACATTGCAAAATTTAATAAGGCAAGTGATGAAAAAATCGACTTATTTTATCAAAGCTATAAGGCAGATTAGATTAATATTGTATATCATATTTGTAAGAAAAATAGAATCAAAATCAATATTGTTAATTATAAAAATACAAACAATTATAATTAATATAAGGAATATAATAATATAATGTGTAAAAAATTACATGAAATTTAATTTATAAAATATATAAGTATTATTACATCATTGATATAAAATGAAAAAACATATGTTGATTTTCCGGGATTTTCCGAGATTTATGGGGGGTGAAAATTATGTCATCATTATTAATACTGCGACAGACTATTCGAGCAAATTAAAAAAAAGTAAGTATTTAGAGTGAATTTCAAATGGACTCAATTTTTCCGAGTTTTCCCATATTTTCCGGCCAGTGAAAACTATGTAGTATTCATATTTCGACGAGCTACCTCAGAATAAAAAAAAAGAGGCTTGCAGCTGCAAAGGAAGCCGAGATAATGTAAATTTTTCCTACTTGTTGCAATTTGAAGTTCCGATGCCGAAAAAAAAACGGAGCTGAAACAGATATCCTCTCCACTTTCCTATGTCGATCTTTCGAAAGTACCGTCCTTTCGAAAAATTAGATAAATTTTATAGCTATAAGTTTCAATATAAAGTTTAGATTTTCATTCAAAATTTGTGCAAATTTTACTTCTTAATGTTTATAAACAATGGAGATATGATTTTTTAAAAATAGTCACTAACTTCGTTCCTATTGGTCATAGAAGGTTTTTTATTTTTTAATGTGAGTTTTTTTACCAGCTATCTAATGGTTGTACGTACAATTCTGTAGCTTGAAAAATATAGAAGTTATTACAATTGTTTATAAGTAAAAAACATATGTCTTAAAAGTTTCAGATATCTGCGAAACATTTTTCCACCTTGTTTTTAACCAGACTGGGCTATTAGTCTTGTTCTAGTTGCCAATGTATCATCACTCTCTAATTTTGTCTTCATTATATTCAAAGTCTTATCTAATGGCACATTTGTAAATAAACTTACCAAAATATTTGAATTAAGTTCAATATTTGATAATGTATTTAAAAAATGTTGTGTATTTTTTATAAATGTGTCATTTTTATTTGCAAATGGTTGTATAATATTTAAAAATTTTGACAGTTCACTACAAGGAGAATTCATGGTACTACAAATAGGTCTAAGTGGTATACCCGTTTTATGAACTTTCGGTCTATCTATCTAATTAGCCTTCTTCGATCCATCTTTGGACATAGGCCTCCCCAATCCTTTTCCATTCTTCTCTGTCTGTCGCTACAGTCATCCACCTAGAGCACACGTGCTTCTTGATATCATCTGCCCATCTCAATTGGGGCCTTCCTCTGCTTTCTTATGTATCTCCACGGTTTTTAACTTATAAGAATTTTGTTCCATTGGTCTACTTTTTGTCTTATATTATGTCCGGCAAATCTTCATTTCAATTTTGCAACTTCTTGTCTAACATCCTTCACTTTTGTTTTCTCTCTTATCCACTCGTTTCTCTTTTTATCCCATTAGTCTTATGGACAACATTTGTTTTTCCATTGCTCTTTGGGTTTTTATGATTTTGTCCATGTTTGCTTTTGTAAATGTCCACGTTTGGGAACCATAAGTGAGAATAGGGAGTACGCATTGATTGTATACTTTGGTCTTAAGCTGCTGTGGATATCTTTTGTTTTTAAGAATGTAGCTTAGTTTGCCAAATGCCGCCCATGCCAGTCTAACTCGTCTTTTTATCTCTGCTGTTTGGTTTTCTTTATTAAGTTTAATAGTTGACCCAGATATATATCCCCAGAACTTTCGGTACTCCATAAAAATGGGGGGTCTGACTGTAATGATGTTATTATTAGAAACATTAAATTATTAGAAGAATTTATCACCAAGTAAAAAAAACAAAATTTGTATAATTAAGTAATGTTTGTATTTTGAGAACGACTTACTTAAGTGGAAATTGAAAAGTCAATAAACTTATATTAACTTTCAGTTGTGGCTTATTCCCATTAAAATAGTAATTGCTTTAAAATGCCACAAAAAAATAGCTTCAGAACAATATCATTTAAAATTATTCACTAACTGTGGTTTGAAATTTAAAGAAATGGCGTGTCATTTGTGAACACACTGTATTTAGAAATTCGATTCCAATAAATTCCTGAAAGAACATTAGTTTCTGTCATAAATTTTGGAAAAAAAAATTAATATCTAAAAAAGATCTCTAAGTTTTGAACTACCATACTTTATACGAGTATAAACAAAGTTTGTCTAGAATTTTATGTATAATTTGAAAATACAATAATATACAGGATGTTTTATTTAAAACACCAAAGTTATTATGCCACGAAGTAACGACGAGCAACGATCGGACATGCTCATTTCACAATCGTCCTGTTTACCAACAGAAAATTTTTCAAATTCAAGTACATAGTGTCATTTTTGTTATTGTTTAGACAAACAACAACATTAGTTAACGATGCCTTCGGTTAAATATAAACTACAAAGCCAATAATTAATGAACAATAGGGCTTATTGTTATCAGTTTGTTTTTCATTAAGTTATTATTTTAATAAGGTTCTGAAACTTCTTTCTTATGGCATGTGGCAAGTTACATTTATTTTGTAATTATTATACTGATAATTTTTCGACTGTTCTAACAACCATTCAAATTTCGTCATTTTGTGTCATGTGGAACAATTTCACCCAATCATGTCAACATTAGACTGATAATAATTGCATTCAGTGCAATTTTCAATCTCTATGACAACACGATCGAGTTTGACAACTTCATCCAAATAAATTTCAAAATGTCACGTTTCTAATCTAATGTTAACTTAAATTTTAATAATTGTACTTTCACTAACTGTACTTTTAATAAATAAATGTTTCGTTATGTTGAGTTATGATTTTTTTTTCGAAAAATTATCCGCCGAATATCCCTCGGACATTGATGAATGCCTCATAATTTCATGACAAATTTCTCAAGCTCGTTGCTTGGTAACAGCACTCAGCCTTCGGCTTCGTGCTGTTACCAAGGAACGAGCTTTCGATTGTCATGAAATTATCTCATCTGTTATCAATGTCCTAGGGATATTACTACTGATAATTACATTTTTAACTAAAAAAATAAACGTTTCACTTTTATCATCATCATCCTTCGGGCTTAACAACCCCGCGTAGTACAAATAGTGGGTTCTGCGTGGGTCTAGGCTTCCTCAAGAATTTCTCTCCAGTCGTCAGTATCCATCGCCTTTTTCCGCCAAGCACGTATTCCCATATTTCTCATGTCTTTATCGATGTTATCAATGAACCTTGTTCTGGGTCTTCCTCTTCTTCTCTGATCAATGGCTCTATCAAGGAGCGCTTTTCTAGCTGAGTCATTGAGTCATTTTGTTCTATCCGTATTATATGCCCTTTCCACCTCAGACGTCCTATCTTAATATGTTTTACGATCTCAGGTTCCTGGTATCACAGAATATAGACGCTTAACTTTATTTATTATAAAAATATTCTAACACTTAGTTTATTAAAGTCTTTATTTATTTTTTATAGTCTTACAATAATTTATTTACACTATTTACACAATTCCGCGTTAAAATTCGAACTCGATATTCAGACTAACTTGATTTGAAAAAATGTCCTATATATATATATACATATATATATATATATATATATATATATATATATATATATATATATATATATATATATATATATATATATATATATATAAACTAGCCGTTATTCTGGAGTCCCCTGAAATTCGGATTTTAACCTGTGCTGACCCTTCTCGAATAGCATGGAACACTTGACAGGTTTTTAGCGGATCAGAGAACGTACTAGAAAATACTCGTTAAAATAATAAAATGTTTACAGGTTAAATATAAGTCATATTTATCGTAACATTGCCCCCTCTTAAAAGATGGTTCCTCCTGGAACCTTGTCGGGACTGGAACTGGAGCGGTGTGCTGGTATTGGCAACTGGACCCTCTTTTACAACTTCCAGTTGTATAAAAATAACAAGGGACGGTTTTCTCTCCGCACCAGTAACTATGAGGATTGCAACAGACTAACACCTGGACTTCGGTGTCTTTAAAGTACTCCTCCACCATACTTCAGATATCCCTCCAATATAATTAGCGACACTCTAACTTTGGCATGGCTAACTTTTGCACGTCGGACTCTAGTACGTGCTCTCTCAATTGAAGTAAGGCTTCCCATACATCTCGGTAGGTAGGGCAGTGTCTTTTGTTACCAGGTAAAAAAGGTAACGTGATGCATCTTGGAGTTTCAAGGCTTTTCCGGGAGCCGGCACTTGGCATTGAAGTTCTGCAACTTGACCGAACTTCCTTCGAAAGACGGATGCCAACCCTAGTGCGTCTATGATACTGGCCGGGATGGTAAGGGCCAGTGAGTAGTCATCGGGAAGCGCGAGTAGATTTTGCTTTTCTTCAGTGGTAACACCATATCTTGCTTTACCGGTACCTCCATAGGCCCCCATGAATTCCTCAAACGTGAGGTCAGACACATCTTGGACTTTGTTTTCTTCCACTCTTCATCTACGTCGTGGTCACCTTCGAAAGACGCCAGCCGTTATAGTGTACTATCATCGGCTTTCCCCTCGGAATCTTGCTTATTCGGTAGATAACATCGTTGATCTTCTGCATAATGAGGTATGAACCTTCCCAAAACTGCTGCAACTTGGGAGAACAACCTTTTCACTTCTTGGGATTATAGAGCCAGACTTTGTCGTTCTTCTTAAAGCACCCCTTTTCGGCTTGCGTATCGTACCGTTTCTTTATTTGGTTGCTAGCGATCTGAAGATGGGAACGGACCAACTCGTGTACATTGTCCATCCTTCTTTGTAATTCGATCACATAATCTTCACTTGCTACATCTTCTCCAGGTCGACAACCAAACTCTAGATCATAAGGTAGTCGCATCTCGCGTCCGAATAGGACTCTGGCTAGTGCCTGGCCTGTTGATTCGTTAAGAGCAGATCTGTAGGCCATTGTGAACAACGGAAGATATTGGTCCCAGTCTTGCTGATGATCGGACACCCTCTTTGTCAAATACTTGCCACCTGTCCTATTCATCCGTTCTACCATACCATCCCAATACGTCTTAACTACTGAGCATAGGTTTGATATTTCTTTCAAAGGTGGTCGACGGTTTTCCTCGTTCCATTTTCGAATTTTCTGTATAACTGGATCTCTCTCTTGTTCTTTCCTTATCTTAGTAGGCGTCCAGTCTTCGTTGACCATCGTTGTTCTTAGCACTGCTGCTTCCTTGGATTCCGTTTTGTTGCAGTGGGAACACTCTGCTGCGCATGGCCTTCTGGAAAGAGAATCAGCGTTTCTGTGGCTAACTCCGGCCCGGTGCTCAATCTTGAAATCGTATTCTTAAAGTCGTTCGGTCCATCTGGCTATCTGACCCTCTGGATTCCTAAACTGCATCAACCACTTAAGGGCGGCATGGTCGGTTAGGATTAAAAACTTTCTTTCGTAGAGGTATTGATAGAAGTGCTCTACCGATTTCACTACTGCTAGAAGTTTTCTTCTCGTGACGCAATAATTCCGCTCAGGTTTTGAAAGAACTTTACTAAAATGTCTAAGGATTCGTTCCTGTCCTCCTTGAATTTGAGATAGCACTCCTCCAATTCCCACATTACTTGCATCTGTATCTAAGATGAACTCTCCTTCTGGCAGTGGATACCCTAAAATTGGTGCTGTTATTAAATGCTTTTTTAAGGTCTCAAAGGCATTTTGGCAGTCTATATCCCAGCGGTAATCTCTTGCTTCCTCTGTAAGTCGTGTTAATGGCTTAGCGATATCTGCAAACTTCTTAATAAACCTCCGGTAATAAGTACATAATCCAAGAAAACTTCTCACTTGATGTTTGTCAGTTGGTTCTGGCCATTCCTTTATTGAATCGATTTTTCCTTTATCCACGGCCACTTCTTTTTTACTGACTATAAGACCCAGATAATTGACTTTACCTTGAAATAGCTGGCACTTCTTGGGGTTTAACATCAATTGGGCAGCTTTAAGTCAATTAAAAACGTTTTCTAAATTCTTCAGATGATCTTCAAATGTCTACCCCAAGACGATTATGTCATCCAGATAAACCAGGCATGTTTTCCAAGATAACCCTCTCAATACATTTTCCATTAGCCTCTCAAATGTCGCAGGAGCATTACAGAGTCCAAATAGCATATCGTTGAATTGCCACCATCCAGACCCTGTAGTGAAGGCTGTCTTCTCTTTATTTACTGGGTCCATTTCTACCTGCCAGTATCCAGACTTCAAATCCCAAGTAGAAAACAATTTACTTCCAGCCAATGTGTCCAATGTGTCATCGATCCGAGGCAGACGATAACTATCTTTATTAGCAAACGGTAATCCACACAGAACCTCGTCGTTCCGTCTTTCTTCTTAACCAGGACGACCGGAGAGACCCATGGGCTCATAGAAGGTTCTATCACCCTGTCTTTCTTCATTACCATTATCAATTTTATGCTTAACAACGGTAGTTCTTCCCGTCTTTCCTCCTTTCGGTACGAAAATATCACGATACCGCCGAAGAAATTCCCTTAATTCATTTCCTTTTCTCCAGTACTCTATCTCCAGAAGAGTATACAGGAGAGAGGGTCTCCCTGGCCAACACGTTATTTGTTTTAAAAGGTTTAGACAATTCTTCCTGAATTCGCACTCCACATTTAACTTTTTCAAGAGTTAGTTTTGTTAAATTTGCCAACAAATTTGGTATTCCTAGCTCTTTCATTGCTTTGAAAATTTCTTTTCTATTCACAGAGTCGTAGGCTGCTTTTTAGTCTATAGATATGTGATGAATATCAATGCCATATTCCAAATTTCTTTTTTAAAATTTGTTTCAGTGTTGCAATCTGATGAATTTTTGATTACTACCTCTGAAACCAGCCTGGTATTTTCCTTCTTCTTCTTCAAGTGCCCTCTCCGCTACGGAGTTTAGCAATCATCATTGCTATTCGTATCTTTGAAGCTGTTGCTCTAAATAATTAGTTAGATGTGCACTGGAACCAGTCTCTTAAATATTTTCCTACTATCCGTTAATTAACTAAGAGTAATTCCTCTGTGTTTAGAGCATTCAAAGATATCTCCTTTTTTTTTGCATGGTGCAAAGTATTCCAATATTCCAATAATTGGGGAGCGATTTATGTGTCCATATTTCTTTTATAAGCTGCTGTAATGCCATTATGGTATCGTGGCCACATTCTTTATATTTCGATTTACACTCCGAAAATTCTGAATAAAGATTATATACGAATTTTGTTAAAAATAATGTATAACCGCCAAAGCTGTTGACGAGGTTATGTCATTTCCCAAAATTGAAAATTGACCTTTTTGGCAGCGGTGTTGTAGGCAACAGCCTATAAAATATGACGTTGTAGTTTTTTTGCGCTATGGAACTTCGAATTCTGATTATTCTAAGTCTTCTGCAGTATTAACCCAAATATTACTACCGTCCTTTTAAAAGGCAGTGTAAATTATGCGTAATTTAGGTTAGTACAGCTACCAACTGATAGATGGCTCTAGATGGAGTGTTTTCAAGAGCCAGCATTCGACAAGGTTTAACGATTTTAGTGCGCGCACATGCTGTAATTGTGAGGTTATCTGTGTAAATTGCCAGGTTTTGGACTACAAAATGGATGCTTATAATTGGAGGTAAGTCTAGAATTAAAAAAATGTTATTTCACGGCATTGGCATGTGGATTATTGTATAATAGGGACTTACGTACGTATATTCTTGGCTCGAATAGTTGTCACGTCGTTTCAAAGGCTCGCCGCTTGGGATTTCATTTTGTTCTTTTAAAAGGACGGTAGTAATTAGTACTACCAACGTGCGTATTGTTTCAGGAGGCCTCTCAAATTGCATGAGTTATTAGAAGAGCTTGATTCTGATGAAATCCCAGTCCCTCCAGATGGTTTGATCATATTTCCCCCAGAAAATGCCAATGATGATGTCACCGATTGCGACTCCGGCGATGAAGAACTAACTACAATAAATAATTTACCGGGTAGTCAGTTGAGAAACGATGTAGAACTTGTTTTTGACAACGCGACTGAATTACCACAAGATTCTGTGAATTCCAGCCTACCAGAAGAAGATTCGGATGATGACAATATACCATTGGCTTTGTTTCTTTCCAAGGAAAAGCTGCCCCATCAATTAGAGAAGAGAATATCTGCACACTGGATTCAAGGAGACTTGTATCAACACCCTGATTGTACTTACTGGAAAACTCAATTTGGACCGAAAATGACCCAGTCGCCGATGGAAATTTTCAATTTATTTTTTGATGATGAAGTCATCGATTTGGTTACCGAATACACTAGCATCTACGCAGGACAAAGAAATCTTTTGAACGACATTACTCAAAATGAGATTTGATGTTTTATAATCGTTCTTGTATTGAGTGGTTATGTGGTTGTGCCGAAAAGGTACATGTACTGGAAAAATCGTGACGATTCGCACAACGCAATGGTGGTAGCTGCTATATCTAGGGATAAATTTTCCCACATAATGAAAGTTTTGCATGTTTGCAATAACTTGTCATTAGATAAATTTGATAGATTTGCCAAGATGCGACCCCTGTTCGACGTAATAAACAAAAAATTTATACAATTTTCCCCTTTAGAACAACATCACAGCATAGATGAGGCAATGGTTCCGTATTTTGGTCGCCATCCCACAAAACAATTCATCAAGGGAAAACCAATCCGTTGGTGGTACAAAATGTGGGTAGGAGCCCTTCGTCTGGGATACATAGTTTGGTTTTCTCCTTACCAAGGTAATTCCACTACAATACCTGAACAATATAAAGTCCTTGGATTGGGTGCATCAGTAGTTCTATCCTATGCAGATAGATTGAATGAAGTATGGCCTCAAAGGCAATTCCATCTTATTTTTGATAATTATTTTACTTCTATTCATTTACTGTATGAGCTAAAACAAAGAGGCATATTTGGTACAGGCACTGTAAGGGCAAATCGCACCATGAAATGCCCTTTACCCTGTTCATATATTATGACAAAAACTGAACGTGGTAAATACGAGTATCGTCTTGATAAAAATACAGGAATAGTGGTTTGCCGCTGGCATGATAATAATATCGTTTCTATTGCTTCCAATTTTGTACCAGTAATGCCTTGCTTCTCTGTAAAGAGATTTTCACAAGCAGAGAAAAAACATATTCAAGTTCCTCAACCAAATATTGTTAGAATATACAATAACTTCATGGGTGGCGTTGATCGCAGTGACCAGAACATCAGTTTATATCGAGTGTCCATAAGAGGAAAGAAATGGTATTTTCCCCTTTTTGCTCATTGCGTTGATATGGCTATTCAAAATGCGTGGCAGATTCACAAAACTCAAGACGGTAAACTGGATCAACTTAAATTTAGAAGATCTATTGCAACTAATATTTTGGAAACTTTTAAAAAAGAAACAAAACGCGGACCTTCTAAGCGGAATTCGAATTCGGTAGCCAATTCAAGATATGACGGTATTAACCACTTGGTTCTTTATCAAGAAAAGCAATCGCGATGTGGATATTGTCACAAAAAAGTCCAGTTTTTGTGTGAAAAGTGCAAAATACCTTTACATCCAAAATTTTGTTTTAAATCCTTTCATTCTTTGTAAATTGATACTAATAAAATATATATAATATCTGGTACCGTATATTACTACCGTCCTTTTAAAAGGACATGTCACAACTTGACAGGTATCGTCATAAAAAAATATATGATTGTGTTTTTTGGTTCCATATGCTATAATTTCCATGAAAATTCGAAATTAATTCAAAATGTTAACAATAAAAGTTTCAGTAATATCTGGGTTAATATGCGCTATAAGTGTTTGTGTGTGTGAGAGAGTGTTTGTGTAAAAATACAAAAAAAATGATTATAGGTAGAAATAATTAACCAAATGCAAAAATATACCCTTTTAGCTGGAGAAAAAATCGAGTAAATCAAGCAGTTTAAATACATGGGTTGTCTGCTAAAAGTTAGTCGAAAACCTGAAACTGAAATAAAGAGCAGAGTAGAACAAGCCAGAAATTCTTTTGTGAAACTTCAAGGTTGGATTTTAACCTAAGATATATGATGTTAAAGTAGTCCGTTTTGCTTGTACGAAATGGAAACATGGATGTTAAAGGCCAGATCCATTGACGGACTTGAAGTTTTTGAAATGTGGTGCTTGCGCCAAATATTTAGAATATCATGGAAGGACAGAATCAGAAATTGAGGAAGTATTAGGAAGAGTAGGCCTCCAGGATAGGGAAACCTTTGAATATAATTAGATATATTAGATATATAATAGTAGTAGAAAAAAAGATATAAAGGAAGGAAGGTCTAGGCCATAAAAAGATGCCATGGCTACTTAATATTCGCCAATGGACCGAAATCCAGAGTTAGAAAATGCTTCGCAATGCTGCCAAAATAGAATAATAAATCCTGTCTATCTAAAATTTCACCTGACAAGATAATATACGGTGGATTCCTAAGAAGACGAAGAATAAAAGATATGTAAGGGACAGCTATTTAACAATAAAATGCCTATTTAACCAATACTCCTAAACTGAGCTAACATTTCTTAAAGCCAAATATTAATGCAATACATAATAACAACTGAATATTTCACTAGATACGACACTGTCCCCACTTTACAAATAAACAAACAAAACGGAAAGCCTGTTTTTTCGGAATTAATTCAAATTTTTCGCATCGCTAACACACAACGGTCTTGACCTGTTATAAAGTCGTTTCCAATAAAAAATTCCGATTTATTAGCAGACCCGTACCGTTTTATTACTGTAGATAATAGAAACACTGCTAAAGCCGATATTATCTTTAAATGAAACGTATATTTTTTTAAGGCGTTAGTTCTTGTTATTCCTTGCGAAGCGCAGTGGAAAGATGAAGTGGTGGATCGTCGGTTGTTTGGCGATTGCAGTTTTGGTGGGTACGACTTGGAGTCAACAGGAAAAAGTTGGAACGCCTTGTAGGTAAGTTATATATTTATAAATTCTAATTTATTTATTGTAATTTACAATATTTTCCTCAATAAATACGTAGAGGAAGTAGTAAATATATCATTAAAATAAGGGCTTTTAGTGAATCCATCAACTTTTCGCTGTAAATTGTTTGTGAGTCGTTTCATAGCCAGTCTTTTATTGCATCTTACCACTGGTTATTTAAAAAATTATGTTACTATAGAATGTTTAGCAAGATATCTAACAAGATCTCGGTATTTTTGTGCATTGAATTTTAAGACTTTTATTACAAATTACCAGCCTCTTCCCATATCAGTTGTCCCAACGTTAGATTGATAAGAAAATTAGATTTTAGAGAACAAAAATAAAAGCGCAGCATAAATTTTAGAAGTTTTAATGCATTGAACAACATTTTTAAATTTCCTAATTATAGAAAATATTTTATAACCTAATTAAAACTATGATTAAACAGAATAATAATAAATTAAAAAAACGCATAGAATGTGTAATATTAACAAAAAAAAATACTAGTTTACCACTGAGTTACATCCCCTTTATTTTTAATGACATCCACAATTCTTCGAGGTAAAGTTTTTACCAAGTTTTGACAAAATTTCAATGTAAACGAATCCCATATTTCTTGTAATTTTTCTTCAATTCGTTGACGGACCTGGCAGGATGTTTTCTCAAAGCTTTTTTCATTTCTAGTTCAGGAAATGAAGCTCGAAAAAAGTTAGAATCTCGCAATTTTTTCGTCCTGCATGGATTGAGTTGAAATTTTAACAGAAGGTAGGTGATAGCCCAAGGATCAAAATCTATATCGAACCGAAGTGCGCTGAAGGGTTTTAGGGGTGAAAACTACCCCTAATTGTCAAAAATTATAAAATAACATATTAAACCTGAATATGGGTAAGATTTGGTTTGAATTAGTTAAATAATGATTATTTTATACTTTTGAATAGAGTTCCATCATATTTTAACCCTTAAAAAGCAACCCTTGTTAGAGAATAATGTAAAAAAATTACTAATTCTAAAAAAATGATTGCGCCTTGGATCGATTTAGATAAAAATTTGGATTTAAGCTCAACTCACACTCTGTAGTTTATGTCATGCCGATGAACCCTGATTGTTCTTAGGGGTGAAAACTACCCCTAATTTTCAAAAATTGTAAAATAACATTACAAATCTTAAGATGAGTGAAATTTGGTTTGGATTAGTTAAATAGTGATTTTTTTATACTTTAAAATACAATTTCATAAATTTTCAACCCTTAAGAATCAATTGTTATGAGTGCTATAGGTGAAAACAATTTTTTGCCAAAATTTTGCAACTTTTCAACTTTTGAAAATTACCCTTTACAACATTGCAGTTTTTATAAACTAATTTAATAGATATAAATTGAAAAAAGTAGAATTACATACAAAAAAATTTATCAACATAAAAAGGCACCATATATTCTTATACATTTACATAAATAGTTGAAAATACTTACATTTATAGGTAAAACAATTATAATATTAATTTTATTCGTCATCAATTACATCTTCATCGTGATCTATGTCATCCTCATCTTCTTCAATTATTGGTGGACTATTATTGCACCCTTCACCTGAGCACCCAGAACAAGTAGAGTTACAGTATAAACCAACTTTTATGCACCCAGATGAAACGCCGCATCCTTTTTTGCATTGGCAAAAAATAATTTTCAAAAGTTCATCGGGTGCAGGTTGTTTGTTCATGCGTACGGGTAATAACAAACCATCTTTGGAACACCATCCCCAATCTGTTGCTCTGATATTTTCATTGCCAAGCCACTGTTGAATTTGGTAATAGCATCTTTTTGAATGCTCATCTAAGGCATCAACAGTGGGCAGAAGGGATGATAGCTTAACCGCACAGTTTTTCGTTGTAGCTTTGATGAACTGTTCGTACCGCATCTGCTCGAGAAAAGCTTCCAAATCTTTTATTTTTTTTAACTTGGTAAGCTGCGTGTCTTTAACAGTTCCGTACAATATTATTGCACAGTTTTTGCCAGCATCTAAAATATCTTTAAGCTTAGCAGTACTACTGTAAAAAATTTCGGCATGTTCCCTCATGTCCGGTCTTTTTTGAAGAATATCAAAAAATTTTTTTTTACCTTTATTGTAAAAAGCAGATACAGTATCACACCCAGTAAAATCATGGGAAAAAGCTATTAATTTTGAACTATCTGGGTACCCTATTTCAAAACTTTTAGATGAATATAATGTAGAAGAAGAATTTTGTTTCCCAAGTTTGAGAAAATAAATATCTTTCTCTATTTTTTCTAAATTAGCTCTGGCTGTTAAGATAACAAGGATGTCGATATCTTCTGCTACAATGATTTTTTGTAAATCTGACCTATCCTGAATAGCCAATTCAACGACTAGCCCGTCAACTTCACCTTCACTTTGATGGCATTGAATAGATTGATTCTTGAATTCCGCTATAAGTAGTTGTAAAAAATTAATTGGTTTTTTTAACGTATTTCCTTCATTTTTAACGATAGAGTGTTTCTTCAAAAACGGTTTTGTAGAGGTTTTAAGAGCTACAAGGATCTGTGGATTAAATCTTTTTGGAACCCTTGGTTTTTAAATGGGGTGAGTTTAAAGGGCTCGAAAAAGATGGTGCTTGATCGTAAATCGATGCTTTAATCGGCTATATCTCGCCAAATACTCATTGTACAACAAATCTAAATAAAGGAAAATTTTAGTCATTAAAAAAGCTACAATTTAGTACATTTTTCTTTTTTTCATATATTCAGTATTTTCGGGGATATTTAAAAAAAGAAGGGTGAAAAATATGATATTGTAAATCGTTTCTCGCTTTAAGCTCTACTTTTTCTAAAACTAAGCATTTTAAATGGGTCAAACTTCTTGGACGTATTAACAATACATGTACAAAGAGAATTGCAGAAGGGTGAAGATCGATTTTAATTTTGGGGCTAGGTAGGGGGTTGTTTTCATCTATTTTTTCGTAAAAAATGAGGTATTGACCTTATTTTCATCATAACTCACTCAATTTTTGAGCTAGAGTCTTTTTTTTATATAATAGGTCTATTTATGCTCTTTAAAAAAGGTTCTATGAGTTTTCTTTCAAAAATGCATTATTTTTCCGATATTTGACTTTGAATCTTTCAAATTTGGCATTTGAAGAAAACCGCTGAACATTGATAGGCCGTATTTCGGTTCCTATTATATCGCAAAAACATTTTAAAAAATAAATTGTATTTGTCTTTTTAAAAGCTACAAATTTGTTCTCTACAATTTTTTTGATAAAATGCACCATTTTCGAGTTATTTGCGAAAAATCTATTAAAAACGTCGATTTTTTCGTCTAAAAGTTGTTACTTTCAATCGCGAATAACTTGAAAAATATCAGTTTTAAAAAAAAATGTATAGAAAATTTTTTGTTTAGAATCACTTTTTTAATCGAAACCTGTGGTTAAAACGTAAAAAAAATTTTCACTCCCGAGATGGGCTGGCAACCACCCCCAAGGCTTTGGCGCACTTTGGTTCGATATAGATTTTGATCCTTAGGCTATTACCTACCTTCTGTTAAAATTTCAAGTCAATCCGCGCAGGACGAAAAAATTTCGAGGTGAAATGCTTCATTTCCTGGACTATTCGCGCCACAGGGTCTCTATCGGGGACAAGTCCGGACTATTAAACACCCATTCCAGAAGTGATATGCCACAGTTTTCAATCCATTTTAAACTGTTGGAAGACAAAATCTTCCGCTGGTGTTAAACGGTGTTCCATAATCGGTAAAATTGATTCTTCTAAAACATTCAAGTATTTGTCCCTATTTACAATTCCATCGATAAAATGTAACTTTTTCACACCTTTATACGATATGCTGCTCCAGATTATGACAGATGTAGGAAATTTGACTTTTCTCTTCAGACAGTCGGGATGGCAAGCTTCATTTTTCGTGCGAATGACGCGACTCCTACTGTCTCCAACACACACTTCAGATCTGGACTCATCACCCCATTGTATTGAATCCCATTACGACTGAGTCCAGTCTTTATGCTCTTTTGACCATTTTAGTCTATTTTTCTTTTGTTGTAATGTTAAAAGTGGCTTTTCCTTAGCCTTAAATAAAATGAAATTTTTTAAAAACAATTCGTACTAATTTTTTCAACTATAAAACTTTTTGTAAGTACCAAATTCTAATTTGTGGGCCTCTTGGTGATATATTGATCTAGAAACCAATCCAATAACGTCACTCCGTAAAACACTTAACTCCATGTAGTTCGCTCATCGATTTTTCACTATAATGCGTCTTAATGTCCTTCGATTTGCTTCAGTTATTTTACTTTTTCTTACATTTCTAGGTTTTGTGACGAACGAACCTCTAGTTTTGTATCTTCTGACTATATTTCTTACACTATAGCGTAACAATTGCAACATATTCGCGATTTCGGAATTGGATTTTCTGGAATTAAAAAAATCTAATAATGATTGAACAAATTTTCTCATCGATAGCTTTACCTCAACCAATTCTACAATCCACAAACCGCAAAAAGCTTTACAATACTGCAAAATACATTTGACATTAACTGACAATATTATTGTCATTGATGTCATTTTTCCATAGCTACCTCTGGATTTAACGTAATTTTGAAAAAATTAACGTATGCTGGTATAAGTAAATGTATAGCCAGGGTTTAGTGAATTTTTTTTTATTGTTGAAAATAAATAAAAAACCATAAGGGTAATGTTTTTAATAGTTATTAATAAAAATGATATATTAATTAATAATGGGAACTTATAAAAACATGCAGAGTATTTAATCGACTTAAACTGCAAATTGCATAGGTGGGCCAACTGATAAGTGTTTACATTATTGTGTAAAATGTGATCATCCGTTGGTGATCAGCAAATGTTCGTAGAATAATTAGGCCAGTAAAGGTAAAAAAACCTAAAAAAATCTTATATCGCCTATCTTCACGGATAATTCTCGATTTTAAGGAGCGGATAGGAGCGATAATTTTTGCTTTTTCGAAATCTATTTTGTCATCTATCTGAATATGATGTTGGGCTAGTGCTGAAGTAATTTGAAATGTTTTACAGATATAGAATGTTCGTAAATACACTTATGGATTCGTTGGTTTGTCTGTCCTACGTATGTACGTGGGCAACTGGAACAAGGTATCTCGTAGACACCATGGTCTTTATTGGGGATTTGGTATTTTACTGATCTGAAGAGATTGAACAACTTGGAGTGACTAGTGAAGATGGTTTTGATGTTTAGAGTGTTAAGAGTTTTACTCATCTTGTCAGTGACACCTTTGATAAAAGGTATAAAGATTCTGGGTTGACCATGCGGCAATGTTTTGTTTTTGGATAGAATGGGGTTTACAAAATTCATCTTCATTCCTTCGTATTTTTTATTTTTGTTCTCTATTTAGGTATCTTTAATCTGTTAATATCTTCTTTGGCTTTACAGTTTATTACCAATGGGAATTATTTGCTGTCCACAAACTGTCTGATGGTACTACTCAATTTGTAGTGAAAGTGACTTCGTCGGTTAACAACATTTTTTTTTAGAAAATTGGTTCCCTCTGCTTCTTTGTATCGGGTAATTTTTTAAATTAGTTTTGATGATGCTGAAGCATGTTCATAATTTCTTTAAATTATTCCCTTTAATAAACTATTTTCACGCCGCCCATGCCTGCATATCTTCGTTTTGTTACGCCTTTTTTTAACAAAGAAATAACTTCGCCAAATGTTTCTTCTTCTTTTTATCTTGTTTTGCTACATAAAAATCTTTCCTAATAACAAAGGAAAAAGGACCTATTGTGAAATCTCCGAGCTACCTTCTCAGAAAATCAGAAGAGTTGTTTTTCGTAGAAACTTTACTTTCTATTGGTAAACGCTACGAAAATGAACCCCAATATCTCGGATATTTAATGTCAATTTCGCGTGGCATCCTTCAGCCAATATCCCTTCCCTATTTTCAACCTTCGCTTGTCTAAGCCCTTCTAAATTCACAATCCGATATTCATTTCCAAGTTGGTTCCTGTGGCAAGCGGTCTTATCTTCGACAATCGGCGGTAAGTGGATTTTCAATTCACCCTTATTTATCTTTACACAGTGAGTCCTATATTAAATATTTTCTCTTTTGTCCAACAGACGTGTTCCACTTCGAAGGAACGAGGTCACTTCTGTTTGCCGATTAACCATTAGCCATTAACCATTAGCCATTAACCATTAGCCATTAGCCATTATTTAATATTCACTATTCATTGTGCATTATTCATCATTCATCTCTACTACCGATTATTACCTGTGCTATTCCTGTTTGGCTGTTTATCTTCTCGTCTGCCGAAATCAAACCCGAGGAATTACGGTTTGAAAACCGTAATTCGTTGCTGTAGCTACCTGTTGCCGAGGACCAAGTGTCAAGTGACTTTATTGAAGGCCTAACGCCACTATCTGTATCCACCTGTGGCATATTAATTGTGAGTAGTAAATTTTATTGACTAAAGCTCAACTTTGATACCTAAACCGTAAGAATTTGATTTATAACGTTTAGTTTAGTGACCTTGCTGTTTATGGTTAAACGGAACGAACTATTATGAGTTTGAACCTACGATATAATATATGTATAAATTACGGACCATTTCTTTTATATTAATGTAGGGTATATTTATGTTAAATTTCATATATAGATTTGAGGTGATCACATTCAATAAAAAAATTTTTTGGTAAACGTTTAAGTGTTCTCAAGGCATAATAATAATTTGTTTGACGAATATTGACTATTATAATGTCCCTTGCTTTCTTCTATTCTTGAGAATACTACGTTATGCAGAATTACTTTCCCAAAAAAAATATTTTTTGTTTTTATTCGATTATAAATTAATCAATCACTTATCTCGTGTCATCTAACTGTGCCGTAAAGATTGTTATAGTGTATTTTTTTTTTATATACCTCAATATAATTTTGTTGACGAACCTTTTGCTTTTTATTTTTATTGTTATGATATAATATATATTATTGTGCATGGTGTATCTCTTTCAGGCATTTTTACTGATTTATGTTATTTGTTTTATCGTATAATTAGTGTATCTGTGTCGAAATATTGAGTGTGTACCGCACGATCAAGATACCTTTTCTCTCACGGTTTATTTTATTCTCGCGTATCTTAACTGTATCGTATCTTTCTCATTATCGTATTCTCTATGCCTTAAGGTTTCCCTGTTCCTCTAAAAATAGGGTGGTGCCCAAATAACTTTTCTTCTCTTATCTCTTATCTTCTCTTCTAACTTCTTGTCTTTGTGTCGTAAGTACTTCCTTAATTGATCCGTGATATTTGAGCTGTAACAAGAACCCCGACCAAGATACCTCTACCAGACTGAAGCCCGAGCCTAGTACCGTTCTTTGTGTAACCTTCAATCGATCATCAAGAGGGTACACAGAAAAGAATGGCGCCCAATGTGGTAGCTAACAGCAAGAAAATATCGTCCAATGTGGTAGCTAAATGGTAAAAAATAGCACCGCAACGCAGTCTTCAAATATAAGTATCTTCTCTTCTCTCGACTATTTTTTATCTAAACGAGTTTAAAAATGGATTCTTCTGTTATCTCTTATCTCAAGGTAAATCAGATCGATTACGAACTGAAAATCAGAGGTATTAAGTCAAATAGAACTCTTTCCGAAAAAAAATCTATCCTTAAGAAAGCCCTTCAGAAAGCCACTCCGATTATCGATCTAACGGAAAATCCCCTTATCTTTGAAGATGAATCAAGCCAGATCGAAACTATCTTTTCCGAAGTCGAAAATCTTATTTCTGAATTTGAAGGAAACCCTAGTGATTCTGTCTACAAAAGAACAAAGGCCCATTTATTGCATCTTTCCCTAAGACTACAACGTCTAACCCCAGATCCACAGAAACCTGTGGAATCGAATTTTAAAGACGAAGCTATCTCTACCTGCCTTCTGTTAGAAGCAAACCTAGATGATAAAATAATCACTACCGACTCGAATCCTGCATATATACCTTTAACTTCACAAGCTCCTATGCCAGCCATTAACCCTATCGTCCATGTTAATACTCCTGTCAATGTAGGTGATTGGAATATTAAATTTTCCGGTGATCCTAAGCATCTATTTAGTGTCTTGGAAAAAATTCAAAATCTTGCTGAATCGCGTGATATTCCCGATGCGATACTTTTCCGATCTGCCGTGGAATTTTTTTCAGGTAACGCAGCTAAATGGTTTAGCAGCGTTAAATCTAAACTTACCTCTTGGCCACAACTGGTCGAATTACTTAAATTCACATTCCTTCCGCATGGCTATGAAGACGAACTGTGGGATCAGATCAAAAGCCGTAAGCAAAGAAAAAATGAACCTTTCGTTCTGTATCAAGCAGACATACTTAATTTAATAAAGAGATTACCGAGACAGCCCTCCGAAAAAACCATAATCTCTTATATTCGTTCAAATCTCCTACCGGAATATTCTACTATGATAGCCACTAGTACGGTGGATACCGTAGACCAATTATCTTCTCTCATTAATACCGTCGAAATAAATGCTGCCTCAGTTTTCAAACGTGACCCTCCTTCTATTTCTAGCGTAGAAAACCAAAGGGATGCCCAGAGAAACCCTCCGAGACATTTTCAGTCTAGAAACAATTCTTCTAGTAATACCTTTCCCACGAACCGTTCTTCAGGCAAGAATTACGTACCTCCCTTAACTTCTAAGCCAAACTCTTCCACTGCGTGTTGGAATTGCCAAGGCAAAGGACACAGTCACCGTGAATGTCGTCGTCCGAGGAAAATATTTTGTTATCGATGTGGAAAATCTCAAGTTACCTTCCCACAATGTACAAATTGTAATCCTCCAAAAAACTAACGTACGGAATAAATACTATCGGCTATTCTATTCCCAGACATCCCAAAAAGTCCGATATCTCCCGATCCTCCAGTTATTCTTCAAATAGAATTCAGAATAGAAACTCCTACCGCTTTACCGAAAATGAGTGGAAAAATTACCTTACGGAAGTTAGAAACTTCTATCGTCTTCCTTCTCATAATAAAGTCTGTCCCCTTGTGATCTCTAAAAAGACTGATAAAAGACCCTACATATCTGTAAATATCTACAATCAAGATTTTACTGTACTATTGGATACCGGTTGTTCCATTACGTGTGCCGGACAACAAGGTCTCGCTTTTCTTAATCAAAATAAAATTCCAATAAATAAATCCGTTAACTCGACAGTTTCTCTAGCAGACGGTTCCAATAAAAAAGTAACTGGTCTCATAGATTTACCTATTCTTGCCGATAATGTCTTTAGAGTAATTCAATGCCTTGTAGTGCCTTCTTTACCGTGTTCTTTTATCCTTGGAAGTAATTTTGCTGAACAATTTTGTCTCTCAATTGATTTTAATACCAACCAATGGAATACTAAGTCCGACAAACCAAATCATCCTTTTTCTATGGCCAATCCAGAAGCTATCTTCCCGCATCTTTGTTCGTTAGAATCTCTTAGTCCAGCCGACCGTACCTTAGCGAACAAAATTATTAATAACTTTAACGAAGTTAGTAGCGCTGAAGGTATAGGCCGCACAAATAAAATTCAAATGACAATAGATACAGGCGACTCAAAACCATTCAAGCGACGTCCTTTCCCTATGTCTCCATATATGTCGAATATCTTAAATAAAGAACTAGACTCAATGCTCCAGCTAGGTGTGATAGAACCCAGTTGTAGTTCTTGGTGTTCACCCGTTTTGTTGGTTAGGAAGAAAAATGACGAATTTCGTTTTTGTTTTGATGGTCGTACTTTAAACGATGTCACTAAACATGACACCTACCCGCTTCCAAATATCGATAGGATCCTCTCTCTTTTACGAGGTGCAAAATTTATCTCGTCTATTGATCTTAAGAAAGCTTTCTGGCAAATCCCCTTGGAAAAATCATCTCGTGAAAAAACTGCTTTCGCCGTAGTAGGTCGAGGGTTATTCCAATTTACCGTTATGCCTTTCGGTTTGTGTAATTCAGCACAAACACAACAACGTCTAGTAGATGCAATTTTCGGACCTGAATTCGAACCCTTTATTTTTTGTTATCTTGACGATATAATAGTATGTTCCCCTACCTTTGAAGAACATATCTCTCTTCTTTCTAAAGTTAAAGAAAAGCTAAAGGACGCAAATCTTACCATTAACGTAGATAAATGCGAGTTCTTCAAAACTTCCCTTAAGTTTCTCGGTTATATCGTTGGTGATAATTCTCTTCGGTCGGACCCCGAAAAAATATCTGCTATGATAACCTATCCCAGACCTACAAACACTACCGAAATTAAACGCTTCATTGGACTTTGCTCTTGGTACCGCCGTTTTATTAAAAATTTCTCTACCCTTGTCCCTCCAATAAACGATCTCCTAAAAGGTAAAGGAAAAGAAAAGAAACAAACCATTACTTGGAATCCTGAAGCTGAAAAGTCTTTTATCTTAATCAAGCAAGCCTTAGTATCTGCCCCCGTACTGGTTCAACCAGATTTTTCGAAACCCTTCGTCGTTCAAGCCGACGCCAGTGATACTGGAGTTGGAGCTGTTTTGACGCAAAAATTAGATGATAGCGAACAAGTTATATGTTACGCTAGTCGATCTCTGACTAAAGCCGAGCGAAATTTCTCTGTCACAGAACGTGAGTGCCTTGCCGTCCTTTTCGCCATTGAAAAATTTCGTCCGTACGTTGAAGGAACCAAGTTCACCGTCATCACTGACCACTATTCCCTTCTCTGGTTGACTACCCTCAAAAATCCCTCTGGTCGTCTTTGTCGTTGGGCCATGCGCCTAAAACAACATAACTTTACTCTTGTTCACCGAAAGGGATCCTGCCATAAAGTACCGGATGCACTCAGTAGAATGCACGAACAAGTCCCTCTGGACGAAACTCCTGTAAGTCCCGAATTAGCTTCTCTCGATGTCGATCTAAATAGAATCGAGCCCTGGTACGATAACTTACGGTCAAAAATTATCGCTAATCCAGATAACTTCCCCCAATGGAAAGTAGAAAATGAATATGTTTATAAGTATGTACCTACCTGTCTACCTTTTAAATCTAACGAAATAGAATGGAAAATTTTAGTACCTTCTCCCCAGAAACACGACGTTCTCAAATCCTGTCATGAACCTCCTACTTGTAGCCATTTAGGCTATTTTAAAACTTTATCCCGGGTCAAAGAGAGATTTTACTGGCCGAAGATGAGGAGAGACATCCTCAAATACGTTCGTTCTTGCCAAGTCTGTGGAGCACAGAAAGCTCCAAATGTTCCTCAAATGGGTTTAATGGGAAATCAGAAGAAAGCCGAGTTCCCGTGGCAAATAATTGCTATTGATTTTATCGGTCCCCTCACGCGCAGTAAAAAAGGTTTCTCTTGGTTACTCGTCGTGACTGACTGGTTCTCTAAATATACGTTAATACAACCCCTACGCAAAGCTACCGCTCAGAATGTCGCTAACTTCCTAGAAAATAATGTTTTCTTAACTTTCGGTGTTCCCCAACACATCATATGCGACAATGCCTCTAATTTTAATAGCAAAATTCTTAAGAATCTTTGTCATGAATACAGAGTTCAAAAAATCTGGTTCACTGCCGTTTATTCCCCCCAATGCAACTTCGTAGAAAGAAGTAATCGTACCATTTGTACCGCTATTCGCAGCTATATTACCGAACATTCCGAATGGGATAGAGAAATTTTTAAAATTCAACAAGCTATTAATACCGCCCGCCATGAAGTTACTCAACACTCCCCAGCTTTTCTGAATTTTGCCCGCAACGTTCCCTTATTAGGAGATTATTATAATCGTCCCTATGACCAGCTCCAAAATATCGAATTCTCTCCCGGTAACAGAGACGAATATGCCTCTGAAATAACTGGACTGTCAACTGTCTTCAAGGAAGTCCAAACCCACCTATCTAAAGCCTATGAAAGAAATGCCAAATACTATAATCTCCGCAAACGAGATGTTCAATTTTCTGTTGGTGATACCGTGTGGCGCAAAAATATTGTTCTTAGTAGTGCTCCAAAACGTTTCATGTCTAAGCTTGCTCCCAAGTATGTCAAGGGTACAATATCTAAAAAATTCTCTCGTCTGGTGTATCAAATAAAAAACGAAGATGGTACTAATGCTGGACGCTGGCATATAAAAGATTTAAAGCTGTGTTATAGTGACTCTTTTGATTCCGAAGTCTCAGAAAATGAGCAAGAATAACTATTTACCATGCTAGAAATATATATATTATACCTTTTGTAACTGTCGTCTAACGCCCACATCTAACTTTATTGACTAGGAACTTTTACCTCCCATATCTATATATGTTATAATACGTCTGTAGTAAAAACGGTTATTTTACTATTTCCTACTATTTCTTATCTGACACTCATACATACATTGTTGTAACAAGATTCGTGAAAACACCTCTCATGTCTTTCTACCGATGTATCTTACCTGTCCATGTAAATTGTAAATTGATGTTTGTTGAGACCCCTATAATTCATGGTTAGTCTTAATTGCTTTGATTTCTACTTATCTATGTCTTTATTTTTACTTTCGACGTCATGCGATTTACCTTAAATTTTTCGTCCTATCTTATAACACACCTTACCTCATTGCGTTGATAAAATAATCGTTATATAGGCTGTGCTGTAGTCCTTACAAGCGAAGAAATCTTATCGTGTTACCTTTATTTAAAAATTTTTACCTTATCTTCAAATAAAAATGTAAGGATATCTTACCTGTTGGAAATATACCTTACCTTCCAACGAAAAATTTACCTTACCTTCAAATGAAAATTGAAGGGTACCTTATCTGTTGAAAATATACCTTATCTTCCAACAAAAATTGGAAAAGATTTACCTTACCTTCAAATGAAAATTGAAGGGTACCTTATCTGTTAGAAACACACCTTACCTTCCAAAGAAAATTGGAAACATATCGTATCTTGAATAAAACTACCTTGACTCCAAATGGAATAATTAAGGACTACCTTATTTAAGAAAACCTAAGATTTTCTTGCCTTTACCTTCTAAAAAGTACAATTGCCTTATACCTTATCTTTACTGATACCGTGTTTCTAACAAGACTTCCCCTAAATCCCTAAACACACTGTCCGGCTGTGACATCTCTGTCGTGTTTAGAATTCCCAAATCGTGTAGTACTCTCTTTCCTACTTGGTTTAACTTTTGATGTGAGACCCAACATAGAAATAACATCTTCTCTACCCCTTTTCGTCATAGAGATCAGCATCTGCCAGAGATACTAGGCACTGAGGAAGGCTAGGACTGATGTTAGCGGACGTTCGCCAGTTAACTCGCCGAAAATAGTATCTGGATCCTAGTTTCTATTGACCATCTGTGGTAAGAATTCAGTCGTTCTTCAACCGGAATGAGGCCAATTAAATGACTCTCTTAGTGTTAATTTTGGTGCCTAAGAGGTTAGTCCCATCAATACCAGAATAAATACCCTATGTGCACCTGAAAAATTATGTACCATATGTACCCCCTGCTCCTAAACCTCGGTTTTTGCAACCACATTACTGAAATATAATTTTTAACTCTATTAAATCTCAATCTCTTGTTAATACTGCATAGACTTTTGATAATCATTAAGAGATACTAAGTACGCAAATCCTCATTACAATTCTCCTTGTTAGTTACAAACTCCCTACCTACCTAACCAAAACTTAACATTAGTCTTATTACCTTTATGCCGGGTTACGAAAAACGTTGGCATATTAATCGTCTATTATTACCGCTTATATTTCAATAAGTACCGTTATATGGATTTTTAGCTATCTTCTTACACCACTGAAACTAGGTTAAGTCTATCTTTCTAGTGATGATATCTAAGCAAAATACTCGGACTATCTATTGATACAGTGTTATTTAAACCAAGGTGCCTCACGTTAACAATCTCGCGACGAACTCACTCTCTCGCTCATTGTTTAACGATCTCCATATTGCCTTGTTTGCCTTACGTGTCCTATTTTGCTGTAACAATATCGAGCGGATACCCTCTTATACCTTTTGACACATAAGTGTATATATTAACATAGTTGTATAAAAATATTATATAGGTTAAATAAATTCATTAAGCTTGTACTTTCATACCTTTTGTAAAAATTATAATTATTAAGCATATACCTTTATAACTTTTGTAAAACTTGTAGAATTACTTTTATGTTTTGTCTATTGTGTTAGATAGATACTATTTAGTGTATCGTTTATGTTATGTTATAATGTTACTTGGTCATATTGTACGTATGTGTTATCGTAGTAACGTAAACTTTCCTTGTTTTTCTCAACTTGTCTTTACGATAGTTCTCCCATGCTTCCTTGTTTCACAGTTCCGATGCAAACTCAGTACACCCAGTTTACATCGTGGAAAGGGCTGTGAAGCATGTTCATAATTTCTTTAAATTATTCCCTTTAATAAACTATTTTCACGCCGCCCATGCCTGCATATCTTCGTTTTGTTACGCCTTTTTTTAACAAAGAAATAACTTCGCCAAATGTTTCTTCTTCTTTTATCTTGTTTTGCTACATAAAAATCTTTCCTAATAACAAAGGAAAAAGGACCTATTGTGAAATCTCCGAGCTACCTTCTCAGAAAATCAGAAGAGTTGTTTTTCGTAGAAACTTTACTTTCTATTGGTAAACGCTACGAAAATGAACCCCAATATCTCGGATATTTAATGTCAATTTCGCGTGGCATCCTTCAGCCAATATCCCTTCCCTATTTTCAACCTTCGCTTGTCTAAGCCCTTCTAAATTCACAATCCGATATTCATTTCCAAGTTGGTTCCTGTGGCAAGCGGTCTTATCTTCGACAATCGGCGGTAAGTGGATTTTCAATTCACCCTTATTTATCTTTACACAGTGAGTCCTATATTAAATATTTTCTCTTTTGTCCAACAGACGTGTTCCACTTCGAAGGAACGAGGTCACTTCTGTTTGCCGATTAACCATTAGCCATTAACCATTAGCCATTAACCATTAGCCATTAGCCATTATTTAATATTCACTATTCATTGTGCATTATTCATCATTCATCTCTACTACCGATTATTACCTGTGCTATTCCTGTTTGGCTGTTTATCTTCTCGTCTGCCGAAATCAAACCCGAGGAATTACGGTTTGAAAACCGTAATTCGTTGCTGTAGCTACCTGTTGCCGAGGACCAAGTGTCAAGTGACTTTATTGAAGGCCTAACGCCACTATCTGTATCCACCTGTGGCATATTAATTGTGAGTAGTAAATTTTATTGACTAAAGCTCAACTTTGATACCTAAACCGTAAGAATTTGATTTATAACGTTTAGTTTAGTGACCTTGCTGTTTATGGTTAAACGGAACGAACTATTATGAGTTTGAACCTACGATATAATATATGTATAAATTACGGACCATTTCTTTTATATTAATGTAGGGTATATTTATGTTAAATTTCATATATAGATTTGAGGTGATCACATTCAATAAAAAAATTTTTTGGTAAACGTTTAAGTGTTCTCAAGGCATAATAATAATTTGTTTGACGAATATTGACTATTATAATGTCCCTTGCTTTCTTCTATTCTTGAGAATACTACGTTATGCAGAATTACTTTCCCAAAAAAAATATTTTTTGTTTTTATTCGATTATAAATTAATCAATCACTTATCTCGTGTCATCTAACTGTGCCGTAAAGATTGTTATAGTGTATTTTTTTTTTATATACCTCAATATAATTTTGTTGACGAACCTTTTGCTTTTTATTTTTATTGTTATGATATAATATATATTATTGTGCATGGTGTATCTCTTTCAGGCATTTTTACTGATTTATGTTATTTGTTTTATCGTATAATTAGTGTATCTGTGTCGAAATATTGAGTGTGTACCGCACGATCAAGATACCTTTTCTCTCACGGTTTATTTTATTCTCGCGTATCTTAACTGTATCGTATCTTTCTCATTATCGTATTCTCTATGCCTTAAGGTTTCCCTGTTCCTCTAAAAATAGGGTGGTGCCCAAATAACTTTTCTTCTCTTATCTCTTATCTTCTCTTCTAACTTCTTGTCTTTGTGTCGTAAGTACTTCCTTAATTGATCCGTGATATTTGAGCTGTAACAAGAACCCCGACCAAGATACCTCTACCAGACTGAAGCCCGAGCCTAGTACCGTTCTTTGTGTAACCTTCAATCGATCATCAAGAGGGTACAATGCAAGGCAAATTAACTGGCACATTTCGATTCGCTCTACCACTGTTTTTATATCGTTAGTATTATGTCGTTTTGCATATGTTAAAGTACTGTTGTTCTACATGAACGTGTTAGGTACTCTATTTCACCTCCTTGCACTTTTGCTCTATCTTTATTCTTAATTTGCCAGCACTCTGTCTATATATATATATATATATATATATATATATATATATATATATATATGTATATATATATATATATATATATATATATATATTGTCATACTTTTTCTTTTCCAACCAAAGAAAAATAAATAAAAAAATCCATCGAAATAAAATTTCAAGATATCAATATAGACAAATTGTATATAGTAATTTAAGATAAGATTTAGTGTAGATAAGAATAGAAATTTGTTTGGCAAACGACCTTGTTTCCGTTTCAAACAAAATTATCAAAAAACCTTTGTTTAGAATTAGAAGACATTTTACCTGTAAGTTAATCTTTTCATTGTTTGTATAGTCGGGTATTAAATGACCATATTCTAATGTTTTGAAATATGTATAAATGATGTATTGACAAAACCAATTTTAAAGTAAGCTATTTAGTTTTTCTCTGAAACCGAAATTAGGCTTTTCCAAAATCATGGTAAACACAATTTGAGATTTTGATTGGACGGTCGTTTTTAAAATGGGAATTTGTGAGCCGATGAGGAGACGGGAGAAGTTAGTCATATTTTGGTCATCGAAAGGAAACAGTCGTTTGTCTTAAGATAGGGTGTGGTTCGTGAGTTTGGATACCGGCGTAACGAAAAGAAGGGAATAGTTTGAAGAAGGAGATAACAAGTAGATTAAAAGAGGTCCTTGTATCTACCGTGGGCATTTTATAAAGTATATGTGAAAGTATTCTTACGGCATCAAGTTGACAAAAGGAGGTCCTGGTGTCATAAATAAATAGCTGAGTTTGGAGAAGGGAATCAGGTGTTTTTTGTGTAGTCTGCAGGAGGTTTGCAGAGACGTTAAGAAAGAGCCGAGGTGCCAAAGAGGAGAGATCACATCGTTGAGGAGATTGGACTTTTCTGGGTATTTTCCAACATACAACTCAAGAAGAAAATAAGCTGTAAGTGTACAATTGAATTTTATATCTGTGAAGCATCGTTTCGACATCATGGTCATTAGCATTCAAATTTAAGAACTGAGGTTTTGTTAGGCTAATCAAAATTTTAAAGTTTTGTTGTTTCTTGTTTCAAGTAACGAAAATTTTAAGTAAAATTGGTTTTTTACGTAATATAAATGTATGTAGCTTTATAATCTTATTATCATAAAAATTTGATTTATTTTCTTGTACGCTGATTGATAAGATAACGACAGAATTTAATAATTGTTTTATTCGTTCATATAAATAAAGAAACGTAAATCTTTGTAATATAATATATTTGTATTCTTATCCTTTCTTCTCCTTCCCGATAAAAGACAACTAGAAAATCTTTTGAATCCATCGAACACAGGTAATATAAGGATTATTTTACTTTTGATAACAAATAAGTTATAATTCTTTTTTATTGGCTCAATAAACTAAGATTAAAGTCAAAATAAACAATCATAACAATATATATATATATATATATATATATATATATATATATATATATATATAATCATCTTTTTATTGTTCTCTGTGGTAGTTAAATATCTCTTGTTTCTCTTTCCACATTTAAATATTCAGTTTTGTGTATATTCACCTAAGCCCCATTCTCTTAGTTCCTGCTCCAGTTCTCTATACATGTATTGGACATCCTCTTTCACAATGATTAAAAAAATAAAGACATAGTCATTTCCTATTTCGATTCCCTTCTTACATTCATCATTCTAACTTTACAATCCTGCGTGGGTCATAGCCTCCTCAAGAATTTCTCTCCGCCAAGTACGTATTCTCATATTTCTCATGTCTTCATCGACGTTATCAAGGAACCTTGTTCTCAGTCTTCCTCTTCTTCTCTGATCAATGGGTCCATCAAGGAGCGTTTTTCTAGCTGGGTCATTTTGTTCCATCCCCATTACATGCCCTATCCACCTCAGACGTCCTATCTTAATATGTTTTGTCATCACACTCCATTGTCATTCACTGCTCGATAAATTCGCCTTTTTTTTTTCGAAACATCCTAACATGTTTTCAATATTTTTTGTTAGAGTCCAGGTTTTTGAACCATATGTTAGGATTGGACGTATTATTGTTTTGTAGAGTTTTATTTTTGTATTTTTCGATATAATTGCGAATTTAAGGAGGAGATTAAGCCCAAAATAGCATCTGTTGACCGTGCAAATTCTGCGGTTTATCTCTGCGGTAGTATTATTTTCAGTGTTAAGGAGCGCTCCCAGGTATAGAAATTCGTTCATGACGTTGTTTTCTATAACAAGTGGTCGGAGTATTCGTGCTTATTTTCATATACTTCGTTTTGTTGGTGTTTATTATTAAACCCATTTTTGTAGCTCATTCTTTTAATGCTACATGCCTCTCGTACAACGTTTTTTGTTCTCTTAACAATATTGATACCATCAGCATAGGCATCTTACTTCTTCATCCAATTATGCAGGGCTTTCTAAATATATTTAAAACAATATGAGGGAGAAGAAACAACCTCGTTTTAAACCTTGATTAATTTTGAGGAGATCAGATAAGTTTTTTCCAATTTTAATAATTGCGTTTGCATTTTTATGTTTATATTACAGATAGCGGTAACATATCTCTACTTTTCTAATTTTCCATTCTTTCCTTTATAATTTTACATTATAACCTCCCTAAAGAGCTGGTGAGAGACTTATACCAATATAGTTTTTATATTGTCTTTGATGACCTTTTATCACTTGACCTTTTATCATTTGACATTTATTAAAAATACTCTTGAGCATTTACAATAATATATCTGGGGCATATTTCAATAACTTGATAGGAATATTCTTAAGTTCAGCTGCTTTTTTATTCTTTCTCTTTCTTAGTGCAGATTTAAGTTCACTCAAAGTGATGTGCTTTCCATTTTTATTGTCGCCTACTAGTATTTCCCTGGCTTCTGGTTTATATTCGTTTCTTGTGTCTTTTAAAAAATTTGCGTAATAGAAATTCTTGATTACTTTCCAGTCTTCTAAAAGACGTGTTTTTCCTATGTATCTTTACATTTTCGCACCTTTATTCTTACATATAACTTTATTCGCCATTAAACAAAGCTCATTAGTTCAAATTGATGTTCATATACGGAATTTTCTTTGCATATACAATAATTATCTATTTATTTTTCTAGGAAATCTCCAAATGTCCGAGTTTTGAGCAATAAAACTGCTAATCTCATACAAGCTATATCACAAACTGCAGCTGCTGATGCCAAACATATTGCTAATATAACAAAAGCTATTGTCAATCCGATTTCAGCAGACGCTGGAAGCAAACTTGAGCAAACAGGAAACAAAGTGGCAAGAGTCATAGAGGTAGTTGGAAACGCGTCAGCGACGGTTGCAAATAAGTCCATAGGAATTGTCGAAGATGCGGCAAAAAAATTGGTTGACTTTGTTCTTAGTGATGATGAAATAAGTAGGTATATTGTCCTTTTTGTGTGGGAGATCATCCCATTCTAGGTTTGTTTTTACAGTTTCTGTTGTGACTTCGATGTTTTTACTACTTTTCTTCATTATTTTCTCTATTTGATTGTCCTTTCTATAATTCTATTTTCCATACTCATCAAGTTTCTTCCACTTCTTGTCTTCATCTCAGTTTAGTTCTGCCTCTGGTTGTTTTACCTGGTGGTATCCATTCCGTTATAACTCTTAAAGGATTGCTCTTCTCTCTTCTCATTATGTGTTCATATCGTCTAATTTTTTGTGCTTTTATTGCCCTTACTGCGTTCTCTTGGCCCATCCATTCTTGTATTTCGTGATTCATCCATTGTCTTGCTTCCTCTTCGTTTTTCCTCTTTCGTCCCAATATTTTTCTTATAATCTTCCTCTCAAAAACTTTCAATTGCTTTTGTTCTCTTGCTGTTAATATAAATGTTTCTGCAGCATATACTACTATTGGTCTTATGGTCGTTTTGTAGATTTTCATTTTTGTGTTCGGCCTATCTTCTTATCTCTAAACATTTTTTTATTTTTATAAAACGCTGTAGTTCTCGCTTGAATTCTTCTTTTCATATTGTTCTTCACTTTCAGTTCTTCTATTGACTTGAAGAATTTTTACAGCTGTCGCCGCCTTCCTTCTTTCAGCCAACGTCTCCAGTCCTTTCTGTTCTGCCATTCTCCATCTCTAAGGTCTCGTCGTTCCATGGCCTCGTCCACTTCATCCCTCCATGATCTTCGGGGTCTACCTCTTTTCCTCCTTCCTATTGGGCTCCAATCCGAAATATTTGCTATCCACGTTGTATGATATGTTCTTCTCACATGTCCATACCAAATTAAACGTTTTTCTTCGATGTAGCTGAGTATGTCTTGTTCTACTGCCATTCTTCGTTTTATCTCTTCATTTCTTATGCGATCCATTTTTGTCACTCTGCAGCTTCTTCTCATGAACTCCATTTCAGTTGCTGTGATTTAGGACCTGTTTCGTTTATTTATTACCCAATTATCTGCTTCATAGGTCATTATACTGGGTACCAAGGTGTTATAAATTCTCTTCTTTGTATTTCTGGTAATCTGTCTATCCCAGAGTACCCTGTTCATTTGTTTAATACATGTTCTTGTCCATTTTTTGAGAGTATGAATCCTAAATATTTGAATTTGTCAGTGCCGTTAATTTCCCTATTATCGTCCATTTCCAAGTTTCTCACTGGTTCTTGCTCTGTTGTTAAATATTCGGTCTTTTCTAGATTTATTTCCAGTCCATTTTTTGTGTATTCCTTTTCTAATTTTCGGAGCATATAGCACAGATCTTCTTCATCGTGAGCCGTTACCACTTGGTCATCTGCAAAGCTTAATGTGTACAAGAAGTTGTCCCGGATTGGGATTCCCATCCCTTCACATTTCCTTTTCCATGGTTTTAATATTTTTTCTTCTAAACTGTATACATCTATTGTCAGTTCTATCATTTCTGTCTTCTCTTTCTTGCTTACGTTCATGTGTTTTGTTTTATTTTCATTTATTTCCAGATTCTCAGTTTGGCTTTGTTTTCTATTTCTTGGAAGGTTTTCTTTAATGCGTCATTATCTGTTGCCACTGTGGGTATATCGCTGCATATCCTATTATTTGTATTGTATTCTGGGTAAAACCGTTTTTGTATAACCTGTTTATAATTTGCCAATTTTTAATTTACTCTACGTAGCTAAGTGTCTCTATTTATGTCCCTTATCATTTAAGTGCTATTAAAATAGATAAAATATACATATACATATGCATGTACATTTGCTTCTATCAAACAAAGAAGCTGTTTTTCTAATTATGACTATAAAAACTCATTTTGTTTTAAATATTAATTCTTATATATTTATATATACTGATATATACTAAAGATGTTTATAATTTAAATTTTTTTTAGATTATACAGGGTCAGCCAAAACAAAGGAATGATTGAAAGTTTCGTTTTTTTATAGAACACCCTGTATTCCTATATTCCTGATCCTACTGTATTTTGTAGAAAATATTATGTTTCTTTTGGTGCATACCTATCATGTTTCGTTTTGTAGATATTTGGTGAAGAACTTTGGGTTCTGATTCGGTTCAGCATAGTCCATGTGCTGCATGGTAAGTCAAAACCTGGTGGTTTTTGTGTGATGCAGGGTAAGCTGCTATTTTGTTGATCCATCCATTCTCGAGTCCAAGTGGTCGTTTAATTAAACTCATTTCCCACAGCAGTCTGTGCTGTTTTTATTGGCGGTCGTCTGGATCGTAGACGGTTACCGTTGGCAGCATCCATATCTTGATGGATTGGCAGAATCTCGTTACTAAGTATCGTTCTGTACTAACTATTGAGGGAGTGTATGTGCCGTAGTTTGGGTGGCAGAATGTGGCTCAATACTGAGAGCCATTGCGTAGGGGTGGATTTGATAACGTTAGCAATCATTATCATTGTATTGTTCAATTGGGCATCTGGTTAGTGTATATGTGGGGCCAGGCTGAAGAGCAGTATTCCGCGGTTGAGAAAACAAGGCCCAGGACAGATGGTCGCAAGGTGAAAGCCGATGCCCTCCATGTTGTGTGGCACAGCTTCTGAATGATGTTGTGTCTTAATTTAAGTTTTTCCGCTGTTTTTGACAGATATTCCTTGAGAGATAGAGTTTTGTCAAGAGTTATCCCAAGGTACTTTGGTATTTTATTGTAGGCGGGTGTAGTGTGTTCGAATTGGATGTTGAGTGTGTTTCCTGCAATCTTTTTATTTAGGTGGAAACTGGAAACCTCTGTTTTGGTAGCGTTTAGTTGGAACCTCTATTTACGAGAACACTTTCCCACTGAGACTGTGTAAGTCCGCCGTGAGGATTTCTTCTGTTTCTTCAAATGACTTACAACTTGTTGCAAGGACCCAGTCATCGGCGTAACCAAACTTCCTTGATCTAGTTTCTGTTATATCAGGCTGAAGAGAAGAGGAGCTAGAACAGATCCCTGAGGCAGTCCATTCTTCAGTTTTCTTGGGGTACCGATGTCGGTTCCCATGACCACTTGAATTGTTCGGTCAGCTAGCATGCTGATGATTATTCGAGCGGTGGATTTACAGGAGATTTTACGGAGGAGCTTGTATATCATGCCTTCTCTCCAGACTGCCTCAATAAATGCGGTAAGTGAAAGAACCTGATCTGTGCAGCTTCTTTTCGGTCAGAAACCTGCCTGATCAGCCGGTATTGATTTAAGTAGCTTTAGACTAATTCTGTTGTAGATAGTCGTTCTAGAAGCTGAACGTCACCGATAGTAGAGCCATTGGTCTGTAGTTCTTAAGTTCGTTATGATTTGGTTTCCCTGGTTTTAATATGGCAATGACCTTCAAGCATTTGAGTTCCTGTTTTATGTACCGGTCTTCATAATGTCTGTGAAAAAGTGGGCCATCCATTGTTGCGTAGTTAATTAAGAATTCAGGAAGAATATTGTCAAAATCTGGGGCTTTACATCCTTGAGAGCTGTAGTGACTTCTTCGCAAGTGAAAGGGCGGTAGTATTTAGTTTCTGTAAATTGGAATTTTACAGTTTTAAGCCCTCGTTTTACCTTGATTGTGTGTGGCTTGTGTTTAGGGGCCCTAGATGTCGACACCAGATGTGAGGCAATAGTGTTTGGGTTAATTGTTATTTTGTTCCTTGTTTTGGCAGTTCCATATTATCCAACAATGCCTCCCTAAAAATGCATAGACCCCCTGTTCTTATATGTACACAGTTTTAAAGGTGCACAATTTTTATTATATATATTATATAAATTTTTTACTTACATGCCGATACAAGGAATGTAGTTATATCTACGTGGAAGCATAATTAAATCTCTGTTATCCTTAGTTTTTTTCTGATGGTCATCGGCTTTACTGCAATTCGACAACTGTAGAAATTTTCTTGGGGACAACGATAAGATTTTTACATTTGTCGAGTTGCATTAAAGCCGATGACCATTAGAAAACATTCAACCATAGTTTTAATTATGCTTCTACGTAAATATATAGTTCGTCCCAAACCCTTCTTTCAGTGCGTCATAGTTGATCGAATTCTCTCTAACACATTAAGCTAGAGTGACAGAAAAAAACGTGAGTCTGTGATTATTATACATAGAACTTAGAAAATTTTTTATCGTAAAGCTAATTCTACTTACGGATGTATAATTGGTTGGAGTATAGAATGCGCTAAATAGATATCCAATCAATGATGCGCATAAATATAAATTGACGCAGATTGTCTCGATCGTGACAGTACTTTCACAATGTCAACTGATAAAATAATAATTGTCATTCCAGGTTAGTATTATCAGACATTTTACAGTGAAAATTTAATTTTGTATTTATTGTATAAAATATTTTAAATATGCCGAGATATATCGAGAAAGAACATAGTCCAATTACTGAGGCTTAAAATATGGTAATACCACCGAATATTTTATAACTGCATCGATTTCTTTGAAAATTTCAAATTAAGCTTATCTTACCCTCTACTTCAAAAGTTATATACGCTCTAGGTACGCTTTTTGTTTTTAAGTGGTGAAAACTACCCCTTATTGAAGAAACTGAGAAAAACACGGATTTAATTATTTTATGCACTTAAATCTTGTTTATTCGCATAAGGTAAATATTGTAATGTGTTCTCTAACATGAAAATTAATTATTCACAATTTTAAACAATTAAAACTTTTTAAAAAACCCTTAAAAGCTAATACTTTTTACAAAAATATTATGAAAAAAAAAGTCGTAGCAGCTTGAGACATTTCAATTATGTATTTAAATACAAATAAAAATTAATACCCTAGCTATACAATAATATTTTATTTATTGGAAATTTTCAACTCCTACAACCACCCTTATGACAAAAATGAATTAAAAAATATTTTTATCGGTTTGAAACATTTCTTGAGTGCATTTTATTTAACGAAAATTAATTTTTTGCATATAAAATAACTTTTTATTAATTTCAACATTTCAACCCTCACAACCAACCCCTTTTTTAAAAAATTAATTTAATATATTTTTATTGGTCTGAAACATTTCTTGAGTGCATTTGACAATTTTGGCAATTGTCACCACAGCATGTTCAGCATGTTGCATTGCAAAATAATTCCAGCCTCCGACAGCCACACGCTGATCCGCAACCTTTTGTACAATTGCAAAAAATCATTTTCAGCAGTTCTTCTGGAGCTGGTAAACTTTGCATTTTAATTAATTGCAAAGAATCTCCACTTTTAGACCGGTTTAGTTATAGCAGATGTTCCAAATAGAAAGATCCCTACCTGCTTCCAAAACTTGTTTTATATATATATATATTGTTGTGATCTGCTTTATGATGTTTATTATTAATTAACACTAATTTAATTAATCCAATTATTTAATTAATTAATTCACTAATTTATGCAGAGTCATACAAATCAATTACTATTAAAAATTCTCAGGGTGTCTTTTTAATTTTACTTTAATCAGTTTACTTTATATATCTCTTCTAGTGGGTTCAGTATCTCCTAGTTGCTCATAATCGGAATAGAACAGGAAACGGAACTAATATTAAAACAACATAAATATGCACACAAATTATTATTTATTTTCAATAAGCAATACGATGAATATTAATAAATAACTTTTGTGGGCAATTATCTTTCCCAACAAACTCCTATACTCTAAATTTAATTTTAATTACAAACTATCTATTGATCTGTTTTATAATAATATCTACTAAAAAAATGACCATATAAAAATATAATTTATTCACAAAAAAAAAATAATATTTTATCTTTAGAATATCTTAAAATTTTCTTTCATTCAAATTATTTGACTGACCTTTATTTTTTTTACACCAATGATATCTCCTCTCGATCAAACCACAGTTCCTTCCTTGATTGATTATGTCCGGCTACCATCAAATCTTTCCCGTTCTCAGCATCGATCCAAACCGCATACCAGCAAACTACTCCTCCGAAAACACAAGCCCAAGCCTCTTTTGACCGGTACTCTTTATTCACAAATTCTCCTTTCTTTCTCAATTATATCTCGTGGACTATGCAGACTCAAAAGAGGTATTATTCTTCTCGATTTTGATCTGCTCTCAGCTTCCACCTTTTTCACTAACAAACGAAAACACTGGTACTCAGATTGACTACCCGAAAACACGTCTTCTCTTCTGGTCTGCCGGTAACATAATAATCTTTTCAATCTCCCCAGACAAACCTTCTCAACTCTCTCATTCCCCATCATTCCTTTTTAACCAATCATAAGCATTCATTTTTCCCACTTATTTTCGATTTAGAAAATTTCCAACATAATATTTAAAACAAATAAACTACTTTCACTCAAATTACTTTTTAGAAACCATTAACAATTTTGCCTTTTTCAACAGAAATAAGTTTCCAAATTCTTGTTATCTCATATCTAAATCTAATTCTTATTTACTTTCGAAAAATGCCCACCGCAAAATACAATTACAAGTTTATTCTTAAATCTATAAAATTATACGGGTTCCATTGTCCTTTCACTATTCACTCAGTCTTTCAAGGAAAAACTGTTCCGTCACGGAACAATGTCTTCTCTTATTCTAACTATTACAAATAAGTATAGGGTTGTATTTTAACTTATATGCCCGCGGTATATTAAAATAATAAAAAAACTCTTTATTCTATTTCTGATTGATAAACTGATCCATAACAATATATATATATATATATATATATATATATATATATATATATATATATATATATATATATATATATATAGAGAGAGAGAGAGAGAGAGAGATACATAGATGCATATTAAATGTCTATTAGTTCCATCGAAATGCTCCAAATTATAAAATTTTTCCATGCTTCAAAATTGATTCTAAAAAGTACTATTGGTGTTTTTTACAATAACTCAGTTAATTTTGATGCTACAACATGCATAAAAAAATGATTTTACAGGTAATTTAACGGTTTATAAGTATAGGGATGTTAAAACATTCTAAAGTCCTTCATGTTTAAAAGGTGAAGGGTCAAAGGGTCGGAGACCAGTAGTTCATGCGCTATAAAGCAAACTTCAACCAACTATATCTCCGTTATTTTTTAAGCTACAAAAAAAACTAAAAAATGAAAATTTTTGTTGAAAAAAAAACCTATTTTTTGTATTGTATCATCTTTCACGTATCTTTTATAGTTTTGAAGTTATTATAAAAAAAATATAATTTTTTTAAATTTACAAAAAAAAAATGTAATCATACTTTTTTCAAAAACTGGGTATTCTAAAGTAGCTAAACTTCTGGATCATACAAAAAACACTAAAATAAAGTGAATTCTATAAGAAAAACAATTTATTTCAATCCTAGTGAACATGACGTTAGTTTTGTTGCGTTTTTTTTACAAAAATTTGAGAAACCCCTCGTTTTTTTGATCGTATCTCACGTACAGTTGGTGCAAAGGACTTTTTCCACCACTCATTTTAAAGGTCTTTTCAAGCTCTTTTAAAAATATTATATTTTTTGTCGAAAAATGTACCCGTTTTCCGTTAATTTAACGTTAAATACATTGAAAGACAAAAACAAAAGCAAACCTTCTTTGAACAGCCATAATTCAGTTAATATTGAACTGAAAATATTCATTAAAGAGCCAATCTTTTTGTTTTTTATGAGCTTTAATTTTAGTTGTTACACTTTTTTTGATAAAACTCTTAGTTTCAAAGCTATTCTAAAAAAACCTTTGAAAAACATGTTTTTTTTTAACGAAAAATGACACTTTTCAACAGCGAATAACTCAAAAAGTATTGATCTAGCGAAAAAAATGTTTACCACATTTTTTGTTTAAAATTTGTCCTTCTATCGAATAGCGTGGTTATTTTGAGTGAAAAAATTTCCACCTTCGAAAAAGGGTGGCAAACACCCCCAGAGTGGAAGCGCACATTGACACTATATAACTTTTGTTCGTTGAGTAATTATTTATCAACACACAAAATTTCAAATGAATCGATTCAGTTATAAAGAATTCGGAGGTAAAAACCCTCAGTAACTGATCTAACAAAGTCTAATATTAAAATTATTAAATTATTTTTAATTAGAAAAAGAGAGATTACGATCCTGCAACTGTCAAATTTAATTAAAATGTCATGCAATAATTCGCGACATTCTTAAAATCCTATATGACGTCAAAATTAGTGACGCACTGAAAGAAGGGTTTGGGACAGACCGTAACTACATTCTTTGTATCGACAATTAAAAAACAATTTATATAATATATTATTTATTTCTTTTACCTTATATTGTTTCTGGCATAATAAAATTTCTGGTGAGTATTTGTAACAAAATTAGGAAAAACAAAATTATATACAACAGAATTAAAATAATTACTATTAACGAAACGCACTATATTATAAAATACAACCAAACAATACAAATATTTTAATATGCAAATCATTTTTAAGTAGTTTATATTTTAAAAACAGGTTCCTTATCGACGAATCACAAAAAGCTGTAATGTTGGAGGTCCAACCTTCGAAATATTCTTTGGACGAAATAGTTACACTGAGTCATAAATCACACACTTGGATTTCATTAGTTGGCATTAAAACAAATAGAAATCACGATAGACGATATTACAAAGTAATTGGTCAAGTAATTAACCAACCACCTCCAACAAATTGACTCATTTGAATTAAATAGGTGGATCGTTTAATGAATTTTAGTGACGCCTACATAAATCAGTTTAGTAAACACTAAAAATGTATAAAGAAAAACAAAATAAAATACATATCAACACACCACTTTCTAAATTATAAAAATAAATTTAACTTTTTATTAAAAAACAGCAAATTTGGTCTTTACAATAAATTTGTGGAAGAAAACAAGTATCTTTCCGGATTGATATTAACATTTCAGTAGACGCAGTTTAATTTTGTGTATCAGTAGTCGCACAAGGTCTACTACTTCTTCTTCTTCGTCTAGCCATTCACGTCCACATCTGAACATAAGCCTCTTCAAGTCTTCCTTTCCATTGTTTTTTATTGTACGCTACTTGTAGCCAATTTTTCCCGGCAGTCCTTTTCAGATCATCTGTCCATCTCATAGGAGGTCTGCCTCTGGGTCTTTTGTGTTGGTATGGTCTCCAGGTTAAAATTGATCTGTGCCATTTGTTTAGATCGCTCCTAGCTACATGTCCAGCGTATTCCCATTTCAACTTTAATGATTTTTGCACCACATCGGTGACTTTGGTTTTCTATCTTATCCATGTGTTTGTTTTCTTGTCCTTAAGTGATATACCTAGCATTGCTCTTTCAGTATATTCATATTCTTTTTTGTGATTGTCCATGTTTGTGCCGCATAAGTTAATATCGGAATAATGCATGCATCAAAAACTTTAGATCTAAGATGTAATTGCATTTGTTAATTTCTGAGTATATAGTTCAGTTTACCGAATGCTGCCCAAGCTAACTTTCTTCTTCTTTTTATTTCTTCAGTTTGAATTTCCCTATTTAGTATTATTTTCCCTATTAAGTATATATATTTTTCAACTTTTTCTATAACTTTATCGTTTATTATTGTCACAGTGTCTTAGGAGTGCATGACTTTTGTTTTGTTTAAATTAATTTTCATTCTTATTTTAGAAGATTCGGTATGTAGTTCTAAAAGCATGGTTTGCATTTCTTGTAGGTCAGTAGCTATCAGAATTATGTCATCTGCAAATCGTAGATTACTGAGGTAGCGGCCATTGATGTTTATTCCCTTATATTTCCAATTTAGGTTTTTAAAAACGTCCTCCAAAACTAAGGTGAACAGTTTGGGTGATAAAGTATCTCCCTGTTTGACTCCACTGTTTAATGGTACAGGGTTCGTGTGTTCATTTTCATTTAGGTAGTATGTAGCTGTAGCTTGGTTCATAGTTTCTTTAATTAACTTAATATATCTGCTGTCTATTCTACAATTTTGCATTGCGTTTATTACGGCCGTGTGTTCTATGGTATCGAAAGCTTTTTCGTAGTCTACAAATTCTAGGAAAACTGGAAACTTGTATTCGTTTTTTCTATTAAGTTCTATTAAGTTATTTTATTCGTTTAGAAAAAAAACGGTCTACTACAGTGGTCATAAAAATAGTCCTCTGGATGCATTTTGTTTAAATTTCAATCATTGTTTATTTAAAATGTATATTTACGTAGCACAAAAAATATTCCTAAATTTTTGTAATAGTTTGGATTATTTTCTTTTTTACTAAACAAATTACAATTAATTTAACATCAGATCATAACTTATCAGTATTCAAGAACTATCTTAAACAAAAATAAAACATTATTTCATTAAGATTTATCATAAAAAAATATAAGAGATGGCAAAAAACATAATAAAATTAAGCCGGAATATTATTAGAATACAGTCATTGCAAGTTGGATTTACATGTTCCAAACAAAGATACATTTACAAATTGAACAAAAATATTTCGTTTTCCGATTTTTTTTCCATCCACAGTTACTACACCTCCCAATTGCTCCCCGAGTTCTTTGAACTGACACGACATCTTCATCCAAATGACAGATCTCTTTTAGTCGAATTCTTATTGTCTTAGATATATAGTCATTTTGGCTTCGATTCTTCTGGTGGTTGTACATAGGGCTAAATGCTAAATTTGTCAAAACTTCTCGTCGGGTTTTTGTGGAATTTTGTAACATTCAAACTGCTTCAAAAAATGCTTACAATCTTTTTTGCTATTTTTTATAATCTATCTAAATCTATCTATCTAATTAGCCTTCTGAAGTCCATCTTTGGACATAGGCCTCCCCAATCCTTTTCCATTCTTCTCTGTCTGTCGCTATAGTCATCTACCTAGAGCCCACGTGCTTCTTGATATCATCTGGCCATCTCATTTGGGGCCTTCCTCTGCTTCGTTTATATTCCCACGGTTTCCAACTTATAAGAATTTTGTTCCATCGGTCTTCTTTTTGTCTTATATTGTGTCCTGCAAATCTCCATTTCAATTTTGCAACTTCTTGTCTAACTTCGATAAATATTCTTTCAGGATACAGATTGAAGATTAGAGGAGACAAAATACAGGCTTGCCTCACTCCACGCATAATTTTCACATAGTCAGTGTGTTTGCCTTCAACTCTGAGATTTTCTGTCTGATTCCAGTAAAGATCTCTAATTATTTTCAGATCTTGGTTGTTAATTCCTGCTTCTTTTAGTATTGGTGTGCTTTATTTGATCAAACGCTTTCTCGTAATCAACCAAACAAGTGTATACGACGCAATTTCTCTGCATCTCTGAAATAAGACTTGTACTGAGAACAAAGCCTCTGTAGTACCAACAGCACTTGTAAACCAGAACTGGTTATGGGAAATTTGACTTTTACACAGCTTGTAGATTCTCTTATGAATGATTTTTAGAAACAATTTTAGGAGATGACTCATGAGGCTTATAGTATGGTAATCTTCGCATTTTTTTGGCTCCTGGTTTTTTTGGAAGTGCAATAAACTCAGATTTCAGCCATTCTGTTGGTATTTCTCCAGAGTCGTATATGTTGTTAAATATCTTTGCGATTATTGCTATTGATTCGTATTCCATTAGTTTACGTAGTTCTGCTTGTATATTATAAGGGCCTGCCACTTTGCCATCCTCTAACTGTGTTATTGCGGAATAAACTTCCTGCTGTAATATTATTGGTCACCGGTTTTACAAATTACAAACTTACAGTTCGAGCATCGACACTGCAATGATAGAAAGTCGATAAATGTACCTATCAAAAGAAGGTACAGAGCCGGAGAAACTCAAAAGTTTCCAATTTACTTTAGGATTGACCGTCATTGATTCCCACCGGTCTCCTAGACTTGCTACGTCTACTGAAAGGTTAATAAACTATTAGGTAATAAAAAGGGAACTAAAGAAATATTAGATAGCAAATAATATTAAAATCTGTCTAACAATAAAGTCGTCTCAGGAATGAAACTCAGCAATATTGGCAATATCATTTTAAAGTCGCCTACTTTAAAATGTTTAATACATGTCTAAATTGTCAATATGAATGAGTCAGATAAAATTAAAT
The DNA here is from genome assembly GCF_040954645.1 of Diabrotica undecimpunctata. Classification (NCBI taxonomy): domain Eukaryota; kingdom Metazoa; phylum Arthropoda; class Insecta; order Coleoptera; family Chrysomelidae; genus Diabrotica; species Diabrotica undecimpunctata. Next base: position 9,152,747 of record NC_092811.1, read on the forward strand.
CATTAAAAGAATAGTTTCACCAAGTAAGAAAAAACAATAATTTATTAATGTTTGTATTTTGAGAACGATTTTCGAAGTGGAAACTAAAACGTCAATAAACTTATTTTAAACTTCAAAACAAAAAAAAAACTTTTTAGATATATCAAACCTTTGTCGCCTTTTTATATATTTAAAATATTCAAAATTAGTTTAATATACAGGGTGTTTCATTAAAAACAACGTTCGTGTAGTTTTCTCATTCCGTTGTTTTGACTGATCCTGTAGACTCGAAAATAATTTTAAATTATTTAAATTTAAATATTTGACAGACCCTGTATTTATTTATCTTTCAGAAAATATTCAGGGAGATTTTGCAAAACGAATGGGCCTACGTACCCACAAAGAAGTGGACGCAGGAAAATTTAGAGACCTCTTAGGAGACGTGTTCGATTCTCAAACAAGGATATTAAGTTCTGATAAAAACTACTGTGGTTTATGCAAATTGCTGATTAAAAAGATTCAAATTTTTGGACTACGTATTAGCAAAGTAGCAGAATTAATATGCAACATCTACGTTCTGCTAACTACGTTGACTTTCAATGGATTTTGTAAACAAATTATAGAACTCAATTTGGTAAGTTAGGTATATTCTATTTAATAACGCTTATAAACATATTGGTACGTGTTTCAGTACAAACATTACAATTGCCAATTATATTAATAGTTATTATCGCTTAAATAACAAATTGCACTAATACGTAGAATTGCTAATACTATAGTTTATTTTTATGAACGAGAGAGTAATTAGCATAATTTTAACTGGTAAAAAATAAATGAATTATTTCAGTGTTATAAAGTGTTATGTGTATGTAAACAAAAGGGACCTCTTTTATCACACACTATATTAGAACTGACTGGCCTACATTAAAAAGGGTTTTAAAAAATTCACATTTTTTTTAATTTTTAAAAATTACAAAAGAAAAAAAGAGTTTTTAAAACCGTCTAATGTATGTTAAATAAATGAATAAAAATATTAATATAAAACTTACAGCTACTTGTTACAAATCCAAATCAGATTCAGAAGATGAACTTTCAGAACCAAGATTTATAATAACTGGCTCGATCATTTTATCAGTAATATTGTCCAGCTTCCACATTTTTTCCTCTTCTTTAATAGTGTGATTTACTGCCTTTTCCCAGTTTTCAGGTTTTACATTATTTACGGCCTCCAAAAACAACTGTTTAACATCATGAATTTTAAAAGTGGTATTTTTTCTTGAAACTTCACTCTTTATCTGTGCCCATACCAGTTCAATCGGGTTTAATTCACAATGATATGGTGGGGATCTAAGTACTGTCATTCCACGATTTTTGGCAATTTCATCAATTTCGTATTTTTTAAATTTTTCTTTATGAAGGGCACACAACGAATAAAGTTCCTTTCTTATAGATCCGGGATGGTACGTAATATTTTTTGAACTCAGCCAATTCTGCAAGTCTTTTTTTAACCACTTGGTTGTGGGCAGTCCTTCTATAAGTCTGGAGTGATAACTTGCATTATCCATTACTATTACACAGTTCTTAGGAAGAAGATCTATCATTTGTTCGAACCATTCTTGAAAGACACCAGCGTTCATGTCTTCATGGTAGTCACCGGTACGAGTTGATTCAAACGTTAATAAACCACCTTCAACAAAACCGTCTGAACTGCCAATGTGTACTATTATCAGCCTGCGTCCCTTTCCTGATGGTGGGTTAAAACCAGTAGATAAGTTATTTACAAAAGCGTGCCTTTCACTTGTAACAGTTTCATCCTGCCAAAATTTATTAGGTGTATGACCCTCGTTGATCCATGTCTCATCAAGATAAAATATTTTTCTTTTTTGGTTTCTCATTTCCTTTATGGTTCTTAGAAAATGTCTTCTCCATATAACAATATCGCTTCTTTCTAATAAAATAGACTTTCTGGGATTCTTTTTTCAGCGGAGGCCTATTTCTTTTAAAAGTTTCCATAACGTACTTCGACTCATTTCTGGGTAATCCTTATCATCTCGAACTGAGACAAGAACTTTATCCAATGTTGGAAATTCTTGTCTAAAGAAGAATTCATGCACTTTCCGTCAAAGTCCTTCTTTAAAATGATATTCTATTTGAAATTTTGGTTTCCCTGGAGCATTACGTGGCATTTGAAAACTACCACATTTCTCTTCTTTAATAACTCTGTAAATCGTAGATTTCCCAACACCAAGTGTACTGCTAACTAACTCAACGGTCTCATCAACACTTTCACATAAACGTTTGTCTGTAAATGATTTAAAACAATTAAATATTAATGTTTTTTCATTAGCAGTTAGAGGACCAATTTTTCGGCGTTTACACGGCACTTCCAAATTTTCCATAACACTAGTATACACAATAAACTGCACCTTGCAACTGAAGTACCTACTTTTAGTGAACTGTTAAGAATTTTGAATACGCCACTTGGACCTTCCTATATACAAAATGGAAAAACCCACTATCACATTTTCTGTGGAATAAGTTTAGAAGGTAATTATCTAGTCAATTACTGTCGTAGATTCCTGGAATTAAAGAATTAAATGTTTGATTGTTGAAACCCTTACTTCGTGGAATGCACTCATTTCAGATAAAATAAAACGTTTTATTTTATCTAAAGAATTAAACTTTATTTTGCAAATAGGCAAAGAATTAAACTTTATTTTGGAAATAGATAAAATAAAACGTTTTATTTTATCTAAAGAATTAAACTTTATTTTGCAAATAGGTAGGTACTTATTAAACTTTTATTGGTTATATATAACCAATAAAATAAACATCTTACATTTCTTGCAAATTCATTAGTACCTGTTAACCTCCATCACTCCGACACTGACAACCTTATTTAGGGATTAGTAACCCTCACAACTATTGTATTCTATTCTGCTCCAACCTTTATACCTGGTGGTCATACTCAATTTAAAATTGTTTTCCTATATACTTCTGTAAACTTGTTGACAAATATCTGTTTTTGCAAACAGAATACAAAATGCCGAGATCAGCGAAAAGACGTGTTTCTCTGTTTTATCGACTACGAAAAAGCGTTTGATAGAGTAAAACACACAGAACTCATAGAAACCCTAACACAATATGGTATAGACCATAACACTGTAGCACTTATTAAAAAACTATATTGGGATCAAATGGCGTCGATCAAAATAGACAATCGTCTGACAGCAGAATTGCCAATAAAAAGAGGAGTTCGTCAGGGCTGTGTACTTTCTCCACTGTTATTCAATATACATTCCGAAAAAATCTTTCAAAGTGTCCTCGAAAATATTGAAGAAGGAATAAAAATCAACGGAGAATACGTAAACAACTTAAGATACGCAGACGACACCGTTATTATTGCGGACAGTGCTGAGGGTTTACAACGACTTTTGAATGTCATAACCAGAAATGGAGATAGCTTGGGACTAAATATAAACACAAATAACACAAAAGAAACAATTCTATTGGGTTTAATTGGCAACGGTAAAGAGTAAGTCTCAAAATGGTGATGCCTTTAGCACGAGCCATTTTATTTACAACATGCTGGAGGTATCTATCACAATGCTATCTTCTGAAAATGGCATTTCTTTTTGTCCTAACCATGTCTGCTTTTCTGGTGGCCATGGTTGACAGACCTTCTGCTAATCGGCTGTGATAAGAAGCGTTATCCATTAATATTACCGAATTTAGCTCGATTCGTGAAAAAAGGGATACAAACCATTTTTAAAGCTTTGGACGTCCATATCTTCGTGATAATCTCCCATTTTTTTAGATAAAAAAATTAGTGCACTATCCTCTAAAAAAAAACCAATCTCACTTCTCTATGAGCGACAATCAGTCATGGCCCTTTACCTGTTGGTCCTCGTAATCCGGTATACCGACAAAAGGACGCGGAAAAAAGGACGCATAAAAAAGGACGCGCGAAAAAAGGACGCGTGGAAAAAAGGACGCATATTATTAATGAAATACTATAAATAGTTTATTTTAATTGACAATAGCAATTACCCCCGTTTATCCCCTATATATAATTACAGAAAATGATTCTACCTAACCTAAAATCGGTTACGGTAAAAGTAAAAAGTGAAAAATATTTATATGAAAAAAACTTGCCTTCACACTTTATCCAGGCTTAGGTCTGGCAGCAGAAGCTGGCGTGTTTACAAGTTTTTTTTTATTTTTTTTTTATTTTTTGCTTTTTTTGGAATTTTTTTGTCATTTTATTTTTTTTTTGTTTTATTTTTGGTATTAATTTTTTTGTATTTTTTTATGTTTGCAACTAAAAATTGTGAGCAATGCCTCTCAAATATTCTAAAGTTGGCCTGTCAGCATAATCGGCAACAATAGCCCTTATCCTGTTTGCAGTATCTTGATATTTTCTTTTGCGTGTAGGTACATTGCCCGAAATGTACTGCTCTATTTTCAAAACATTTAAATCATATTCTTTGTTTAGAGAAATAATAAATTTCCAAATATTCGGATGTGCACTATTGAGAAGAGAAGAAAAGCTGTTGTGCCATCCTTCGACAGCATTATTAGTTCGAGGTATATCTTGGTCTGCCAAATCGTAACAATTCCATACATTTGCTGGAAAAAGGGGTTGTCTTCGATTTCCTCTTCTAGGTAATCTCCCTATCCAAGTGTCTTCAAAGTAATTAATCAGCGGCACTAGTAGTTCTTCATTTTGTGTATAAAAATCGCTATTGAGCAACTCCTCGTACACTCTGACTACATGGTTGTCTGGAACAAACGCAAGAGCTGTCAATTGTCTTAGGTGAAGAGCGAAGTCAGGATTCTCAATATATCTACGTTGCAATCCGGCACTTTGAATATGGCGCCACATACACTGCGAGAAATGAAAAAAACATCCGCGGATTCTCACATTTGGGAACTCAGTTTGTGCAGCATTCATTGCCGCTCTTTCAAAGTCCATCATTATTGTTAGAGGGCGCAAGGCCGGATTCAACACCTTTAGTTGCTGAAAAACACGTGTATAAGTCTCTTGTGTTTTGTTCGTTAGAAGTGCAAATACAGTCGGGATTACATTACTGTATCGCACTCCATGAATTGTGTATATTTGAGAAAACAATGGTGGTGCTGAGTTAAATGTTCCATCGGCATACCAATGATCGCATTGTTCCATAAATCTTAAATTTCTTTGTGTTGAAAATAACAAAATACGTTCTTCTTCTGGCCCGCTATCAAATAATAGAAATAGCTCACCGCCTGTAGTTGTTTTATATTCTTCAGAAAGCACAAGTTCTTCTAAATTTCTCGGATTTGCGGGTGTACCTCCTAGCTCCGAACTCTTTGCACAGTTTTTTTTAACGATGACACTGATGGAAGTTGTGCCGTAGCAGCTAAGGAAAGTCCTTGAGAAATTTCACTTACTACACCTTGGGTGGAGTGTTCCAGTTGTTGTGCAACATCTTTCATCCGGTTACAAGCTTCTTTTGCTTCAATCTTTGCCGTGTCTGCAACGTGATTATGTTCTGTGGATTTTGTAATTTCATCCACCACGGTATGCACACTTCCTGTACATTTGCACTTATTATAAGTAGCACACTTCCAAATTGTCTTTTCATCAATCACTCGCTCTTTTTTATGGAGAAATCTATTATAAAGTAACAAGTTGTTGCCTTTTTGGCTTTTCACAAACGCTAACACCATCTTAACAGACTGATATCAATTTGTAAAATGTTTTCTTGTTAAGAACAGAATAAATTACCTACCGCGACAAGTTTCCCCTATATAAACAATTTGGTTAATGATGTTTTGTTATATCGGACCTTTTGTAATATACATTTCTTAAAAACAATTATCAAACAATTAGAAAGTTTTATTTTCTTACTAATCGTTTCTATTTACATTCTTAACATTACCTGCGGAATTTACCAACCTTCCGGTTCGCGTTAAACCCTCATTAGACCCCTTACTGGGCTGGTACTTGGGTTTTTCTAATCCCATACATAATTCTGATAATATGGAATCTAACCTGTTTCAATACCAGAAATCTTGAATCAACAGTATATTAGTATTTATTATTTTACTTAAGATATTTTAGTCCTAAGCCTCGATAAAATGTGAGGGCAAGTTTTTTTCATATAATTATTTTTCACTTTTTACTCTTACCGTAACCGATTTTAGGTTAGGTAGAATCATTTTCTGTAATAACATATGGGGATAAAAAGGGGGTAATGGCTAATGTCAATTAAAATAAACTATTTATAGTAATTCATTTATAATATGCGTCCTTTTTTCCTCGCGTCCTTTTTTCGCGCGTCCTTTTTTCGCGCGTCCTTTTTTCCGCGTCCTTTGGTCTCGCGTCCTGTTTTCCGCGTCCTTTTGTCGTAGATTCTCGTAATCCTGTTGATAAACCGTTTAAAAATGCTTGACAATAATTCGTTACAGTATTATCTTGCCAGATCTTAACTACTTTGTGGCCAAAATTCACCCACGTTTCATCTAGATAATACATTTTTTTGTGGTCAGAACGAACCTCTCTAATAGAGGGAAGATATCTTCGTCGTCGTAAGACTAAATCTTCTCTTTCTATTAATACAGATTTACGAGATCGTTTGGCGTATATAAATTTTAAATCTTCTTTTATTATTATTCTTAACGTCTCTTTGCTTATTTTTGGATGGAGGTTTGGCGCTTTATTCCCAAAAAAAATCAGTTGCCTGTAAAGTCGGTTTTACGGGCGAAGATTTTACGTGACAACGTCTTTTTCTCGGTAGAATATTTATTGATATGAATATTATTAAATTGCACAATAGGAACAAGGAATTGAATGAAAATAAGAATTGCACAAATTTTAACTATAGAAATATATTTTGTTTACTAAAACATTGTACCGTTCGCGTCATAAAAAACTGGTACAACTCTTATAACCAAAAATCGTGTTTTTTAAGTTGTGTACGTTGATCTTGTCACATATGTCATTCTAATTTCTAGAGCACCGTTGCCAGTTCAACCAAAATATTATATGAAACCAGCTAAAAGCAGGGCTGTGCGACAGACCGCCAGTTTTGAGTGTACTAAAAACTAAAACATCTAGCATTCTCGATCAGTCAATCACATTAAAGTTTAAACATGCATCCTAAAAAATTCCAATATATATTTTGTAATTTTCCATCATCTCAATTAAGTACCCATACATTGATTTGTGTCTTATTATAATTTATGAAAATATTTCGATTCAAAAATAATGATAGATAATCAATCTAGACATAACTTTAAATTATTATAATAAAACATTACAGCCGGATATTAGATTGTAACTGTCATGTTTTGAAAAGCGTTTTTTCGCCCCGGATATTTTATAGTTTATAATACGTAGGATAAAGTATAATATTTTTTTCACATTTATCGTTCTTATACTAAATAATCAATTAATTTTGGTAGTTTGCATGTTACTAAACTTATTAAATTAACAAAAAATACAGTTCGTGTTCGGTAGGCAATTGAAGTATAAAATTACAGTAGACGCATTCCAATGTTCCCTGTGCCAATACAGATCCTTCAAACATTTTGGATATTAACTCAACCTTATCTCTGGTTAATAAATTAATTAGATACGGTTTTTTGTTGTTAATAAAAATAATACCTATTTACATTACAATACAATTACAATAATACATTTTTAAACGTTATTTTTTTTATTTAGATTTAGTGTAATTCCGTTATCTGTGATGGCAACAACGAATTGATTCACGAACCATTGTGTACAGTCTGAACACAGGTTTACATTGGGAAAAAAAAGTGTACCAGTTTTATATGACGGGAAGTGTACATGTAAACTTAAACTTAACTAATTTCTATTTGAGTGATTTTGTTGCGGATAGGACGATGATAGGAGAAATATGAAATGAAAGGAAGTGTTTCTGCTGTAATGTGTCTTGCGAAAGTCAAGTCGATGGTTGTTCCTTTTAACGTAGTTGACTTAGAAACGTTTGATACGCAATCAAGATTATATGTACATTTCATGAAATTTAGAAACAAGTTGTCTGACTTTAGAAACTCAGTTTCTCAACTTTTGTGTCAATCTAACAATTAATCAGTTGAACATTTGAAAATATATTAATTTCTAAAACTTGTAAATTAAAACAATTCATTTTAAATTAAAAATGATAATAATATCATTAATATTAATTTAATATTTTTTATTTTATTTAATATTTATATTATATATTATTTTATATTTTTTATATATTATTTTATATATTATATATTATTATATTATTATTTTATATATTATTTATATTTTATATATTATATTTTTATATATTATTTTATATATTATTTATTTTATATTATATTATTGATCTTATTATTTTCTACAAAATTTATTTGAAAATTTTTTCGATATATCAATTAGTTGCGGAGATATCGATCATTGAAGTTATTGTTTGCTACCAGTATTTTATATATTTATTTTTTTTTCAGTTATAAAAAATTACTATTTCCAATTGTGTCTACCAAGTATGGTCACATGTATTTGCCTACATATTAAATAATAATAAGTACAGATAATGTTATGTGACGTTCACTTCTGATTATATATATTTTAATATTTTTAATTTTAAAGAATCAATTTGAAAATCAAAACACTTTTCATTCAGATCGAAGGTTCAAATTTTTGCTAAATAAATTTGAAATTAATTAAACTTTGTAAATGTAAATGGTAAAGTTGAAAATTAAAACATTTACTAAAATTGGAATTTGAAATTCTTGCTAAACACAGTTAAATTCTAACTCCGCGCGTGGTGATTGGTCGGTTTAGTTCGTTTGTTTGGTCGCCCTGTTTTGACAGGTTAGAAGTTATAATTTGTTATTTTAAATGTTTGACTAGCAATACGCGCTGTTTCTTCTCAATCGACTGAATTACGATTGATTGCAGAGTGATTTAAAATAATAATTTACTTAACACTATCAACATTTGTCAATAGTATGACATAACCTATAAACTCAGTTTCTCAAGTTTTGTGTCAATCTAACAATTAATCAATCAATCATAGTTTACGATAATGAAATATTAGTGTACAATTATTTACCTTTATTGTTGTAGTTGTTGTAAATGACGAATCTAAGCACTCCACATTTTCACTACAGACACAGCTGACGATACTTTCAACGATTTTCAACTTTAGCGATTCAACGCGCCTAATTCTCTAGTGCCGCGCGCAGCGGACCGATCATGTTTGAGTGGGAGAGAGACGCAAGGCATTCGCCGGTCCGACGGGCCTCTCTCTCGTTCGGCGACTCACTGTAACAGACGTGAGCGGGCGTTACACTTTATCTTAAATGACTCCGAGCCACAACCTAATTTAAGACGTTGTCACGTCAAAAGAAAGAATGAATAGTAATGCCTATAAGATTTTACTGATACTCGTCCAATTCAATTATTTTATCACCACAATGTACTTTTGGAACTTGCACAACCTTAGTCACCTTTTTTTCCGTACAATGCGTTTAATTGTCGATAGGGATACTCCTGTTAAAAATGAACATTGAGCTACAGCTTCCACTATAAAAAGAATTTTTTTTTGATGTTCTTACATTCTACAGACAATCTGCTTTGGCTCTACCGACATAAACTTCTGCTTTCTTTGTACATTACTTAGACCCGCTACAGCATCCATCTGAATGTTATAAAAAAATAAACATCAATCATATTATTCTGCTATTTGTCTGTTGTTCACCTACTTCGAAGCTATTTTAAAGTTAATACATGTAATAAAGTCTATTTAATAAATATAAAACAAAGTCACATTTACAAGAAACAGAACACACCACGCCCATGCAAATATGGACGATTAATGATGAAGGAACAGAACAAATAAACTATTCCTCCCATTCCCACACTTTCCCAGAACGTAAATATACGGACCAACGAAGTGTTAATAAGTTTACCAATGTTTCAAAGTATTCAACGAACTTGTTAAACTATTTGCTCGTGAATCGCACCGATATGCAGTAGGTATATTGTTCCGGGGGCAGATTTTATGGAACCATCTTACTTTCCACCCATTTACATTGGCGAGGCATACACAATAAAAATGACCCCGGTAAGTGCCGGTAAGAATTTACTTCTGACATTTAACGTTGTTGCCGTTAGCTCTCGATTTAATTTGTATATGAGTCTCCTTCAATTGAAAATTGTTGGAGTATAAATACAAAATTCTACATATATATACAATTAACAAAGTTGAAAAGAAACGTGGTTTGCAGTTTATATAACAAAACAAGTCAAAAAGAATCTTATCAACTGCAAATATATAACGGTGTTAATATATAAAATTATTCAAATGATATCAAGTTTTGGGATATCTTTATTCAAATACAAGTTATAGTTTTTTTTAATGTTATTATCTGTATTGTGGTATCCAAGAAATAATAGATTATTATATTATCCCTTGTTTGATTTGTAGCCTGTCCTGGAGTACGTAGTCAACAACAGTAAAATCTTGGATCCAGAATTAGCATGTACGATCCTTCTACAAACGCGAGAGTGTTACTATCCTAAACCAGCACTTTCTTGGATTACAGCTATACCGGCATCAAAAGTTATATATCCAAAGGTAAGTTATGTCAACCAGAAAAAATTAACTTAATAATTAATTAACATATTAATTAACATATTAATTAACATATTAATTAACATATTAATTAACATATTAATTAACATATTAATAATGTATCTGCAATGTAAAGCTCTATAGTTTTAGACAAGAGAGATTTCTTTTATATTACCAACTCTAGAACTCTGGAAGAGTTCCATTCTACTCTTCTATTTTTTACCAAGTTCTTGATGTTTTCCACCTTGCATCTACGTCGTATATCTGTACTGTTAGCTCTGTCCCATAGTGTCTCGCCATCAATTTTTCGTGTTTTCATCTCTGCTGTTTCTGACATTAATTTTGTTTTCTCTGTGTTACATTTTGTTTCTGCCGCGTATGTCATTATTGGTCTGATGACTGTTTTGTAAATTCTGCCTTTCATTTCTTTACCGATATTTTTATTTCTCCATAATGTTTTATTCAAGCAGCCTGCGGCTCTGTTTACTCTATTCACTTGATCTTCCACTTCAGTTGTGAGCTTTCCCTAGCTAGATAATGTGATGCCTAGATATTTAAACTCCATTACTTGTTGTAATATCTGACCTACCAGCCCCAATTTACATCTTAGTAAATTTGCTCTTGAATCTGCTGTGTCTAATTTCTCTACTAATTATCTTATATATTATTTCTTCATTATTGTGTTCACCTTTACTATAGTTTATTTTTATGAACGAGAGAGTAATTAGCATAATTTTAACTGGTAGCTCCGACCACTCCATGGGCGTGCTCAAGATTAATTGAAAAATTACTTTGAATAATTGTAAAAAATAAATGAATTATTTCAGTGTTATAAAGTGTTATGTGTATGTAAACAAAAGTGACCTCTTTTATCACATACTATATTAGAACTGACTGGCCTACATTAAAAAGGATTTTAAAAAATTCACATTTTTTTTAATTTTTAAAAATTACAAAAGAGAAAAAGAGTTTTTAAAACCGTCTAAGGTATGTTAAATAGATGAATAAAAATATTAATATAAAACTTACAGCTACTTGTTACAAATCCAAATCAGATTCAGAAGATGAACTTTCAGAACCAAGATTTATAATAACTGGCTCGATCATTTTATCAGTAATATTGTCCAGCTTCCACATTTTTTCCTCTTCTTTCATAGTGTGATTTACTGTCTTTTCCCAGTTTTCAGGTTTTACATTATTTACGGCCTCCAAAAACAACTGTTTAACATCATGAATTTTAAAAGTGGTATTTTTTCTTAAAACTTCACTCTTTATCTGTGCCCATACCAGTTCAATCGGGTTTAATTCACAATGATATGGTGGGGATCTAAGTACTGTCATTCCACGATTTTTGGCAATTTCATCAATTTTGTATTTTTTAAATTTTTCTTTATGAAGGGCACACAACGAATAAAGTTCCTTTCTTATAGATCCGGGATGGTACGTAATAATTTTTGAACTCAGCCAATTCTGCAAGTCTTTGTTTAACCACTTGGTTGTGGGCAGTCCTTCTATAAGTCTGGAGTGATAACTTGCATTATCCATTACTATTACATAGTTCTTAGGAAGAAGATCTATCATTTGTTCGAACCATTCTTGAAAGACATCAGCATTCATGTCTTCATGGTAGTCACCGGTACGAGTTGATTCAAAAGTTAATAAACCACCTTCAACAAAACCGTCTGAACTGCCAATGTGCACTATTATCAGCCTGCGTCCCTTTCCTGATGGTGGGTTTAAACCAGTAGATAAGTTATTTACAAAAGCGTGCCTTTGACTTGTAACAGTTTCATCCTGCCAAAATTTATTTGGTGTATGACCCTCGTTGATCCATGTTTCATCAAGATAAAATATTTTTCTTTTTTGGTTTCTCATTTCCTTTATGGTTCTTAGAAAATGTCTTCTCCATATGACAATATCGCTTCTTTCTAATAAAATAGACTTTCTGGGATTCTTTTTCCAGCGGAAGCCTATTTCTTTTAAAAGTTTCCATAACGTACTTCGACTCATTTCTGGGTAATCCTTATCATCTCGAACTGAGACAAGAACTTTATTCAATGTTGGAAATTCTTGTCTAAAGAAGAATTCATGCACTTTCCGTCGAAGTCCTTCTTTAAAATGATATTCCATTTGAAATTTTCGTTTCCCTGGAGCATTACGTGGCATTTGAAAACTACCACATTTCTCTTCTTTAATAACTCTGTAAATCGTAGATTTCCCAACACCAAGTGTACTGCTAACTAACTCAACGGTCTCATCAACACTTTCACATAAACGTTTGTCTGTAAATGATTTAAAACAATTAAATATTAATGTTTTTTCATTAACTGTTAGAGGACCAATTTTTCGGCGTTTACACGGCACTTCCAAATTTTCCATAACACTAGTATACACAATAAATTGCACCTTGCAACTGAAGTACCTACTTTTAGTGAACTGTTAAGAATTTTGAATACGCCACTTGGACCTTCCTATATACAAAATGGAAAAACCCACTATCACATTTTCTGTGGAATAAGTTTAGAAGGTAATTATCTAGTCAATTACTGTCGTAGATTCCTGGAATTAAAGAATTAAATGTTTGATTGTTGAAACCCTTACTTCGTGGAATGCACTCATTTCAGATAAAATAAAACGTTTTATTTTATCTAAAGAATTAAACTTTATTTTGCAAATAGGCAAATAATTAAACTTTATTTTGCAAATAGATAAAATAAAACGTTTTATTTTATCTAAAGAATTAAACTTTATTTTGCAAATAGGTAGGTACTTATTAAACTGAATTTGCAATAAATGTAAGATGTTTATTTTATTGGTTATATATAACCAATAAAATAAACATCTTACATTTCTTGCAAATTCATTAGTACCTGTTAACCTCCATCACTCCGACACTGGCAACCTTATTTAGGGATTAGTAATCCTCATAACTATTGTATTCTATTCTGCTCCAACCTTTATACCTGGTGGTTATACTCAATTTAAAATTGTTTTCCTATATACTTCTGTAAACTTGTTGACAAATATCTGTTTTTCATTGAGTCACCCGTATCAACAGTTTAGGGATTTGCATACATAATTTATTGTTTTATTACTCTCTCATACATAAAAATACACTATAAGGAATTTATGATTCTTTATTATTCAAGTTATATATAATACCATCCTATGGTCCGATCGAGGGTCGGAGCCTCGTTATGAACGTACACTAAGAAGAAAAACGAAAGCTGGGAAAGAAACTGCTCCAAAATAAACAATTACTTGGGGGGTAGCAGAAGCACCGAAAGCTGGAAAATACTTCGATTTTTTCGACAAGATAAGACTAACGACATCATCTCTTTGATCAGCCTAGATAAATGGGACGAATACTTCGCAAACTTACTTGTGGAAGAAAGGCCAGAATATTTGCAAACACAAACACAATCAGAGATGGAGGTACATATAATAGCTTCCCCAATTAGGATTGACGATAAAGAAGTAGCACGAGTATGTCAAGTACGATACAAGCAAATTATATAAGCAGCTAGCCAGCCTTTACTGAAAAAAAAAGGAAAAAACTTAAATTAGATGCATTAGAAATGGACTTCTGGAGAAGAGCGGCTGGAAAATCAAGATTAGACAGAGTAAGAAACAAAAGAATACTAGAAATTATGGGTGCTAAGCACAATATAGCAGAGGACATAAGAATACTACTACTACTAAGGATTTCCACAGTTTTCACTGTCTTCCTTCACTCAACCGTTTTCTCCAATTTTCCCTGTCATTCCAGTCTCCATCTCGCAGGGTTCTTTTCTCCATAGCCTCGTCGATTTCATCTCTGAATGACCTTCGGGGTCTTCCTCTCTTTCTTCTTCCAATCGGGCTCCATTCTGTGATTTTGTTTATCCAGCGTCCTCTGTCCGCTCTTCTGACGTGGCCGTACCAGGATAGTCTCTTCTCCTCTATATAGTCGATTATGTCTGATTGCACTCCCATTCTCCGCTTAATCTCTGCGTTTTCAATTCTGTCTCTTTTTGTAAGTCTACAGCTTCTCCTCAGGAACTCCATTTCTACTGCTCTTATTCTACCTCTATTTCTCTTGTTTATTGTCCAGTTTTCGGACCCATATGTCAGGATACTTCTTGTCAGGGTGTTATATATTCTCTTTTTTGTCTTTATCGTAATGTTCTTATCCCACAACACTGAGTTTAGTTGTCTTATACAGTTTCTTGTTTGTCTCAGTCTGTTGTTTATATCTTCTTTGTTGTTCCCTGGTTCGATATTATGTTTCCTAAATACTTCAATTTATCTGTTCCATTTATTTGTCTTACCTCGTCTATCTCTAGGTTTCTCATATCCTTGTTTTCTGTTGTTAGGTATTCGGTTTTCTCTAAGTTTATTTCCATTCCGTTGTTTTTATATTCTTCTTCTAGTTTTCTGAGCATAAAGCTGAGATCTTCTTCATCTTGTGCGATGACTACTTGATCGTCGGCAAAACTTAAGGTGTATAGGTATTCGTCTCTTACTGGTATGCCCATTCCTTCGCACTTTCTCCTCCATGGTTTGAGTGTCTTTTTCAAGAATATTTTAAACAGAGTAGGGGACGTAGCACAGCCTTGTAGAAGAAGGACTTCTACAAGGACTTCTACACATAAGAATAAATCAACTAAAATGGTATGGACACGTCCAAAGAATTGACGAACACAGAATACCAAAGAAAATATTGAACTGGACACCGAATGGAAAAAGAATGCAAAGTAGACCGAGATTAAGTTGGAGAGAAGGAATCAATAAAGACTTAAGGGAGAGGGTAGTTCAAGAAAACCTTTGGAACAACCGAGATAAATGGAGACTGGAAATCAGAAGACGGCGTAGAACGTTGTAAACTGATTGACTGATTGATTGAGCAATGGATCTTAGTAATTATTCAATTCTAAATAGGAATAAGAGGTTTGAGTGAGCTGTTTAACGTTGAAATAAAACAAATGGGATAGATAGTTTCACTGAAAACAAATATTGGGATTATATATTCTAAAATCTTAGTAAAATTACAATAGATGGAGCAATGGCAAACAAAAAGGCATGAAAGCCGAAAAGGAAATAACAGATGTCTTAAGAAATTGAACTGTGCAATGGAAAAGGTAAAAAATTAACAAAAAAAAACTTATAAAAAAAGATATGAATTTACCTTTTAAAGAATAGAAGAAGAATTCTTCTTTAATTATTGATATAAAAAATATATTGATGATCAGTGACCAAAAAAGCAGTGAAATAATTAAATAAATATATAAATATTAACAATAATGAAGAGATTCTGTACAATTTTCTTTTTTCAGATTACTAGACATCCAAATAAGAAACCTTTAAAAATTCTTCACTTAACTGACCCACACATTTCACTAGATTATGAACCAAACGGTGTAGTTAAATGTGGCTTTCCGGTATGTTGTAAGAAAGGGTTGGGAAATAAAATAAAAGGACAAAACGCTGGATATTGGGGAGAATACGACTGCGACGCTCCTCCTTGGCTATATGGCAATACACTACAGCATATCAGACATACTCACAAAGTAAGTAGAGAGTAGATCCGTGTCATAACAGTTGTCCTGATAGTTTTTATGTTAAGGACTTGGACTACATTTATTTTACTGGAGATATTATCGACCATACAGTCTGGAACACATCAGTGCAATCAAATACAGTGCTTATTAACCTCGCCTATAACGCGTTAAAGGATACTTTTACAATTCCAGTGTTTCCTGTAATTGGAAATCACGAATCGACTCCACTGAATATGTAAGTACAATACGTAACTTTTGCTCTTTAAATCAGTTTTCAAGATGCTACTACCCGACATGAGAACCAGAGTGTTTTAAGTTAGATTTCGTAAATTTTGACAGAAAGGCAAATATAATCAGAATATCATTATTTAAATTAGAAAATTATTGTTTTTAAATAAATTTTAGACATTTATTTTTACGACTCATTCAAAGTTTTCGTAAAAATTTATTTTTTTAATAAATTTTGAGTAAAATAAATTACTTCAACAACGTGTATATACAATTTTTTATATAAAAATGAGTGCACGTCATTCAAGATTTACGACGTCAGAACCCCACAGTGTTACCAAAATATCAGAATACTTATTAAGTGAAAATTTTTAAAATGTAGTAAAATAAATAAAAAAACTGAAGGGTTTTATAAACTGAATAAACCCAATGCTAATAATAATATATAATTTGATATAAGGTTGAATGCTCGAATAAATGAACTTTGATCAAATGAAAGGCAGATATCGAGCACAGCTTATTAATCAAATCTTGCCCAAGTACTTTCCCTTCCTAGAGTATCTTCGATAAAGAAGATGATAGACGATAAAGAAGAGACAATAATATTTACCATCGCAAAGGAATATAATAACACACTACCTTTCCTGGATCTTTTAATCTCTAAGAACGATACTGGATATGAGACTCATGTGTATAGAAAACCAATACACACCAACAGATATTTAAATTTCAAATCTTCTTCTTCTACTTCTTGGAGATCTTTCGATTTTTTTAATTCGGAAGCTGCCTCTGGTTAATTTCCTGGGAGGTAGATTGCCAACTATACTAAAACAGTTAATAATTATTATATTTAATTGAAGGCGATTTTTCAGCAACATCGCATTTAAAGCGACGAAAGGATATTTCCTCTAACAACTTTGCAGAGGCGTACCAAAATAAGATTTTAATTATTTATTTAAACACATAAGTAATTACCTAAAAATTAAATCTAAGACCGATATAAGTATTAAATTATTATGTGTGTCTTGACGGATAAAATAAAAGCCATATAAGAAGAAAGGTTAGTAATTAAGCAATGATCAATGGGCATCAAACAATTTTTAAAATTTAATTTCAATCACTTATAAAGTAAATTATGTAATTTCATATATTTTATTATTGTTCTGAAGCTATTTTCTTGTGGCATTTTTAAGTAATTACTATTTAAATGGGAATAAGCCACAATTAAAGGTTAAGTAAGTTTATTGACGTCTCAATTTCCACTTCGGGAATCGTTCTCAAAATACAAATTGTAGTAAATTAAACAAATTTTGTTTCTTTATTAAGAAAGAAATTAACAAAGAAACAAAATTTGTTTAATTTACTACTATTTGTATTTTGAGAACGATTCCCGAAGTGGAAATTGAGACGTCAATAAACTTACTTTAACCTTTAATTGTGGCTTATTCCCATTTAAATAGTAATTACATATATTTTATGTACCGTAAGAAAATTTGATTTTGTTCCGTTAAAAACAAATGAAATGAATATAATATTTATATATAATTTATTACATACAATAAAATTTATTTTATTTATGACATTTTTAATACAGAAATCATTCAGTTTACTGTGCTATACTATAACTCTCCATATAATATAATCTCTCTCCTATGGCGCTACAGCCCACGTCAGGCCCTGTTCTCTCCCAGCATCCTCCTCCAAGCACCCCTTTCCTTGGCTACTCTCCTCCAGTTATCCACCCTCATTATCTCTTTAGCATCGGTTCTTACTTCGTCTATCCACCGCTTCCTTGGATTTTATACTGGCCGACGTCCCAACATAGTTCCACTAAGCGTTCTAAGCTCTTACTAGGTGATCTATTATTATCCAAAAGCCCAAAATAAGATGGAAAGAGTAACTACTAGGGAATATATCAAAGATACTTAATGTTTATGAAACTATGTTTTCATAAACATAGACACTTCCTCTGTCAAACTAACCTAAAATAAATATAAAAAATAGAAGAGACATGGAAACCGTAGTAATAAGTTTTGACAGAAAGAAAAAGAAAATCAAATTAATATTGTCAATATGTTAATAATTTTGCTAATTTTACAATACAATCCTCACAAGGGTAAGCCTCTTGAAGATACAACTTCATTGTTCTAATGTAGTTTTTTATGTTAATTTTTAGTATGTTTTGAAAAAGAGTTAAAGAATTGTATTTATAAAATACCTTGTGAATACGACCAGTTTTATTTAGATGAAACATCAAGGCCATTAAATGTTAGAATAAGTGAACATCAATTTTATATAACAAATAGAGAATTTGATAGATCTCAAATATGAAAACACGAATGGGATATTGAACATAGGGTTCAATGGAATGATTTAAGTATAGTCATAAAAGAAACGGATGGTAAACAGAGAAAAATCAAAGAAGCGGCTCTAATTATGCTAAATGAGATCCATTGTGTCGCGAATTCCTCGGCAGAATGTAGTAGGATCTGGTTACCCATATTAAAAGAGGAAGTTATTAACAGGAAAATACCAGTATTAGTAAGTCAGTAACATATCGAGGATGCATCATATATGTTTTTTAAATAACAAACATTTAAAATCAGAATTTGGTATTTATTGAGAGTATACTAAATGTACGACCAAATATATGTCAGGATAGTATTATGAGGTATTTTTCTGGTTTTTCCTTCATAATTTACTATGAAATCACTAACAGGAGATTTTTACTGTCATCATGGCATGTGTTTGTCTTTTTATAGACGAATTACATGCTACGATTTTTTCTGGCGGATATTCTCAAGTTAAAGTTAATTTCATGTAATCGAATGAACTATCTTACAAGTAAAGTCGTCCCAGAAACGCAACTCAACAATATTGACAATATATTTAAAGACGTCTACTTTGAAATATATAATAATATATTTCTGAATTGTCAATATAAGTGAGTCAGATAAAATTAAATTAGAAGAATTTTTCATCAAGTAACAAAAAACAAAATTTGTTTAATTTAGTAATGTTTGTATTTTGAGAACGATTTTCGAAGTGGAAATTGAAACGTCAATAAACTTATTTGTGGCTTATTCCCAATTAAATAGTAATTACTTTATGTCATATAAATAGCTCATTTTTAAGAAAATTGTCACTTCGTCACCCTAGAGTTACACTATTGTATGTCGCAATTTTTTCATTTCCGAGATATTAGTGTAACAATGTTGTATGTTCATTAAACTTTATTTTTCTAAAGTTACAGAGATGTATCTTAACTATGGCGATGTAGACAACCAGAAATACAAGAGTGTATGGAAGTGAAACTGTGTTTTTGCAGTTGCGTAGTTGTATGTGTCACTTACACTCTTGTGTCACGCAGCATTTGTGCAACATAAGTGTATGGGTCACATACAACTTTGTGATATTAAAAATATTTATGTTTTTGGAGCTTATAGTTTTACTAAGGTAAGTTTTCTATAAAACTCTAAGTGTTGTAGAAAGTAATTATAAACGAAATTATACAAACCTTCTCTAACGTATCCCTATAAACATAATATAAATGCTGTGTGATATACCTACGCATGCATTTCATTGCATTTTGTATAATATTTGAGTATTCAAAAAGTGAGGTTATTTTACTTTGTGCTAACAATTATTTATGTTATTTATGTATTTATGTTTTGCATATTCCATTTATTATAAAATAATGATGGATACTATCGACTATGAAAATGACACACTGGCCGATTTAAGGTATATTTTTAATAAATCAATTATCTATTTAAATTGTAAATAAACTAATTTTCAGAGAAAACGTCTAAATGAGCACCATGTTAATGATTGCCTAGAACTATTTTCTTTTAATAGATATAATTTTCTAATAGGAAAATGATATCAAAGAATAAACCCAGTAATGATTTACGAATTTAGTTCTGATTATATCTTTTATCTTTTTAGAAATGCCCAACCACCATTTTTTGATTCGGATGAGTACGATTCTGACAAAGATAAAGAATACAAGCCTTCAAATTCAAGTGAAGAGTCGAGTGATGAGGCGCATGAAAATGTAGATCACGTTACTGCTGAGACTGAAGACAACAAAATATCATAAATCTCTAAAACATTGACAAGAAAACGGCAAAGACGTCCAGCTTCCTGGAAGTGCAACATTAGAAAGGCAGCCCATGAAGCCGGAAAGGAGTACTTGTCAGTAAGGAATAAAATTGTTCCAACCAAACGAATTAAAACCACGAAAGATTGTCTAAATAGATGTTTATATAACTGTCAAAAAGTGATATCTGAAAGTGAGAGACAAAGCCTTTTTGACCGTTATTATACTTTAAATGAATCTGGGAAGAGGTGGTTTATATTAACCACAACCAAAATATACAGTGTTGAGCGTCACAGAAAGAACAAAAGCAAAGAAAACAGTAGAAGAAAACACACATTTACGTATCATTTCCAAGTCGGTAGTCAACTAATTCAGGTGTGCAAGACTTTTTACCTAACTACCCTAGCCATAAGTCAAACACCTATATACACCGCACATGAGAAAAAAGATATATCTAATATACCCCATGTCCCGGCACAAGGTAAACATACAAAATTCAGGGTCCCTGAAGAAGACGTTAATTTTGTAAAGATGCATATCGAGTCGTTCCCACATGTAGAATCACATTACTGTAGAGCAAACTCACAACGTCAGTATTTAGACTCCTCACTTACTATTAAAAAAATGTATGAACTCTACACTGAAGTCTGTATATCTTCCAGTAAGCAACCAGTTAAGGAATCATTTTATCGCAGTACATTTTCTAATCAATATAACTTACACTTTCACGTCCCTAAAAAAGATCGGTGTGATCTGTGTGAGGAGGTGAAGGTTCAGACGCAAAATGATACTTTAACGGAAGAGAAGAAATCGGCGTTTGAGAGGCACATTCAAAATAAAATTACGTGCCGTGAGAATAAAAACAAGGATAGAGAGACTCAGACTACATTTCTAGTTTTTGATCTGCAAAATGTGTTAAGTTGTCCACATGCTGAAGTCAGCAACTTCTACTATAAAAGCAAACTCAACGTTTACAACCTGACAGCAATACTATCAAGCACAAAGCAGGTATATTGTTCTTTGTGGCACGAGTGTTTAATGGGAAGAACTGGTAACGATCTGGCAAGTGCTCTGATAAAAATTTTGGAAGCAGTATTTTTGGATAATCCAAATTTAACTTCTTTGTTGTTGTGGAGCGATAGCTGCGTCCCCCAGAACAGGAATTCAATCATGTCTGTTGCAATTTCTCTTTTTATCCAAGATCATCCCAACATAGATACAATTATAATGAAATTTTCAACGCCCGGCCATTCATGCAACCAAGAAATAGATTCTGTGCACAGTTGTATAGAACAGGTTTTAAAAAGATCAGAGTATTATTCGCCAGTATCTCTATTACGAATTCTCTTAAAAGTAAATTCAAAAAAGCCGTATAAAATACTGCAATTAAAAAACAATGATTTCAAAGATTATAAAACATGTGCTGCTACATATAATTACAAATCAATTCCCTTTAGTCAGGTTGTTGCCTTGAAATTTACACAATCTGTGTTTGAGGTAAAATATAAAATTAGTTATTTACATGAAAATTGGGAGGAAGTTGTTATTCGTGATTCTCGTCCTACAAGAGCTGCAGCTGGTAGTATTAATATGCAACCCCCATCTCGGTTATCGCTAAATAAATCCATGCCGCAACAAAAATTACAAGCTATAAAAAGTATGTTTAGATGGATGCCTCAAGTTGATAAAGATTATTACATGACTATCTTTCCAAAATAATTGTTTATTATTACTTGTTTATATTGTTATAATGTTATAATATATTTTTGAGGAACTTTAATTTATTTATTTGCAATAAATATAATTAAAATTTTGTTTTTTTAAAAAGTGTTTGAAAATACAAAGTTGTATGTAATAAACATTACAGCCCAGCATTACAGGAGAAAACCCTAATTTTCAGTATGGCCCTGTTTAAAACCTTGACACATTGTAGCCAAATTTTACGTCTGTACTTATCTTAAATATTTATTTTTACAAGGGCCAGATTTACAACCATCAAAATTTTGTATTCCGTTTTTCTCAAAACTAGATTTACTACACATACAACAGTGTAACTCTAGGGCAACGACTTAAAACCCTCTGGTTTTCACTTCGCGTCTACTTGATAGTCATGAATAAAGTCAGAATACATAATGTACTCAACATTTCACTTATAGATATGCTCCCGATAAAGAAGACATAATTGCAAAAGGCCTTTCTACTAACTGGTTGTATGATCTAATGGCGAAGCTGTGGAGTCCATGGTTACCCGAGAGTGCACTGAAGACAGTCCGACGACAAGGTTACTACGCTTATTCAGTTAACGCTAAATTAAAGATTATTGGATTAAACAATAATGTATGCTATAATTTTAATTGGTAAGTAAAAAAGGTGACAAATCCTATAAATAACTCCATTATAGATATTCTAAATGTTTTAAATAAAAATAATGCCAGTACAATATGCTCAGGACATCTGGAGCCATAAAATATTATCAAAAATATCACCAATATGCTACTTAAAATCTAAAGTAAACTTTGTACAGCTCACTAACATTATATCATCTCATGTAGATTTGAAAAAAACGCCTTCAATCTCAAAGTCTACAAGATTCTGACACACGTGAATATTATTGTGGTTCCGCCATTTTATAAAGGTATCATATTCTTGGATGATATGATGGATAATATGGATGATATGAATGTTCTTTGGATTTCTCTGGTAGCAAATTTAATGTCGCCACATTTTCCTTCTTTTTCTACGATGTCTTTGAAACTCAATATATCAAGCTCAGAATCTTCACAATCCATAACAATAATAATAATAATAATACTAGGAACTATACTAAATTAAATTATGGGTGTCTTCCTCGTGTTTCCATCCCCCTTATCTTGTAAACAGTCAACCAACGCTTCTCTTGTCTTCCTTTGGTCACCACTCCAATAACCCCATTGTTTATAACCCATCTGTCATTTAAGCTATGTGACGTGCCCATCTCAATTTTAGTCTAACTATCCTTTCGATGACGTCAGTCACCTTGGTTCTTCTCCTGATCTCTTCGCTTTTTATTTTTGTCTCGCGGAGTTATTCCTAACATGGATCTCTTCATTATTCTTTGTGTGACTCTCAGTTTCACCATCATCATTCTGGCTTTACAACTCTGCGTGGGTCCTAGCCTCCTCAAGAATTTCTCTCCAGTCGTCCCTATTCATCGCTTTCCTCCACCAAGCACGTATTCTCATATTTCTCATGTCTTCATCGACGTTATCAAGGAACCCTGTTCTAGGTTTTCCTTTTCTTCTCTGACCAATAGGTCTATCAAGGAGCGTTTTTCTAGCTGGGTCATTTTGTTCCATCTGCACTTGCTGTCAAAACAGGGATGGTAATAGTCAACTTTACTACCTTATGGAAAGCATAAAATACAGTTAACGTGATGGTACCTTTTTTAACTTTCAAACTTCAGGCAATCAATCGATGCAATATAAAAAGTTTTAAAGATAGGATGTTGAAAACATTTTTTTAATCTTCCTCTGCCGTACATACTATACATTTGTATGTTTTAGGTGGTTATTATTGGACACGGAGTATCTAAATGAGCAACTAGAATTTCTAATCCGAGAATTAGAAGAATCAGAAAAGAAGGGACAATTCGTACATATACTTGGCCATGTATCGGTCGGTAATCAAGAATGTATAGAGCCATGGGAGATTAGCTACAATGAAATTGTTAGAAGGTAGGATACAATGTAATCGTTTAATATAGTATACCAAATAATTTTGTCATACTAAACTATTATATAATTTATTAAAACGGAATAAAAAAAAAATATTAAAGTTAATTTTACAATTAATAAAATTGTATATCGTATGCGCTAATCCGCGTCAGTAAAATTACAAATTCATTAAAATTCCTATACAAATTATCAATAATTGTTTAGACTTGTATTCGAATAAAAGATCTCTTCTCTGTGTTTTCGTTTTTAAACTAAATCAAGACAAAGAATTTTGGTTCAAGAAATATTCATCATCCAGCCTCAAGAGTCCACTGCTGAACATAGGCCTCCTCCTCATGTTTCCAACCCCGTCTATCTTGCGCCGCTCTCATCCAGTTTTTATTCAGTCTTCTTAAATCGTCAGTCCATCTTGTAGGTGGTCGACCGACGCTTCTCTTGTCTTCCCTTGGCCTCCATTCCAATAATTTCTTTGTCAATCGCCCATCTGTCATTCTGGCTATGTGTCCTGCCCATCTCCATTTTAGTCTGGCTATCTTCTCGATGATGTCAGTCACTCCAGTTCTTCTCCTGATGTCTTCGTTGGTTATTCTGTCTCGCAGAGTTATTCCTAATATGGACCACTCCATTCTTCTCTGCGTGACTCTCAGTTTGGTAGCTGCTGCTTTTGTTAAGGTAAGTGTTTCTGCTCCGTACGTCAAGACTGGGAGGACGCACTGATCAAATACCTTTCTCTTTAGGCATGTGAGCAGCTCACTTTTAAAAGTTTCTCTCAGTTTTCCAAATGCTGCCCACCCAAGGCCGATTCTTCTCTTCATTTCATGAGTCTGGTTATCCCTGCCAATCATAATTTCATGTCCCAGGTATTTATATCTATTTACGAGTTCTATTTCTTTCCCACCAATACTGATATTCTGGTTGGGTACCAAATTGGTCATGATTTTTGTTTTCGAGATATTTATATTTAAACCTACACTTTCTGTAGCCACAACGAGTTCCTGTACCATCTCTCTTGCCATACCTAGATCTTCAGCTATTATAAGTATATCATCGGCGAACCGTAAGTTGTTTAGATATTCTCCATCTATTTTTATTCCCTTTGTCATCCAATCCAAATTCTTAAAAGCATATTCTAGCACCGTATTAAAAAGTTTAGGTGACATTGGGTCTCCGTGTCTAACCCCCCGTTCTATTTTTATGCGACTTCTTACGACTGTGATCTGGCCACCTTTTGCTTGTACTCTCAATTGCTCTACACACGCCTGCTATCTCCTCTGCTTTTCAACGTCTCTTGCACACACTATCGCAGCAACAGTCTCTCCAAAAGCTCCTGGACCAAACTCCTATCTCACAGGAACCCAATTTCTTTCTAGTCGAAAAAATTTTCACTTAGTCGACTTGTACCAAATATATGTACTATACACCTATTTGTTTATTACTGGATGTACTTTCGTTGTCCACTGCTACCAATCCTTGGGGCTCGTTCCACAGACACAAAACATCTTTCACAAATATTATTTGAGAAGATTTCTGCTAACTACTGCTACTTGGTACGGGGAATACAGAATAACTCTTCCTCTTGCTTATAATACCCGTAGAATCATTTTTTTCTGACTTATTGCACAAAAAAAGTTGGTTACGAAAAAAATTTACATATTTAACCAATTTTATACAAATTTTAAATCAAAATTTTCGAAATATTTTTGACACTACAAGACCCAACTCTCCACATTATATCAATGTTTTAAGAAAAACAAAAATTTAAAATTTTTAGTTTTTTGATAGTATTCTACATAATAAATTAATAAATAAATATTCATTAATACCCATTCTAAAGCTTTAAACGTGTTTTTCAGATAGTTAACTGAAATAGTTTCGTTTAAAATGCATTACTTTTTACTATTTTATTTTATTTATATGAAGATAACTAGAAAGGCTGCATTTTTTGCCTAAAATTGTTAATAATTGAAAAGATACACTAAATCCATTGCAGAAAACATGAAAGTTTAAGTTATTGAGATAAAACTCAAAGACACTTCAAACCAAGATACCTGGTCGGATCAATATCTCTTTACTTGCTGTAATATTTACTGTAGCAATAATGATTACCAACTTCTGCAACGAAGATGGCCGATTAATTTTTTTAGATTAAGTTTTTGATGATCATAGGTTTTTACTTGGATTATTTTTATAGATACGCTCACATTATAAAAGGGCAGTTTGTTGGCCATACCCATACTGACGAATTAAAAATTTTCTATGACGCGAATAAGAAACCTATTAACATGGCTTTCAATGGAGCAAGTTTAACACCGTTCGTAAAATACAATCCAAATTACAAAATATTGCACGTTGATCCGGTCACCATGGTAAGTTTATTTTAATTTTCTAAACGTATTGGTAGGTTGGCATGAATGTTGATGATTAGCTGGCTTTCTGCAAGAATTGGTTTTAACCTTTGATATCATCGGCAGTAAGCTAATAGGTCTATATAGAATAGAATAGAAATATGCTTTATTGTCACTCAAAATTGTACAATTTTATGGACAAAGCTTACAAAAAGTCAAAAAAATAACAATAACAATTAAAATTTACTAAAATTACATAAATCGTCAATATCACAAAATAAAACATAATAAAATACATAATATATATAATCCATTGCAAAATTTCACTAAATTGTAAATTGCATAACAAAAACCTAGTTTACTACGAACTAGTTTACGAATAAGCAGCTGCATGTGATACCCAAATAAATATAAAAAATACTTTGTTGCTTGTACCTTAACGTACTGTAATTTTTTAGTTATTCGTTAAGAAACTCTTCCACTGAACAATATGGTCTTTCAGATAGATAAACTTTTGTGAATTTACGGAACTTAGGGAAAGAAGTTGTAGATTTAAGTTGCAAAGGGAGATGGATGTATAATTTTTTTTTTCTGAATATAATATACATTTCTTTACTAACTAAGTGGATGGGATTGGTAAATACACATCAACGCTTGAATTTCTGATGGAGTAGTCATGATTAGGTCTTGCTAAAAAAGCGTGTAGGTGTTTACGAATGAAGTTAAGTAACAGTTTCTAGAATATATAGAGAGAGAAGAGTTAAAATCCCGTGATTTTTTAAGTAGCTTCTGCAATGTGTTATTCTACTGAGGCCAAAAAGATACCGTATTGCTCTTTTTTGTAATTTAAAACTAAAATCAGATTGGGCAGCTGCACCAGAACCCCAAAAAGGAAGGCTATATCGAAGATGAGACTCGAACAAAGAAGAGTATGTTATTTTGGAAGATGCTAAATTGATTTTCTTCGAAACAGATCTTATTGCATAGCAGGCTAAATCTAGCTTCTTACTTAACAAATCGACGTGAAGGGATCATTTAAAGTTGCTGTCTATAAAAATACCAAGAAATTGTACAGTATCAATGATACTGATCTGGCTATTATTAAGAAGCAAGGGTTGAGGAGCTCCTTTATAGGATAATGCTACTGTCTTATCCACATTAAAAGAGAGGAAATTACAGTCGGGCCATTTTTTTATTTTTAGTAGATCAGAAGTTATAATTGCATGAAGAGTTGCAATATTAGGATTCCTCCAGGTAATACTGGTATCATCAGCAAAAAGAAAAATTTTTCTATCGATTTTTAAGTTAGTGATGCCATTTATAAAGATAAGGAAAAGTAGAGGACTCAGTACTGAACCTTGTGGTACTCCACATACAATGCTTTTATGACTAGAGTCAGTATCATTTGCTCTTACTAGTTGTTTCATAGTCCTTAAGTAAGATTTGGAACCAATTCAAAAAAATACCTCGAATTCCGTAGAAATTTTGTTTTTTATCAAAATGTCGTGATTTTCACAATCAAAAGCTTTGGCATAGTCACAAAAAACAGTGGCAGTATAAAGATGACAAACAGTGACAAGAAAAATAGACATCTCACAACTGAACAACCCTGAACAGAAAAAAGAAATAAGTATCAAGCTTAAGGAAGAAATAAAAACGATCGAAAACTTGGTACAGACAGACATTGAAGTAACATGGACTGCTCTAAAAACAAAAATAACAAAGATACAAGAAGAAGACATCGGGTTCATAAAACACCACAAAAAACAAGAATGGATAACGCAAGAGATCATGGACCTCATGGACGTAAGACGAAAACATAAAACAAGCCCAATAGGATACAAGCGAATCAACAAAATCATTAGAAAAAAGTGCAGGGAGGCGAAAGAAAACTGGATGTCAACAAAATGCCTAGAAATCGAACAACTTCAGGAAAAATACGACACCTTTAATATTCATAAAAAAGTAAAAGAAATGACAGGTAGACACAAAAAGAGACGAGCAACAATATTAAAAAATGATAATAACGAAATAATTATGGGTACAGAAGACAAACTAGAGAGATGGAAAGAATACATACAAACTCTTTTTGACGACAATAGACCTTGTTGTCCACCATCCACAGATAATCGAATAAATGAAAAAGGCCCAGAAATAACCAAAGAAGAAGTGATTCATGCAGTAAAATCTCAGAAAGATGGAAAAGCCACCGGTCCAGACAATATCAATGTCGAAATACTTAAACTAATTGCAGATAACGAAAGTAAAAGCCTAGATTTAATAACAGCACTATTCAATAAGATATATGACACAGGTAAAATACCAACAGACTGGCTAAAATCAACATTCGTAGCATTACCAAAAAAATCGAATTCCTCACAATGCAATGATTATCGAATATTAAGCTTGATGTCTCATTTCCTTAAAACTTTTCTCATAATTATCCATACACGAATTTACAAGAAGTGCGAGTTCCAGATGAGTGACACTCAATCCGGATTCCGAAATGGATTGGGAACACGAGAGGCTCTTTTTGCTTTAAATGTGTTAACGCAACGATGCAGAGACATGAATGTGGATGTATATGCATGTTTTATTGACTATCGAAAAGCATTTGACTGCGTTAACCATCAAAAGATGATCGAAATTCTGAGAACAACTGGAGTTGACGAACAAGACTTGCGAATTATCTCAGAACTATACTGGCACCAAACGGCAACAATTGAAATAGAGCACACAACATCCGAAGACATACAAATCCGACGAGGAGTGAGACAGGGTTGCGTCTTATCACCGCTACTCTTTAATTTGTATTCGGAGTCTATATTCAGAGAAGCATTAGACGAGGTCCAAGGCGGAATTAAGATTAACGGAATCAGCATAGACAACATCAGATATGCTGATGATACCGTCTTAATAGCAAGCAACGCACAAGAACTACAAAATATAATAAATGCGGTAGTTCACCACAGCGAAATGCTCGGTTTACATCTAAACGTTTCCAAAACTAAAACTTTAGTATTTTCAAAGACACCAATAAACGTACAGGTGTATGCCAAGGGTCAAATAATAGAACAGGTAAATTCCATAAAATATTTGGGAACAAATATAAATAGTCAGTGTAATCCAAAAAAAAGAAATCCTGTCAAGAATCGAACAAGCAAGGAAAACATTCATGAGGATTAAAACATTTTTTACAAGATCAGACCTTAGTCTACAGCTTAGAATCCGAATGATCAGATGTTACGTTTTTTCTGTCTTATTGTATGGCTGTGAAAGTTGGACAATGGACTCTGAAGTAGAAAAAAGAATAGATGCCTTTGAGATGTATATATACAGACGAATGTTGAGGATTCCATGGGTACAAAGAGTTACTAATGTTGAGGTACTTCGTCGCATGTGTAAACAAAAAGAATGACTAAGAATAGTCAAAGAGAGGAAAATGCAATACTTGGGTCATGTGCTGAGAGGCGAAAGATATGAATTACTTCAAGTTATACTGGAAGGAAAAGTACAGGGCAAAAGATCAGTAGGAAGACGCCAGAACTCGTGGCTGAAAGACCTGAGGAGATGGTTCGACCGCTCATCCGCAGAGATCTTTCGCGCAGCAGTTTCCAAAACTACAATTGCCATTTGGATCGCCAACCTTCGAAAGGAGAC
This sequence comes from Diabrotica undecimpunctata, assembly GCF_040954645.1. NCBI lineage: Eukaryota > Metazoa > Arthropoda > Insecta > Coleoptera > Chrysomelidae > Diabrotica > Diabrotica undecimpunctata. The sequence continues at coordinate 9,182,936 of NC_092811.1, forward strand.
GGCGCAATGAGAAGAAGAAGTATAAAGATCATTGTTTAGTGGTTGATAAACCTTATGTAGTACAGAACACATAGCATCGCTGTTACATTTATTAAATAAAAAGCAGAACTGACTTATTGATAAAATGTTGTTTTTAACGAGAAAGGACATAAGTCGGGCTTTTATAAGTCTCTTAATTATTTTGGATAGGACCGATAGTAAGGCAATAGGTCTATAGTTGCAGACATTTCTCACCGCCCTTATGAAGAGGAATAATAATGGCTGTCTTTCTGCGCTCTGGAAATATACCTCTTTCAAAGAAATCGTTAATTAGTGAGACCAGGACTTCCAACGCATTATTTGAGAGATTTAAGAAAATTTTGATGGATAGTCTATCAGTACTACAGGCAGATTTTCTTTTGATACTACTGATTGTTTGGATCAGTTTAGATATCGAGACCTTTTTTGAATTGGGGAGATAGTTAGTTTTATTTCAAAGATCGTTTATTATGGACCAAGTTTCCCTTGCAACATTTTTAGAGCTTCCCAGACAATTCTCATAGTACATTTTTTAGCTATTTTGATAAGTTTTAGATAGGTTCCTCTGTACTTAGTGATATATTCAGTGACAAAGACATTGGTAGTAAATTTCTTGATGTACAGTAGTGAACGTATATTCTTGGCTGATATGCGGATACCTTTGGTAGTCCAGGGTTTGTGATGTTTTGACCTAATTGTAATTAAAGGAAATGCCTTATTGAAAATACAGACAAGCTTATCCGAAAAATCGCTGAAATTATAGTTTACGTCCATAGAAGGAAAGTGCCACTAAGAATTTTGGAATTTACGAAAGTTCTGAGCGGAAAAAATCCTACCTAAACATTGGGTTTTCGAGGATTGTTTGTTAAGAGTGTTAAACTTGGCATATACTGCTTCATGGTCAGAGAGTCTTGCATTAATAATTGTAGAACGTACATCAGGTAGATGTTGTTTTAGTATTTCTTGTAGAAGAATTAACGTGTATTGTGAAACCATACGATTTGAATTATATTAACCAAGGATAATTGGGTAGCACAAGCAACAGCGTAATTAATATTCAAGTCACCGTATAGAATCTTTCTGCATTTATTGGGCAACAAATTTAACAGGTTCTGAAAAAATAGTTCTGTGGAAGAATCAGGTGATCTATAAATGTAAAAATGTATAGATTAATATATGATTTAATGTCTGCTGTAGGTTCACCTGGTTTAGGAAATAAAATAATTTGTGCCACTTTCCATAAAATAGAGTAATAAACCGTTCTTAGGATTACATTGAATACCTGTATCAAGCACATAATTCCTTTTTTGGCGACTTCTTTGAGGATCTTGGCGGTAATTAGGTCGTATCCAGGAGACTTTTTAGGGTTCAAGTCTGATTGTATCTTCTGGTAAACTTATTTTGTAGTGAATTTCTCCAAGGATTGTTCAAGTTGATATGGTGATTCTAAAAACTACATTGGCGATAATGTAGAATCTAGAATAATTATTTTAAACTGGTTGTTCTTTTGTCTGGTTTCTGTTATTTATATAATTGTATGTGAATATTTATGACATTCTTGGATGTGCTGGATAGCCTACTACTTTTTGGCAAAATGCCCTTAAAGATGCTTTTAGGGCGAAGTACTTTGGCAAGATTTAATAAAGAACTGTGCTCGATATCTGATATTCCCGATTCTAATATTCTGTGATATTCCTACTGATCTCCTTCCTATCGGGGAACCGTCTTTTGCCGTCTTTACTACTCTATTTAATGTCATTCGGCTTATATGATCGTTCCATTCTACTCTTCTATTTCTTACCCAGTCCTCGACGTTTTCCACCTTGTATCTACGTCGTATATTTGTACTTCTAGCTCTGTCCCATAGTATCTTTTCATCAATTTTTCTAAGTGTTTTCATCTGCGCTGTTTCTAACATTCTTTTTGTATTCTCTGTGTAATTTGGTATTCGTTTTTAGTTCCTACTTTTTTTATTATTTCATCGATAATCAGGTTAAACAATAGAGGACTCAGGGAATCTCCCTGTCTTGTCCCATTGCCAACTTCAATAGGGTTAGTTAGTTCTTCTTCTCCTTTTACTTTTATTGTGTTTTTTTGGTAGATATTTTCGATCGTTTTGATTATTCCTAAAGGCATTTCTCTTGTATATAATAAGTGGAATAACGTCCTTTAATTTGACCTGATCAAATACCTTTTTAATGTCCGAGAAACATAGATATGCCAGTTTGTTGTATTCTAATGATTTCTCTTGCACTTGCCTCATTATAGTTATAAATACATTCTGTTGCTGCGTTAATTACGTTATATTTGAGTTTTTCCCAACTTTTCTTGATGGTATATCGTTTTCTAATATTTCATTCTCAGGAATCTTCTCTGATATTCTTTTTCTGTGTATTCCGTCGATTCTTTTGACTCTGATTTTTGTTTGTGTTCTCTTAGTTTTAAAGTATTTTATGATGATTCTTATTTTCAATAATATTAGGCTATGGTCGCTACCTACATCTGCTGAGTTGGGGCATCTTATGCCGATTGTTTTTGATGAATGTATATCTCTGTTGGTTATAGCGTAATCTATAATCTATCATATATCTTTAGTAATTGTAACAAAAATAAAAACCACCAATTAGCGTAACTAACCTGGTGGGGTATCCAATCTGTATTCACCTTAGTATATGATTTTTTAGGAAACATAATTTAAATAAAATATTTTTTTAATTTTTAGGACATCCTTGACATTGATACATATTATTTCAATTTAACCGAAGCTAATCTTCACCCAGATACAAGTCCTGCGTGGCAAAAGTTATATTCTATGAAAAAAGCCTACAATCTACCAGATCTATCACCGAAAAGTTTTGATGTTTTGGCAGACAAGCTCTTTAACGATACAGATCTAGCGAATTTGTATTTTCAGTAAGTTTATTTTTTACAGTTATATGTGAATCAGATTGTGTTTATTGGCTCAAGAGGCCTCCTAGGCCTAGGGCATAGAGAATATCTTTTACAGGATTATACTTTACAAAATTAAACATTATATTACATAAATATAATTTGCATTACATTGCAATTCACAATTTCATAATAAAAATAATTTTTGTTTTCTGTATTGTTTGGTTTCATCGTATGCGTTTACTATTTTCGTTCATTTACCTCCAGTCCTTTCCAGTCAAGATTTTCAATACCTTTTAAATCTTTTAGCATACTGTCATATCATCTATTCCGTGAGCTTCCTTTCGTCCTTGTCCCTATTGGTCATATGCTCAATACCATTTTTGGCATTATATCCCTATATATCCTTTGAACGTGCTCCAAACGTCGCAATATTTGTGTTCTTGTAATAGCCCTTGCATATTCCTCTTAATATTTTTTTTCTCATGCCTATCTAATATGATTTTGTCGATTTTTTGAAAAACTATGTTTCTCTGGTTCTGCTCTGGCAACTGTTCTTATTTTTGTCATTTAAGATACATATTTTGACTTTAGTATCATTCTTAGGCTTGCGTTTTTTCCTTTCTCTATGGAAGCTTTTTAATTTATCCATATTTTGACATTTTTCATCAATTTATATCCCTATATAGATGAAATTTGTGGCTTCATCAAATGTATATTTCGTCTTGAATCAGAATTAAAACACCAGTCTTAAATGAAAACAATGTAAATGTTCTTATAAATATAAGATTTTTCAGTAAGTCATGAAAAAATATTCGCCTACACGATTTTATTGGCGGAGACAGTAGAAGACCTGCAAGCCATTTTAAACAAGGTAGTCACAGCTAGTGAAGAGAAAGGGTTAACAATGAACGTCAAGAAGACGAAATTCATCATTATTTCAAAAAATCAAAGATTGAATGCAAACCTGTACATTCACAATAACGAAATCGAACGGGTGCACAAATATAAATATTTGGGATCAAGCGTTAATCACAACCAATACCAATGAAATACCAACGGAAATCCTTAAACTAATAGAAAAGGACTCGATTCACATTTTAGTTAAACTTTTCAATAGCATTTATACATCAGGAAAAATACCACAAGAATGGCTTTTATCCACCTTTGTTACTATACCAAAAAAGATAAATGCCAAACAATGCAGTAATTACCGTACAATCAGTCTGATGAGCCATGTACTGAAAATATTTCTGAAAATTACACACTCTAGAGTACACAGAAAACTGGAAATGGACATCAATAATACCCAGTTTGGATTCCGAAATGGACTTGGAACAAGAGAGGCGTTGTTTGCACTGAACGTTATGTCTCAAAGATGTCTTGACATAAATCAAGATGTATTCATGTATTTCATAGATTACAACAAGGCCTTTGATAAAGTGCGGCATGATCACCTAATCAGACTCCTGACAGAAAAGAATTTAGATAAACGAGACATCCGATTAATAGCAAATATGTACTACAATCAGAAAGCAGTAGTGAGAGTAGAGAATAATACCACTGAAGAAATTGAAATAAAGCGAGGTGTGAGACAAGGGTGTATACTGTCACCAACCCTGTTTAATCTCTATTCCGAAGACGTAATGAATAGAACACTCTCTGAGCAATCCGTAGGTATTAAAATAAATGGTGTTAGATTAAACAATCTGAGATTTGCCGACGACACCGTTCTGATCGCAGAAACACTTAAAGAGCTACAGACATTGGTGAATAAGATAACAGACTGCAGCGAAGAATATGGACTATCTTTGAACATAAAGAAAACTAAATTTATGGTAATATCGAAATCAACACAAAATGTCCAAAATTTATATTTACACAATGAAATTATCGATCGAGTTAGCAAATACAAATATTTAGGCACTTTTATAAATGAAGACAACGATAGCTCAGCAGAAATCAAAATAAGAATAGAAAAAGCCAGATCCATATTCACTAAAATGAAGAGAGTGTTCTGCGGAAGAGATTTGAGCCTTGAAATGAAACTTCGCCTGATGAGATGTTACGTACTTTCTGTGCTGTTCTACGGAATGGAGTCATGGACGTTGAAAAAGATTGATACCAAAAAATTAGAGGCATTTGAACTGTGGATGTATCGCAGAATCCTGAGAATATCATGGACCGAGAGAGTCACAAATGTCGAGGTCTTGAGAAGAATGAATAAAGAAAAGGAAGTCATATTTACGATCAAAAAACGAGAACTGCAATACTTGGGACACATTACAAGAGGCGAAAGATATGAACTGCTTCGAATAATCATGCAAGGGAAAATAGCAGGAAAAAGATCCATAGGAAGAAGACGAAACTCCTGGCTAAAGAATCTACGGGAATGGTATAGCTGTAGCAGCAACGAATTGTTTCGGTCAGCAGTTTCGAAAATACGTATAGCCCTGATGATCGCCAACCTTCGGAACAAAGATGGCACTTGAAGAAGAAGTTAATAACAACAATGACATCACAGAAGAAATAAAAACTAGAATTGGAAAGACTCGAGCTGCTTTTGTTAATATGAAGGACATTCTGGGAAGTCATGACATTAACATAAATCTGAAAATGAGATTGGTTAGATGCTACATCTTCTCGATACTGCTGTACGGAGTAGAGACTTGGACTTTAAACAAGAGCAATACCGATAAACTAGAGGCCTTCGAAATGTGGATATACAGATGAATTTTGAAAATACCTTGGACAGACAAAATAACAAATAGTGTAGTTTTTCGAAGAATGAACAAAGAACGGCAGCTGTTAATCACCATCAAGCGAAGAAAGTTGGAATATCTTGGTCATGTGATGAGAGGGAAAAAGTACCGATTGCTCCAATTAATTATCCAAGGAAAGATTCAGGGCAAATGAATCGTGGGGAGACGACGTATGTATATCTTGGCTGAGCAATTTAAGAGACTGGTTACAGTGCACATCTAACGAATTATTTAGAGCAACAGCTTCAAAGATACGAATAGCAATGATGTTTGCTAAACTCCGTAGCGGAGAGAGCACTTGAAGAAGAAGAAATACAAGAGTTCGCTGATACTTTTTACAAGTTATCTTCTTTATTCTAACTAGTTGATACAGCATGGTCACTCCATACATAAAGTTGACTTTACTTATTGAATATCTATAAAAATTTTTGAAGTTAAAAGATTGTTAAATGTTTTAATCTTTTGTATTTTCAGATACTACGTCAGGCGTGGTGATGCATCTCTTAAAGATGGCTGTGATAAAAATTGCCTTGATGACATTCGTTGCAAAGTTGTTACTACACATTCTCTACATCCTCAAAAACAACAATGCCTTAACTAATGGATTTTTTAATTTATTTTTATGTAAAAATTATAAAAATAAAATTTATTATTAAGCAATTGAACTATTATTTTTTTAGTGGCAAAGTATACACAAAGTTTAACCAGTAGAAAATTGGAAAGAAAATTGCCAGCAGTTATTTTCTAAAGATCAACTAAAATTTGAAGTAAAAGAAATACTACTAATCAAAAATCTAGCTTCTCTATTAAAAATATGAATTATTATTTATTATTGATAATTTTATCAATAATATATTGATAATAGTTTTTTTGTTCTTTACTTTGTGCCGGGGCCCTTCCTTCACTTTTTACCGGGGCCCGATTTTCCCTCTCTTGTCAACAAGTGCAATAGTCTGTGGACGAATCGTCGCCCACCTTCAAATCCTTCCCATTGGCCAATCCCTAAATATCGTTTGATAGGCGCAATTAAAAAAAAGCGATTTTCAGTTCAGCTAGATCAGTGGTTCCCAACCTTTTCCCATGATCGCCCCCTTAAACAGGTTTCACCAGTTATGAATACTACAATCGCTCCCTCCTCCACCCAATTAAATTGAAACAATTAATGAATCTATACAAAAGGTAAGTATCCATATGTATTTATTTTTACATTTCGTAAAATGATAAATGGTTATATGTGTGTAAAAGAATTGTTAATGGCTTCCTTGGGCCTGGTGTCCCTCACATAATTTCTTTGTGTCTGGCTCAATGTTGGTTAATAACAACCTCAAATCCCCTCTTTCTATTATGTCGAGCCTATTTCTTTGTCTGTTTTTCAATATACACATAGAACTAAAACCTTTCTCCACTAGATATGTTGTGGGGAATGCCAATAATAATAATTTGATTGCATTCCACAAGATTGGATACACTTCTTTTATCCGCGGCCAAAATCTTTCGTACCACACTTCCGAAACAAACTTTCAATTTCAACATCATGTCTCAAATCAATCAAGTTTTCTTGAAGAGAAGGACATACCGTTGAAACTTCCACGCTGAAAGGATTGATAAACCAAGTTGGCACTTTCAGACTAGTCAAATCTTGGAATCGGGACTGCAGATCTTCTTCAAGCGTTTAAAGGTGAAGGCAGTATGTTTGAAGTTCCTCAGAATCAACACAAGAAGATTTCAAGTTGGGGAATTTGGTCAGATCTCTTCTCTGCATATTTTCTCTCATATAGTTTGTCAATGAATGCTCCGACTACTCCCTTCGCTTTGGCCATATTTATGTTCTTACCCTGTAGTTGCAGGTTCATTTCATTTTATTTTTGAAAAAGATCTGATAAGTAAGCGATGTCATTTCGCTTTTCTTGTAGTTCTGTACTCAGTGTGGGGTCAGTAGTATTTAGAAATTCAATAACAGTATCCATGAGGCTGAAGAACCGCCTTAAGCAATTGCCTTTAGAAAGCCAACGGACTTCCATATGTAGTAGCAATGTATTAAATATCTCATCATTTTCTTCACAAAGTGTACGAAATATTCGATCATTCTTTGGTTATTTATTTTATTTACCGCATCTATGACAAGTGGAAGAGAATCGTGCAACCTCCACTCCAATTCTTGGCAGCCAAATGCTCTCTGTGAATGACGCAGTAAACACACAAAATTCCAGGTACTGCTTGTTTCAGATGTGCAATAAATCCCCGATGGCATCCTGTCATTGCTGCTGCACCGTCAGTAGCACAGGCGATCATATTTAATAAGGGAATCTCTTTTTCCTCAAAAAATCTCTTAACGACCTCAAATATGGAAGATCCTTTTGTATCAGTAATCAGACTTCTAACAAACAGCATTTCCTTGGCCATTTCTCCATTGTCGTCAATGAATCGGACATATGACAGCAGCAAAGCTGTGCTGTCACTCAGGGTACTCTCGTCAAGTTGCACAGTAAACTCTCTGCTTTTCAATTTGTTGCAGAGAACATCTTCGACATTCGCTCCCATTTCATCAATCCTTCTGGAGACAGTATTATTGCTGAGAGGAACTGTATCTGTTACTTGGCCGGCCTAACTGGGTCCCAACATAGTATCAACTATCTCTTTGACAGCTGGGAGGATGAGTTCTTCTCCAATTGTGTGCGGCTTGGCACTTTTTGACTCACTGAACACAATGACTGTCAGTTGAAACAAAACAACTTTATATACCACAATACAAAACTCGGGAACGAAAGACTCCGCATTTGAAGCGACGACAACCTCGGCCGTTCGCTTTTTGTTCGAGTCAGATCGGCAGGAGCGGTACCTACTTCTCGTCATTCTTATTCCACTTTTCTCTCTTTCTCTTTTGTGCGGATGATCGCACAATACGAAAGCTCGATCAAAGGAAAATGCAGAATTCGTTATAATGTATAATTATAACGATAATGTATAGAATTAAATTGTATTATGATTCATAGCTCTCTGTGACTAGACGAGATGTTTGTGTTATTATTACCTGCATTGGTATACATATATCTACTTTTTATTATCTTATGGATATCCGATCGAAAGTATTGTATTTTTTTTCTCTTTTATTATTTTTCTCATTTACCCATTTCTCGTTTTCCGGATGCTAAACGCTCCCCTTATCGCTCCCTTTTCTCTGTCGCCCCCTTCGCTCTATCGCCCCCCTGAATATCTTAAATCGCCCCCCGGGGGGTGATCGCCCCCAGGTTGGGAATTACTGAGCTAGATCACTCCCTCACGGGCTCTGCACCAGCTATATTTCTATACTCTGAGGCTGAGATTTAGTCTACTACAATTTGGTGTTTTTATTTCGACTTGTAAGAAACTTTTCATCACCACGTAGCGCTACAGCCCTATATGGGTCTTGCTGACTGTACAACTTTTTTTCCAATTTTTTCGGTCTTCCATCAACCTAGGGTCAAATGGAATGTTCATTTTCCGGAGATCTGCTTGAATGTTATCTCTCCATCGCATTCTTGGACGTCCGAGTGGTCTTTTGCCTGTGGGAATCTCCTCCCTGTGCACGTGGCTTGCCCATCTTACTCGCTGTCATTTAATTTCTTCGACAATATCGGCGTCATTGTAGAGTGCCTTTAATTCGATATTGGTTCTGATCTTATATTGGTTTGTGGTGATGTCATGGTGAGGTTCGAAAATGTTTCTAAGTATTTTTCGTTTAAAGCGTCTGAGCTTTTCTTCGTTTGCTTTGGTCATGGTCCACGTTTTAGCATCCGTATGTTATTACAGGTCTGACGATGGATTTATAGATTTTGATCTTTGAACTTCTTGTAAGATTTTGCGATTTTATGAGCTTATCCAGTGCGAATAGACAGCGGTTTGCAGATTGGATTATGTCTTTTATTTCTTTAGTAACGTCGTTGTCAGCTGTGATTACGGCCCCCAGATACTTAAAACGATCTAATCATTCGAAATTGAAGGTGTTGACCGTCACATTTTGTCCTATTCTGTCTCTTCGTGTCGTTCTATTTATACACATATATTTCGGCTTCTCTTCATTCATCTTCAGCCCTACTTCACTTGTTGCTCCTACTTGAAAGAAGTAAGCCTGTAAGAAACTTTTGTCATGTAAGAAATATCTTATCGTTGTCAAGACAAGACACCAATCCAATATTTTCACAAGACCATACCCGAAAATAGACTTGGGTAGAGGATTCTTTGTCTACGATGGTCGAAACCCTCTGCAGAGCGACGAGGACCAGAAGGTGCTTCTTCTTCTTTGAGTACCGTGCCCAAGTTTTAGGCGTGGGTGGGTAGCTTCCATGACGATTTGGCGATATCGTTCTCGATCTTGCAAGACATGTAATAATTCATCTGCTGATAAGCAGTCCATTGACGAAGGTTTTGGAGCCATGAGTATTTCTTCCTACCAATTCCTCCTTTTCCGTCGATCTTTCCGTTAGGTATCAACTGCATTATCCTGTATCTGCTTCCTCTCATTATATGCCCCAGATATTCGAGTTTTTTTTTTATCATCAATAGAAGTCCATTTTTATCATCAACAGAAGGTGCTAAAACCCCTTTATTTCCGACGAGACGACACTCTGCGTCCCTGGCTGTTATAATAAAATAACACGTCTGAGTAAGCTAGCAGTGACCTCTATACGAAGCAACAAGAAGTCAAGAGACCTCTCTTCGATAGCGAATTAGGTGAAGCGCAAATCCAAAGCTTATTAGAAGCTATTGGACGGTGCTAAATACTATATTTCACTCTTTACTTGAAGAAAAGGCTTCCTTTCAGTTCAAAAGCTACCGTTGTTCTTCACGTGTTTCGAGTTACTAAACTCTCATCAGAAACGCCTATGGCTGTTTTAGTAGGAGTAGCCATAATTGTTTCCTCTAAATCTCACACAACTAATAATCAGGTACGAAAATCAAATTTTTTGTAAGCATTTTCCTCTTTCAGTTCAAATAGTACATAGTACTGATTGCATTCCCTTCTTTCATAAAAATACCAAAAAACACATAAAACCTAATTCATAATCACACAACTTTAAACTTTTTAGTTCCCACTGAACCGATTTATACATATAGGCGTCAGCGACAGTTCATTAAATGATCCACCTATTTCATTTAAATGAGTCAATTTACAGGAGGTAATTGGTTATTGACTTGACCAATTACTTTGTGATATCGTCTATAGTGCTTTCTATATGTTTTATTGTCAACTAATGAAATCCAAGTATTTGATTCACTGTGTTTGGTTCAAAGAATATTTCGAAGGTTGAAGGACGTCTAAAATTACTGCTTTTTGCGATTAGTCGATAACGAACCTGTCTTTAAAATGTATAAACTAGGTAAAAAATGAAAATAGAAACAGCTGTTTTATGATTTTGTATATTAATTAAAATATTTGTGGATATTGTTTGGTTATATTTTTTAATGTAATGTTAGTTCCGGTAATAGGAATTTTCATTCTGTTGTATATAATTTTGTTTTTATTAATTTCGTTACAGATATTTAACAGATATTTACTTTGGTAGTTATTATACATAGAAGTTTGTAGTTTGTTTTTCTTAGATATTTCGAATCCTTATAGCTGTGTTTTTTTAATTAGAAAAGTTGTTTTTGTTAGTGATGTATAGCCATATCAAAAATTAATAACAGAGGTAAAAAAAATTTTTATTTGGATTATGAATACTTGTGTGTAATGTGTTAGTGTACTTAAATGGCCTCATATTGGCAATTCTATTTTATTGGATTCTTTTTATCATTTTATTTACTGATTTTCATTTAATGAAACAACAAATCCTGAAGACATTGTTGAAAATTGAACTGATATTTTACCGAGGCTTAGGATTGAATTCAACTCGCACCGTGGTATCTTGCTATGCCGTGTCATGCACGTCATGTCATTGCAATTGTCGAAAATTCGCTTTGCCGTGTCATGTTGTACCAACTTGTTTTCTCATGTCATAGTCCCCTCTTAAATTTGGACGGCTTCTTGGTCTCTTGACGCCTCTTGGATACCACAGTGTAATTCTATTGGACCGCCTATTGTCAGTTCTTTTCGCTAAATGTCCCGCCCACTGCCATTTTATAGATTTAATTCTATAGATTTCTCCATTGACCTTTAGTGACTTTGAGTTTCGATATTATCTCTTAGTATCCATTTAGTGTCCAAGTTTCGCAGCCGTTTAGTATACAGTGATCAAATGTTTTTTTCTTCAGGTGGATTGACATCTTTGATTTGAATATAACTGCATTTCTACCAAAAGATGTCCAAGCTAGTTTCATTCTTATATTAATTTCTGGAGTTACGGAGCCAGATTTATGTATTATTTGTCCAAGGTATACATACTCGTCTACTGACTCAAGTGCAGTGTTGTTATTATTACATCTTGGACATCCACTAGCTGGTTGTACTTGGTTTTTGTTTTTATCAAGTTAATTTTTAGGACAACTTCATTGCTAACTGCGTTTAGGTCGCTTATAAATTCTTGTAATTCTGCAGAATTATTAGCAATCAGAACGATGTCGTCTGTAAATCTTAGATGGCTGAGGTATTCAATGGATATTTATTTGTTCTGTCAATTCATTTTGCTAAATATAATTTCTAAAGTTGCAGTGAAGAGCTTTGGTGATATTGCGTCTCCTTGTCGGACGCCTCTGGTGGTGGGAAATTCCGGAGTGTTTACATAAATGTTTACCTTAGTTTTTGCTTGTCTGTATATGTTTGGTCAAAGCTTCTATTACTGCCTTGGGATATATAGAATCGAAAGACTTCTCAAAATCTATGAAGGTTAATGCTAGTGGTATTTCATATTCTTCAGCTCTACTCATTAGTTCTCAAGTATATGAATATGATCTATGGTACTAAATCCGCTTGTTAATTTGTTGTTTATGATCTTTGTGAATATCTTGTATACGATTGAGGTCCTCATTTTGACGTCTTACTTCGCTGATTCCTATGACGTCCCATTTTATGTTTCTTTGTCTAGTTTTACAAGTCTGCTATGATTTGATAGCGAGCGACAATTATTTGTCGCTACATATAACGTTATTGTTTTATTTGGGTAGCGGTTTAGACAACGCAGATTCTTAGCACCCTCTGCCCTCCTGGCTTGATACCGAAAGCTCCCCATTTCGGGGCCATTTGGGCCTACGGAGAATGAGGGTCATGATTTAAATGTCTCGTTCATGTAAGGGGTTGTGAGACGTACCTTACCACGCTGCCTCAGTGCGAGTTGGTAAGGGTTCGCTGGTGTGTTCCGATATATCGTACTCTAACAATACGCCATATATTGCCGGGGAATTACGCGACTTATGTCTTCGTGGACATAGATATATATTTATATTAAATCTAGACCTAAGGATAATAGGGTAAGTCCGGGAGAGATGGGCCATCGGTATAGACGGGCCATTCGTCATATTGAAGATCCTCTGTTTATTGTGCAGTGCGACAACGTTGATTTATAACATTTAGTCAACGACAGACCCTGTGAACGTGGTCATTGTTGGTGAAATTTTTCCTTGGTGAATTTTCAAGTTGTGTAAGTTTTGACAAAAGGTAAGTTTTTTTTATAATTTATGTATTCAACTGTTATATTGAGATTAAACAACTGAACCCAACCTAAAATACCCTTATAAAATTTAAACTGTGTGTTCGATGGCGTGGCCCGTCTCTACCGAACCTTTGGGATAGACGGGCCACAGTGTATCGGTATAGATGGGCTAATAATAAGTATTGGGTTTGTATTATTCAACAATTTTTTTAATAATAAGTATTATTAGTTAATTTCTATATTGTTACAGGTTACAATATGCCTTCATATTATAAGCAGAAATCTACTGTTGAAAGAGGTAAATGGAGAGAAGAAGCACTACAAAATTAGTGCTGCATATTAAGAAATTGCAAAAGTATGGTTTTGCACCCACTTGTGACCATGTACGAACTGTGGCGTTTGCGTTAGCAGAAAAATTTAATATAAGCCACAAATTCAATAGAAACAACAATAAAGCTGGTTTTGACTGGTTTCAGTCTTTTTTACGGCGCCATCCAGACATATCAGTGCGAAAAGGTGAAGGAGTTTCTTTGGACAGGGCAAAAGGATTAAACCACGAGGTAGTTAAACAGTACTTCGATCTGCTGCTAAGTATTTTAACCAATAGTCAACTAATAAATAAGCCGGGGCATATTTTCAACGTAGACGAGACAGGTTTGCAGTTAAATAACAGGCCTGGACATGTACTCGCGTCTAAAGGATCCAAGAATGTCCCTGTTATAACATCAGGAGAGAAAGGAGAAACGATTTCTGTGATAAGCTGCTGCAATGCTGAGGGCGTATTTTTACCTCCGTATTCTATTTTTAAAGGAAAATTAGAATGCGCTGAAAACAATGAAATTATAATGTGCTTACCCAGTCATACCACGCATTTTCTGCATCCGTTGGACCGAGCTTTTTTCAAATCTTTAAAGGCTAATTTTTACTCGAGATGTCAAAACTATATCAGAAATAACCCAACAAGAAAAATTACACGTTACCAGTTTGGTGAGTTGTTAGGAAATGCGTGGAAAATCTCAGCAACGGTGAAAAATGGAACATCTGGATTTGTTGCCACAGGAATTGTAAAGCACGCTTTTTTGTCCACAAATGAGAGCTCCTCAGCTATACTAGAAGAACAAAGTAATACAGAAATAGATACTAAATATTTTAAATGAACCAGGTCCTTCACTTGCAGGCATTACTCTAGTCGTTGATGAAGAAACTGCAGCTGGTACGTCTAATGTTGAAGACTCAAGTGTAACACCTGGAAAAGTATTGGACACTTTATCGCCTGTACCCAAAATTGATGCTGCAAAAAAGAATGTAAGGGGCCGAGCAAGAAGAGTGGCGAAAATTCTTAATTCTGCAGACAAAATTCAAGAAAAGAAGATAAAGAAACAAGAATCAAAAAAGAAGACAGTTCCAAAGCAGCAAAACAAAGGGCGTCAATATAAAAAGTATGAGTTAGATTCGTCTGATGATGATATGAATGCAGATGTGCCAGTTTTAGATGACAGCGAAGACGAAGAATTTAATTTAATGAAATTAAAAAATGAATTTAATGAAAATGAGTGCATTGGTTGTGGTGAAGATTACAGCAAAACATCCAGAAAAGATGACTGGGTTCAATGTTTGATTTGCAAACACTGGTGCCATGACAACTGTACAAAATTTGAATTTCTTGTTACAATATTAATCTAAAAACAATAAAATATGCAAACCATTGTTTGTATCAGTCAATAATTAATAAGCACTGATACGGTTGTATTATAAAGTCTATAAAATATTGAAATGTAATTAAGTATTCAAACATCACATATATATTTATTATACCAGTCGTGTGAGTGTGATAAATTTCAAGTGTTCTTTCCTAATCTCAAAATTTTAATTTTAAGAGTTGGCCAGTCCTACTAAAGTAAGTATCGAATTTTCTTTCGCCGGTCAGTATTATATATCTTTATTATTGTTTTTGCCTTTATCCATATGCGGACCGGCATATCCAATTAGATTTCTCCTTGGAGGCCCAAGATTGGAACTAAAACAATGATAGTTGCTTGGTTCATAAGATCATAATAATATAACTCCCCTGTCCGATATATCCTAAGCGTCTCACCCAATGTTCTTTGTTCGTCCTTTTTTACTATTCTTCTTCTTCTTCTTCTTAGTCGTTAACCTGATGCAGGTATCGTGATATCATGAAGCTATTAGCTAAATTTCCCAATGTTCCTCCACGTTTTTCTATCTTCTGCCATTCTAGCACATTCTGACAATGGAGCGCCAATGGTAGCAACAATATGGTCCGTGTATCGTGTGGGAGATCTACCTCTATTTCTTTTGCCTTCTACTTTTCCCTGGATGGTAAGTTTTTCAAGACCATTTCTTCGAAGGACATGTCCAAAATAGCTTATTATTTGTTCTGATATTTGTGTTCTTAGTCTTTTCTTTATGTTTAGCTGGTCCAGTATGAATTCATTTGTTCTTCGGGCCACCCATGGTATTCTCAGCATTCGTCTCCAGCAGTACATCTCAAATACATCTATGTTCTTTTTGTCTTTCTCAGTAAGGGTCCAGCATTCCGATGCATAAGTAAAAACTGGAAAAACTAGACTTCTTACTAGTCTCATTTTTGTATCAGTAGTTATTTCATGGCTTGTCCAAATTTTTGTTAATTTTGCCATAGCGCTTTTTGCGATTGCTGACCGCCGCTTTATTTCTTCAGTACAGCCTCCTTTGTTGGTTATTAATGAGCCCAGGTACACAAATTTATCTACAACAGCGATATTGTTTATCATGACCAGATGATTTTGATTGTTGTTAGCTCTGTCAATTATCATGATTCTCGTTTTATCTCTGTTTATTTTAAGGCCCATCATTAAGCTTACGTCTTCTATCCGTTGTAGCAGGTGAATCAATTCAGCTTCAGAACTAGCGAGGATAGTAGTATCATCTGCATATCTCAAGTTGCAAATCTTCTTCCCGCCAATGGTGATGCCACCGTTCCAGTCCTCAGTAGCTTTCCGCATTATCCATTCACCATAGATGTTAAATAGAATTGGGCTTAGTATGCAGCTCGTGAAATCGTAAAATCAGAAATTTTTTGTATTAGTGATTACCATGTTTAAACCAACTCCCTCATTTAGCAACAATTGGAGCCACCCTTAGACTTCCCTTTATTTACGCACAGTTAATTTAATCCTTTTTTGTAACTACAATCATCAATCTAAGCTTTCTCATTTCCGCCACATGCATTCGTGGTTCCTATTTCTCTTTAACTGTTTAACATTAAGTCCGTACATTACATCTTCAATTTACTCTTGAAAAACACTATCTTTTACACTATTTACGTAAAGAAAAGACGTTGAAATGAAAGTAGACGATCTCTTTTCTTTTCAATTTAAACTTCACCATCGTTTGACAATTTTATCTGTAAAGATATTTCATTTGGACCAAAAACATTTTGGTTCTTTCCAAAATCTTATTGGACGTCTATGTGATATGCTTTATTCTTCTATATCATCATCGTCAGTTTGAGAGAGTACCTGAGACTCCCCACTTAAATTTCTTGTTGAGTTTGTAGTGGCCTGGACAGTATTTTACGAGTTAATTTTAAAAAGTATCATTGTTAACTGAATTATCGAGCATAGTGATAACAAATGTAATACTTTCTTAACTATGGTTATTGAATACTGTTTTAATTTGAATACAATATCTTTCCACATAAGTTTTCTTCCTAACGGATGTTCCGTATATCCTTTACTGCTTAAAATTCGTACAATCTTTGCTTTTCACCATGAAACCTTTATGCTTCTCTAATCTTTAACTAAAACAAAATCTTCCGCTGCGAACTCCACCTCTCTTACATCCTTCTACTATTTCTTATTAGTTCTTTGTTGCGCGTACATCAAGGCATGATACTATAACTAACAAGAGAAGTCAACGCGCATGTTCTTTCATCTCTCTCGCACACCTGTGACGTAACTCCGAGACAACTTTAATGATGCCAAGTTAAATGCTCTATCTGTTGCTATCCTGTGTGATTCAAAACGTAGTAAATGAGATTTTTATTTATTCATTGATGTAGTAAAGACTTTGTATATTATATTGTTATATAAATTTTGTGGTGAAAACATTCAATTTACTGTGTTAATATCACCTAATTTATATATCGTACGCAACTTCCTCTCGACTACCTGTAGCTATTTTATAAAGAAGACTAATTATTTGGTTGCCATAATGTATTGTGCAGTGGTAGGTTGTTTAAACAATTATAATAAAAAAAGTAAATCTTTTTCGAAGTGTCGTTTTTTTGTGTTTCCTAGAGACAAACAAATGCGTAAAGTATGGGTCTTCAAGTGTTTTCAGCGAGACAAATTTAATGTAGAAACCGCGAGAATATGATCAAAACATTTTACAGAAGCTGACTATTGTTTAAAAGAAAAACTATAGTGGAATATCACTACTAATAGTATAATTAATTATGAAATTGTCACTGAAGAGATCTTTTTCTCGCTATACCTTCCTAGTGGTGATACAGAAATTAACCCTGAAGATTTAATTGGCAGTCATCAAGATTTTATTAATTCTAATAATTAATTAATTCTATTAATTATAATAATTTTTATATTTTAGTAATATAAAAGACCTGGAATGGGGTGGATTGGAAAATTTAGGCGGTTTCATTGCATTTAAATTACAAAAAAAAAAGAAATACTTGGATATATTCCGGACGCTAACGATAAATTGTTTACTTGGGTAAACCACGTTTCTAAGGGTGGTTTACTCAAACCAACACTGGAATTTGTAACTAAATATAGTGAACTGGGACATATTTTTCATAGTTATAAGGGCAACAAATTAAAAATAACTAAAAATTATTTAAAAAACTCCAATTCCAATACCAACTCCAATTGAAGCAATGAAAAGAAAGAAAAGTACAAAATAACTTTTTTGTACTTGTTTAAAGATTTTATCATCACAATGAGATAGATTTAGTGAAACATTTATGACCTGAACCGGAAAAAATAGTATTTTTTTCTGTAAAACTTAATAAGTTTCAACACTTTATAACTTCTTTTCATAGTTTTGACGTGACAACGTCTTAAATTAGGTTGTGGCTCGGAGTCATTCATGAAAAAGTGTAACGCCCGCTCACGTCTGTTACGATGAGTCACCGAACGAGAGAGAGGCCCGCCGGACCGGCGAATGCCTTGCGTCTCTCTCCCACTCAAACAGGATCGGTCCGCTGCGCGCGCAGCACTAGAGAATTAGGCGCGTTGAATCGGTGCGTGCTTGTGTCTCTGTCTTTCTCGAGCGTTCTTGGCGTTCAAGACACATTACAGCAGAAACACTTCCTTTCATTTCATATTTCTCCTATCATCGTCCTATCCTCAACAAAATCACTCAAATAGAAATTAGTTAAGTTTAAGTTTACATGTACAATGTTTTAGTAAACAAAATATATTTCTATAGTTAAAATTTGTGCAATTCTTATTTTCATTCAATTCCTTGTTCCTATTGTGCAATTTAATAATATTCATATCAATAAATATTCTACCGAGAAAAAGACGTTGTCACGTAAAATCTTCGCCCGTAAAACCGACTTTACAGGCAACCGATTTTTTTACTCTAATAATATCCTTTTTTGATTCAATACAGATTATCATGAAAAATATATACTCTGTATTTATTCCCACAGTAAGCACCAATCATAACGTTTTTATGCGTGAAAACAAAAAGACGGAAAAACATTTTTACAGGCCAGTGTAACGTAAAAACTGTTAAAGCAGATAATATCTTTAAATAAAACGTAAAACGTATTGTTTTTTAAGGGCATCTTATTTCTTTTTATTCCTTACAAAGCACAGTGGAAAGATGAACTGGTGGATCCTGGGTTGGTGGTCCATTACATTTTTGGTGGGTGCGGCTTGGAGCCAACCGGAAGAAGATCGAGTGCTTCATAAGTAAGTTTAACATTTATGATTTGGAATATTGTTCTAAAGCTATTTTTGACATTTTAATATTATCTATCATCTTTAATACCAAAGTGTTAGTTTAAAGTCATTTTATTTTGACGTTTCGGATTGTTTCTTCTATTAAAAAATCGGAATATTTCTACCTAGGACTCTTTTCGGTAATCTTCCGGGCATCCGTTTCCATTACATTCCCATTACCGGACCAGCAAAGTCTCTGAAGTTCAACGAAGCTTGAAATCGGTGCCTCTTCATTTTTGAGTCGTAAAATTACCTTGGAGTTACAATTACTAAAGAGTGCTCTAGTGAAACTTAGATTAAGAAACTAATTGAAGAAGATAAGTAGGTGATACAAAAACAACTAATTTGCGGGTTGGTAGACAATATACAACAATCAGAATCTACAAGATCGTAGTCGAAAGCATCGCAACTTATGAAGCTGAGGTCTGATGAATGACAGAATGTTTAAAAAAGAAGCTACTGTCAATAAAAATGGGGTTTTAGAGTTATTGTTGAAGGTTAACACTACACGACAAAATAAGAAATGACGAGATTTGGAAAAGAATAGATATTGAAACAGCAATAATTAACACAATTGAAGCCAAAAATTTGAGATGGTACATGCATGTAAGACGGATCAATTCAAATAGTTGGTGAAATTAACCCATTAAGACCGAAAATATATTTTTTAAGATTGAAATATATTTTTGTATTTAATCATTATAAATAAGGCAGAAATAGTACAACAAATTATTTTTTGGTTTTGGTTTTTGAGATATTTACTGATACAATATGGGGCACGTAAACATTTAGAGACATTTGTATTGCAAAACTGTTTGTGTTACATCCATACAAACAAGGCAAAGTCCAACGTTACATTTCTGACACATTGTTTTTCCAAAAGAGCTACATTAAATTTAATTAAATATACTTATACTATTGCTCGTCTGAAATTCAATGATAATATCTTATTATTCATACTGTAATATAGGCATTTTGAATTGCTGCATCGAAAAACCATGTAAAAATTTGGAAGAGACACGGATAAAGCAACAACGATCCTATAATAAACTGGATATGGATTTTATTAGAAACAATAGCCAGATGATTCCAAACAATTTAGAGAGCAATTTTGAGAATTATGAACAACAACAATCCATCGAGGATCCTTGGAACCAAATCAAAACGATTATAAGCAAATCCAAACTTAAAAGAGAACAGTCAAAAAAAGCAACAGTGGATGAACGATAAGATTTTGAACTTGATGGAAAAAAGACGCAATTTTAAGAACCAAAACGTCGAAATGTATAAAGTATATAATAAAGAGATAAGGACTAAAATAAGAGCTGCAAAACAAACATACTTCGAAAACAAATATTTAGAAATTGAAGAATTACAGGGAAAACATGATTCATTTAATATGTATAAAAAAATAATAGAAGTGACAGGTCAGAACAAAAAATAAAAATCGTTGATAGAGACGGAAAACTGATTATCACTAATTTGCATAAAATAGACAGATGAAAAAAGTATATTGAGGAACTTTTTAGTAATGAAAGGCCCGAGCTTGACAATAACGAAGTAGTTACAGGACCTGACATAACTATGGACGAAATTGAACAAGCAATACCATTAGCAAAGACCCGAAAGCGACGGGACCAGATGAAATATCGAGTGAAATAATAAAGCTCTTCGAAAGTTTAGGTAAAATATCTCTCCTTCATCTGTTTAATAGAATTTATAAAACTGGCTATATTCCAACGGATTGGCGGCTGTCGACTTTTGTGACGATACCGAAAAAAGCAAATGCAAAAAGATGTAGTGACTACCGAACCATCAGCTTGATGAGTCATGTTTTAAAGATATTTCTACGAATTTTGCACTCTAGGATGTACCAAAAAATAGAATAACAACTTGGTGACACACAGTTTGGATTCCGCAATAACCTTGGAACAAGAGAAGCACTATTTAGTATTCAGGTTATGGTACAGAGATGCAAAGATGTCGAACATCCAGTTTATATGTGTTTTATTGACTTTGAGAATATTGAAAGTCTGGTATTTTAACATTGTGAACCAGAGTAGAACACTCTCTTCAATGTCATGAATAACGATACTGTAAATATGTTTAATTTGTATAATTCAAGCGTTTTACCGTTGATTGAAATATTATAGTGTTTTCCAATATTTTAATCCAACGGTTTTACTCATACTCAATTCATTTTCAATAATTCTATATTTTTACACGTCACATCAATGAAGTACTGCAATTTAATTGATTTAATTTACATAATTATGTTGATGAAATTTTCTCTCAGGGTTTAATAATTTCTTATTTGTTTTTCCCAGGACATCTGAGGTATCAAAAAAAGAGAATTTTGCAGCAGAAAGATCAGTGCCTCTTGGTCTTAGTGATGACGAAATAAGTAAGTATAAAATAAAACTTTGTTTTTAGTAGGACAAATAATTTACTTTGGAATAATACAATGAAATTATTGTGGAAGTTGGGCAGAAATTGAATTGGATGATTAATAAATCCAAGAAATAACGATCCAGAAGTAAAAGACTAAAGATCTAAATTTTCGGATTATAGATTCAGACTATAATAATATATTGTTTTATTATTAGTACAAAACAATACTTTTTGTGGCGAAGCTGTACGTTTAAGCCGAGGCACAAAAAGTCTTTTTTACTCGAATAGAACATTTTTTTTTTCAAAAGTCGCAAATAATTTTTGTTACTATGGTTACTTCTATTGATTGTAACTTTGACAAATAAGAAAAATCACCGAGTTTTGCGATACTCATTAAGTAGTGAACGCTGCTGCTCATTGTCGAACAAAAATTAGAGTATTATGTCTGATTTCGAAGATTCCGCGGCATCGCTTATTCCTCCAGATATTTTATGTGCTGGAAAGCATTAAATAACATATTAATTTCTTTTAAAAAACAACATTTTTACATTGTCAACCACATCAAAAAAACAAATACTTTTGTGACGTTTGAAAAAAAAACGTTTTGTTCATTTATTTCAACCAGTACACCTTAGACCTTAACTATGTAAAGATATTAATTTAATTGACTTTTTTTAATCTATAACACGCCACTTAACTTTCAGAAACAATACAAAGAGAATTTGCCAAACTAATGGGTCTACATCACTATAAAGAGGTAGATGCAGAGACATTCGGAGCTCTTTTAAAATCGGTGTTGGATGCTAGAAATAGTACATATTAAACTCTGATAAAACCGCTGAAAAATAAATAGTAAAAAGCATAGTAACTGTTGTTTTTTTTTATGAAGAACGATGATATTTTGTTATTTACTATATTTCTTCTTCTTCTTCTTCTTCATCCTCTTTATAAGCAATTCTGCTTGTTCATTCGCATTAATACCTCTATGGAAGGTTGTCACTTCACCTTTTGCTTAATCGTCCGATACTTCTGCTGCCGATTGGTGACTTAGCTCTTGCTATTTTGACGACACGGTCCCCTCCATTCTGCTTATGTGGTTATTCCATTCTTTTTTTCTATTTTGTGTCCATTCATTTATACACTGTACGTTATATGAGGCGCACCGTGGACAAACGGCGAATACGCCAAATGGGCATTTTGAGAAAAACGCGATTAAAGTTGAAAAAGTGTTTTTAATTCAATAAGGGCGAATATACACGTCATCAAAATTTTGTAATGCGGTTAGGTAAAAACTATTTTTTTTATAAAAAGTTTTGCTTGTTAAGCAAATAAGATCACCCCATCTAAACCAAAATTATAATTCAGGATATTGAAAAAAGTTTTATTCAAAGGATATGATATGAAAAACATTTTTTAATTAAAAATTGTTCTGTTTAAGATAAATCAAAAACTAAAAAAACACCAAACAATAAATTATTAATTCAAGCAAAAATCCATAACATCATCCTGACTTTCTCCAGTTAGCGTTGCCAAATTGGTTTGTGATTCTTGGAGAGAGATCAGCTCATCAAAGAAACTCCTATGATGAAGCGGTATGTATGGAAGAAGTGACTTGATGTCTTTTATTTTTTCCTCTGAAAGTTTTATAGGCTGTTGGTATTTAGGAGACAAAACTGCGGCAGATAAATCAAACAAATGGCGTTGATATTCTCCTACTTTTCCTTTCTGCAAAACAACTTGTTCGGACAAAACATTTTGGTACGATGGTTGTATGGAAAACCCCTTGTTTGAACAACTTGGAGTAAAGAAATACTTTACCATCTTTAAAACTAGCAGTTGATTTTCTTTTTGTAATTAACTTCTGAAGAGCAGTGAAATTAAAAAATATTGATGATGTCATTTTTACTACTTTGAATGGTCTGACCTTCCTTGATGAACGAATTAAGTCAATATAGTGGTCTTCAGAATAAACATCAATATTTCGAAGCCTTAACTCAATGTGACCAAAATCCCTGTCACAAGGTAAATATGAATGTCCAGGAATCATAAAGTAATGTTCTATGAAATCAAATTTTAATTCATGAATTTTTTTCAAACAAGCTAAAACAATGTTCATATTTTTGTTCTGGCCGCCACAATTGTGACTAAATACACAACTTTTTTGACTTGATGATCCATAGAATCAAAGTAATGGGACAAGCAGCTTGCTATTTCACATAAACCGCGACCTCCAGTACTTTCATTCCACATGTACATAACACATTTTCCAGATTTAACATCATGGACTGCAAAATTGTAGGTCCAAAGCTTCCTTTTGTAATACTGTACAGATGTCGTCAGTTTAGGGGTAGGGAGAGTTTGCTGTAGATCTATACAAATTGCTAAAACTGAGTCTTCATTATTACTTTTATAACTTTTAAGTATTTTTTGAACTGCTTTGGCTCGTCTTAAATGAAGTTCCTTGGCAACTTGTAATTGGTTACGTTGTAAATCATCACAATTTGAAAGTTCCATATCTGTTTTGTCACAAAAATTACAAGTATCCGACTTAGGAGGGTTGAAACCAATATTGAATTTTTTATTAAATGTGTCACGATAGAACCGTGAGCTGACAGGTTCAATTAAAGGTTGATTTTCTGTCATCCACTCACAGTACAGGTCATACAACTTGTTTATGTTTAAGTCTGTGGAAAGGTACTTTCGGTAAGGGCTTTTTGCTCTGCTGTAATGGCTTGAACATTTGGGTAAACTATTTACATGTAACATTACAGTTTCTTTCATTTATACACTTACTTTGTTAACTGGATTTTTATTTCCTCTTCTGTCCAATTCTACAGTACCTACCACTTGTGGATACTTTATTCAAAACAGTTCGAACCCTCTTTTCAGTGACACCATGAATCGCATAGAATGCTTTTCTGCAGACTTTAAATTCATTGCTTTCAAAAAGTACACTGTACTCAATACTACGTAACTTTCGACTAGGTCGATTTTTAATGCGACAACGGTTGACAGAAACAGATTTCACTCTTTTAGATAAGTAAGTGTTTTGTAGGTTATACTCAGATAATTCCCAAAAGTTTTTAAAAATTATACTAATTTTCTCCAAACCTACTTTCTCAAAACATCCACAGGAACAGGGACTTCCCACAGTCCGCTTAGGCACAAGTTTTCTGTTTTTAATGGTGCTGTATTCTTCACCTGAGTTTCTTTTAACTTTATTCACATTCTTTTGCCACGTGTCTTCAGTTTTCGACCTTTTTCTAGTGTAGCCTTTGTTTTGGTCTTCTGTAAACTCGCTTTCTGACATTGTAGCAGTAAAATTTTAACTTTATTAGTAAAGTAACTCAAACTATTCAAACTAATCAAAATAAAAACTACTTGTTTTGACAAGCAAAACGACACTGTAGCTTAAAACGGTAAAAATAAGACGGAAATCACGGAAATTTTATTCAGAAATTTGGCAAGACAGAAGTGGGAGGGGTAGCTGTGTACCGACGTAGCGGTGGCGTATTCGCCGTTGTTCCACGGAACATTTACCATACTTTTTAAGATTCATACAGTTTGCTTCCGTTAAGTCAACCTATTATAGTTCTGAATAGAAAGGACGAATAAACCATGTTATGGTGGTACATTGTTCGAATAATGATCAGGCTATCCATTGCATTAAAAAAAAAACTGTAACTGGCGTATTCGCCCTTTTTCCTCGGAGCGCCTCATATTTTCTTCTAATGTCTTCACTTCTCTTTCGATCTCTCAGCGTATTTGCTGTAATTCTTCTCAGTACTCTCATCTCTGTGGTTTCCAGCAGCCTTTGCATTGTGGCTGTGTCGGGTCTTGTTTCTGAGGTATATATCATTATTGATCTTACGCTGGCTTTATAAATTCTTGACTTCATCTCAGAGTTATTGTATATGTTTGGCCATATAGTGTTATTAAGACATCCTGCTAGTCTATTTGCTCTTTGTACTTGATCTCTCAGTTCTTTGTCCAGGTCTCCATAGCTAAACAGTGTAATTCCTAGGTATTTTATTTCCATTACTTTCCAGTAGTAGTCTTTGCAGACCAGTCTTTGCAGACTATCTTCATCTAGGCTATCAATATTGCGTCGTATGCTTTACAGAGTATTTTTATTTCTTTGTTTCCCATTCTGTATTCTCTTCCTTTGTTAACGCTTTTGATGATTTCATACATGATTAAATTGAAGAGCATGGGACTGAATGAATCCATTTGTCTTATTCTGCTGCCTATTTCTATAGGTTCTGTAAGTTGTCCATCTATTCTGACTTCCACATTGTTGTTTTGGTAGATGTTTTTGACAGTCTTTATAATATTTACTTCTTTATTATACAGAAGATGGATTACATCTTTGAGTCTTATTCTGTCAAACGCTTTCGTTAGGTCAACTAGACACAAAAATTATGGTCTATTATACTCTAGTGATTTCTCAGTAATTTGCTTTATAACGAATATTTCATCTGTACATGACCTTTCACTAGCGTAGTATTTAACAAGTTTATACCTCTGTAGTTTTCTGACTGTTTTTTATCTCGTTCTTTGAATAGTAGAATTAGTTCGCTTGTCTTCATTCTTCCGGTATTTTATTGTGTTTAATAATTTTATTAATTAATGTTGTTAATTGTTCTGTCATTGCTGCTCTACAATATTTCAGAAATTTGTTTGGTATTCCGTCTTTACTTGCTGCTTTCCTGTCTTTAGGTTTTCAAGTATATTCCGAACTTCCTGTACATTTATATTAAGTTGTACATTTGTGGTAATTTCTGGTGTTTCCGGTTCTAGCGTCGTTTGTTCTTAACTTTTACACTTTTCATTTTTCAGAGGTATATTTACATTCCTGTACTTGGTGTAAAAATTTTCTGTGTACTAACAGGGCGACTCCTTCTTTGGCTCTGGTTTCTTTCGCAACATTTCCTGCCCCCTCTTATCTCCTAAATACATATATAGAAAACCAATCATCAGCCACTTTAGTTACGTTGGAATCTGGAACGCCACAAACACCTTCACCATCCAAAACCGAAAACAAGGCAAAAATCCAAAAAGAGGTGGTTCTTGTCTTCAAGCTATCAAGAAATATAGCGCTGCAAATTACGAAGTAGGTGCGGAAAAAGTTGCACCGTTCATCAAATAATATTTAAAAGCTGCCGTTGCTACTGAATCGTTGGTGTAAATACAGGGAAATTGAGCGTCAGGATCTTCAAGATACCGTCTATATCATCCTGTTCTGGATCTACAAAGCCTAGTTTAGGAGAAAAATGAAAGCTGGAGGAACAACTAAACCGAAAAAAACTGCCACCGCCGCGCCAAACGTTCTGCTACCAGCGAGAAGGCAAAATCTGTAAAGAAAGTGACTAAAGCTAAAGAAGCGGCATCAAAGACAGAGAAAAAGCCGGCCAAGGCGAAGAAAGTTGAAAAGAAGTCAGATCCTGGAACTGCGTCATCTTCATTTCCAGTTCCGACTTCCGCAGAGGCCAAAGTAAAAACACCTACCAATACTAATAAATCAAATAAAGGCAGTCCTACGAAAAAACCAAAGGCACCTAATCCAAAAACCGCCAAGGCTACCGCAAGTTCACCAAAAGGCTAGAAAAGCTGCTATTCGTAAAAAAAAGTAATTTAATTGATTAATATCTTCAAATTGTTAAACCAAATGTAGTCTTTAAAATTCCTATATTCTCTATATATTCTCTATATTCCTGAGTTCCTATAAAAATTTAATTGAGTGTGAAAAAATAAAACGAAAAGCAGATCAAGATAAAGTGGCAAATCAAATGAAAATAACATTGGAAACATTTTTAACTGTAGATGGAGAACAATCGTCATCATTTTAACAAAATTTCACCTGTTTAAACTCCAGAAACATCATTTGTGTCCGAAACTATTCTGCAAAAAAACCAGCAGGAAAACCAACCAATTCCGATTGTGAAGATGAAATAAAAGAAGAAAATATAATAAATCCGTAAAATAATTTTTCGAAACCAAATTCAGATTTCTGCTTTAATCTGTGCCTTCTAAAAATTGCAAGGCAAAACAGACGTTAATAAAGATGTAATTAAATACATGGGGAATATAAAATTGCATTCCACAATATATCTCCTCAACTAAGCATAAATCTTTAGCGAGTGGGTTTTTAGTACTCACAAAGAGTATACCGGAATAAAAGGAAAAAGACAGAGCGTCTTTGAATAGCCGTTATGAAGATCCATTTTAGGGTGAAATACGTATAAGCGGATATACAGACGCACTATATGTGAAATCAAATCTTAACTGTCTTTTTCCTTTTAAGAAAATATAAATTTAAACCAATTTAAAAGTAATGATAAAACTAAGAGTTTTATAAACGACATTGCATTATGGCCAGATACTTAGCAGACGCCATGCAAGAGTATTGTATAAAAAAATCCACTACAATTAATTAATAAATCTTTGGAATTATCTTCTATTCGATATAACGAAGGGTAATACACAAATGGGATTTAGGTAAGGACTGGGAACACGAGATGCACTGTTTGCAGTAAGTGTTCTTTCGCAGAGATGCTTAGATATAAATCAGAAAGTATATGCCTGTTTCATAAATTTTAAGAAGGTATTTGACAGAGTGCAGCATAATCGGCATAAAGAAATTTTAGTAAATAAAAACATAGACAGTAGAGACATTAGAAACATATGTAACCTCTATTGGAACCAAATCACCCAAATATTTTATCACCCTTGTTATTCAATTTATACAGTGAAGCCATCTCAGAATTAGCGCTTGCCGAAGTCAGTGAGGGCCTTATAATAAACGGTGAGCCACTTAATAACATAAGATATGCTGACGACACCGTCCTTCTGGCAGGAACACTAGAAGAACTGCAACACCTTGCTGAACAACTTAATATATATTGCAACGATTATGGACTAAAAATAAATTTAAAGAAAACCATGTTCATGATATTTATAAAAGCACAAAACATCAAAGTTAAGCTAGTACTAGATAATACAGAAATTGAACAAATATCTTCCTACAAATACCTTGGAGCATGGATCACAGAAGATACTGATCAGAGAAAGGAAATAAGATGCCGCATTGAAATTGCATGGTCAACTTTTAATAGAATGAGAAAACTTTTTTGTAATCGCAATATCAATATATCGCTCCGGATAAGAATGCTTTGATGTTATATTTTCTCTACCCTTTTGTATGGGGTTGAAGCTTGAAACAGTTGAACATTAAAAAGCTAGAAGCATTCGAAATGTGGTGTTACCGACGTATTTTGAAAATATCATGGATGGATCGCAAAACAAACGAACAAGTTCTCGAACAACTAGGAAAACAATGCGAAGTTTTAAATTCCATAAAAATAAGGAACTTGGAATACTTGGGGCACATCATGAGTGGTGAAAAATACGAACTACTAAGGAATATAATGCAGGGTAAAATCAAAGGCAGAAGAAGCGTAGGAAGACGTAAAATCTCGTGGCTACGCGTAACCAACAAAATTATAATTGCCAGAATGATTTCCATTCTCCGATAGGAGCGGAACTTGAAGAAGAAGAAGAAGGGTCAAAATAAATCACAAGAAAATTAGCTATTGCCTCGTTCTTCTGAAAAATGAATACCGGTGAAAAAGTTAAATGAGATTGGTTGGATTATACGGAACTCAACAACTTACTGTACTAATAGGTCTGTAAATTATTTTCCAAGGAAACAACGCTAATGACAAAACGGACGAATGATTGAAAAAATGTATATACAAAATTGTCAGAACATGGAAACTTTACCGACCACATTACCTGCTGTGAGTAACATTAAATTTAAAACAATTTTCATGAAAGTGATGTTAGTGACTCTCCAATGGACGAATAACAATGTTATGAACAAGATTTAAATCTAGCCGAACTAAAAAATTAAGTATTACAATTTAAGACTTTTATAAGTAAAGAAAATATTATTTCGCATATCCATGTGGTTATTTGTTAAGAAAAATAATATTATTGCCACTTTTCCAAATTTAAACACAATTCTAAAAAAATTTTTAAACAGTCCAATTTTTGCTCAGAATCTGATAATTAAATACAACTACATTCTATATGCCTTGAAACCAAACTACAGTAGGCGCCAGTTACGAAAATCCAGCGCAAATCATTATTTTCCAGTTCTTACCGATTCGATCCGAGCGCCTTGTTTACATATTTATCCACGCTGTCAGTAGCGCAGCAGCAACTGATCGGTGCTGTGAATGGTAAATATTTACATTAAACGGATTTGCCAAAAATCGCGGTTTTTTTTTTGGACTTAGCCTAAAAATGCGAGAAAAGGCCAAATTTTAATAATTGCGATGCAGAAAGTTAATAAAAGTATGAATTAAGATAAAAAAAATAAAAGTGGAATAAAAAGCGGTAGATCATTAAAAATGGACAGTACAAACAACTACTAAAATAGTAAATTATCATAATAATATGACATGTAATTATCAACAACTCGGCAGAAGTTGATGCGGCAGAATTGTACAATTCTACCGCAGCTTTAAAAAAATGGTGCAGCCTCTCCATGTGGTCAGGATATCTCCTCTTGAAGTAATATTGGGCGAGGTATCCAATAAAATGTTCCTGCCTGACGCTATATTTGGGAATACTACTGCGAACTTCCCGCCAACCTCTCAATGTTATTGGTGTGTGTGTGCCAGTATCAGGGTCGACAAAATGCTTGGAATGATTCACAGTTTGATGTTTAAATCCTTCATGGGCCAAACAATTATATGATTTCCAACAATCGCTATAAATGGTTGTCCCAGGAAGAATCCATTCGCGAATTATTCCGAGCAAAGTATCGGCATCCCTTCTATCAACAGGAATAACGAAAAAGTTTCCAGTGTTTCGCTCGTATCCTCCAAATATCCATTGGCCAGTATACAGACGTCCTCTATTATACTTTCTCCTCCCAAACTTTGCCTCGTCGATCTCTACAACAGTATTATTTCCTCCCAGCTTTGTAGAGTTGTTTTTAGCGAAACTAATAAACACTTCTCTACAATAACTGTACCAATTTACCATTGTAGAAGACGATATCCCTTACTCACTCTCCACAAGAGATTGTCGTGGAGGCTTAAGATGCAATAAAGCCGACACCAGAAGAAAAATTTTGTCCAATGGCAATCTAGAATGTTCAAAAAACGTACCTTTTCTTACTTTCACACTTTTTAGGAGCTTTTTTCTTCAATATGACTTTTTTATTGCATCTAAAAGTCATTTTGCTGTCCATTTTTAAGGTATTTCTGCACCGGCACACTATCACCTTCAAAACACCGTGTTTGAAATAAAAATCCATAAGTCTGCCTTCATTTTTGGCCACAAAACCACTTTCAAAGATGCCCACGCTACAACCAACACACGCCATTTTTTTTAAAGCCTTTCACGTTTTCGCAATGACAATTTTTGAAGAAATGCTACTTTTGCGCACCCCTTAGTTAAGGGTAGAAACATGATTGCGAAGTTTCGATGTTCGCAGAAATATTTCCATACCATATAATTTGTTTAGACATATATTTACGTCTTCTTCTTCTTCAAGTACCCTGTCCGTTGCGAACGTTGGCTATTAACATGGCAATTCTGATCTTATTTGCGGCGCTTCTGAATAGTTCGACCGATGTGAGCCCGAACCACTTCCTCAGATTTTGGAGCCACGAGTGTCTTCTCCTGCCTGGCCCTCGCTTACTGTCTATTTTTCCCTGGACAATCAATTGCAGTAGACGGTACTTATCGTGTCTCTGGCCTAGATATTCAAGCTTTCTTTGTTTAATTGTATTCACGATTTCTTTCTCCTTTCCGATTCTTTGGATTACCTCTGTGTTGGTGACATGTTCGGTCCAGGATATACGAAGAATGCGTCGGTACACCCACATTTCGAATGCTTCTAGTTTTCTCGTGAGCGTCTCCGTCAGCGTCCAGGCCTCCACACCATACAGTAAGATCGGAAAAATGTAGCATTTAACTAGACGTAGTTTTAGGGGAAGAGACAAATCCCTGCTTATGAGGAGCTTTTTCATATTGCTAAATGCTGCTCTAGCTCGTTCTATTCTCGCCTTAATTTCTGTGGCCTGTTCCCATTTTGCATTTACGTTGGTGCCAAGGTACAAATTTACATATATTTACGTACAAATCTATAAACATGTTAAAAACAAAACATTTACATTAATTTCAGTTCAAAAGCCAACCATAGATCAATTTTCGCTAATATATTAATACATATTAATAAAAAAAATATTGGTATTTCCTTATTTATGATTGTTTGATGATTTACATGGCAACAGCGCGAAGAGCAAATTGAAGTTAGCTACAGTATAATAATTATATTATAATTTTCTGAAATTGCCCAATATAAATTATCCCAACCAAATCACTTAATAACTTTAAAAAACAACAAACCTAACCCAACCTAACCACTTAATAAACAATATTTATATTTAAATAACAAATTCTTTATTTTCCAACAATGTAAGACTTTTACAACTAAGGCATGCCAGCCAAGGCTAAGCACATTGAATGAAAAAAAGAAAGAAATCAGACAAAAATAAGCAATATGTTTCATTAATAATATATTAGGTAGAAATAAATCACGCCATTGTCTACCTCTTCCTATATGGCGTTTACAGTACCAAACGCAAAATATGTGTCATGACTGAAAAATAGGCCCGGAATTACAATGTTGCCTAGGGCTTGATTTAGCCTTAGTCCGCCACTGATCTTTATAGATTTTTTTGACGTACAGTTACAAATAATATTCTTCGACGCATCTATTGAAAATAATACTCTTTGTCGCTTTTTTTGAAGTTCGTTTCGTAGGCACTAGAGATATATTTTCGGCTTTAGTTTATTCATTATGAACTTCGACATTATTTTAGAACTGGCACTCAGTAGTGTTTGTCTTTTCTTGTATTTTCTGAAATCTCCTTTTTTGCTATTGTTTCCATTACACTAAATTTTCAAACTATTTTTAGTTTTTCGGCTGACTATATAGGTAAATAATTTCTGTAGCAAGTTTAAGGACCGATCTATGTTGGTTTTTAATAAACCCATTGGTTGGTTATCAATTTCAGCAGCTTTCCTATTTTTTAGTTGTTTTTAGTGTATCTTAGATTTCTTCTTTCATAATATCATCGGTACTTGCGATTTATTATTAAATTTCTTCGTCTCTATGTAGTGTTAATTCGCATTTAGTGGGTACTCCTTCGTAGTATTATTTTCATCTTGATTTAATTATGTTTTATGGACTATCTTTGATTTGTTTGTTGCTTATTAGTGCTTTCCGTGACTGTATTCAGTGTGCTGAAGTACAGTGTTTTAGGTCGCTTTCTTCAGCAGCTTTTTCTAATATTTTTAACACTTACAGACTTCATTTAATCTTTTCCGACTTGCTTTATTATTGCTACATTTTTCTTTCTTTTCTTTCAGAAACGATACAAGAACTTTTTGCCAAACGAGTGGGTCTAGATCACTATAAGGAAATAGATGTAGAGACATTCAGAAGTCTTTTAGAAAATGTGTTCGTTACTCAAGAAAGAACAATGCTAAATTTTATTAAAAATAACGCTTATTGTGGACTGTGCAAACTACTCATTGTAAAAATTCAATTGTCTGGACTTACTAAAAAAGTAGCCGAATTCATATGCAATACGTACCATTTAGAGGCTACATTGAGTTCTACTGGATTCTGTAAGCAAG
The DNA here is from genome assembly GCF_040954645.1 of Diabrotica undecimpunctata. NCBI lineage: Eukaryota > Metazoa > Arthropoda > Insecta > Coleoptera > Chrysomelidae > Diabrotica > Diabrotica undecimpunctata. Next base: position 9,216,254 of record NC_092811.1, read on the forward strand.
TTGTAGACCTTAATATGGTAAGTTCCATGGGTTCTGCTTGTACACCAACAATAAAAATAAACTCATTGGCAAAATGGCCGCATCATTGCTTATTTTGTTGATAAACGATAATTCAAAAGATAGACACTAATAAAAAAAATAAAAATTATTATTTTTATTTCATATTTTTCATATTTTCATATTTCATTTTTTTCAATTTTGTAGTTTATTTTTTATTTAGAGTTTTAGATATATTTGCACCACTTTTTACTGGAATATCTGGCAATGAGAATATTAATCGCCATAAGTGGACGTTAAGTCGAAAATGATATGAAAATATTGTTGGTAATAATGTAGCTGAACTTAAGTTTCAAAGAAAAAATAGAGTTCTATCCTTAAAGCAATTCTCGACCTCCAAAAAGATTAAAGATAAACAAATTTATTATTGATCCAGTGATCATTTTCAAAGAATATTTGTATCAATGCACCTTAAAGACTATTTAAAATATGAACTTGCAACATATTCTCTTTAAATTTTTAAAGATGGACTGCTTCGAAAATCCAACAAATCAAAATTGTATGACAATTTAGTGTATGGGGTTCCATATTGTTTTTAAAAATATCATTTATGGCTTCTTTTTCTAGTTTTTTTTCTTCCCACTTACGATTGATTCTTTTCATATATTTTTTTTCTGTTTTTAGTATCTTGTGATATTTCTGCAATCTCCCTTTTTCTTTTGTTACCTGATTCGTGAGTTTCAGTCACAGTTGTATTTGGCAGCACTGTTTTCTCAATTGCTGTATTTTTTTGAGAAACAGCTGTAATATCCATGCTTTGAGATAGTGCACCTTGACCAACACTTTCAAAAGTGTAATTGAACTGGTCTTCCACATCACTTCCGGTATCATCTCTGTCAGAATCATTTCCGTCATTTGGATAATGCAACGTGAGTTGAACTTGGTTACACTTATCAATTTTCTTAGCCAAAGTATCGTCATCTTCTAAACTCTCATATATTTTTAACAATTCCTCTGCATCTTTGGGATTATTAGGATCATATTTTTTCGTCATTTTTTCTAAAACAGAAACAATTTATGTGGTTTTGTTCTAGTTTCTAGGTTTTGCTCGGCACTTTATGATCGCAAAAGAGGCCTTGATGGAATCTTCTACCATTTTTAAGAGTTCACCTGGGATGTTGTCTGGTGGTTAGTTTTGGCAGATTTTATTGCATGACAAACTTCAGATTTTAACATTGCACGTACTTCTTGATTTATATTGCTCTGTATTATTGGTTTGCGCTGTTTTCACTGTACAGCACTGTGTTTGCGTTGTGTTTTTTTACATTGCCTTTAAGGTTTCAGCAGCTGGATATTTCTACTACCAGAGACTCGAATCTTGAGACTTGTTTGATTATTTTGAAAACAATCGAACTAATTTTCTATTTTGCTTATCTTAAAGCAAATTTAGTTTTTGTTAAATTTTCTACAACTTTTTCTGTCAAATGTCTAAAAAATGTCTTGTTTCTTTATATTTTCTTTTTATAACAATATTAGGTCATTTAAGAAATACTTAGTTTTATTAATTACTTTATTATCTCTTCTTTGATTTTTAGCCTGTGCTGGAGTACGTAGTCAACAACAGTAAAATCTTGGATCCAGAATTGGCCTGTACGATCCTTCTACAAAGACGAGACTGTTACTATCCTAAACCAGCACTTTCTTGGGTTGCAGATATACCCTCATCAACACCCGTTTATCCAAATGTAAGTAATTTTTGGTAAATAAAAAGGGAAGCCAATTGTAGCATTATAATTATAAAAGCATTCTATTTTTATAACTAAGATACTAGCGATCATAAGAAAAATAGTAAATAAAATATGCACAAAAGAAAACTGTATTGAGTATCAATAAAAGAAATACGAATGACTTGTTATAATTGAATCAATGAGTGAAAAAACAATATAAACGCCAAACACGTTTAATAGGTTGGTTAAGGCAGTGATTCCCAACCTGGGGGCGATCGCCCCCCGGGGTCGATTTAAGATATTCAGGGGGGCGATAGAGCGAAGGGGGCGATATGGGAGGCGACAGAGAAAAGGGGGCCATAAGGGGGGCGTTTAGCATCCGGAAAACGAGAAATGGGTAATTGAGAAAAATAAGAAAAGAGAAAAAATATAACACTTTCGATCGGATATCCATAGGATAATAAAAAGTAAATATATGTATACCAATGCAGGTAATAATAACACAAACATCTCGTCTAGTCACAGATCTTGTCGAACACGAGGCGTCACAATATTAGAATCATTATTAGTCACAATGTTAGAATTCGGACAGAGACGTCGACGCGTGGCAATATAATTATTTATTGAGAATTGCAAGATAGTGTTTTTATTCTTTGCCTTCTCAATAAGTTGTAATTAATTACTCTTTTGTTTTGCTCTCAAAATGTCAGCACCTAAAAAAAAGTGCCGGCAGTACTCAACGGAGTATTTGAAATATGGATTCATTGAATTGCCAGGAAATAAGAATCTACCATTGTGTCTTATTTGTGCAAAATCTTTGTCAAACGAATCCACGAAGCCGCCTCGTCTTATCCAATCCAGACAGACCCATCCAATATTTTGCGGTGAGTAAAAGTCTTTTGTTTGTAGGATGTAATTTTTCCATGTACAGTTACAATCATTGAATAGTTTACAGACTTACGTAATTAGGAGCCTATTTTTTTAAATTTTTACCCCGTTTAAACGCACCTTTTACGTCAAAAGTATTACAATGTAAAAATTAAAGTGTAAACTATTTAGTGATCGTAACTGTACCTAGGTATCAACATATTATAATTATTTTTACTTTCTATTACCAAAAGTCAGACTGAAACGAAACCTTTTTTAAACTTTATTACCATTACTTATAATAATTAAAGTGAATGTGTATTTCTTTCGTTTACAGGAGCTCAAGGCAAAGTATGAAAGGCGAGTTATTGTTGGGTCATTGATTGCAAAAGCTACCAAGAAAAACGACAAGGGTTTACTTGCTTCCTACAAGGTATCATTCTTAATAGCAAAAAGTGGCAAGCCGCACACAATTGGAGAAGAACTCATCCTCCCAGCTGTCAAAGAGATAGTTGATACTATGTTGGTACCCAGTCAGGCCAGCCAAGTAACAGATGCAGTTCCTCTCCGCAATAATACTGTCTCCAGAAGGATTGATGAAATGGGAGCGAATGTCGAAGATGTTCTCTGCAACAAATTGAAAAGCAGAGAGTTTACTGTGCAACTTGACGAGAGTACCCTGAGTGACAGCATAGCTTTGCTGTTGTCATATGTCCGATTCATTGACGACAATGGAGAAATGGCCGAGGAAATGCTATTTGTTAGAAGTCTGATTACTGATACAAAAGGATCTTTCATATTTGAAGTCATTAACAGATTTTTTGAGGAAAAAGAGATTCCCTTATTAAATATGATCGCCTGTGCTACTGACGATGCAGCAGCAATGACAGGACGCCATTGGGGATTTATTGCACATCTGAAACAAGCAGTACCTGGAATTTTGTGTGTTCACTGCGTCATTCACAAAGAGCATTTGGTTGCCAAGAATTTGAGTGGGAGGTTGCACGATTCTCTTCGACTTGTCATAGATGCGGTAAATAAAATTACAGCAAAACCAAAGAATGATCGAATATTTCGTACACTGTGAAGAAAATGATGAGATACCTGCAAAAGTAGAAAAGAATTTAAACCAAGAACAATGATGTGTAGAGGCAAAGAAGGAGATATAGTAACACAACAGAGTGAAATACTACAAAGATGGACAGAATTCTTCAAAGAACAGTTTAAAAAAAACGAAGATCCACCATATGATGGAATTATACTGGATCAAACGGATACTAGAGAAACAACCTCATCTTCAGTGGCTGAAATGCAAGAAGCAGTTACCAGACTGAAAAACAACAAGTCACCTGGATTAGACAATATTAGCGCAGAATTAATAAAGGAAGGTGGAGACTCCCTATTGAATGTGATACACGAACTAATAGTGAACATATGGAATAATAAACAACTGCCACAAGACTGGAATACCAGAGTAATTATTCCACTACATAAAAAGGGAGATCAGCTTCAATGTAAAAACTACCGGGCAATAACACTACTGATTGTGGCATATAAAATACTGTCAAATATTGTGTATGACCTATTGAGACCATATGCGGAACAAATAGTTGGGGGATATCAATGTGATTTCCGTAGGCAGAAGTCCACAATAGATCAGATCTTCGTCTTGAGGTAGATCTTGGAAAAGACTAGTGAATTTAATATAGACACACATCATCTTTTCATTGACTTTGAGAGTGCCTATGATTCATGCATGATTCATGCACTGAAAGAGTTTAATATTCCAACTCAATTCATTGATATCATAAAAGAAACACTTAAAGTACAAAGCAAAATTTGAATTCAAAACGAACTAACAGATACAATTCATGTGAAAACTTGCCTACGACAGGGAGATGCCCTATCCTGTATTCTATTCAACATTATATTAGAGAAAATAATTAGGGAGTCAAAAGTCAACACCAGAGGAACAATAATAACAAAAAGTGTACAAACATTGGCATTTGCAAATGATGTTGATATCATAGCTAGAAGCGAAAGAGAAATGACAGAAGCATTTAATGCGATAGAAAGAGCGGCACAAAACTGTGGCCTAAACATTAATGAAATAAAAACCAAATACATGAAGGCCAGTAAATCGACAGGCCAAAGAAACCTACAGAATCTGACAATAGGAGACTATAACATCGAAAGCGTGAAAAATTTTACATACCTAGGTTCACTAGTTACCGCAGATAACAATGTCAGTGAAGAAGCTAAAAGAAGAATACATATCGCTAATAAAACATATAATGGACTAATTAAACATCTAAGATCTAACAACATCACAAGAAAAATCAAATGCAAAATATACAAGACCCTGATAAAACCGGTCCTTGTATATGGATCAGAGACATGGACACTATCGAAAAGCGATGAAAACCTATTAGGCACATTTGAACGAAAAATCCTTAGACACATATATAAGGGGGTAAAAGAAAATGACATATGGCGCAGAAGATATAACTTTGAACTATATACAGCATACAATGAACCCGAGATCATAACATCCATAAAGATCGGACGTCTGCGCTGGATGGGCCATGTTGAACGAATGTTGGAGACTGAAACACCAAAACATAATATGAGGCAAACACCAGTAGGAAGAAGGTCAAAGGGAAGACCCAAACTTAGATACATGGAACAAGTGGAACAAGATCTGAAAACACTTAAGATTACCAACTGGAAAAACAAAGCAAGGAATAGAACAGAATGGTAGAAAATCCTAGAACAATCCAGGGCCCAGAAAGGGTTGTCGAGCTACTGATGATGATGATGATGGATGCTGCGTTTGCACTGCAACACTGAGGTGCTTATTTTTCCGAGTATAATACCTTGCAACGGATGGATTGTGTTTTTTATGTAATGAAAATGAAGATTCGTCAGAAAATTAAATATTTTTTAAAAAGTGTACATTTTCATTCTGTTTATCTAACATAATTTCACAAAACTCCATCCGCCTAAAGTTATCTTACGGAAACAGTTCTTGTGTTGGTTGTATCTTAAAACAGTGATACCCATTCCTTTTGAGAACTCGCTGGACATTTCGAGCATTCACGTTAACTTCTATAGCAATTTGTACTTTATTGCAGGGTTCACTAGCTTCCACAAAAGCACAAATATCAATATCCCTGTTTTGACGCTCCTCATCGACAGGTCTAACACGTGGTTTATTACCTTCATGACACTTTTTACAACTGTTTACACATCCCGAAGTTTGAAAATGTTTAATGGTAATTTTAACTATTTAAAATTTGGTAATGTGTAACATTTGGTGGGGGCCTATTTTCGAAGGCAATAAATAAATCAATTACTACTCATATCGAATGACCCCAAAAGTACCATGTTACAAGTTGCACTTTTTCTTGGACGGTGTACAAAGTAATAGGCATTTTATTAATTGTTTGTTTATTCTTTCAGAACTTCGTTTGAAATTTTTAATGTCAATTTGACAATAACCACTATTCGTACGTACTGTAAAATGAATATAGAGGTGGAAACGTGTAACATATCATAGCGATTGATATTGTGTTGTATGGTCAATAAAACAATGTTGTGATCAGCATATGTTACACTGGAAATTTCCGCGGGAGTTATATGTAGTTTTCCGGGTTTGACTCCGCGTTGAATAATTTTGGTTTTGATAAAAACCGTTATTTTGACGACGTTTCGGCAAGGTGGCACTTGCCATTAGTAGTAGCACTTCTCGCTGATGCTTTAAGTTAACTGACTCTCCTGGTCGATGTGTTTACTTTTTAAAAAGCTAACAGAAAGCATCTAAAGAAAAAATTTAAAGCTGGTGTTCAATATGACCGCAATGTCTTTGGAAAAACAATCCACTCTGAATGATAATTCATCTAAAACTTTTCTAATCGTTTCTGGAGAAATTAGTACTATCTCTTCTGTAATTCTGTTCTTTTACTTCTTCGATAGTCTGTGACCCACTTACATACACTTTGCTTTTTAAATTACCCCATAAACAATAATCTATAGGTGTCATATCCGAATGTCTAGGTGACCATTCGATAGCTCCTCTTCTTCCAATCCAACAATTTAGAAATGTATTGTTGAGAAACTTACAAATGTCTAGAAGATAATGATATGGTGTTTCATTTATGATGGCTTTAATAAAGTTTTCTAGTAAAGTGTTACTTTAAAATACTATCCCGGATACTTGACTGTTATTTATTAAAAATTATACAGATATAATATTAAAATAACTATGCACTGAATAAAAAAATACACAAAAATAATAAAAAAAACTAAGAAACATACGTTCTCGAAGAGGAGTTGTAATGTTTTTATTATTTTCAGAATACTAGAGATCCAAGTAAGAGGAGTTTAAAAGTCCTTCACCTAACAGACCCACATATTTCGTTGGACTATGAACATAATGGAGCAGTTAAGTGTGGCTATCCGCTATGTTGTAAGAAAGGACTAGGCAATGTAACAAAAGGACAAAATGCTGGCTATTGGGGAGAATACGATTGCGACATTCCCTCTTGGCTTTATGAAAGTACTCTACAACATATCAGCGATACTCATAAGGTAACGAAATTGTACAGTATTTTTCTTATGATTCTTTTGATGTTGTATATCTTAAGGACTTAGACTACATTTATTTTACTGGAGACATTGTTGATCATACAATCTGGAACACAACAATTGAATCAAATACGGAGGTTATTAGCCATGCTTTTAGAGCTTTACAAGAAAAATTTCCTACGACTCCGGTGTTTGCTGTAATTGGGAATCACGAATCGCATCCAAGTAATTTGTAAGTACCTCAATATGCTACATCTGTTTTTTAAATAGGTACCTAAATGATCATAACCGATCTTTATAATCAATTAGCTTAACAGGCACATCTGTTAAAAACGTCATTTTATGGAAAATAAAATTAAAAATAGGTAGCATGATTTATTATGAAAAAAACATATATTCTTGACAAAAAAATGGTAAGCGGCAAATACCGTCTTGTCCCTAGCAAAGTATATTTTCGTGAGCTGGATACAAGACGGCGTTTCCCGTCACACGAAAAATGGGAGGGGAGGGGACGAATTGATTACAAACAACAATTTTATTGTCTATGGTAATCTTCGCAGCAAGGTTCGACACAAAGAGCTGGCCTGCTGAGGCACGTCTTACAAAGATACTTGGTCTCCTTTCGTACAATGTTTGCATCTTAAATGGCAGGATTTATTTGGATCTTTTGGGTTCGGTATTTTATCGAGAAAGTGCATGTCAGAATCAGTGTTCCTGTTTGCTATTTGTTGATCCAGTCGTGGCCTTTTACCACTATGTAATGGTCCCGTCGTCACCAAGTTTCTTCCATCTTGCTCATCTTTATTAATTCCTAAATATTCTTTTACAATTTCTTCGCGAAATTGAAGGAACGATAACTGTGTGTCTAATGTTCTTTTTATGTAAAATGCTTTCCAAAGAGAAATGTCTAGGAGATGGAACATTAGTTTTTTATACCATCTAATACTTTTTCTCGAAGATGAATAATAACTAATCATCTGGTCACTACGGTCAATGCCAGAGATAAACTTGTTGTAATTAGCTACTTTCTCAGGTTTCACATTTTCAATAGTAATCACCACTAGTGATTCAATTTTCGCGATAAGTCTGTCGATTTACTTCTAAACGAAACTGAGTTGCTTGAAAACACCACGAGTCCGTAGGACGAGTGGTGTTTTCTTTAAGAAACTCAGTTGAGTTTAGAAATAAAAGACAGACTTATAAGCTAAATTAAATCACGAGTGGTATTTTATTAGACTATTTCATGAACAAAGTGATAGGTCAAAAATTCAGTAGAATGAGAATGAATGCTGGGCTTTCGTTGTTATTTTCTGCATCTAATTTGTAGTTGCGATCCACACAGAACATCATAAATTGTCTCCATATATAAGATTTAGATTTTCTTGTGTTACTCGGTATATTTTCTTTAATGTTTTGGTTTATAACTTCGTTTGAAGTACCACCGAAACGACTCATTTCGACGTATACAGCTACAATAATTTTTTTGGCAAACGTCAAACTTTGCTTTGCGATCGGTATCCATGGTTACGTCGTTGAAAACACGAAGCTGATAAACCAATCAGAATTGAAAGACAGTTGGTGTTTTCGCGATAACACAAGCTGTGTTTGGTTTGTGATTGGTCAGATTATGTGAAAATTTTAAGATGAGTGAAATAGTCAACGCCATACCTGTTTTTAGCGGTAATCAATTTAGAATGATATTTCGTGGTCATGCAAATAACATCCCGTTTATCCCTCCATTTTGAAACGTATACTTGACCACATCGGCTCCAACGGGGTTCACCTTTCTTTAACTTGGCATTTACGATTGCGGCAGGATTTCTTTTACGATTTTTTCATAAGGTACCAGTTGTATGGGTTTTTCGACAAAGAAGAATCTAAGAAAGAGAGAGACTATTATAAAAGTTGTCCATGAAGATATGATGTCCACGCGTGAAAGCTCAACCGACCACGAAATAGCATTAGTGACTCGTCTAAGGACAAATTTTCTGGAGGAACCACGGCACTCTAAGTATTTTTTTACTTTTTTGTTCAGTTTTTGCATTATAAAATCCAAATATATAAAATTAAGGACTTATTGACACTTACCAAACACATAAAACTGCTTTGCACTAATTTAAGCACTGTATATAACTTTTACAGCATAAAAATGTAGGAAGTGCATTCACCAAAACACAAGAGTATGCAGGGACATTTTACGAAATATTTTTATGTGTGCTGGGTCATCAATCGTGTTCGTACGGCGAAACCAATATACGCACGACGAAAAATGCCGCTTTAAGTATTATACCGAGCTGTTTGTTTGGACGGCATATCGCGTCTTGTCCCTGTGTGTGTGACGGGATATGCCGTCTTGTCTGCGAACGTGTTAAGTTTTTTTATTCAATTTTTATCCTTGCTCATTTTCAATTCTTCTTTATTTTATTAAGACTACAAGGCAGTTTGCATTACTATTTGTTGTGTTACATACTTCACATACTCTTTATCTGCATCTGCGTTTCAGGTATGCTCCTCACAAAGAAGACATAATAGCTAAAGGTCTATCCACTAACTGGCTGTATGATCTAATGGCGAAGCTGTGGAGTCCATGGTTACCCGAGAGAGCATTGAATACAGTTCGACTGCAAGGTTACTATGCTTATTCGGTCACTGATAAGTTAAAAATTATTGGATTAAACAATAATGTATGTTTTAGTTTTAACTGGTAAGTAATTATTCAAATTTGGTTTGTAAAATCAAGTAGCCACATTGAGTGTTAAATGTTCTATATACAAGTTAAAGTATTTTTCGACTACTGAAAATTACGAACTAGTGATGGGACGTTTTTTCACTACCGGTGATTTAATCACCGTAATTTAGAAATCACCGGTAATGAACGTTCCTTGCTAGATTCGATAAGAGTGATCAGTGACCATTTATCAATTTCGTCACCGCCTCACAAAATGTGTTTATATAAAAAATATATTATGATACTCTTTGTGAATGTGACACAGAGAACAGTGACTAACATCTAATGATTTAACAACATTATTTAATAACGTTGTATTATTTATTGTATCTTATACTGTTTTCATGTGCCATAATTCACCTATGTAAATATTAATGCGTCTGTCCAATGTACGAATGCAACCGTTAAATAATTTACAAACTTATATATTTAGTAACCGATTTTTTTAATTTGTAAGAACTGAAAAAGGATACCAAATGGGAGAAAAACAACTTAAAATAATCTGCTATGCAGGTGACGCAATGTTACTCTCTCAAAGTGAAGATGATTTACAACGTATGCTGCACCAATTTAATATAACCGGCAGAATATTAATTTCCCCAAAAAATGACAAAATGCATGGTTACTAAACAGTAAATTTACTAAGATGTAAATTAGAGCTGGAAGGTCAGATAATAGAACAACTGATGGAGTTTAAATATTTATGCATCACATTATCTAGCTACGGAAAGCTCGAAACTGAAGTGAAAGATCAAGTGAATAGAACAAACAGAGCAGACTGCCTGAATGAAACAGTATGGAGAAATAAAAATATCGGGAAAGAAACGAAAAGCAGAATTTACAAAACAATCATGAGACCAATAATGACATACGAGGCAGAAACAAGACCTGAAATAGAGAGGACAAAAAGAATGTTAGAAACAGCAGAGATGAAAACACTTAGAAAAATTGATGGTAAGACACTATGGGACAGAGCTAGAAGTACAGATATACAACATAGATGCAAGGTGGAGAACATCAAGAACTGGATAAGAAGACCACGAAAACGATGGAACGACAACTTACTGGAAGAATATTGAAAAACAGACATGCCAGAGAGGCCAGGCAATAAGATGGGTAAGAATTAAATCTGCTGTACCGGCAGACTTGTACCTTAGCACCGTTCAGAACCAAATTTGGTTAGGATTAGAACCATCTCTCAGTTGGCGTCTGCCCAATCGTCTTCTCCGACTAAGACCCAAGAAATTACTTTTACTTAAAAAAGGGACAAATTTCATATGACACATAAATAAATAACATTTTGGAATCGCCTTCCATAGATATTGCTTTCTTCTTACACTTTAGTCACCAAGTCACCTCGTATCATGTACATTACTAGATTTTGTTTGTTTTAGGTGGTTATTATTAGACACAGAGTATATAAAAGAGCAACTACAATTTCTGATCCGAGAATTAGAAGAATCAGAGCAAAAGGGGCAATTCGTACACATCCTGGCTCATATATCGGTCGGTAATCAAGAATGTATAGAGCCATGGGAGGTTAGCTACAATAAAATAGTCCAAAGGTAGTATACATTACATTCCTCTTGTTTTTTCATTATGTTAATACGGATTAATCGTTGAAATATTTCTTAAGAGTTTGACTGTCTATTATTCATTTTAGTAGCCTTTAAGTGGTATTTCCTTTACCACAGCTCAGAGTAACTATCTTTCTCCATTCTTCCTACGTGAATTTACTACTAATGTCATATGTCATATAGATCTTCTTTATGTTACTATATTTCACTCCCCACATTGAGTTCTTATGTCTATGTTTCTTATCTAGTACTGTAACATTTTTTGTCCACTCTATATCATAAAGATTTTATTTAACATTTCGAATTGCATCTTAAAATCTTTGAAGAGAATAATCATAATCTAATTGTTTATCTACATTAGCAAATGCCGATAAACTATAGCAATCGCTGTATTTTTTTTTTATTTAGATTTGTTCTGTCCGAACGAAACGATCAGGATATGCGAGAGAAAGTCGAGGATTTGAGGAAAATTAAATTATCCCGGTAAGCGAAGAGTTTAAGAGATCGTTTTGATTTTGACGGTGTAGGAGGCCAATTTGATCGTACAAGGCGATCTCGGTGGACGTTTTTAGCTAGGCCAAAACGGGTTTCTTTGTTTAACCCTTAAATGCCCGTGATATGAAAATAACCATAAATGCCCATGTGGGGTCTCCTAGGGACCCCACTAAAATTTTCAATTTAGTAACGTCATTTAGCACTGACTAAAAGGAAAACACGGTTAAAAATAATTTTAAGCATATTTGAATAATTTTTATTTATTTTTCATACAAAATTAACGGCTTTTCTAGACACAAATTATTTTCAATTCGAACAAAATTAAAATTAAATAATAATATAAGCATATAACTTTTAGTTGCAATTTTTACATACAATAGTTTTTTCTTCTTTTCTGTGCACCTGGCATATAAATTTTTTGCAAAAAGAGCAAACGGTATTCACTTTTCTGTCACAGTTTCGCGGACACTGGTAACAACGAGCACGTTTCTTAGCTGAATGGACGGATTGAGTTGCAACTTCGGTAGTTGGGTTTACCATTGGTATGCCACAATCTTTTAGAGCAGATTTTGCATAGGCTTTATGTTTTATATATTTCGCTCTTTTTTCCATGTTGTTTCGAGCAAGCTCAGCCCCTAATTGTAACAGGAAAATACGTCTTCGTGAAAAATTATTTGTCTTCCAATCAGGATTTTTTTCAATGTATAAAATATAGGCATTTAGTGCACATATGTCTATAATATTCATAAAGAGCCTGAATGGCCAACGAGCAGTTCTTCTTTTACAGGAATATTCCCTAATCAGTTTGTCGGCATTATCAACACCACCCTTGGTATTATTATAGTCTAAAATCATCAAGGGTTTGTTTTGAGAGTCTTGACAAATTATATCACTATCGTGTTGACTTGAAAGAAGATGTACCATCCTGTGTATTTTAGGTATGTACGAAACCATAGCTAATTCTTTAGTAAAAGCAAATATTGACGACTCCGCAGGTCTTTTTGTCAAACTTAGTTGTGGTGGTGTATCAGGTTTATTTTTGCGGACGGTCCCAAGTAAAGTAAGGTTTTTAGATAAAAGATATTGAGCAAGAGGAACACTGGTAAAAAAGTTGTCAGTTGTAATTCCTCTCCAACTGCCATGATATGGTTCCACCAGATCTTTCACAACACGAAATCCCTGATTTTTCTCTATTCTACCACCTGGTAGTTTTCCAAGGTACACCTGAAGTTTTGATAAATAAGATGTTTTAACATCCGCGGCAGCCCAAATTTTTATCCCATAGCGGCAAGGTTTTGATTTTATATATTGTCTAAAAGGACACTTTCCTCTAAAACTCACTAACTGTTCGTCAACGGTTATATGTTCGTATGGTTCAAAGGCTTTGTCACAGTTAGAGACGAACATGTCCCAAATTACTCGTATCGCCGCTAACTTATCCTGTTCCTTTCGCTCCAGCCTGGTCACTTTGTCATCAAACCTCAAGAAACTCGATAATTCTTCAAATCGGTTCCTAGCGAATGCGGCTGTAAAAAATGACCGGCGTATTGAGGTGTCTGTAGACCATATCTCTCGTGTCGATTCTTTCCCACACCTTAAAGCACCAGCTTTGATAAGTGCTCCTAAAAAGCTATCCAGTTCATTGTTGGTAAGTACCGTCCACTCTTTTTTGTTATTCGGATGTTTTTCGTTCCACTCTTGATAACGCCTAACAGCTTCTTCATTAGTATGAAGGCATATGACATTCTTCATCTCTTCGGTCAAAAATAAATTGAAATAGTCTAAAAACGTGTTGGAATTTTTACTATAGTTTGTTAAGCCTGGATGTACATTTATAATATTTTTTTGTTGCCTCTTGGATCTCACGAAAGGTAGGCTATTCCACTGCATTCCAGATTTGGATGTATATGTTGGACCACTAACCTCACTAATATTATCGTCCACTTCGGTAGGTTCTGCATCTGATTCCTCGTCACTGTTGACTTCTAAATTGTCCTCAGTTTCCGAAACATTTTCCTCAAAAACATCTTGCTCTTCGCTATCTGATTCGTCGGTAATCTCATAGTCGAAATCGGAGTCTGATATCCCTTCTTCTATATTTCGGATAATTTTTTCATGTTCTTGGTCGCTTATTGTCATTTTCATTCTCTTACGGTCCATTTTTCAATGTTAACTGACGAAAAATGTTAAAAATAATAAAAATATTCTGGTGCCTCTAAATGCCCAATCGGGGTCACAGCGAGACCCCACTTATCTAAATCTCTCTTACAGACCACTGCACCTCACGAATGTTCGTGGTATACTAACAGAAAACGTAGGAGACACGTCCACACAAATACCTGATTGCGCGGTTGCCAAATGTTTCAAATAAAGATATTATAGCCAAAAATGTATGTCTGGGGTCCCATAGTGACCCCGATTGGGCATTTAAGGGTTAATTTAAATTAAAAGACAGAATATCTCATTGGTTTAATGTTTACATTACCCAAAATTGTACCCAAATGCTGGACTTCCTTTTTTTCCGTTTATTGTATGTGACAGTACTTTCACGTGTTACTTAAATTTGAAATATCTTCTGTATTTTTGTAAGGTCTATTTTGTTTCTATTTTTAGATATGCTCATATTATAAAAGGACAGTTTGTTGGTCATACGCACACTGACGAATTAAAAATATTCTATGACAAGGAGAAGAATCCTATTAATATAGTTTTTAATGGAGCAAGTTTAACGCCGTATGTGCAATATAATCCAAATTACAAAATAATGCACGTTGATCCGGATACATTAGTAAGTTAAGTACAATTTTCACATCGATATCATTCTTATTACAGGAAATAAACCAAAACCTGCGAGCCTAACATAGATCGGTTATAAGAATTAGAAATTGGCTAATATTACTATGGATGTTTTTATATTCCTCTTGTATTTCATTTATTGCATTCTAAAAACTGGTTATACATTTGTGTACCTCGGAGGTAAAGGACACTATGTCCATTTTTATCGAAATTTAGATTATTGTACTTTTGAATATAACTTTTCTGGCTCTACACATAGGTAAACCATACTATGTCCAGAGACAATTTTACGGCAAGTTACCGACTTTTTAATAAACACCAAGTCCACTTCCAGTCAGAGGTAAACAACACCATGTGGACTTGCCGGACATAGTGTTATGTACCCTTCTACACTTCCCGTCATATATAAATGGTACACTTTTTTTCCCAATGTAAACCAGTGTTCAGACCAGAGATATATAGGAGAGCCTCTCTTACATATCTCTGGTTCAGACTGGAGACAATGGTTCGTGAAACAATTCATTGCTGCCATCACAGATAACGGAATTGCACTAAATCTAAATAAAAAAAATAACGTTCAAAAATGTTTTGAATAAAATCTCAACTCAGTTGCTTTGACAAAGTCCTCGTAGACATACCGTCTCAGGACTCGCAACTAATGTAGAGTCATATGTCGCCATGTTAAGAATCCAACGGTAACTTTAACATCTTAACTGTAAATTAGACATAATGTAAACCAAATTTTATTTAATAATTTTTAAAGGGTTTTTACCCACATATTTAGTGGCTACATCCATGTATTAACTAGACACTGATGATGGAATATTTATTCCGAAAACGTTTTGTCAATTCAACATAGCCCATACCTTTTTATAAAGGATTTTATTCAAAATTTTTTAATATATGGTATACAGCCAAATACAGGAACTTTGTTTCCTTGTGGAGTTCAAAAATGTGTTTAGATGTTTATATAAAGTGACGTCACTTATATTTAAAATTAGAGTTCAAATTTTCCTAATACAGCTAATAATACGAAACCCATACGCAACTGCTCGATCTTTCATAGGCGTCAACATGGTGTGATAATCAGAAAAATAAAATCATCATTATTTTGGAAATTTTAGATTTATATTGATTAAATAACCAAAAACATTTGTTATTATTAATAATATAAATTTTATGAAATAAGTCTTTAAGTCGAATATTCTACAAAATAATAATTTTAATTAAATAGATAAGACAATTGTACGCAACTGATTCAGGAATACTTCCAATTTTATTGACAGTTTAGCGTGTCGCAAAAGTGTATAAAGTGTTGCCGCTTTTTTAGAGTAAGAATTTTGTTTATATTTTGATTTCTTGCACAATTTGATCATAATATAATATATATTAATAAATTGTATTTATAAATACATATTAAATTTAGATTAATAGCTTTAAAAACTAATTATTGTTGTGTATTGTGATTGTGCTATGCCAAAACAAATAAATTGTCTGTAGAAAGCTGATAAGATTTCATATAAGATAGATTATTTTGAACAAGAAATACTGAAGGGACGTTTTTACTATTAAAGCCCTAAAAGAGGTAAGTTTAAAATTTAGAATATATAATTTTGTATTAAAATGTTTTCTAATGGATTTTAGTGTGTTGCAGTAGTTTTAAAACTAAGTCTATTTACTGTTAATATAATAGTTTGACAAATAGTTGACATTTTAAAAATTCCTCACTTACTAACTATTCTGATGTTTTGGCAACGCTGTGGGGTTCTGACGTCGTAAATCTTGAATGACGTGCAAGCATTTTTATATGAAAAATGCTATAGTTATGAATTGTGAATGAATTTAATTAATAAATATATAAATGTTATAAATCGTGTAAAAGACGGCTGTAGCTGTAACCTCACACTAGACAGATATAATTGTGCAATGGGATCGGAAAACCACAGAAAACCGATCCCTCCCTGTCCGTAGCAAAGCTTGAACTGAGCTATTTATTAGTTACGGCTAGAGTCGTTCGTTGCTAGCTATAGTGGGTAGAAATGGGAGTTTACGTTTGAGGTGTCTGATGAATACATTGCCGAAGGATGAGCAGGTAGTTTTAATGATATTTTGGTCACGGATGGTTTTGATTGTATAACTCCTACTGATAGAGGAGCTCCTCTCATTGATGGGCTGGATATTCGACAGTTAATGAGATGAGGGAGGAGGGATAGTCGTGCCGTTTGCAGTTTACATATAATTCCCCGTTCCAAGCCCATCAGTTGTTGTGTAAGGCGGTGATTGAACATGGCATATATATTTGCTCTATATTTAATCACAAGTCTAATAAATGTTTTGTATGTGTGTATGAGTGTACGTGAGTGTGTTCGTCCGAATTTACCACAGAGGGCATTGACTAAACCGACTCCTCTTCTCACCCTGTTACCGGTTGCAGCCAGGTTAGCCCTCCAGTTTAGTGTTTCTGTGAACACTTCACCGAGGTGCTCTATCTAGTTACGGAGCTGGAGTTGATCGTCCCAGCATTTGGAGTCGATTTTTGCGGTTAAATTGTGTGTAAGGTATCCGCTAAGATTGGGGTGTCTAAAAAGAATCGATTGTAAATTATTAGGGTTAGGTGTTACTCTCCATCGCCCGCACCACCTGTTGACTATGTCAAGGTGACTTTGAGCAAACTTACATAAAGCATCTGCGTCTGGAGATGTTTGTTTTTGTGATACGTCTAACACTTTATAGTCTTTAACTACATATGTTGAGGAGGAAAGAATTGTTGGTCTCAAGTTAATCATTTGGAATTATATCTATATTTTTTAATTTGTTAATTCCATAAATTCCAATTTATTTTGAATGTAAAGAATTTGAAATTGGTTATTAAAAAAATGATTATGATCTTTAAGGTGAAGTTTTTCTGTTTTTCTATTATTGAAAGCCCTTTGGTGTTCTACTATCTGTTTGTTAAAGGTTCAACCTTAGGTTAGGGTTATACCGCACATATTGGGTAAGGGTTTGGGGAATAGAAATTAGGGTTTAGGGCAGCAGGATTGCTGCTCCATGAGTCGACTTTTACTACAAGCAGAAGAAACTGTGAGGATATTCTTCTTTGGTGGTCCGTTCCCCACACATGGGTCTTAATGGTCTAATACGTCTTCCTGTAATCTTTCTCTTTTTAAAGTTCTTCCTATTTTTTTTTTTTCAAAGATCAAGGACGTCTTCAAAATATATTATAATTTAATTAATTGTGATCACCTTTACTACGATACTAACACTGCTTACATCTTTAAACATGCCTTCATATAACATATGTTAACTTAACGTCAAAAAAATAGTCGCAATAAATTGGAGGTATGTTGCTCAGACTAGAGATCAATAATTGAAGGAATTGGGGAGGCCTATGTCCAAAAATGGACGATCAAAGGCTAAAAGGAAGAAGAAAAAAACGTACGAATCATTCGTTAATAAATAATTTGCTGTTAATCTATGTTTTTAGTTGTAAATACCAATATTTTAACATGTATATAGCCTAAGTTATAAATAATAAAATGTTTATTGATAATAGGATAATAGCAATTCGTCGAAACGTTTGAACAACAATAAACTGTTTTATTAACCCAGACTGATAAACCAAGGAAATTTAAAAAAGTTATTGTATTTGTAAAATATAAAAAATAATAAAATTAACAAAAAAAATATTTTAACCGTTTTAGGATATCCTCGATGTAGACACGTATTATTTCAATTTGACCGAAGCTAATCTCAATCCAAATAGGAGTCCAGCATGGAAAAAGTTATATTCTATGAAAGAAGCTTACAATCTACCAGATTTATCACCGAAAAGTTTTGATGTCTTTGCCGATAGATTGTTTAACGATACAGCTTTTATGAATCTATACTATCGGTATGTTTATTTATATTTAAGTAATGAAATGGTATCACTACAGGAGCATTGCGGCCAATTTGTGGCTTCTTCTTCTTCTTTCCTCTGTTCTTTCTTCTGTTTCAGTCGTTGTTGACTGTACATTATCTTTCCACCTTTTTGGCGGCCTTCCAACGGGTCTTCTGCTATACGGCTTGTTGTTTTTACAGATGTTCGCTAATCTATCTGGTCCCATTCGGTTTACATGTTCGTTCCAGTTTTTTTTTGTTTTTATCCACCTGTTAATATTTTGAATTTTGTATAGTCCGCGTATAATTCTGTTGGTTTGTCTGTCTCTTAACGATATGCCCGCTATTGATCTTAATACTTTCATTTTGATATTGTTGATTTGTTCTTTCGTCTTTCTTGTATTGGTCCTTGTCTCCGCTGCACCGCTGCATATGTTAGGATTGGTCTTACTGTTGTCTTGTATATTTTCATTTTGCTTTCTATGGTCAGATATTTGTTTCTCCATATGGTTTCTCGGAGGCAACCACTTACTCTTGCCGCTTTTGATGCTTGTCTTTTGGTCTCTGTTCTTATATCCCTGTCACTTCTTCTTATATCCCTGTGACAATTTCATTACTTGTTCTACAATTTTGCCGTCTATTTCTAGTTTGCATCTACGCATTTACTGATCACTATACATTTAGTTTTTTCTACTGATATTCTCATATTAAGTTTGTTTGCTGTGATATTGAAGGTGTGGAGCTGCCTTTGTAGGTTATCTTCGTTATCAACAATTAGTACTGCATCATCGGCATAGCATAGTATCGTGATTTTATGCGCTCTTATGTGGTATCCGTGTCGTTTTCTTGCCAATTTGTGGCGATGGTGTTAAAAGACCCTAAGTTTTCAGAGCAATCTACTAACAAACGGACCGAGGAAGCTAACATGGGAAAATGAATGCCAAAACTTTAGAACGTATCAAACTAAAAGAAAGCGAAAGAAAGAAAATCAGAGAAGCGAAAAAAAAAGAAGCAAGGAAAGATGTGAAGAAATTGAGAATCTGCAGTCAAAGTACGATAGCCACAATGTACATATGAAAGTTAAAGAACTTAGGGGGACTAAGACGAAGGCAGAAAGGAAATATAACTGATTCTGACGGAAACATCATCTTGGACAAACAGAGTAAAATAAGAACGTGGAAAGAATATCTAGAAAAACTATTTGAAGACCAAAGAGATAACACTTTTGAGCTAGAAGAAGAGGTCAATGATGGACCAAGAATATTACAGCAGGAAGTTTATTCGGCAATTACATAGTTAAAGGATGGCAAAGCGGCAGGCCCTGATAATATACAAGCAGACTTGTATATTATCAGGGCCTATGTAGATACTATATACTACTCAAACTAATTAACAACGAATCAATAGCAATAATCGCAAAGATATTCAACAACATATAGAACTCTGGAGAAATACCAACAGAATGGCTGAAATCTGAGTTTATTGTACTTCCAAAAAAACCAGGAGCCTGAAAATGCGAAGATTACCGTACTATAAGCCTCATGAGTCATCTCCTAAAATTGTTCCTAAAGATAATTCATAAGAATATAGCTATTCATAAGCTGTGTGAAAGTCAAATTTCCCCCCACCAGTTCGGGTTCACAAATGCTGTTGGTACTAGAGAGGCAGTATTAGTCTTATTCCAGAGATGCAGACACGTCAACTGCGACGTATACGCATGTCTGGTTGATTACGAGAAAGCGTTTGATCGAGTACAGCACGCCAAGATGATGCAAATACTAAAAGAAGCAGGAATTAACAACCAAGAACTGAAAATAATTAGAAATCTTTACTGGAATCAGACAGCAAATCTCAGATTTGAAGGTGAACACACTGACTATGTGGAAATCATGCGTGGAGTGAGTCAAGGCTGAATTTTTTCTCCTCTAATCTTCAATCTGTACTCTGAAAGAATATTTATCGAAGCTTTGCACGAAACTGAAAAAGGTATTCTACTAAATGGTTACCGGCTAAACAACATTAGATATGCAGATGACACCATAGTGTTTGAGGACAACTTAGAAGACCTACAAGTTCTTATGAACAAAATTACGTATTACAGAACAGAAGGTTAACTCTACGTCAACCAATCTTCTGTAGAAAGAGTGACGCACTACAGCTACCTCGGCACCATAATAAATAAAGAATGGATCAACAACCAGAAGATTCGAGCACGCATCGGTAAAGCTAGCTCCACCTTCAATCAGATGGGAGCCTTCTTCAAGAGTAACAACCTCTCTCTTGATACAAAAGTAAGAATGCTGCGATGCTACGTCTTCTTTGTCCTTTTTTATAGTGTTGAATCGTGGACCTTGAACGAGGATATGTGAATAAAACTGGAAGCATTTGGACTGACCGCATTTGGATCCCGTGGACAGACCGAGTCACAAATGAGGAGGTCCTCAGAAGAGTATCAATTATATCAAAGAAGGTACAATTCTTCAGACATATTATGCGAAATGAATCCAGATATGCTCTTTTTCAAGCCATCCTGCAAGGAAAAATATTTTGAAAACGAGGTCCAGAAGAAGAAGAATATCTTGGTTAAAGAACCTGAGAATCTGGTTCAATACAACATCTGTGCAGCTTTTTCGCGCTGCTGAAAGTAAGATAAAGATTGCCATGATGATCGCCAATATTCGTAACGGATAGGCACATCAAGAAGAAGAAACTAAAAGAGAAGATTCTGCTTTGACTTCTTAGCTTCTATCGTCACAAATTAAATTCTTGATACAGTATCTTTGTATTATCTCTTATGTTCTTCTATTTTGTAACTTAACCCTCTGTGATACCTATAATCTTAAATTTTTGTTCTTCTCAAAAGAAGAAATTAATATTTCTTAAATTTACATTACATTAACCACCTTTTTGTTAAAAAACAAAATTTGTTTAATTTATCAATGTTTATTAACCACCTTTTTTAAATTATTATTTAATTTTATTAATTTAATTGTGGCTTATTCCCATTTAAATAGTAATTAATTTAATTTTGTTTAAAATTAATTGAAAAAACTTTAATGAAACGTTATATTCTAAGTTTTGTGTGTTTTTCCAGGAATTATGTCAGCCTTGGTGATGCATCTCTGAAAGAAGGCTGTGATAACAAGTGTCTTCAAAACATTCGTTGCAAAGTTGTTACTACACGCTCTCTACATCCACAAAAAAAGCAGTGTTCTGACTAATAGCTTTTTTAATTTATTATTAACGTTTAAAAAAGTATTTATTATTTAAAACTAAAGGAATACAATTTATTATTAATGAATTGAGGTCTTTATTATTTCCTAGCAAAGACTACTAAGAATAAGAAATAAGCACACACACCAAAGTACACTATAGCCTATATTGTTTCCTTTCTTTAATACTGTGAAATGTCTCGTCTATAAATAACAATGGATATACATTTTTTGTTAAAACCTTTGTTAGCAGTTGAATTTTCACCTCGAAAATATGGCTATTTGCCTACAAAATCGAAGCCAAGTAAGACAACTGTCAAATTGGAATAACAAAATGCCAATTAACAAACAATATATAGATATACAAGCTATAAGCTCCCGAAGAAGCTGAAGCTGTTTTTACTTGAAGATCCATTTTTTGGTTTGGTTTGGTTTTACAGTTTCTGGTATAACTTCGCTGTTTCCTCTACTTTTCTCAGTTCTTCTCTCTCTCTCTTTGATTGTCTTTTCTATTGCACTTGTTGTCTCCATCTTAGTTTGAGTCCTCCTCTGATTCTTTTACCTGGTGGTTTACATTCCGTTATAACTCTTAACGGATTGTACTTCGCTCTTCTCATTATATGTCCATACCATCCAATTCTCCATACTATTATTGTTCTAACTATGTTCTCTAGAGCCATCCATTCTTGTATTTCGTGATTCATCCATTATCTTGCATCCTCTTCGTTTTCCCTCTTTGGTCCGAGTATTTTTCTAATAATCTTGCTCTCAAAAACTTTCAATTGCTTTCTTCTCTTGCTGTTAATGTAAATGTTTCTGCAGCATATACTACTATTGGTCTTATGGTTGTTTTGTAGATTTTTATTTTTGTGTTTCGGCTTATCTTCTTATCTCTTAACATTTTTTTTTTCTATAAAACGCTGTATTTCCCGCTTGAATTCCGCTTTTTATATCTACACTTTCATTTCTTTTGTTGACTAGTTCACCCAAATGTATTTTGTTTTATTTTCATTTATTTCCAGTTCTCTCAGTTTGGCTTCGTTTTCTATTTCTTCGAAGGTTTACGGCATTCTTGTTTATAGTTCTTGCGTTTGACAGCTTTTTTGTATCATCTTGTCTAGTGATAGAATAAATAGTACTGTTGAGAGCGCATCTCCTTGTATTGCTCCATTTTTTTTTTTATTATTTCTGTTCTTCCTCTTCCAGTGTCTATTGTGGCTTAAGAATCTCACATTGTCCTTTGTATCATTTTTATAATTATGTTTTGTATAAAACTTAATGAGGTCGCTGGTTAAATGATATTAGATAAATAATTATAAAGATAAAAATGTAATATTTTGTTTGTGAATAAATTAGCGACAAATAGCAAATACAACTGTCAGTAAATAACGAAATTAACTGGTCTTACTCATTATTGATGTTTGTACAAAGAATATAGACTTACCCTTTGGAATATTGATGGATTCTTAGCCAGGGAAATCTCGTTGATACTCGATGGCGAGAACCTATAACACACTAGGTCCGTTTGGTTCGCTGTCTGGGGATGAAGTGTTGTCTTGAAATCTTCAGAAACCACCCTCTGACCACGCTTCGAGTTAGTCGGTAGCAAGAGGGAAACCCATAAATCACTCTATTGTATTACGATTTTGAGTGGCGATAATTTAAGTTAATTTTGACTGTAATACGAAACCGTACACTTGTGTGCATCTTTGTGACACAGAATACAAAAGAGAAGTCACATTCTCCGTACTTAAAACATAATACATGAAATGGCCAGTTTAACAATTTTACAGGAAGCAATATATTTTACCAAAGTCGTTAGAATACAGGATTGAATTAGATCACATTATAGTACACGTTAAAAGAAAAATATTAAATGTAAAAATATGAAAACAAATAGTATATACTTTCCCATACAAATTATATTTGGTATAATGTATTACTCTCTTGTAAATCTTGGATCATTTTTCTTCTGTTTAGTTTTTCAAACGCTTGTTTAAATTCTAGGAAAAGTATATGTGTTTCTCCACCGTACTCGTATGTTTTCTCTATCACTTGTTTTACCGTATGTGTAGCTTCTATCGTAGATCTTCCTTTTCTGAAACCGTACTGGTAATCTATCTATCTTCTTCTTCTTCTTTAAGTGCCATCTCCGCGACGAAGGTTGGCAATCATCATGGCTATTCTGACCTTCGAGGCAGCTGCTCTGAACAATTGCCTTGAGCTGTAACCAAACCACTCTCTCAGGTTCTTCAACCAGGAAACGCGTCTTCTTCCTACGCTTCTCCTACCCTTTACTTTTCCTTGAATTATGAGTCTCAAGATGTTGTATCTTTCGCCCCCCATCACATGTCCGAGATATTGCAATTTCCTTTCTTTTATTGTATTTTCGATTTCCCTCTCTCTGCATATTCTCCTTAACACTTCTTTATTCGTGACTCTATCTACCCATGGAATCCTTAAGAATCTTCTAAATATCCACATTTCAAACGCGTTAAGTCGATTTATTGTATTCCGGTTAAATGTCCATGATTCAGCTCCATAGTAGAGTACACTGTGTATATAGCATTTAATTAGCCTTATTCTGAGGGCCAATGTCAGATCTTTGCTGCATAAAATCTTTTTCAATTTTACGACGTTGGCACGTGCTTTTTTAATTCTGACTCTTATTTCTGCAGTATAATCGTTATTTTCTGTGATTATCGTTCATAAGTAAGTATATCTTTTTACTCTCTCAGTCTGCTGGCCGCCTACCATTAATATTTCGTTTGTATTGTTGTTCTTGTTAATTTTCATGAATTTGGTTTTTTGATGTTAAGAGAGATTCCGTATTCTCCACTATATCTTAATATTTTGTTCATTATTCTTTCTAAGTCTTCCAAGTTGTCGGCTATTATGACTGTATCGTCGGCATACCTAACGTTGTTAATTAAACTTTTTCTATCTATCTATATGGTATCTAATCCTATGCTTTGTTCGGTATGTATTGTTAGTAAATTAATTGTTCGGTAGTTTCTGCATATTCTGTGGTCTTAGTTTTTTTGGGATTGTCACTTCTATTCTTCGATTCTTCGGGTAATATTTCTTTGCTCCCTATATTCTGCATTAGTTCATAAATCTGTCCCCCTGTGTATAGTGCCCCCCCCCTCTTTCATAAGTTCGGCACATATTCCGTCTTTTCCCGTTTTTAAGTTTGTATATTTTCTCTTTCATTTCTGTATAGGTCAGTTCTTCTTCATCTTCTTCCGTGTTCGTTATTGTTTATCTTTCTTCTTCTCTATCTGTTTCTTGATATATTTCTTCGAAATATTTCTGCCATTTTTCTGCTTCTATAGCTATATTAGCTGTCCGTTTGCGGTTACCTTGTTTTAAGTATTGGTACAATGGTTTTGAGTTGTGTGTTTTATTTTCTGTTTCTATCTCTTTCATAATTTTTTCTACTTTTTAATTTTTTTTTATTTAAATAATTTCTTTGCCTTTTTCCTTTGATCTTTGTATTTTTTTCGTTCCTCTTCTTTGCTTGTGCTTAATCATTTCAATCTTGTTTTATTCTTTTCTTCCACTGCTAATTTGCATTTATCGTCAAACCAACTCTATTTATTCTTTTATTTGCATTTTGCTAACCATTTTCTCTGCTGCATTGTTTATTCCTTGTTTGATTTTTTTCCACTGGTCCTCCACTTGTTTTTCTATGAGCTGCATCTCTATATTTACTTCTTGTACAAATCTTCATTTACTTACTTCTTTCTCTTTTAATTTATCTACATCCCATTTTCCTTGTGCTTTTGGATTTTCTCTCTTCGTTGTTTTTATTTTACATTTTGTAATCACTAGCATATGGTCCGATTTGATGTTGGCCCCTCTGGGAGATCTAACGTCATTCATCGATTGTTTGTGTGTCTTTTTTATCAGTACATTTAATATTCTATTTGATTTCCCTCCAGACTTCCTGGTCGCATCCATGTTATTTTGTGTATGCCTTTGTGTTTATATCTCGTCCATGTTTAATGCCGCTGCTAAATTACATAGGCTTTCTCCATTATTGTTTACTTATTTAAAAAATATAATTTAAGTTAGCTTTAAATGACAGCGGACGTGAGACAGGACAGCAAAAATTGCTGCAGGACGGGACATATGGAAAACTGCCGGACATGGGATGGGACAAGAGCGCCCCGCTGTTCCACGTGAAACCCTACTGACGACTGAACTACAAAGAAAAACTGATGTACCTGTAAACACCCCTGTATTTTTTTCTCATTAAAATTCGTTACCGTATCTAATCAAATCATGGGATCTAGTTAAAAAACTTGTTTTAATATTAATTGAAAAACTATAAAATATTCAGTAATAAGTATTGTTTTTTTCAGTTATTAATTAATATACACTTATATGGGTATAAAAACTTGTGAAAATAATAAAATATTATTTTTAGTGCAGTATTTAGCCTCGCACATGTTCACTTTACTAGTGGCGTAGGTGCGACAATTTGGCAGGGTTCATTGCTTATCGTAAAATTATTATTGTTCCACAAGTAGATTAGCAGTATTAAAGTAAGTATTTCGTTTTACGTATTTTTTTACAGAAGAACAAATTAAGTTTTATTTATACCATAACTTTTTCTATATACATACTGTATACATGGCCTACTTTACCCAGCAAATTTCAGTTTTTTTTAAACATTTCTTTTCTTAGCACCTATAAATAAATACAAAAATTATTCGCGAAATAAGAACTCGCGAGATATTAACAGAAAATGTAGTTATCATTTTTTATCACAATCTTTAACACAGCCGAGAAAAAAATTAATTCAAGGTGGGCAAAGTTGTCCCAGAAAAGTCCAACATTGCCTTCTTCTTCTTCTACGGCACTACAGCCCAAAATGAGCCTTGGCCTCCTTTATTTTTTGCCTCCACCCTTGTCTGTCTGTGGCTGCTCTTCTCCATACACGGACTCCTAAAAGTGCTTGTGCGTCGCTGCTTACTGTGTCTTCCCAGCGCTTTCTTGGCTTTCCAACTGGTCTCTTTCCCTGCATTCTGGCGTTCAGTGCTCGTTTTGGTAGCCTATCCTCTCCCATTCGTATCACATGTCCGGCCCATTGCAATCTTTGTATTCTAATGAAGTCTGACAGGGGTGTTTCCTTATACAGTTGATAGAGCTCGTTGTTATATCGAATTCTGAAGATTCCGTTTTCCCTCACAGGTCCTAGTATTCTCCTCAGTACTTTTCTTTCGAATGTGTCTAGTTTGTTTTTGGATGTTTCTTTCAGGACCCATGCTTCGCTGCCATAACATGCTATTGGCCGAATTAAAGTTTTATAGATTCTCATCTTTGTATTTCGGTGGACACTTTTAGACCGAAATATATGGGAGACGGCAAAATAAGCTTTGTTTGCCTGCGTTATCCTTTTTCGTATTTCTCCATCCTCTGCTCCATCGGCATATATTTCTACTCCCAGGTATGTAAACTTTTCAACCGTTTCAATGTCATCTTCATGCATAATGTTTTGTGGGATTATATTTCTTCTCGTCTGTACCATTATTTTTGTTTTTTCTGTGTTAATTTCCAGACCTAGCCTTTTCGTTTGTGTTTTTAACTCTGCGTATGCTTCCTGTGCTCCTGTTGATGTTCTACTCATAATATTAATATCATCGGCGTAGGCAGCCAGTTGAACCGTTTTATTGGTCAGTAGGTTTTCTCGTCCAGTTTGCATTTGCCTAACCGCATACTCCAATGCCAGGTTAAACAATGTTGGTGCCAGCCCATCTCCCTGCTTTAGTCCCTGCGAGATTTTGAAAAAGTCTGTCCGGTTGTTTTGTATTCGTACACATGCCTGAGTTTCATCCATTGTGGCTTTAATGAGTCTAATCAGCTTATGTGGTATTGCTAATTCTGCCAATATATAGTATAGTCTGTCCCTTTTGACTGAATCGTATGCCTGTTTGAAGTCTACAAACACGTTGTGAACATCAATGTCGTGTTCCCACGATTTGCTCAAGACCTGCTTGACTGTAAATATTTGATCCATTGTCGATCTTCCCCGTCTGAAGCCCGCCTGATATTCTCCAATAATATTTTCTGCTAGTGGTTGGAGTCGCTGGTTTATAATATAAGTGAGGACTTTATACGCTGTACATAGTCTACCAACATTGCCTACCTATTTTAAATTCACTGTAAGGCAAAATTGAAACGTAATAGGACTACTTTGCCTACGGCATTTTTATTAAAAAACTTTTATTACAAAAATACAAGAAAAACTCTTCTTCTTTGAGTGCCTCTCCTATCGGAGATTGGATATCATTAGGGCGATTCTAATTTTATTTACTGCTGTTTTGAATAATTCGTTAGTGGTACAGCCAAACCACTACGGCCTGGATTTCTGCGTCCTTGGTTTATTCCTTGCATTATATTTTGTAGGAACGTGTACTTTTGTCCTCTCATCAGGTGGCCTAAGTATTTAATTTTTCTCTTTTTATATTCGGTATAACTTCTGGATCGTTATTTATTCTGAGTATTACCTCTTCATTTGAAATTTTATCCACAAAACTTATTTTTAGTATACGGCGGTAGCACCACATCTCAAAGCTTTCAAGATTTCTAACATTTCTCTGTTTAAGAGTCCATGCCTCAACACCGTAAAGCAAAGTACTGAATACATAGCATTTTAACATTCTAGTTCGTAGCTGAATACTAATATCACGATTACAAAATAATTTTTTCATTTTTATAAAGGTAGACCTGGCAATTTCAATACGTCTTTGTATCTCGTGATTTTGGTCACCTGTTTCATTGATGGGGGTTCCCAAGTATTTATATTCACTTACTTTTTCGCTTTGGGTACCGTTTATTGTGATACTAGTGTCATGTATTGGATTCTTACTGAAAGTCATATATTTGGTTTTTTTGACGTTCATCCTTATGCCGTAGTTATTACATATCTCATTCATACTTTCAACTAGATGTTGTAGATCTTCCGCTGTTCTTGCCATTATCACAGTATCGTCAGCATATCGAATGTTATTCAGGCAGGTTAGATCACACTGGCCTTGATTTGTGCATGTGTTTTAGTGCGCGCGTAAACGTCTGTTGTATTTGCTATGTTGCCAAGTATTTTTTTTACAAATATTACAACCTTTACAGTGGACAAAGTTGAACTTACTGGCCAAAATAGGCCATATTTACGGTATTTAAAGATATTTTTAATCTTTTTCCTTTTTTTTTTTTGTTTTTTTTTTCAATTTTTAGTTAGTTGCGTCTGCGTGTGTATGTTTTTTTTTGGGTTGGAAATACTTTTACGTATCATTACGACTAGAAATACTGCCTGGTATGTTGTTATTAAATGGACCAAAACCCTTCTCCTTTCTAGCTATTGCTCTTCCTTCATGTCTTTGAAGTCATTGCTTCTCTCCTTTCAGCCGTCTCTATTTTCACCTCATCTCCTTTCAATGCGGCGAAGATCCTGGAGGATTTCTATCGCGAATGTTCTGATTGCATCCCAAGCTGCATTTGATGAAAGCATTTCTCCTACCATAGTCTCTGGTCGAATTTTCTGTTTGATAACTGCCTTTAGAGTATTGCCCAGCAAGTTAAAACGAGGACACACGAAGAACACGTGCTCAGTATCTTCACTGACCCCGAGACAGGATGGGCACTCACGTTTAAAGCGATATAGATATGCTCAAAAGCAGACATATCCTGATAGAAGAAATGCGTCAGATAGTAGTTAAACACAACATGGTATAGACCATAACACTATAGCACTTATTAAAAAACTATATTGGGAAAATGGCGTCGTTCAAAATAGACAATCGTCTGACAGCAGAATTCCCAATAAAAAGATGAGTTCGTCAGGGCTGTGTACTTTTTCCACTGTTATTCAATCTATATTCCGAAAAGATCTTTCAAATGCCCTCGAAAATATTGAAGAAGGAATAAAAATCAACGGAGAATACGTAAACAACTTAAGACGACACCGGCATTATTGCGCACAGTGCTGAGGGTTTACAACGACTTTTGAATGTCATAACCAGAGAGGGAGATAGCTTGGGACTAAATATAAACACAAATAAAAAAAAGTAATGGCTGTTACACGTGCACCAAACGTCGACATTAATATTTGTATCTATAACAAACATATAGAACCAGTACAAAGATTCCAGTATCTTGGTTTCTGAATAAAAAACGATCTTAAATACGTGCTCGTACAGAATATGTTAGGTCCGCATGTCAACGAAGGAAAAAATTCCTAATAAACTCTACGTTATCGTTGGATATCCGATACCAATTTGTAAATACGTTTATTTACTCCATATTGCTATACGGAGTGGAAACATGGACTCTCGGAATTACAAGTATGAGGCGTATAGAAGCCTTTGAGATGTGGGTTTTTCGAAGGATGCTGAAGATCTCTTGGACAGAGCACGTGACCAACAACGAGGTGCTAAGAAGAATGGATACTGAGAGAGAACTCATAAATATTGTAAAAAACAGAAAAACGAGTTATCTAGGACATATTTACAGAGGAGAAAAATACAACTTCCTACGACTTATAATGGAAGGGAAAGTGGAAGGAAGAAGAGGTCCAGGAAGAAGAAAATGCTCCTGGTTGAAGAATGTTAGAGACTGGACAGGCATGGGCACACATTCGATACTAAGAACAGCTCAAGATAGAGAGCAATTTGTTGTAGTTATAGCCAACCTTCAGTAATGGAGAAGGCACCTTAAGAAGAAGTAGTTAAACTAGCCATTTTTGCGGTTCAGCCAAACGTTTACTTGTGGTATAAGACAATGCTTCCACCTGTTCGTTGTTGAGGAATTCCACTGTAATTATCATCGATGCTTGCTGTTTTGTCGTTTTCTTTTTCTGAGTTCATCTTAGCACAATATAGTTGTAGTTTGCCGATAAATGGTCTTTCTTTCTTCAGCTAACACTCTAATGGGAAGTATCCCGGTTATGACATATATTGCGTCCTCAGATACTGTGCGAAATGCGCTGGCAACACTCAGACGATATACTGATGCGACATTCCTCCGTGATTCCTGGGTTCCAAGAGTAATGACGTGACTACTGACAACAATAACGTCCTCCTGCTTTGTTTTGGGCCACCCACATTCGGCACTAGTCATGACAAGGCTGCTCAATTGCTACGTGTTTTATTTTTTTACTAGAACAAACGTTAATGTAGGAGGAACAGTAGGAAACAGATTTTTGCGTCAAATGAAATTATTCTGGAGTTGCTGGCTAATTGAAAATAGTGTATTTTAGTAACTATTTCTATTGTATTTTTTAATTTCAATTTAGGTTAAAATCTAGTGTGTTCTAAAATAGTTTTTTACCTAAATTTACCGTAAAAAATACAATAGAACTAATTAATAAAATACAACATTTTTAATTACCTAACAACTCCAGATTAATTTCATTTGGCGTAAAAAATCTGTCAAAAACCCACACTGTCTACCTTTTTTGGTATTTTTTATGGAGAAGAGTGTCATCGCGTTTGCAATTTATTTTCTTGTGGATAAGGTTGTCATCACGTTTTTTCTGTAAGTCTTCTGTATGTTTCTGTAAGCCACTTCTCCTTTGGCTCCACTATCTTTCTTCTTATTTGCTTGTATATTTCTAATATTTTATTAATCATCCATGATTTTTTTGCCAGTTACAGAATAATGCTATGAGAGCATTATTGCTAGTCTTTATATCGGAACTATTTGAATAGTTTCAGATTATTGGTAAACCTTTGCCACTGTAGTAATATAGATAATAGAAACACTGATAGAAGAGACATTATTTTTACCTAAAACTTACTTTTTTTAAGGTGTAGGATCTTAGCCTTCGTCGCCAAGCGAAGTGTAAAGATGAAGTGGTGGCACATCAGTTTCTTGTCCATTGTACTTTTGGTGAGTTCGGCTTGGAGTCGCAAGGTAGAAAATACAGCGCTTCATAAGTAAGTCAAATATTAATAAGTACTTGTAAATTATAATTTAAACTGCTTTTAAATCAAGTATACAGTGATCACTGTCTTACCACCCACACAGTTACCTTGTGAAATAAAAAGAGATGAAACTCGTAGAGGTGAGAAATAATCGATAGAAACCTATAATTTACATCGCATTACATTACCACTATCGATAGTCTCACACCTTTAGACGTTAGCTTCGAGCTAAATCACCTCGGTCATAATTATTATGTGTAACGTCGTTTGTGTGACGTATTTCCATTTTTAATTTGGCATAAAGTAAAAACTGATTGACCACAATAAAGCAAAAATGTGAATAAAATAATTTAATTAATAGGGATTATTTAATCTAAAGTTTTAAATTATTAACCAAGAATAATTTCTACTATGATTTGAGGAGCTTCATACACTCTTGTCGCGGAATAATTATCAATCCTTCGTGGATTAGTGGTAAGAATTCGACACTGTTACACGAACGTCGCAAACGATTAGAGTTCAAAACCCACATGTGGTTTTCTTTTTTTTTTTAATAATTTGAAATTATGCAGAGATCGTTTTGCTTTGAATCACTAAACATTTATGTCAGTCGTTACTAGTATTAGAAGTGTTTAAAGTTAAACATAAATATCTTATTGACAAAACAGTATTGTCGTACTTTCGAAAATAAAGTAAAAATTTTTCAAACATAAAAAAAACGTTCTAAATAAATGTACTTGGAAAAAATGTTTAAATAGATAGAAATTCTATAAAAATAATCTAAATAAACGTATTTTATTCTAATAAAATGTATTTACAAAAAATGTTCGAATAAGCCTCCATTAGCAGCAGAACAATAACCCTATCTATTATAAAAGTTTCGTCTAACATTAGTTAATGTTTCTGGACTAATACCTCTCATTGAATCAGAGATCTTTTCTCTTAATGCTTGGAGAAAATTGCATATATCCCTACATAAAAAATCACAAGGTGCAAGATCAGGTGATCTTGCAAGCCAAAACATATCTCCGTGGCCACTAATCAATCGATTAGGAAAAGTCGCACTGAGATATTCACTGACGATGCGAGAATTATGTACAGGACAACCATCGTGTTGAAACCATATGGAATTGAAAGGTATTGGTAAATTACGAAGGGCTGGGACAATTTGATTTTGCAGAAGTTCCAAGTATTTCCGCCCAGTCAATATACCGTCTATAAAAAATTGACCAATGACATGATTCACTATTATCCCTCCCCAAACATTTACTTTTCGAGGACGCTGGGTACGAGCGACATAAATCTGACGAGGATTTCCTCGAGACCAATATCCAGCATTCATTGAATTGTGACAGCCATGCAATGAAAACGTACATTCATCGGTGAACAAAACGTTCTCTAAAAAATGTTCATCTTGATGTGACATTTCCGTTGCAGTTTGACAAAATTCTAAACGTCTATATTGATCCCCAGGGAATTGTTCGTTGGATATATAAATCTTGAAATTCCATATTGTTCTCCGAGACGAGATGTTGATTGGGTAGGATTTTGCTCAATACTTGCACAAATCAAAGTGTCCCTTAGTTCCAAATCTGGATTTACCTCCCTTCGTCTACGAACTCCTCTTGGAGCGAACACGGATCCATAAGTAAAAAAATTACGTATAATAGACTGAATTGTTGATCGTGCTGGAGCCTGCCTATTTGGAAATATATTTACAAGTTGTTGTCTGATAATCCATTCACATGTCAGACAACAATTTGCACTTTTTCGTTGACCGTTAAAACCATTTTTACGAATTGTTTTTTCAATAAAAAGTTTCTATTTACCGTGCAAAAACACTTCTTGATATGTTATTATTTGATAGCTTGAAGGCTTCATGATTTGGTTAGCTGTAAAGCAGGCAGCTGTTCGCGCGTATCCATTCCAATGTTGTTAATTTTTTTTGAAAATCATTACCTGTACAGAGGAATTGATATTAACACTGAGAATTTAGTGATGGATTTGACATTAAACAGTATTCACCGGATTATTTTGCATTCACAACTGAAGACTGTAAAACTGGAATTAAATTTAAATTATTTTGTATTTCTATTTTATAACATTGGAATAAGAATAAATTGTAAATATTGAGTTTTTCGAAAACTTGTTACCTAATATGTATCATATTTTCTACTATTTTTTGATTGAGTAAAACAAAAATTTCATCCGTGGTGTGAATTGAACCCCAATCTTCTTGTCAATAGACCACGTCTCTAATTATTACACCAATTCCACATACAATTAATGTTTTCGGACTGAACATACCTACCTTTAGTTTAATCAAATATTTCAGTTGAGTTATTTTTAATATTAAATAAACTTAAAGATTTATTTAAAATCGCTACTAATTAATGTTTTTTTACTATAATATATCTTAATTTATTCAATCATTTATACTAACATCAGAAATTATTAAAATAAAATATTTTCGAGGTCATCCGTATAATTATGACTGAAGTCAAATACCCACGTCTAAGAACTAGCTTTATCTCTTACTATCTCACAACTTAATCTGTCTTCTATCATTTCCGCTATTTTGCCGGGTGGTAAGACACTCATCACTGTATACTGTCATAGAAACATCAAATGCCCACCTAAGAATCTGTACGCGGTAGAAAAAAATGTTTTAAACAAGACGATGTACCTTGCCGATACGATTTAGTCCCTACTATATATTCCTGGTCCATTTTTTATATCATCTTTTAAACCTGTCTTCATCGTAGTTTCAAACAGTTGACAATTTCTTCTTTCCATCTCCATTATTTTTATTTACTTTTTTCTTTTTTTATTAACTTATTTTTGTTTATTTTTGTATTTTTTCTTTCATTTTTCGTTTCTTTGTTTTATTTATATTATTTTTAATTTAAGCGAGACTTTTCCCAATTTTTGGTGTGCTGATCAATTTCTCTGGTATTTGTAGCTCTTTAACTATAATTTTTTCTATTACATCTTTTATTTCTCTGTTATCACATAAAAGATAATGACGGTATTAGATTTTTGTTTTGATACAGGGCAGCGACAGCCGCTTATACGTATTTCGACCTCTTTAGGTCTCCTCAGAGCGGTATAGCCACTACTCTGAACCAAAACAAAATTATTTCCCGTCCTAGACAATAGTTATCAAAATAACTATATACGGACGTAACTACGCCATCTAAAAACAAAAAGAGAAACCAAACGATTTCTATCTGGCGAAACCGAATTCAAATTTTTACCACTGAGCTTCCTAAATTTGCGAAGTAAACAGCTTGATAAATTACTCGGCAAGGGAATCTAAAATTGCATTCCACATGCCGTTCATCATGGTCAAAATTCGTAGTGAATTCAGTTTCTGGTACTCCAACCGAAGTAAAGTAATAAAACATAATGACGTTGTTTTATTACTTTACTTCTGTTGGAGTACCAGAAACTGAATTCACTACGAATTTTGACCATGATGAACGACATGTGGAATGCAATTTTAGATTCCCTTGCCGAGTAATTTATCAAGCTGTTTGCTTCGCAAGTTTTAGGAAGCACAGTGGTAAAAATTTGATTTCGGTTTCGCCAGGTAGAAATCGTTTGATTTCTCTTTTTGTTCTTTGTTATCATTTGTATTTTTAGACCAGATATTATTTATTCGCTTATTTATTTTATTTTCACAGAAAATCTGATTCCTCAGTTGTGAAGACACCTAGTGATGAAAGACACGTTGTCGGTTGGTTAAGTAACGATGAAATAAGTAAGTATATGTGATTCTCTAAAAATTAGACCCAAAAAAACAATTTCCTCGATGCAAATTGAGATTTTTCGATTTTTTTCCATGTTTTTTCATGAAGTGTCCTTTCCTATCTAATCCTATTTCTCCATTTCCATCAAATCGAAAATCATGTAATCTGCGAGCTTCTTTATCAAGAGTTTTTATGTCTTGTATAGTACCCTTGACATATATGAGCACTTCTGGTCAGAAACGCTCTTCGTATATTGAATTCTTAGCTTGTGAATGTCTTTGTGATCCAACCTTGTGCTAGCTATCTTCAATTTGGTCTCTGTGGCAAATCCTATTAACTTTTTCCCATTTTCGTTCGATTCCTTATGTAAACTTCATCCCCTTGTTATTCTTCTATATATTTCGTCTTTTCCGACTTTCGTATTCATGTCACTAAGGATTATCTTTATATCGTATTTCTGTATATTATCTATTGGAGTGCTTAACTTTTCGTAGAACTCTGTTTTGGTTTCTAAATCTTTTCTAAATCGGGCTTTCCCCGATGGAAAAATAAAAAAATCAGATAGATCACGTCCTAATTGAAAGCAATCATGATAAGGCAATAATCGATTGCAGGAGTTATAGAGGGGCAGATACCAACAGTGACCATACACTAATAATAGCAAAACTAAAAGAGAAGCAGGTTGTAAACAGACTAAACGAAAAAATAAATAAAAAACTAGAGAATCCAGTCAAACAGGATATAGAAGAAGAGTGGCAGACCATACAGACAGCCATGTCGGAAGCAGTGGAAAAGTGTATAGGAAGAGAGCATATAAAAAGACGGCAAGACTGGTTCGATGAAGAATGTAGGAATAAATAAATGCAAGAACAAATAGGCAAAACTACAAAAAGATAAAGACAATACCCAAAATGAGATCGAAAACTACGTAGCAAGAAGAACGGAATTGAAAAGAATTTGCAGAAAAAAGAAAAGAGAACAGCTAGAAAAGCAATTGAAAAACATAGAAGAAGACTATATAAACAAAGAGGTAAAGAATTTATACCAAGAAGTTAAGAGATCTATAGAAACTACAAAGAATAATCCACAGTATTGCAGAAACAAAGAAGGCCTAATGCTAGGTGAAACAACAGAAAAATTAAACAGATGGGACATTATGGAAAACCAGTAATTACGTCAAAAATATGAGCCCAAAGAGCTAGATGGCTTGGTCACATTATAACAAATGCCAGAGAATTGAAATGTTAAAACAATACCGAATGGATGAGAAATGGGGAAAAAAGAAGAGGAGAAATGTTTGGAAGCAAAACTTGTCAGAAATAGGCGTGAAAAATTGGAGAGAGAAAGCAAGGGACCTAAAAATTACATTGTTAAGTTGCAAATGGGCTTCGGACATTCCAAGAGCAGGTTCTAAAATTTTAGTCTTTTCAGAGGCCTCGTTGTATTTTTATCATAGACTGCTTTTTCCATGATTACTAACACTCTACTAACTGTTTGTCATAGTGATTTTCTTCGGATATCGTGGCTATATTTAATAGAGTGGTTTCACATTTCCTTCCTTATCCTTATACAGTTGACCAGTCATCTGGTTTATTTTAATAATCCCCTTTGCTGTAAATTTCAAATATTTTCCCTACCTCAGATATTTAAAATCATTGAATAAAATTAATTTTTTGATGTATAGTACAAGACTTAATTTTCAGAAACAATACAAAGAAAATTTGCCAAGCTAGTGGGGTTACATGATTATCAAGAAGTAGATGCAATAACATTCAGAGATCTTTTAATAGAGTTACTAGACTTACCGTTTCTCAAATTATTCTCCATTCATAACCACTGTGATTTATGTAAAGAGCTGGTAAACGTCATTAAAATCAATGGATATCGTCATAGCAAAGTAGCAGAATTCGTATGCACTATCTACCATCAAATGGCCAACTTAACATTTTCTAAATTTTGTATGAATATGGTAGCACAAAACTTAGTAAGTATTTCGCTTAAAAACATATACATTGTTCTGTAGATCCTATATACAGTGTGTCCGTAAAGTATGGAATAAATTCGATATTTTGTCGATTTTTAAATTTAATGTTCTACATTTTACAGTAAAATTTCATTATACAAGGTGATACACATTACACTGATGACGTCATCGGCTCTTTTTTTAAATGTAACACCATGTATTTTAGGACATTTTAGATCGATAAAAATGAGCTGATTTCAAAAAAGTATAATACTCGGGTCTAATGGATATAATTTAAAAGATATGCGCTTAGAAAATAAATTATTTATTATCAATTGCAGAAAAGTAGCCTACTTCTAGTTTTTGGTAAACTGTAATTATTTTTAGTAACGTTTAATAACAATTAAGTAGTACAATAACTTTAATAATTCGTGAATGTTCTGTATTATTGCTTATAGTTTATTTTTATGAACGAGAGAGTAATTAGCATAATTTTAACTGGTAGCTCCGACCACTCCATGGGCGTGCTCAAGATTAATTGAAAAATTACTTTGAATAATTATTGTAAAAAATAAATGAATTATTTCAGTGTTATAAAGTGTTATGTGTATGTAAACAAAAGTGACCTCTTTTATCACACACTATATTAGAACTGACTGGCCTACATTAAAAAGGGTTTTAAAAAATTCACATTTTTTTTAATTTTTAAAAATTACAAAAGAGAAAAAGAGTTTTTAAAACCGTCTAAGGTATGTTAAATAGATGAATAAAAATATTAATATAAAACTTACAGCTACTTGTTACAAATCCAAATCAGATTCAGAAGATGAACTTTCAGAACCAAGATTTATAATAACTGGCTCGATCATTTTATCAGTAATATTGTCCAGCTTCCACATTTTTTCCTCTTCTTTAATAGTGTGATTTACTGCCTTTTCCCAGTTTTCAGGTTTTACATTATTTACGGCCTCCAAAAACAACTGTTTAACATCATGAATTTTAAAAGTGGTATTTTTTCTTGAAACTTCACTCTTTATCTGTGCCCATACCAGTTCAATCGGGTTTAATTCACAATGATATGGTGGGGATCTAAGTACTGTCATTCCACGATTTTTGGCAATTTCATCAATTTCGTATTTTTTAAATTTTTCTTTATGAAGGGCACACAACGAATAAAGTTCCTTTCTTATAGATCCGGGATGGTACGTAATATTTTTTGAACTCAGCCAATTCTGCAAGTCTTTTTTTAACCACTTGGTTGTGGGCAGTCCTTCTATAAGTCTGGAGTGATAACTTGCATTATCCATTACTATTACACAGTTCTTAGGAAGAAGATCTATCATTTGTTCGAACCATTCTTGAAAGACATCAGCGTTCATGTCTTCATGGTAGTCACCGGTACGAGTTGATTCAAAAGTTAATAAACCACCTTCAACAAAACCGTCTGAACTGCCAATGTGTACTATTATCAGCCTGCGTCCCTTTCCTGATGGTGGGTTTAAACCAGTAGATAAGTTATTTACAAAAGCGTGCCTTTGACTTGTAACAGTTTCATCCTGCCAAAATTTATTTGGTGTATGACCCTCGTTGATCCATGTTTCATCAAGATAAAATATTTTTCTTTTTTGGTTTCTCATTTCCTTTATGGTTCTTAGAAAATGTCTTCTCCATATGACAATATCGCTTCTTTCTAATAAAATAGACTTTCTGGGATTCTTTTTCCAGCGGAAGCCTATTTCTTTTAAAAGTTTCCATAACGTACTTCGACTCATTTCTGCGTAATCCTTATCATCTCGAACTGAGACAAGAACTTTATCCAATGTTGGAAATTCTTGTCTAAAGAAGAATTCATGCACTTTCCGTCGAAGTCCTTCTTTAAAATGATATTCTATTTGAAATTTTGGTTTCCCTTGAGCATTACGTGGCATTTGAAAACTACCACATTTCTCTTCTTTAATAACTCTGTAAATCGTAGATTTCCCAACACCAAGTGTACTACTAACTAACTCAACGGTCTCATCAACACTTTCACATAAACGTTTGTCTGTAAATGATTTAAAACAATTAAATATTAATGTTTTTTCATTAACTGTTAGAGGACCAATTTTTCGGCGTTTACACGGCACTTCCAAATTTTCCATAACACTAGTATACACAATAAACTGCACCTTGCAACTGAAGTACCTACTTTTAGTGAACTGTTAAGAATTTTGAATACGCCACTTGGACCTTCCTATATACAAAATGGAAAAACCCACTATCACATTTTCTGTGGAATAAGTTTAGAAGGTAATTATCTAGTCAATTACTGTCGTAGATTCCTGGAATTAAAGAATTAAATGTTTGATTGTTGAAACCCTTACTTCGTGGAATGCACTCATTTCAGATAAAATAAAACGTTTTATTTTATCTAAAGAATTAAACTTTATTTTGCAAATAGGCAAAGAATTAAACTTTATTTTGCAAATAGATAAAATAAAACGTTTTATTTTATCTAAAGAATTAAACTTTATTTTGCAAATAGGTAGGTACTTATTAAACTTTTATTGGTTATATATAACCAATAAAATAAACATCTTACATTTCTTGCAAATTCATTAGTACCTGTTAACCTCCATCACTCCGACATTGGCAACCTTATTTAGGGATTAGTAACCCTCACAACTATTGTATTCTATTCTGCTCCAACCTTTATACCTAGTGGTCATACTCAATTTAAAATTGTTTTCCTATATACTTCTGTAAACTTGTTGACAAATATCTGTTTTTCATTGAGTCACCCGTATCAACAGTTTAGGGATTTGCATACATAATTTATTGTTTTATTACTCTCTCATACATAAAAATACACTATAGAAGTAATTTTAAGTAGAAATGAATTTGAGTGTAAAGCAAATAATTGAAATACTCATGATGATTGGGTATGGAGACCAATCGCAAACTCAGATGGAAGTGTGTAATTTATTTAATGTTAAATATTCAGAAATACCCATCACACAGTTAACAGTAAGTAAGATTGAAAAGAAATTTCGAGAAACTAGTACGGTTGAAAATGCACGCAAATCAGGTCGTCCCTCTGTAAATTATCTTACAATATTAGGTGTTCTACTTGCTTTTGAAGAATATGCGCACACTTCTGTTGGTAAGGTTAGTAGTGATCTCGATGTTTGCAAAAAAACGGTACACAAACTACGTAAAAGTAAGTAAAGTAAGTAAAATGCACAGTTGTACAGGAATTAAACGAGGATGATAGGGTTAAATGCTCGAAGAGCTATGAGACTGCCTGTGTTATCCAGAGAAAATCGCGTTCATCGACATTAGTGGGCACAAGAACACGCAAATTTGTTTAGATATGTGTGGGCCTCTATTGTTCACAAATGAGTTCCGATTTGGATTTGCACCAGATGCAAGACGGGCAAGAATTTAAAACCGTTCTGGCAATGCTGAACGATTGGCCACCGTGCAGAAGGTTCATAGATAGCAAGGCATGGAGTGGCATCACTCTTGGTGGAAGAACCAATCTCGTTTGCCTGGAACGATTTCTAAATGCAAGAACTATCGCGAGATTATTTTCGAATCTATTGTTGTCCCCTTTGCATAACAATCTAGTCCCCAGTTTCAATTATTGCACGACAATGCGCATCCGCATACTGCCAGGTAGTGCCAACATTCCTCGAAAATAATAAAATTTGAGTTTTTACCAAGGCCTGCACAATCACCAGATTTAAACCAAATTGAGCATGTATAGAACATATTGGGCAGATGCATTTTATCACAAAATATTACGTTCAATATAACAACTGTTTGTTGGGAGTCAAGGGGCAAAAAATTACTTTTTTTATTTTTTTTTGTTACCATTTTTTGACTTCTGGAGATCTCTTTTAATTTTCTTAAAAGCTATTGCAATAATTCTAACAAAAAATGTTTTTAACAAAAAATGACACTTGTTTATAACTTTTTATTAAAAATATTTCAAATAAATTACTTGAAATCCTTCTGTTTTCTCTCATTTTGTTTTTGTCCCCTTGATTATTTTAATGTATATATATAAACTAAGCATTTACAAGTAAACTATTTAAACAGCAACGACTATCGTAGTCTGATCCGATAACGATGAAAACTATTGAAGTCTCAGGAATAAGTTCAGGAGCAACTTATTCCTGAAAGGTTTAATATGGAGGCTGTTACAAAGAAATGCCAAAAAATAATATACCGTTTTTATTACTCTTTTAATTCAACAAAGCCCATAAAATTATATTATAATACATTCTTTTATGTTTAGCCTATACTGGAGTACGTATTCGACAACATTGAAAATGTGGATCCAGAGTTGGTCTGTACGATTATTCTTCAAACAAAAGAGTGTGCATATTCCAAACCAGCCCTTTCTTGGACTACAAGAATACCTAGAACACTGCCTAAATATCCAAAGGTAAGTGTTAAGTACTTGTAAATACATTGAAAATATAAACGTAAAAAAAATACAAGGATTAAAAACGTAACTTAAATATATCATAAAGAAGAACACATATTTAACAGAAAAAGATTTATGGCAAAGTCACGATAAGCAGTTCAGTGGATGTTCTGCAATGAGTTATATACTCTTCTGGGCAGTAAAAGCAATGTTTCAGAAGACATTTTTTTATAACTTTTTCTTTAATACTTTTTGGTAAAATATTGTAATTAAATTAAGGCAATTTTTATCTGAAAGACATAATCCGCCCCCCGCGTTCAAGCCCCCGTAATTGCCAAGCGTTCAAGACCCCAATTACCTCGCTCACAACATTAAATACCGCGTTCGTATTAGAACGAGCACTTCTGAATCCAGATTGTGACTTGCTAAAGTAATTATTTGACTCGCATAGGAATAAAATTGTTGTTTGATAACCTTTTCAATCACTTTCCCAAAAGTAGAAACAATGCTTCGGGGTCTTTAATTGTCAGATTTTGGGGAACCACCTTTTTTGCATGTAGATAGGTAGTACTTTTGAGTATTTCAGAACTTTCGGAAATACTTCAGAATTAAATTAATAAGATGAGTGAAAGGTGTTAAAACTATTTGGTAAGTTTCTTTTAAAAGTTTGCTATTAATTTCGTGAACG
The DNA here is from genome assembly GCF_040954645.1 of Diabrotica undecimpunctata. Lineage (NCBI taxonomy): Eukaryota > Metazoa > Arthropoda > Insecta > Coleoptera > Chrysomelidae > Diabrotica > Diabrotica undecimpunctata. Next base: position 9,258,865 of record NC_092811.1, read on the forward strand.
TCCCTACAATTAGAATTACTTTAGAGACTTTATAGTTTGAGAGACCTTTTCTTCCACAAAAGAACAAGTAAAAAAGAAATAATTGAAGTGAACATCAACATTAATAGTGGAAAGAAATTATAATCTCTGCAATTGTAGTATAAAATTAATTTATTTTGTCTGGAGGTAGATCAGGTTGTCCCTAACTGGATCTTGTATAGTTTCTTTCAAAATTTACTGTTTTCCAGCAATCTCTAGGTTTATTATTGGAATTAGTAATAAAATCACAGTAAGCTGACTTTTTAACATTTTGTAATTGACGATTATATTCAAATTTTTGTTGTTTATATACTTTGAACAAATCGGGATCCCTAGTGACATCTGCAATATGTTTAATAAGAGAAAGATTAGATCTGTAAGACCTTAATTCATTATTAAACCATTACACGTATCTTTTGTCAGTAGTTTGTCGTACTTTTTTTAGTGGAAAATGCTTTGATTTGATAGTTGTTATAAGTTTCGGAAAGACTTTTATAAGACTTGGTAAAGGAGCAATGCGACCACTTTGTGGCAATAGTGTTAGAAGACTCTGTTTTCAGAGCAATAACTAACATATCTACGGATGAAGCTAATCTACCTGAGGAAAGGAATGCCAAACGTTTAGACCGTTTCAAACAACAAGAAAAAGGTATATATTTTATATACACCATCCATCCATCCAATGGCGCTACAGCCCAAATCGGGCCTTGGCCTCCTTCAACAGGCTTCTCCAACCATCTCTATTTACCGCTGTTCTTTTCCATGAACGCGTTCCCAGGCAGTTCCTGGCATCCTCATCGACTTCATCTTCCCATCTCTTTTTAGGTCTTCCAACAGGTCTTTTTCCCTGCATTCTTGCATTTAATAATTTTCTGGGGATTCTATTCTCATGCATGCGGACCACGTGCCCTGCCCATCGTAATCTCTGCAGTTTAGTATGTTGTGCTAGAGTTGGTTCGCTATATTGCTCGTATATTTCTCTATTGTACCTAATTCGCCAGTTGTTGTTTTCACTTATTGGGACTTATTATATTCACTTATTTTATATACACATATATATTAAATCTAAAACTAAGATTAACATTATATTCTTATAAAAATTAATATTAAACTTACCAAATTATTACTGCACCGAGCTTTCGATATCTTCTTTTTCAAGGTCTCCTGACCTCCCAGACACTACTACACTGATAACTAATGAATGCACTACTACTGTTTATTATTTTTAGCATAAAAAAGATCCAAAAGCTGATACTTTAAAAATTCTACATTTAACCGGACCACATATTTCATTCGATTATGAAGAAAATGGAGTAGTAAATTGCGGCGCTCCATTATGCTGTAAGAAAGGACTGGGAAATAAAAAAGACGGAGGAAGTGCTGGGTACTGGGGAGAATACAGTTGCGATATTCCTCCATGGCTTTATGGCGATACCCTACAGCATATAAGTAACACTCATGAGGTAACTAATTGGTTCATAATTTTTATTGTTTGTTTTCATTTTTGTTACATTTAGGACTTGGACTTTATCTATTTTACTGGAGGAGTTATGGATCATACAATTTGGAAGTCATCAGCTCATTCTATGATAGAATCAATATTTCTTGCATTTAAAGCTTTAGAAGAAGCTTTTCCTGATACTCCAGTGTTTCCTGTAATTGGAAACCATGATTCGAGTCCTCCGAATATGTAAGTAAAATATACAACTTTTAGTTTTCAGATCACTCAACGTTGTTGCTTGGTGCAAATCAACGATTTAATGACTATGTAATTATGATAGCTAACACAAAAACAGAACTACATGAAATATATCTTAAATATTGAAATAATAATATAATAGTCTCCCGTTTTATACCGCTGTCGCGGCTTTGGGAGTATAGCAGGGTAGTCTGCTATATCTAGGGCCTACGGTATACAAGGAAGGTAACATGGCCAGTGCTACGCTTCAACCGTCTATTATTACCCCTGGTTTTACCCAAGGTACTCATTTTTATTCAGGCTGAGTCGACCTGGGGCCTATAGACATTTTTAAAATGTCTAGATGTTCTTGCCGGCGGTGGGATTCGAACTCCGGACCACCGGCTTGCGAGGCTAGCATCCTACCGCTTGCGCTACGCAGGCCCATAATAATGAAATATATTAAGTTAAAACTAAATACTAATAAATTATATATATTAATAATTATAAATTTCAAGCAGTTTACCAAGTTTCAATTCTTAGAATTTAGAACCTTAAAAATATGTGGGCTGAAGACACTATTATTGTGAACCCTCTATAAACAACTTGAGAAAAAATTTAAAGTAACATTCCTAATTGTTTCAGGTTTGCGCCTAATAAACCAGATATTTATTCAAAAGGTCTCTCTACTAAATTGCTGTACATTCACTGGGCGGCGTTCTCTAGTCCATGGTTACCCGAGAATGCTTCGAAAACAATTCTAAGTCAAGGCTACTATGCTCATTCGGTTACTGATAGATTAAAAGTTATTGGATTAAACAATAATGTATGCTATAACTTTAACTGGTAAGTAATTGCAAAGTATAGATACCTACATTTTAACTTATTAGGCCAGGAGCCGATAATTTTTTAGACCAAAAAGAAAGTAACAATGTAAAAGAAAGAAAATATAAGAAAAAAATAAAGGAAAAGAATGTATGTGCGATCTGAGGTCGGGAAGTGAAAGGAGATGAATTTTTAGGGGTGAAAACCGAAATGTCAGGATTTTCCTACCAGTCAAAGGCAAAGACAAAGTTGTAGATAATAAAAATATGTAGAACTTTTGTATTCATATTTTTTTTTTATACAAATAACCGTGTTTAGTATTTTTTTCATTTTTTTTTTTCACAAAAAAATACCTTTTTATGTCCCAAACACACTGTAATTACTTTTTTATTCAAACGTTACAAAAATATTAACTTTTGTAAAGTACTTGACAATATAAAAATGTCATTTTTACGCTTAGATATAAAAATGAAGGACTTTTACGCCTAGGCACAAAAATGTAAAAGTCAAAAGATCAAAAGCTTCCACAGTGGACTTGATAATCAACAATCCTTCGGTTACAATCTTTGCAGCAGACAAAATATCTGGAGAAATACGCGATGCCGTGGGATCTTCGAAATCAGACATAATACTCGTACTTTTGGGCGACAATAAGCACAAAGGTTCACAAAACTTAACTAGTAGCCCAAAAAGCGGTGATTTTTCTTATTTGTCGAAGTAACAATCAATAGAAGTAACCATAGTACCTAACATAAAAATTATTTGCAACGTTTGTATTGACTAAAATAGTATTTTCCATTCGGAGTAAAACTCCACTTTTTTGTGCATCCCATTATTGTCTCTCCTCTTGTCCGTCAAGTATCTCTCGAGTCAGTGGCGCACCCAGGGGGGGTTAAAACTCCCTTAAAACTAAAATTTTAACCAAACATGTTTAAAGGGATTTTTTCTATAGAATAAACCGTTCTCTTAGAAACAACGTTTGAAGCGGCCGTCGATTTAGCATGTCAATTACGCGCCCGAAATCAACGTTCAGTAAAATTTGTATCAGCTTGACGGTAAAAATTCGGTATCTTTTGATTCAAATGACCTATCGACAAAAATCAAGATGCGTTTTAAAGGTAAAAGTTCAGCTTTCCTATGCAGTTTTTGTATTTTGCCGCAAATAAAGCAGACAAATAAAAACATTGAGGAAGAAGGATAATGTAAACCTTGTTTATATCGATGAGTCTTGGACTAACGTAGGTGCTTCAGTCAAAAAGGAATGGAGGGGCAGAACGATCAAGACTCCACGAGGTGGCTTTATAAAAGGGCTCTCTATTGGACTGAAAGCTCCAACCCAAAAAGGTCCTCGGTTTGTTCTTCTTCATGCTGGAAGCGAAACTGGTTTTGTGGCATGGGCCCAGTTAACTTTCTTGGCCAAGAAGGGAACCGCTAATTACCACGACGAAATGGACGGGGATCTATATGAAGAATGGTTTGCCAAACTTGCCGAAAGACAAAGAATTGCCGTCATACCACTCCTGCAAATTTGATTTCCCGAAAAAATTGTGAAACAAAAGGCAAATCAAGGATTGACTAATCGAAAAGAACATTTCTTCGAGGAAAATTACCTAAAAAGTGAATTACTGGATACTGCGCCCCATTTAGATGACGAGTACGACAGTACAAAATTAAAACATTTGCGGAAAAATATGGCGATAAGATTTTGAGACTGCCGCCTTATTATTGCGAGCTGAACGATGGTGTGGAGTTATATGAAAAGGTGAGTTGCTTCAAACAACGTCGATTTTAAAGAAAAAAACGCTGGAACGGTTACGACAGTCAAAGTGGTAAAAAGCATCTTGTTGTCACGCGGGTTAATAGCCAAGAGGGAGATTCGCGATATTTTTCGGAATCACTATCAGAGAGAAAGCTGTGAAAACGTCGCAGCTAGATAAAAGAGAGTCTGTTGCTACAGGGAGTCAACAGTCGAGAGTGAGTTTTTAGGTATGTCTGTATTTTTTGAGTTAGAGTGGGGGTAGGAATTATTACTAAGGGTTGGAGTAGGAATTATTACTAAGGTAATGATTTTTAATATTGAGGTTGAGAATTATAGGAATTAATACAGCGAAAAATATAACATTATTGAACACGTAGGATTACCGAAAAAATAAGGTATCTTCTATTAACAAATTTTTAAAGATATAAACTATAAACTAATTGTCGATCCCAAGCAAATAAGCCCTACTTAGCTCAAAATTATTTGGTTTTAGGTGGTTACTATTAGATACAGAATTCATTGATGAGCAACTGCAATTTTTAATACAAGAATTAGAAGATTCAGAGCAGAGTGAACAATACGTGCATATCCTCACCCACATACCAGTTGGTAATAACGAATGTATACAACCATGGGAGGCCAGCTATAATAAAATAGTCCAAAGGTAGGATGGATTCCTTAAACCAGGAATTATTCTTTGTCTCATTCTACCGTCAAATACATCTTTAATTATGGTGTAGAACGTTATATCTTTGATTTCTTATAAAGTCACCGAAATAAGTAAATTTTAGTTTTATCAGAATTATTAGTTCTTCCCTTTTTTTTCAATAATCGTTGTAATATGCTGCGGCCGATTTAAAGATCTCTGTGTCTGTTGATGTTTCTGTGCATGATTTTTACGTCACTCAGTCTTGCTTCACCAGTGCTCCGCACAAGTTATTGAGCTATATCCTCGCCAAAGAGTGTTTAGATGGAGCAACGTGTTAACCTCAATTTACAGAGGACTACAGAACCACCAGTGAACTTCAAGCGGAGTGTGGTACAAGTACATACAGATCGCAGATTATCCAGATATGGAGAATACCTCCGTGGATGCTACGGCCGTACGGCATTGGGTATATTAGCGATGTTGTTGTTTATTAACTGGTATATCTCTTTTATTTCTATTTTATCTTTTCCATCGCATGTTGGCATATATACCTGCAGTACATGGATCTTTGTTGGCTGTGCATCAAGAGTAATTTTAATTAGGAGGTTATATTCGCATACAAATTTTGCGAGATTCTTGTGAATTAGTATTGCTACACCTTTTTGACCAGTTTTATTGGCTTTCGACATGAAGATTTAGTAGATAGTGTTCCACTCCAAGATGTGTAGTTTGTCTGGTTCCAACAAACCTCGAACGTTCCATGTGGCGGTGTTTTGTACGTAAGTTTAGCTTAGGATTTCCAGTCACCCATTTCGTCTTCATACCTAATGTATACCCGGATTTTAATCATCCTTAACTTCTACTTGAATGTGCTAATCGCACAGAATTAGAGAGCACGACGGAGCGTAGAAGCACCTTTACCAAAATAAAGGACTCACCGCTTTCAGTAAAGTGCCATGCTCTGTAGTTTCCCACTCATTTCTTAAAACACTATTACTAATCCTTATCGTTATTAATGTGTAATGTATTTCAGTTACTGCTGTTTGTAATTTATTTTTAATATCCATATTCATATTGACACTAGTAGAAAGGTAGACGCTTCACCCCACTTTGATCTTTGATCTCTGATGACACCGCTCTCTAATGACGTTTTTTACGACGTTTTATGCATCATTAGACGTTTTTTACGATAGTCTGAGATCTCAAAGTCGGGCGAGGGCTGTGATCACGGGTGGTGTATCGCGCGGCGGCCGATGACGTGTCGAATGCGGTGACGTTAGAGGCCAAAGATCAAAGTGGATTGAAGCGTCTACCTTTCTACTGACACTTTTTTACTTCTGATTTTATTCGTTTTAGATATGCTCATATTATAAAAGGACAGTTTGTTGGACATACTCGTACTGATGAACTAAAAATATTCTATGACACGTTCAAAACTCCTATTAACGTCGCTTTCAATGGGGCAAGTTTAACACCATACAAAAATAACAACCCATCCTACAAAATAGTACATGTCCATCCTGATACAATGGTAAGTTGATAACAATCACATTGTTTATTTTCTGAAACAACACTTTCATCACTTCATCAATATCCTCGACATTGATGGGGACTCTAAAAAAATCTAAATATAAGTTTCAGATAACTTTTCTAATCCAGTTAAATTAGCCAGGGTAGCATATTTTCTCCACTCTTTTTAACGGTGTATCATTTATTGTAATTGGGGCGTTTATGTCAGTGTTCTTACTAAGGATCTTTAATTTTTGTCTTCTTACAATTTAGTTTTAGGTCGTATTTGTAACAGGTTTCTACACCATTATCCATCATTCTTTGGAACTCTTACGCACTATCTGCCAGCAGTACCGTATCGTCTGCAAATCTAATATTGTTTGTGAGTTGTCCATTTACTGTAAGTACCTAGACGAATCTTCTAATTCGTCCATGGCTTCTCTAAAGATATCTTTAAGTATATGTTAAACAGCGCTGATGACAGTATGCACCCTTGTTGAACTCCTTTTCCGACAGTTCATTTTCGATTCGCACTTTTGGTGGAAATATAAGTTTTAGTAACTTTACCATTGAATCCTTAGGTTTTTAGGATATCGATTAGTTTCCCATGTGGTACTCAAATTTGCCTGTCTTCTTTGGTTTTGGCCTATATGATCAATTCCATATGGACTTTGTTTAGACTTTTCCTTAGCGACTCTTTTTCTTAATTCGTATAGTGTTTTTGTGTTTATTAATGTTTTTATGTATGAATCAAATATTACATATCGTTTTTAGTCGTGAAAGTTTACACCTCATTCATTATAATATAAATAGTAAAAAAAAATGTCAAAAAAATTGTTTTACTTTTTTCTAGGATATCGTTGATATCGAAACGTATTATTTCAATTTGACCGAAGCTAATCTCAACCCAAATAGGAGTCCGAAATGGAAGAAATTATATTCCATGAAAGAAGCCTATGGTCTACCGGATTTATCACCGAAAAGTTTAGATGTCTTGGTAGATGCATTGTTTACTAATACAACTTTGATGGATAACTACTGGAAGTAAGTTTTTTTATATACAGTAGTCCCTCTTTATAACGATTTCCAATATAACGATAATTCCCCTATAACGATGGAAATAGTAAACGTTGTTTGGTTCGTCGTAAGGACGAACCAAATATACCGATATCATTCTCTCTTTATAGCGATGACTTTTCAGCGTTCAATAGTCGATTGCAAATGTGTTATTGTGTTTAAAGCCCAGACTAGCTAAGTCCAGAGTGGCAAGATCATTGTCCAGCGGTTGTTTTGTTTCGCGCTTAGGGAATGTGGTCACCCCTCCTACGCATTGTTATCCACACAGATAACTCTTTCACACGGATTTTGTCATCTATTGACGACTTCTCACTTTCAGTTTCAGTTGAGTCTCAGTGTGTGAACATGTTTTTGAAAAAGCGTAAAATGCTCTTGGTGGAAGAAAAGTTATCGATAACTCGTGCAATAGAGAAAGGTGAAAAGCAATCGGAAGTCAATCGCCGTACGAGGCTGTCTCAGTCAATTGTGGTTACGATATAAAATGACAGAAAAAAGTTGGTTAAAGTTTATAACAAAAAGTATCACCTAAACGATATTATTTTAATTTTGTTTTTATTTTCAGATACTCTGTAAGACTTGCTGATCCATCGCTTAATAAAAAATGTGACAAAACGCGTCTTCAGGAAATGCGCTGCAACATTGTTACCACGCAATCTGGACATCCTGAAAAACGACAGTGCAAATAGCCGATTTTGTAATGTATTTATGATTGTATTAAAGCTAAGAGAATAAAATTTATTTTTAACCAATTTAACTGTTATCTGTTGGCTACAGCGAATTCTTGCGAATACAGTCTTGACCCGTTATTAGTGTTATCATGTAAGCTATGTGTGCCGATCACCGCTCTAAGATGGTGCTCTTTACCTAGTTTGGCATTGAAGTCTCCGAGTATGATTTTGACGTCGTATCTGAGTGCCGTTGTGTACTGTTGTTCTAAAATTTTATAAAATCGTCTTCATTTACTTCTTCCGTTGGTGCGTGGATTGAGAGGAGGGTTAGGTTAAACCATTTTCCTTTGAGTCTTAGAGAGCACATGCGCTTGTTGATTGGTTTGAAATCAATTATGACAGACTTGAGTTCTACAAACTCACATCCAAATTGGTTCCTTTTTTCTTCTCCTGACCAGAAAACCAGGGAATTTTCCATTTGCAGGCTTCCCGATCTTGTCCATCTCATTTCCTGAATCGCTGTTACGTCCATCTTATATTTTTGAAGCTTTTTTATGACATGTGTTGCAATTCCGGGCCTGAACCAGCTTAACACGTTCCATGTGCCTAAGACAATGTCCTTATTTCGTAACTTGGGTCTAATCCGTGTTCCATGTCTATTCCGAGGCAATAGTCTTCGATTCGTAGCGTCTTTCTTTTTCCATGTACGGATTGCTGGTCCATAGCAAAACCCCCTTTTCGGAGGACCATTTCTCCCTTGCTCGTCTGCCCTGACCCTGCCTTCCACTGGGGTTGGTTACCCAATCTCCAGCAGGGTTGCTCAGCTTCTTCGGCGTTCACCCGTGCAGCTCAAGCCGCACTTCGTGGAGGTGGCGATAGGAATTAAGTTGGATAGGCTAGAGATGCTAACTGGAAACAGCATCTTGTATTGCGCCTGACTACCTTTTGAACCTCAAAATTTAATTAACACTTTATAAAAATTAATTTATTTATATTTTATATTTTATTCGCGGCAAAATACAAAAACTGCATACGAAATGTGCACGCTTTTCCTTTAAAACGCATCTTCACTTTTGTCGATAAGACACTTCGATCAAAAGCTATCGAATTTTTACCGTCGAGCTGATACATATTTTATTTCGCGCTGTAACTGACATTCAAAATCGACGGTCGCTTCAAGCGTTCTTTGTGGGAGAACGGTTCATTCTACACAAAAAGTGCTAATAAACATTTTTTTTTAGAATGATGTATATTTTGGTAAAAGTGGTAAACTTTTTTGCATCTTTTTTGTGGTCCCAAAATTAATACTCTACAAAATTCAGCTTGTTCGTATGATTTTTAGAGGTCAACTCTCTAACGACTGGACTAAAAGCTCTTTTGAGAATTCAATTATACAAGGAAAAACTTCCAGATCTCCAATTGACCCTCAACATGTTATAATACTACAACGAAATAGCCCATCTCCGATGCATGGTATGTGTCACAATTCGTAGAAGGATAAATCTAGAAAACTCGAAGAGTTGGTATTTCAATAGCGCACGTCTTCGATGCGCTTTCGATGAGACGAATTAGAGGTGGGCTACTCCAGAATGTTCTAGTACATAATAACTTTTGTATATAAGCATACCTTCTAGGAGTTAAAGTTTAGTTGATAAGATATTGGGGTATAGTGGGATAACGAAATAGAGGAAGAAATAAAATGTAAAAGACAACTATACCAACAATATTTAAGTTCTAAATCATTACAAGACAAAATAAAATATAAGGAAAAACAAGCAGAAGTACGAAGGAAAATCTCTAAGAAGAAGAACGAGTCTTGGGAAAGAAACTGCCAACGAATAAATACTTATCTAGGAGGAACCAGAAGCACAGAAAGCTGGAAACTGATAAAAAAATTGAGAAAAGAAAAGAATAAAGAAGTAATACAGAGCATAAAACCTGAAGACTGGGAAGAGTATTTCAAAGGACTTTTGGTAGAGAATAGAGTCGAATTTCAGGAACGTAGAAATCAAAACCAAGATAGAATTTCAATAGTTGGCTCGCCAATAAGATTAACAACAGAGGAAATTAAAAATGTATGTAAACAGCTGAAGAGGAACAAAGCACCCGGACCAGGAGATATACCCGGAGAATTGTTTAAGTACGGAACGAACAAATTGTACGAATGTCTTCGACAACTTTTTCAAGAATGCATAAACACAAGCGAAATCCCTACGGAATGGAAGATATCACACCTTAGCACTATACATAAAAAGGGTGATAAAAATAATTGTGAAAATTACCGAGGAATAGCTGTAACCGGATCTATGAGTCGAATATATGGAAAGGTGTTAAAGAACCGAATCGAGAGAGAATACTTGTATTATGAAGCAGAAGAACAAGCAGAATTTCGTACGGGTCGATCCACTATTGACCACATTTTCTCCTTAACCCAGATAATAGAAAAAAAGATGGCAAGGAATCAAGAGATTCATATGTTGTTCGTCGACCTACGGAAAGCCTACGACAGCGTTCCACTGAAGAAGCTGTGGCAATCAATGGAAAGCACGAATATTAATATAGAATTAATAAAAGCCGTCAAAGTGCTATACATCCAACCAATAATAAAGATAAAAGCGGGGACACAAATAACAACAGGATTTATAACATCAAAAGGATTAAAGCAAGGATGTTGCTTGTCTCCCACTTTATTTAAAATATACCTCGAAAGTGCTTTAAAAAGATGGAAACAAAAATGCAGGACAATGGGGATACCGCTCACCAATACTATGGTATATACGCTTAACTTTGCAGACTATCAAGTAATAATGGCTCAAGATTATGACGATTTAAACTATATGGCACGAAAATTAATTGAAGAGTATGATATATGGGGTCTAGAAGTAAATAAAAAGAAAACCGAATACCTGTGCATTGGAGCAGAACAAAAAGATCTCATATTAGACGATAACACTACGATAAAGCACTGCTGTGACTACAAATACCTAGGTATCACTATTTCACAAGATGGAACATTAGACAAAGCCATAAGAGAGAGAAATACGTCAGGGAGAAAAGCCATCACAATGTTAAACACCATTTTATGGGACCAATCCATGAGCAAAGAAAATAAAAAGAGGATATATGAGACTATAGTAAAAAGTATCACTTTATACAGCTGTGAGGTATGGCCACTGAAAGAAAGAACACTGTCAACGCTGAAAGCGACGGAAATGGATTTTTGGAGAAGAGCCGCAGGAAGATCTAGAAGAGAAAGGATTACCAACGAACGCATTAGAGAAATAATGGGAATCAAACGAACAATCACAGATGACCTAACAACAAAACAACTTATCTGGTTCGGACACTTACAAAGAATGGACGAACAACGAATGCCAAAAGAAATACTAAAGTGGCAACCAGAAGGAAAGAGAAAACGAGGTAGACCGAGAAAAAGTTGGAGCGAAGGAATAAATAAAGAACTGAGAGAGAGGGCCATAGAAGAAGATCTATGGAACAACCGGTCTAAGTGGCGATTGGAAGTCGGAAAACGGCGGAGAACGTTATAAACCGACAAGTAGTAGTAGTAGTGATAAGATATTACCGAACTGTAAACTTAAAAAATTCGAACCGCTCGTTTTATTTAAAAACGCTACAATACGATGGGGAACTTTTGATGCAGCAGTTTTTTATGTCAAACATTACGATACTTTAAAATAATTAGTTCTCGACAAAAGTGATTTTTCTCAGGCAGTTTTAAAAGCACAGCCACTATTTCAAGGTAATCAATTGCAGGAAAAACTTTTTTTTATTAAAGTAAATTATAATTTTATATCCAATATCATTTTACAATTAGAAACCAATTCTGTATCTTTGATCGACTCGTTGACGTTGATTTGGTGGAAAAATTTTACACAAGTTGTAAAAATGTAAACGGTCCGTTAGGAGCAAAAATTTTACAGAAATTTAAAAATGGTATTAAAAATAATGTAGGATTTGAAATACTGCAATATATTTAAAAATATTTTTTAAATAAATTTTCTGAATTGCATGTAATTAAAGAAAATTAATTGCCGCATTTAAATTCCCCCCCCCCTTTACTTAGTTGACGTGGAACGAAGCTTTTCCTTATATAAACACATATATTATTAACAGATAAGAGACAATCATTTATTGTAGAAAATTTTGAAAAACATATTATAGTGAACTCATTTGATATTATTAAAAGTAATTACAGAATGACGGTATTAGATTTTTGTTTTGATAAAGTGCAGCAACAACCGTTGATACGTATTTCGACCTCCTTAAGTCTCTTCAGAACGGTATAGCCACTGCTCTGAACCAAAACAAAAATCTTTCCCGTCCTAGACAATAGTTATTAAAATAACTATATACAGACGTAACTACGCCATCTAAAAACAAAAAGAGAAATCAAACGATTTCTACTTAGCGAAACCGAATTCAAATCTTAACCACTGTGTTTCCTAAAATTTGCGAAACAAACAGCTGGATGAATTAATCGGCAAGGGAATCTAAAATTGCATTCCACAAGCCGTTCATCCTAGTCAAAATTCGTAGTGAATTCAGTTTCTCGTACTTCCAACGAAGTAAATAACAAAACAGAATGACGGTATTAGATTTTTGTTTTGATAAAGTGCAGCAACAACCGTTGATACGTATTTCGACCTCCTTAAGTCTCTTCAGAACGGTATAGCCACTGCTCTGAACCAAAACAAAAATCTTTCCCGTCCTAGACAATAGTTATTAAAATAACTATATACAGACGTAACTACGCCATCTAAAAACAAAAAGAGAAATCAAACGATTTCTACTTAGCGAAACCGAATTCAAATCTTAACCACTGTGTTTCCTAAAATTTGCGAAACAAACAGCTGGATGAATTAATCGGCAAGGGAATCTAAAATTGCATTCCACAAGCCGTTCATCCTAGTCAAAATTCGTAGTGAATTCAGTTTCTCGTACTTCCAACGAAGTAAATAACAAAACAGAATGACGGTATTAGATTTTTGTTTTGATAAAGTGCAGCAACAACCGTTGATACGTATTTCGACCTCCTTAAGTCTCTTCAGAACGGTATAGCCACTGCTCTGAACCAAAACAAAAATCTTTCCCGTCCTAGACAATAGTTATTAAAATAACTATATACAGACGTAACTACGCCATCTAAAACCAAAAAGAGAAATCAAACGATTTCAATGAAAGTAATTAATTAAAGGATCAACATTTTTATTACACAAATTTCTAGTTTTTTCCAATAGAGTACGAGGATAGATTGATATTATACTAGCCTTTGATAGATGGCGCTATCCACCGATATACCGAATTGGTTTCGGTGTTGACATTTGCCATTCATGACATGACGTCTGTGAAAATTTTAAGTTTTTAAAACAATTAGTTTGGTTTTTACAGCCGTTAAAAGCAACAACAAGTTTCTCCACAAAAAGGGTAAAACGAATGTGCAAATCAAAGCCGAACTGGACGAAGTTTATGGTGAGGTTGCACCTTCGTTAGCAACAGTAAAATTTTGGAAAGCTGAATTTGTTCGTGGTCGTACGAGTGTTTTTGATGATGAGCGCCCCGGGAGGCCAAATGAAGTCACCACGCCGGAAATGATCAACAAAGTCCATGCCATGATTATGGCAGATCGACTAATTAAGCTCAGCGATTTAATAGAGGTCCTAAACATTTCCTGCGAACGCGTACACAACATCATTCACCATCATTTGGAAATGAAAAAGCTATTCGCGCGATGGGTGCCACGTTTGCTGGCAATCTATCAAATGCAAAAACGTGTGACCATTTCGGAAAAGCTTTTGGCGATGATACATCGCGATCCGAAGGATTTTTTTCGCCGATTTATCACCTTTGATGAAACCTGGGTGCATTATTACACACCGGAAATCAAAGAACAGTCGAAACAGTGGCGCAAACGCGGCGAAGGGCCGTCGAAGAAGGCAAAGAGTGCACATTCGGCCGGCAAAGTGATGGCGACTGTTTTCTGGGATGAGAAGGGCATCATCCACATCTACTACTTGGAAAAAGGAAAAACAAAAACAGTATGAATACCCACCGTATTCCCCAGATCTTGCTGCCAGCGATTTTTTCCTGTTTCCAAACCTAAAAAAATGGCTCGGAGGACACCGTTTCGCAACAAATGATGAAGTCGTAGCTGAAAAGTACTATTCGGATGAGATAAAAAAATTGGAACATCGTCTTACTAAGTGTATCGAGCTAAAAGGGGACTATGTTGAGAAATAAATCGATTTAATTCCAAAAAACTTGTTTTTTCTATAAAAGGCTAGTTTTATATCAATCCACCCTCGTATCTATTTTATTGAAATAGTAAAATTATATAAGTATATATTAGATTTTAAGTTTCAATCTCCTTTTTGGTTGTAGTAATTGAGTCTTATAATAAATAAATAGAATTTTAAATCCTCAAAAAGTGGTTTTAGTCTTTAAATATTCTAAATATGGTTCAAATATTAAAACAAACAATTTGCATGATCTGCGTATTATGAACATTATTAGCACATTTTAAGCATAATTTTGTATTTTTTTTACAAAAATATGTGAATTAAAATGCGCATTTTTTAAAGATTTTCTTGCATCTTATCCGCTCTTAATCTATCACTAATCGACATATTTGATTCCTATTGTAAAATACTGCGGTGTTTGATTTTTATATTACAAATATACAGAGTCCATATACATTTACATTTTTCGACTTTGATTTTTGCAAAATGTATTTTATACTTTTATAATTATGATTAATAGGATCTTATTGCAGAGAATATTTATTACAATTAATATAAATATCTATATAAAATTTAGTTTTTATTTTATTTTCCATGTACCTAGTTACTATGTATTTTTTAGAGGCCTATGTAACCACTCTCTTGTATATAAATAGACAAACAATTTTATATAAATTTAGTTTTAAGTCTTAAATGTACCATCGATATAGTCAAAGATGTATATATATTTAGGGATTCTACAGTATTCACTGCCTTCCCTCGCTCAACCGTTTCCATCTCTCTCTGTTGTTCCATTCTCCATCGTTTAGTCCTCTCTTACTCATGGCGTCGTCTACTTCGTTCCTCCAGGATTTTCGGGGTCGTCCTCTTTTCCTCCTTCCTATGGGGCTCCATTCGGTTATTCTTTTTATCCATCTGCTGTCGCTAGCTCTTCTTACATGTCCATACCACTTTAGTCTTTTTTGTTCTATATATGTTAGTATGTCTGTTTCTATTGATGTTCTTTGCTTTATTTCGTCATTACTTCTCCTATCCATTCTTGTTACTCTGCAGCATCTTCGCAGGCATTCCATCTCTGTTGCTATTATCTTACTGCTGTTTTTCTTGTTTATGATCCAATTTTCGGCCCCATATGTCATAATACTTCGCACTAATGTTTTATAAATCTGCGTTTTTGTCTTCATATTTCTATCCCACCATACTGAGTTAAGTTGCCGGATTGCTGTTCTTGTTTGTCCTAATCTTTGTGTAATTTCTTCCTCTGTTGTTGCCTTTTTCGTGATTATAAACCCCAGGTATTTGAATTTATCCTTTCCTTTGATTGTTACGTTGTCATCAATCTGTAGATCTTCTATGTCTTCTTCACTTGTAGATAGGTACTCTGTTTTCGCGAGGTTAATATCTAGGCCAGCCTTGGTATATTCTTCTTGTAGTTTCTTCATCATGTAGCTGAGGTCGTCTTGGTCTTGTGCAATCACTACTTGATCGTCTGCAAAACTTAACGTATATAGGTATTCGTTCCGTACCGGTACTCCCATGCCTTCGCATTTTCTTTTCCATGTAGTTAAGGCTTTCTCTAAGTATATTTTGAATAGGGTTGGAGATGTGGAACAACCCTGCAGGAGCCCTTTTGTTGTGGTGAAGTCTCCTATAATTCTTGTTCCCATTTTAATGGACACTTTATTTTCTTTATACAGAGCTTTTGTAGCTTCTATGAGTTCCGTCTGTATTTCTAATTTGTACATTGCCTCCCATAGTTCTGACCTTGGTACAGAGTCATACGCCTTTCTCAGATCCACAAATGCCAAGTGTATATCTCTATTTTTTGCTTTTTTCTTTTCCAACAGTTGTTCCAGTGTGTATATGTGGTCTATGCATGATCTTCCTGCCGTGAAGCCTGCCTGATCCTCCCCGATTTTGCCTTTTATCGCTTGCTCTATCTTTTCTCGCAGTATCTTCCCATATAATCTTCCTATTGATGATATTACGCTTATTCCTCTGTAGTTTTCGCATCGTTTTCTATCTCCTTTCTTAAATATAGATGTCATATATGCCGCCGTCCATTCCTTTGGGAGCTGTTCTCCATTTATGGCTTTCTGAAATATCCATTGTATCATCCGGTGTAATTTTTTTGATCCGTATTTTATAAGCTCAGGTGAGATGCCTCCAGGTCCCGGTGCTTTCTTATTTTTGATTGCTTTTATGGCCGTTCTCATTTCCCTATCTGTTATTTCTATTTCTTGTTGTGGGAATCTGCTTCGTCTTCGCCTGTTTTCTTTTCCAATGAATTGTGGTCTTTGTTCTGTTAATAGTTCCTTGTAGTAGTCCTTCCATTCTTTGTCCTATATATTTCCCAATTTAGTTTTTTCTTTTGAGTTTTGTTTCAATCCTCTCAGTACTTTCCATCACTCCGAAGTTCTTGTACCTCCTATATATGTTTCAATATTTAAGCAGATTCTTTCCCATTCTTCATTCTTTTGCTGTGTTATTTGTTTTTTCACTTCTCTATCTTTTTCTCTATATTCTTTATAAACTTCATCGTTGTTTGTAGTCAGCCATTTTCTGTATAGTTGCTTTTTTTCTTCAATTATTCTTTTTGTTGGTTCATTAATTTCATTATAGTGCTGTTTATTTGTTATATGTTCTTTTTCCCCAAGGACTTCGAATGCTGCTTGCTTTATACTCGCCTTTATATGCTCGTATATTTCTTCGATGTTGCCGTATCTAAATTCTATTAATTTTTGGTCTAGACGTTGTTGGTATAGTTCTCTTATTGATTGTTCTTGGAGTAGTTCTATATTCTTCTATAGTCAAAGATAAATATTTTAAATAAACAATGAATATACATTGAACCCAGTGTTTTAATCTTTACAATTTAAAAAAAAATAAACAAAAAATATGTAGATGTGTAGCCCAAAATATCATTTTATTGCGTTTCTTCGAAAAAAAAAGCGTTAAACCTCTCCATGAAAAGCAAAACCTTTAATAATCATCTTTATTATAATATGAAGTCAAAATTGAATAATTCACTCAAAATATTGTCATGCGCCACCTTACTATTTTGTGATATCTACACCATGGGTACTTACAAACTCTTATAAAATACTACTTTTTGAACTTTAATGACTTAAAATACTTGAATCTTCCATAAATAATAAACAATAAATAATTTTTTATTAATTTCACGTCTTAAATCAATTATTTATCAAATACGCTATCAATATTATTTAATAAACAACTCAAAATATTCCTGAAGCCGTGTCAAATATTTAGTAGTCTTGCCACCACATTCAATTCGACTGAGTGCGGTGTATGACAAAGAGCAAATATTCGATTTGGAAAATATCACCACGGACATGGTGTTCATTTTTTTCGAATCCTGAAAAAACTAATAAATATTTTTGAAAAATTTAAACGCAGAATGAAAGATTACATTATTACCAAGGGCCGAAAGTCCCTTAGAATAAACAATAAATATTTTTGAATGAGATATTTGAGATTAAAAATCACACTAAATTTTCTCTTCTTTTTCACCCCTGTAACTTATTAAAATAAACATTATAGAAGTTTTCAGGGACTTTCGGCCCTCGGCAATAATGTAATCTTTCATTCTGCGTTTAAATTTTTAAAAAATACTTATTAGTTTTCTCAGGATTCGAAAAAAAAAATGAATGCATTTAAAAAGCATTGACCCGAAATTTTGCACCTTCGCTCTTATTACTGTGGTAAAGAGCAACTTAAAATTTTAAAATAGATACTTGTGCTGCCACCGTTTAGTCAGAAGCTAAACTAAACGGTTCTCAAACAAGAACTCTTTTATTATTTGTATTTAATGTCCTCTATATTAGAATTCTGATATCTATAAAGTTTAATTTATTAAAAAATCTAATTTTATTTATATGTATTTCAATAAAACAACATACATTTTTAACGGAAAGAAAAGCGGAGAGTGCCAATTTTTCATTCAGCATAATAATAAATTCATTTTATAAAGTGGCTACAGGAGTGGGAAAGAATGAAAGAAAATATTTTTATGATTAGTTTAGAAACATTTATCTAAGAGATATTTTAACAAAAAAAGAGTTATAATAAGAACTGACGTTAATCTATAGGTTGGCCAATCTAAAATGACATACATTTTTTAATGGAATGAAAGGCGAAAAGTGCAACTTTTTCATTGAGCAGAATAATAAATTCGTTTTATAAACTGGCTACAGGAGTGAAAAAGAATGAAAGAAAATATATTTATGATTAGTTAAAAATAATATCTAAGAGAGATTTCAACCGAAAACGAGTTATAATAAGATCTGACTTTAACCCATATGTTGGACAATTTAAGAGAGTATGAAAGAACATGAGGAGGACTATGTTTTTTAATTAGAAATGATGCTGGAGATGATTATGTTAGAACTAGCAGTAAGTAGCAGGCACTAGATATGACTTTTGTTAAGTAAGACATGCTTTTGAAAGAAAGAAGTCAAGTTATTACATACAATATTTTATGAAGAAGAAAAAAGGCTATCAAGTATGGACTATAAAGTAATAATAATTAGTGAGACTATTGTTACGTCTTCATTAATTCTAATTTATTGTTCTTATTTTAATTTACTAAAACACAATAATTTATATCAATTTATTAAACCACTGTACAAAAATTTATTTGACTAATAATTACATAATTTATCTATCGGACGTTACATTTGAAACGTGTCGCGATCTTCTTTTCCGACTGCCCGTTTTCTTCAAAAAGGTCCTGTTATATACCCAATACCGTTAGACTAGAAAAGTCGATGGCCTTCTCGACTAGACAGAGCGGCGAATGGTCTCAAAACTGGTATTTTTACATCGGCTCGTCTCCAGAAAGTTCGATTGTTGTTTTTATAGCGGAGGGGGACCCATCGTGTGTCAGGTAGGTATTACCTAGAAAATACGTGAATGAATGAGAATATTAGTAATAAATATGTTTACGGTTTTGGGTCAGAATTTATCGTAACACTATAGACCAACAACACAATTTACTAATACTGGACACTTACATTGAATGCTAAACAAAATCAAAATGTAAAGGATTACAAAAATCAAATGGTTGGATGTTGAAGTATGAGCTAGAAGCTTATTTCTTTAGTACTAGTCAGGTCTAAGTATCTGAAGGGCTCACCATTGGGTCCTGCTCCGATCTACCATAACCATAACCATAACCATACGTTCAATAATAAGGAAGATGCTGTGTAGTGCAATTTTGGTAATCGTCTAGTTTGTTTTGCGATCTTAATATATTTGTTATATCCTATATCGCAAATTAAGGTTCGATCAGTTGTTTATTTTGCACTCAGCCACAGGCCTTCTTTAAGACAATAAATCAAAATTTGTCTTATAGTAAATTTATTTTCATTCATGGTGACCTATGATATCTGGTATGTAACTCTACACTCATTAAGATCGAAAATGCTGTCTAGTGCTCTTTTTGTAGTCGCTTGTAATGATAAATTTATGTTTGTGTATATCTACATTAACAGATGTTAATGTGGTAAAGAGTAAATATTTTTTCCAAGTAAAAGTACCTATAAGAAATATAGGTAATGGATTTTGACAAGAGCTATGACCTTGCACAGCTCTTGTCAAAATCCATTGTCACGTAAAATTTATTGTACTGGTTTTGTTTTGCCTGCCAGAAGGTACTTTATTGCTACATAACATTTTCCCGAAACAATTCCATCGACATTTACTGCCAGCCATGGTACATCGTATGAGATAAGAATTCCCAAATGTTCAACTTAACTTTGAGTAATTTTTCATACATTTTTAAAACAACTGATTCATACTTTTTCCCATGTAATCTTGCAGTATTTCGTTTAAATTGGAATTTGGGTTTTTATTTTTACAATATGTAAATAAATGGTTACAAGTAATTCCAGTTACTCTTAGTTAGTCGCCTTAGGTTTTTCCACGCTTCTTCAGTTTGGTTAGCGTAGCCAAAAACATTTCAACAGAATTACGGTAGCTTACTTCAACATTATTTGTATAAAATATAGCTAAATCATATTCTAGTACAATGCCAGTAGCCCATGTATCAGCAAAGACTGGTGGATCTTTATTGTTGCCAATAATAATGTGACACAGAGATATCTGAAGCGTTTCTTCCTCATAGAACTTTATTTCTTGATGTATAGGAACCACACTTTTTACAGTCAAACTGAATCTTCTGCTCCGGTGAGTAACATCTTTAATATCTCAGTATCTGCTGGTTTTGCTAGACGCATATCTAATTCTCTTCTTGCAATGTTTTCTTCATGTGGCAAAACTGGTTAATAGATACTTTCATAAACATTATGTTTTTTTTTAATTTTTCCCACTGTTGCTTGATGTATGTGTTGCTTAATTTTTCCATCGTATGCCTGTAAGTAATAAAAAGGAATTATAAACATGAAGTTATAGCAAAATGATTATTATACTTTTATCAAATCACTATAAAATCACTTATCGAAAAATATATAGTAATGTGCCAATTATATGTTTGCATTTGCCCTAATTTTCCAGCCTTACATGTCCAATTACAAACAACATTTTTAATATTATCAATCACTTTAATTTTCACTGGTATTTGGTGGGGTACTCTTCTAAAATTGCTCATTTGAAGGCACAATGCTTGTGTCACTGCGATTTCCCCACTACATGATACTATTTCACATGTAATAATATGGTTGGAATCTAAAATTGCTTTTAAAGATTGATTTTAATTGATCTTTTAAAATTCCCTATCAAATTTACAGTGTCAACAAACGATATCTCTATTTCGTCCGCCATCTTTTAAAACAAGTGCTGCCACCTATACTAGTTTGAGTACGCAAATACTTAACAAACTAAAACTAAAAATGACAAAAATAATGCGATACTCCTGTCTAAAGGCCGGTTTGTACGCTACGTCTTATTGTACGTTTTGTTGGATAGGACAAATCCTATACAATAAAGCGTGGCATGTAAACAGCAAAACGTACGTCTTGTCGAATCGAAATGAAATCCAAGGTCAGATCGTAGAAATGATGGGAGAAGCATAGTTTTGCGAGAACTGATAGGATAAAACGTTACGTGAAAATACATGTTCAGACAAGTCGTCCGATCTTGACTTATTTGACGACTAGTTCCACTGCAGTTCGTTTCATTTTTCCCAAAAAAAAAGCTTAATAATGTCAGATTTGCGGCAATGCACCCACGATTTTCTCGGGGAATTTATTGAATTGTATAAAAGTTTTTAAGTAGTTATGTTTTAAAACCAAGTAGATTGCATTACAGGTTTCAGGAATTATTTGGCTTAACGCTGGTTTGGATATTATGATTGTGAACTCCAAGTCCTTGACGCTGCGTCCTGTTGTAAGATATCTGAGAGTTGCTGTGAGTCTTTCATGGGGTGTAATTGCTTTTCTCATGAGGTGTCTTATTTCAATATGTATGGTGTTACCAACTCTAGCAATTGACAATAGGCTGAGGTGTCCATTCGCAAATAATTGCGCCAGTCATCTGATTCGCCTCTTTTAGTAACGAGACGTGGGAATACTGGTTTCTTTTTAGAAGCCCACTCTCTTGACCATCTTGTCTTTTCCCTCTTCATCCCCTTTTTCCTCAGTCGTAATATCTTTATAGTTGAAAAAATAAAAGAAAGCAGCCGTGTTTCCTCCATAATAAAAAAACACTAAACAAACTTCACACAACTCAAGACTCTGAATTAGAAATGAGAATGAAAACGGAAGGGAAAACGTAGTGTGTATACACTGGACAAAACGTACATTTTGTCGTACGTTTTATATGACCCACAAAACGTACAATAAGACGTAGCGTGAAAACGGGCCATTAGAATTTATTACTTTATAAATTCAACTACTACAAAAAACAAAAAATGAACAGACCAAACCTTCAAAATGCTCAGGTCCAATAAATTCTTTGTGAATCATAAATTGTACCTACCTTTTTTACAAATTGTGTCAAATAAAATCTAAAACTAAAAAGTAAGTACTTAAATATCAATTAGTGACAAACCAGTTCCGCCTTCTGTGCAATAACGAATTAAAATAATAGTACGGTACTCCTGGTGGGATGATATTATTAGTACCGCCTTTATTATCGATTTCATCTATTAATTACGGGTTAAGTTAGGGCTGAAAGACTTACTGAGGCAATTCCCTAAAACAAATAGGAGAGGAAAACTTACTAATGTCAATTTTTCTAATGATTTTGAATTAAATCATTATTCAATCAAATTCCGTAATTAGCTGTAATAGTTTTAAAGATTTTTATTTAAATTATTACAAGTACCTGCTTTTATCTGATTATATTTGTATATTAGAAAAATACTTTATTTTCTTTGCCACTTGCTTGATTTTGTTGACTGACTAGTTGTCTGACTGTCTTTTCTTTAATGACCGCCAATTTACGTACAGTCGAATACTCTTATTGGAATATTCTTGGTGCCAAGAAAAAATATTAAATGTATGCAATATGTAGATATGTACATTATGTTCTTATTAAAATAAATACTACACAATTAATTATTGTTTCTTGAAAAATAATCGGTAATCTTTGCCTGATTTTTTTGTTACATAAAATATTAATCACTTGTTGCCCTAAATCATAATAATTAGAACAATTGATTGGCTTAGATTGGCCCTTCAGAATACTTCATATACTTCTTCTTCTTAACATGCCATACACCAAAGTGCGTAGGCGACTATCTCATTACTAGAATTCTGTTCTTGGCGGCGTGACACAGCTCGCCTGTATTGTGTATTCCTGTCCATTCTTTAATATTCCTTAACCAGGATAATTGTTTGCGGCCGGCTCCTCTCCTACCTTCGATCTTCCCTTGTAGGATTAACTGTGGTATTTCATATTTTGCTCCTGTTTTTTTAATTAATTTAAAGAGTTCTCTTTCCACGCCGGCTCTCTTAAGGACGTCATCGTTTCGAACTCTATCCACCCAAGGTATGCGCATCATTCTTCTTAATGACTACATTAAAATGCTTCAAGTTTGTTGATAGATGTTTTTTCAAAGTCCACGTTTTCATGCCATAAAGCAAGATGGACCATATGTAGCACTTGACCATTCTGTAGCGTATTTCAAAATTTAGGTTTTGATTACATAGGAGCGGTCTGAATTTCACAAAAGCTTGTCTTGCCATTTGTATTAGGGTTTTTATCTCTTGTTGTGGATCCGATTGGTCATTGATTGTGGTGCCAAGGTATTTAAAAGTTTTCACGCGTTTTATGCGATCGTCACCTATGCATATTATCGGGTTTTCTGGAGGGTTTCTGCTAATGACCATATATTTCGTTTTCAAAATGTTGATTTTGAGGCCATATTTTTTACCTATGCTATTCACCCTATCAAGTAATAACTGCTGATCTTCCAATTTATCAGTTATAATCACTGTGTCGTCCGCATAGCGTAGGTTGCTAATTGGTATGCCGTTCACCTTAATGCCTAATTCCGTGTCTTCTAATGCTTCCGCAAATATATTTTCAACATATAAATTAAAAAGCATCGGAGAGAGTATGCAGCCTTGGCGGACACCTTTCCAGATTTCAAGTTCATCCGTATATTAGTCTTGATCAATCCTCACCTTTGCCATTTGGTTCCAGTATAGATTCTGAATAATTCTGATCTCCTTCTGGTCAATGTTGGCCCTATGTAGTAGTTCCATCATGATATCATGTTTAACATTGTCAAATGCCTTCTCGTAGTCGATGAAGGTGAGGTAGACATCTTTTCGTTGATCTAAACAGTTTTGTATTAAAGTGTTCAAACATAAAATTGCGTCTCTTGTTCCTAGCTCCCTTAAAACCGAATTGTGTTGACCCGCTAAGTTCTTCTAGTATCTTGTACATTCTTGAGTGTAATATCCTAAGGAAGAGTTTCAGCAGGTGACTCATTAAACTGATTAAGCGGTGTTCATTGCATTTTGTGGCATTAGCTGTTTTTGGGATCATCACAAAGGATGACTGCAGCCATTCTCGCGGAAAACTTCATATACTATTACAAGCAATTAGGACTTGCGGATTGGTTGGAATTTCCACGAAATCGGAAAAATCTTCATCTTCGGTCTCATCTGTGCCTTCAATTTTGTGAAATAATTCATGGTTTAGCTGATGATCTTCAGTATCTTAGAAAACCGATAAACTATCGTCAAAAGAAACAAGTCTTGAAAAATCTTCGTCTGCCATTTTCTCGAGTTTAGGGTTTTCCTAATTTTCTACGGGTGATATAGCTTCTGCCTCTTTGAAAAACTTGCCTTTTATAAAACAATTGTTTATGCCATTTTCCAAAATATTATGCAAACTTAGTGAGCTTTAAATTTTTCGTGGGAAACCATCAACAGAAAATCAATGTTAATGGACAGTCCGGAAATCGTTTCTTGGAAATGGTAGTATCTTCGAAAAACAGCATAGAGAAAAAAACCAAAGAATATATTATTTAAAAGAGACATAAATAAATGAAGACCATACGGTTTCCAAGGTATGGCAAGACAAAAATGTTAAAAGCAATCGCCAAGCTGTGTTGGAGGGATTGTCCACAGGTATTAAGTACAGTCGAGAAAAGGGAGAAGGCTTATAATTACCCACATTGGGAGTTCTGTGGGTTTTCTTAAAGAAGGGTTGCTTCTATTTGAATCCAAAAACGGGCGTCTACGACGAGAACACGAACGCCGATGTGTTTGAAGAATATTTTGAACAAATGCTGAAATTTATACCGGAAGGTTCGATTATTGTTATGAACAATGTCAAATATCATTCACGGCAAACCAAACAGTTTCCTACAACAGCGTGGAAGAAAGAAAATATTAGACAATGGTTAATTATAAAAATATAACCTTTGGAGATGACCCTCTAAAATTGGAGCTTTTTTAAATCGCTAGGCAACACATACCTTCACACGCATCAAGAATGCATGTCGTAGACGAAATAGCCAAAAAACTTAATATTACAGTACTCAGTATGTCGCTTTATCACTGTGAATTCAATTCTATAGAGTTGATTTATGTCCAAGTAAAAGGGAACGTGGCAAGAAATAACACCACTTCCAAACTTGCAGACGCTATAGAACTTTTTAAACACGCTTTACACAATGTCATTTAGACATCATTAGACATCTTGGTGGAACCAATAATTATTAACGTGACTGCTAAAGACACCTCCACGATGAAGAATAAGTCAACGCAGATTAGGCTTAACGTGATACTTCTTATATAATTAATCTGTTAGCTATTTAGTATTATTTGAAATTTTTAATATAGCAGTATGAAGCAATATGCTTCAATTAATTAAATACATATATAAAATTTGTTAAAACTCAAAAAAATATAGTGATACTTCTTCTTCATATGTACCTAACTTTTACAAATGCTGTGAAACCCATTTGCACGCCCATGTACGTTTGACACTTATAAATAAAACCATTATAAGCTCATTAACTATTGTCTAGGAGACTCTTTAAAACCTTATTACTATGGAGCCTACTAAATATTGGTTTTCAAACGGAAATTGCACATTCCTTTACTGCATGGACATCTGAAATTAAGTATACCTAACCACTCATGATGGAATTCAAGAATTATAAAAATATTTTTGTGACCAGGATACAATACTTGAAATAAAATTAGCAACTACTATTAAAAATAAGATTTTTTTCAGAATTCCATTTACAGTTCTCTGTCAAGTAGGTAATAATTTCTTTTCAATAGTCTAAGGCCTCTTTTATTTACAGTGTAAACACGCTTATTACTCTTTTTCGCAAGCAACTTCGTTTACAAAAGAGCAACAAAGTAAACTTAAAAGTGTCAGTTCGATGAGGAGTAAATGGTTTCGAAGAAGTGCCTGGTGTATCTTCGAGTCGGCGCCTTCTGGGAACATTGATACACCAAGACTAGCTAAACAATAAAACAAATCTAGTCGTCCGTGAAAAGACACTAGTAAATAATGGAGTCAAACCGTTCTGTTTACAATAGCGCCGAGGGGTGCCACTCGAACCTGACAATAGGGCCAAATGTAGCAGGTACCCATTGTGATGTGGTGCTTTGTTGTTGAATGGACCTGTAAGGGTCGGGGTTGCTTTTTTTCAGAATAGTTGTTTTGTTGGGAAAGCAGAAATGGACCAGACATGTAGGAGGTCCCTTTGTTAAACTATAGTCATGGCGTCACAATCTGAGACAAACTATAATTAAAAAGTCGTGAAAAAGGTATATTTTAATAGATTTTTAAAATTTGGTTTTTTAACAGGAATTTTGAAAAGAATTTGGAGTAAAATTAGGACAAAAAAAAGTGTAATCAGAAATTATTATGTGCTCAGAAATTTAAAAAATAAAAAAGGTAGATACAACAGCGATAAAAAACACTGAAGAAATAATTGTCATTGACGATATAGAAACTATGGCATGGTGGATTGTGGATAGATTATTCGCAAAGACTGCTCGGTACTAGGAAAACGCATTGGAAAAGTATAAATTATGAAATAAATGATGGAATGAAAGAGACACAAGACCATATTACATATGAGGAACTGAGAGAGCAACACTTCTTCATCTTCTTTTTCCTCTTTATAAGCGATTCTGCTTGTTCATTGGAGGATTATTACCTCTATGGAAGGTTGTCTTTCCCTGATTCTGCTTATGTAGTTATTCCATTATTTTTTTCTATATCTCTGCCGTTTCCAGTAGCCTTTCTATCCATATAGTGTTATTAAGGCATCCTGCCAGTCTATTTGCTTTTTGTACTTGATCTCTCACTTCTTTGTCCAGGTCTCCATAGCTAGACAATGGAGCTCAATGAATCCCCTTGTCTTAGTCCGTTGCCTATTTCTATAGGTTCTGTAAGTTGTCTATCTATTGTGACTTCCATTTTGTTCTTTTGGTAGATGTTTTAGTAGATTTGGTAGATTTTTTGGACAATTTGAAGGAGATTGCAACCTAATAGAAACAACAGAGATGAAAATACTTCGACGAATATCAGGAAAAAGTTTGTCGGGTAGGGAGAGAAACGAAAACATAAGAAGAACGTGCAATATAGAAGAAATAAATGGATGGGTGACAAAACGGAAACAGGAGTGGAACGAAGCACGAGATAAGTCAAAATGTGTACATTTGTGCAATTGATTTTGAAAATGCTTTTGACAAAGTCAGACATAACAAAATGCTAGAAATATTGGAAACAGCTGGATTGGACGGTAAAGATCTACGAATAATTACAAATCTATACTGGCAGCAAGTGGCAAGAATAAAGGTTGAACAAGAACTGTCGGATGAAATAAAAGTAAAAAGAGGACTGAGACATTAAAATTGTTAATGGCAGTCATAAAAGATAAAATCGAGGAAAAAGCGAACATGGCAGATGAACAACAAGGCTTCCGGAAGAACTGCATCACAATAGAGGTAATTTTTATTATCAGACAAATAATAGAGAAGTCTATTGGATATGGAAAACCAGCCTACATGTGCTTTGTATTTTTAAAAGTACTTTTGACAGGGTGAAGAGAAATTTATTACAAGCTGAACAAATAGACCATCAGATAATAAGGACAAGTAATGAAATTAACAAGAACAACAAGACCAGAGTTATAATGCCAACAGGGGAAACATAATGCATAGAAATAAAAGGAGGAATTCGCCAAGGAGACTCGCTTAGCCTATTGTTATTCAATATGGTGATGAATCAAATAATTCACGAAGTAAGAAAACGACACGGATACTACATGGGAGCGCATAAAATCACGATACTATGCTATGCCGATGATGCAGTACTAATTGCTGATAACGTAGATAACCTCTAAAGACAAACTTAATATGAGAATATCAGTAGAAAAAATTAAATGTATAGTGATCAGTAAAGAGCCGCGTAGATACAAACTAGAAATAGACGGCAAAATTGTAGAACAAGTAATGAAATTCAATTACCTAGGAGTAGAGATCACTAGTGACAGGGATATAAGAACAGAGACCACAAGGCGAGCATCAAAAGCGGCAAGAGTAAGTGGTTGCCTTTGAGAAACCATATGGAGAAACAAATATCTGGCCACGGAAAGCAAAATAAAAGTATACAAGACAACAGTAAGACCAATCCTAACATATGCAGCGGAAACAAGGACCGATACAAGAAAGACGAAACAACAAATCAACAATATCGAAATGAAAGTATTAAGATTAATGGCGGGCATATCATTAAGAGACAAACAAACCAACAGAAATATACGCGAACAATGCAAAATTCAAAATATTAACAAGTGGATAAAAACAAGAAAAAAAACTGGAACGAACATGTAAACCGAATGGGACCTGATAGATTAGCGAACATCTGTAAATACAACAAGCCGTATAGCAGAAGACCCGTTGGAAGGCCGCCAAAAAGGTGGAAAGATAATGTACAGTCAACAACGACTGAAACAGAATAAGAGGCAGGCAAACAGGAGTAATCCTAGTCGCGCGAAGAAGAAGAAGAAGAAGAAGGAGGACTCAGACAAGGCTGTATATTGTCGCCTTTACTTTTTAACTTATATTCGGAGGAAAAATTTAAGGAAGCCTTAATGGAGACAACCGAAGGTATTATTGTGAATGGAGTAACCGTCAACAATATTAGATATGCCGACGATACCTTAGTGCTTGCTAATTGCGGAGAAGACCTTCAAAATCTAATGAACAAAATAAAACAGACTTGTGATCAGTATGGATCAAAACTCAACGTTAAGAAAACTAAATATATGATAGTTAGCAAACAAAATTTTATACAGGATGACGGTATAAAAGTCGGAGATACCACACTGGACAGAGTAGAGAAACTCGTGTATCTCGGCAGTAATATCAATGAGAGTTGGGATCCAACCGCAGAAATTTCATCTTTCCTGTCCTGCTGTATGGAGTGGAAGCGTGGACTCTAACTGAGGCTATCCTTAGACGCTTGACAGCCTTTGAGATGTGGGTATACAGACGACTACTAAAAATAAGCTGGGTCGACAGAGTTAGAAATGAGGAGGTCCTTAGACGGCTGAACCAAACAACACAACTAGTCAATATAATAAAGAAACGTAAGCTGAAATACTTCGGTCACATTATGAGACACCCTGAAAAATATGATCTTTTACATCTGATCATTCAGGGAAAGATCCAAGGTAATCGTGGTCCTGGTAGAAGAAGAACATGGCTGAAAAATCTAAGGCAATGGTATGGAAAATCAACTACATGGTTATTTAGAGCTGCTGTCAATAAAGTCACTATAGCGAATATGGTAGCCAACATGATATCCAACGATCGATAACGGTCATAGAACTAGAAGAAGAAGAAGAGATAAGCCACCAAATAAACGAAGAAGTATTGGCAGACCAAGAAAAAGATGGTGCGATGATTTAAAAAATTTAGGAGGCTAATATTGAAGAAAAAACAGACCTTAAAGCCTACATACAAGAAGGAAGAAGAAGAAGGAGATTTATATTTAGAAAAATTATCAAAGGATTAATTCGAACTTATCCTACAGAGAACAGTATAAATTCAAAGAGTTTTAGTGAAGACAGGAATATAATATCTCCTGAAAAACCTGCGAAAATGTTTATCCATATGAACTACATCAACAATTTCAAACAGCAGCCAAAAAAATAAATAAATAGTTGAACCAGTACCCACTCCCCTGATAGAAATCCCTATAAGAAAAAAACATTAATGCATTAGACCATTATTTAATAGTATTAGTATTTCCAAACGTAACCAAATAGTAATCAATTTATTTTTAATCAGCTCCCGATATGAATTACAAAACAATTCATTGTTCTCTTTGAGGTTATGGAATAATACTACTCATACATTTGTTGTAAATACAAATCTATTTTTAACACGTCGTAGATATGAGTTCAACGGAAATTTGTTTGGTGCAGATAATATATTTTTATACTAAATAGGGTAGAGCAGGGCACAAATTATTAAAGTTCATTTAATATTCCATCGCCACAGGAACAAGTCAAAAGATCGCATGAATATTTCAGTGAATCTCTAAGTTCTGTCGAACACTACCACAAGACCCATAAAATATAAACCCCAATATTAACAAACTAAATATTAATAAACTCCATTCGCTTAGATCTATTGAAATGTTGCCTATCCTGATCCCCAAACATATTGTAAATCAAGTTGGCTACCATGATAGAAGTAATAAAGGAGTTGTCATTCTGTTCTGCACATGGAGCGGTGTTTTACTTTCTCAAATAATTAATTACACTCATTTAATTATACTCTGCAAGTCTGAAAGTTTATTCAAAAGGTTATGGGCCCAGAGTACATTCCATAACAAGTAAAGTTTTTGTTTAGTGTTCCCAATTTGTGGAAACCGGCAAAAAGTGTTATTAGTGACCGGCAATAAAATTAAAAATGGCAGCCCAAAGTTTAAGTAGTGCGAATTCAACCGTGAGTTTGTATCCGCAATTAACATCTACGAATTTTTCGTCCTGGAAATTTAGATTAGGCAATCTTCTAGATGCCAGAGGTGTTAAAGATTTGATTTCCACAGAAATAACTGCAACGCAACTAGCAGCTTTATCAAGAGACGAGCAATCTCAGCATAAAAAGCATGATGCAACAGCGAGATCTATTATTGTCACATGCATTACAGATGAACATTTAGAATATATTCGTGATTGTAAGTCAGCTTTCGAAATGATAAAAAATTTAGAAAATGTTTTTGAAAGAAAAAGTATTCTTTCTCGTTTATATGTGCGAAAAAAGTTATTAACCTTGAAATATAAACAAGGCACAGAGTTACAAAAGTTTTTCGTTGAGTTCGATTGTTTAATACGTGACCTCGAATCCACTGGAACCAGAATAGACGAAGATGATAAGGTTTGTCACCTGTTGTTAACAATGACAGATACGTTCGACACTGTCATTACTGTATTAGAAACGTCAAACGACAAGTTAACTGTTGACTTTGTTAAAGCAAAATTACTTGATGCAGAACTGAAGTTGAAAAATAATGAAAAAGTAAGTGAAGAATCCTCGTTTTATACAAAGCAAGATAATAAAAAACTCCGTTGATCATTTTGTGGACTTGAAGGCCATTTAGTGTCCAATTGTTTCAGAAAAAACAATAATTATAGAGGTAACAGCAGTGGAGGTAGATTTTTTCGTGGAAATAACTATTCCCGTGGCAGAAGAACTGGTAATAATACACAAAGTAAGCATAATGTCCATGTCCAAAGTAGCTGAAGATGAAGTAAGTTTTATCACAGCCCTATCAGCTGAAGATCTCAAGAATGATGACAACCAAATTTCATTAATAGATTCCGGAGCATCACAAAATAAGTGCAGTGGTAAATATGAACAATTTATAAGTAACATTGTTGAAATTGAACCTGTTGGCATTAAAATAGCAGATGGAAGGGTAATGAATTCTTGTAAAAAAGGTATGTTAAAAGTTTATTACAATGAATATATTATTATTATCAGTTAGTAAACTAAACAATTTGGTATTTAAAGAAAATAAGATGTTTCTCTGCCATCTCTTTTTGTTTTTAGATGGCGTAGTTACGTCCGTATATAGTTATTTTAATAACTATTGTCTAGGACGGCAGAGATTTTTGTTTTCGTTCAGAGCACTAACTATACCGTTCTGAAGAGACCTAAGAAGGTCGAAATACGTATCAGTGGTTGTTGCTGCACTGTATCAAAACAAAAATCTAATACCGTCATTCTGTAAATGAGAAGTGCTTAATATCGGTTGACTGTTCAAAAGATTCAATAGGGGCTGTACTTTTGCAAAACGGTCAACCAGTAGCTTACATATCAAAGGCTTTAACTTTAACACAACAAACCTATGCACAAATTGAAAAAGAACGGAGTTCTGGTGACATGCGAGAAATTTCATAATTATGTATATGCTTCAAAGTTTGATATAGAAACTGATCACAAACCATTGATATCCATAGTAAAGAAACCTTTAATGAATGCGCCACCACGACTTCAAAGAATGTTGTTTAAATTGCAAAGGTATGATTATAATCTGATGTATAAAAAAGGAAAAGAATTATATATAGCTGATACGCTATCGAGATGTTGCTCGGAATTGCCTGTAATAAAGAATGATTTAGATATTGAACTTGAATCACAAATGTTAAGGAATGATAAAGCCCGCTTCAGATCAAACCAATCATGCATACTTAGAGTAATCACAGAACAGTCGCAGAAATTTAACTCTTCTCTCTTCATATGCTTTGTAAACTTCAAGAAAGCTTTCGACACGTTCACACATACGAAAATCCTGCCCTGAAATCAAAGCACTAGAAAACTTATACTTAAAAAGGTATACCTTGCTGTTGACTAACATTTTTCTGCAGTAGAATAAGAATAACTTTCGTTGCCGTGGTGAATATCTAGATTTTGGCTAACCTGGTAGAAAGCTGGTATAGCACATCTTTGGCTGGTGGTAGATTACCTGTAGTTGGTTGTGATGGTGGTAGATTACCTAAGTTGGATCAATGTTAATACTGGATCTAGCTGCTGTTCCCATAGGTGAATTCCATAGGTCCACATGGGTTTTAAAATAACTTAATATGTTTAAATTTTGTTGTCAATTGGCAGTTTTGACTTAAGGCATTTAACCAATATAGTTTGGTGAGTTTAAGGCCCAGCTATTTTCGCTTAGTAAATATGTGTTTTCTCTATGTGAGCCTGCGATCCAAATGCATTCTCAAGTATTTTATGTCGTCTCTCTGTAGCAGGAGTTGACAGTTTGATGATACAGGAGGGCAGTTTCCCTTGCGGTGTGTAAATGTTACCTACGCAGATTTTGTCTCGCTGGCTCGTAGACGCCGCATTTTCAGCCAAGTTTGTATTGCATTTAGGTTAGCATGTACTCTGTGTGATACTACGGCTGGGTCTTAATGAGAAGACATTACTGCTGTGTCATCTGCATAAGTTGCTATTGTGACTTGTGATGATGTAGGTAAGTCCGCAGTGAATATCAGGTACAGCACATTAGCAACTTTAGCCTTGGTTTCTTGAGGGCCTAAAGATGCTGTAAAAGATTGTAAACAGCGAAACCGGTAGCCCATTCTCTTTTACCAATTTTAATAAAACCTATAACGGATTATGAATAGAAGACTCATTTCCATAACATTAATTTTTTTAGAGGAGTTTTAAGTTGATAAAGAGATTCTAGATACATTTGGATTTCATTATCTATATTAATACGTTCATCTTCAGGAAAAGGCTGGAAAACCGTTTTAAGATGTTCAGCGAAAATTTCGGCTTTCTCTTGATTGATTTTTGCCCAGGCGCCATCGTCATTGAGGATTGGAGGGTTGGAGAATTGATGAGGTTCTATTTGCCTGGTTGCTTTTCAGAGTGAACACTCGGTAGCTTCTGCAGACGAAAGATGTCTAAGATAAGAATGTCTACCATTGGTTTTGTGGTTATTTAATAACGCTTTTAACTGTGCTGCAGCTCTATTCAGATTGGTTTTGTCTTGTAGTGCTCTCGTCAGCTATCAGTTACGTCTTGATATTCGTTTCTCAATAATTTTTTATTTTTTTATTTTATTGGATAGTTCATGAGTAGGGCGGTTTATTTCCTTGATTGTCGTTGATTCCCATGCAGCTTCTTGTATGGATTGGTTAAGGTATTCCATGGACAGACAAAGTCACGAATGAAAAAGTACTGAGGAGGATGAACTCAACCGCGGATTTGATCCATAAGCTTCATCGTGAAGGGCCATAAGCTTCAGTAGTTGGGACATATAATGAGAAATAAAGGCAGATACGAGCTACTCCGATGCATTTTGCAAGGTAAAATTGAAGGAAAAGGGGCCCCAGGACGAAGAAGAATATCCTGGCTTGCTAACCTAAGAGCATGGTATAGAAATACGTCAACAAAGCTATTCCGTATATCAACCAACAAAGTCACCATAGCCAACGTTCAGAACGAAACGCACCCTAAGAAGAAGAAGGTATTCTGTGGCAAGGTTCTAATGAACGGTAGAAATTTTTTGGGTATTTTAGTAACATAACGGGGTTTTAATGGAGTAGTGATGCGCATCATAAGGCGTTGCTTCCAGATAACGCCTCCAGCCTCTCCTACTCAATTCCTATCCTCACCTCCGAGAAGTGTGATCCGGATCACACGGGTGAACCAACCCCAGTGGAAGGTGGGGTCAGGGCTGACGAGGAAGGGAGAAATGGTCCTCCGAAAAGGGGGTTGGGCATGAGGCTAACTCCCTCATCCCATAAAAACCTATTGTTACGAAATCCGGGAAGATCTGAGTCGGCAACTGGAAAATGCAAGCGAGGGACAGAATAGAATGGCGTAGAAAGCTTGAGAAGGTCGAGGCCCTCTAAGGGCTGCAGCACCAAGATGATGATGATGATGAAGTAACATAACAGTTGATCTATAGGTAAGCTTGTACCTTGTAAGCTTGTCTATGTAATACTTATGGGTATGTCTTTAGTGGCATTGTAGTAGCTTTAAGAAACGTTCGTGAAAATCATACATGGTAAAATTGTTAAAACTTCAATATGAAATTAGTGACACAATTTTGGTTCAGAAATAAGATGGTCACAAAATGCCGGTGTGCATTGTGGACGTGTGTAGGCCTGGAATTCTCGTCTAACCTAAATTCGAGTACAAAACTTCCCCTTGGGTTAATATTTTTTATTGCCCACAATAATACCCAACTACTGAGATCCCTTTCCTCCCATCCAGAGTTAATTTGTGTTACAATTCAAATAAATTCAGATTATTAAACGAAGAATTAAATATAATGATAAGAAATAAAGCAGTAATAAGATTTACAGTCTAATTAGAGCGGCGATCAGCAAAATCGGCTTAGCCAAGATGACTTCCAATATTCGATAGAAGATGGAACTTGAAGAAGAACAAGGTATTGTAGTCTTGATAGACCTAGCACATAGGATCCAAGAATTGAATGAATTGAAACATCAAATGATGTAAATTTTTCGGTAATTTTTCCTAAAGGAGCAGAAGATTTCTTCATCCTAATCTGCCCCTCCAACCCCTACTTCATGATTAAATGACATGGTATTTCGAACAAAGGACAAGAATATACTTTTATCGGAAGAATTTTACCAGCATGATTACATTTGACGGCAATTGAAGTTTTACGTTTATGTAACCAAAAGTTATTATCAACTTTAAAACTGATATAAACGGAAGAAGAGTACCTATTTTTACAAAAAAAAAAGCTTCCGTTAAACAATAGTTTATGTATTAAATATAATCAAAAATTTAACCCTTATCCGGGAAACAGATTTTACATACTTAATCTGACGCCAATCCGCCAAATCCTTCATTGTTATCATCATTTTTGTATTTTTAAAACATTAAAGAACTACTTACATTATTTAAAAATGAAATATATGTACTGACATCGAGTTGCATAAAAAGAATTAAACAAGAACTACTGGATGAAGTAATATAAAAAAAAAGGAGTGAGACAAGGGCGTATACTCTTACCTCTAATCTTCAACTTGCATAGTGAAAATGTTTAAGGAAGCCTTAGTGGAGAAAACATAAGGCATTGCAATAAATGGTGTAACAGTGAACAACAGTAGATATGTTGTCTCTACTCCTGGATAACTTCAGTAAACACCTTCAAACTCTAACGAACAATATTCATAATAAGCCAGACCTGTGAACTCCATAATTTTTCGCTACAAAAATGTTAAATTCATTAGTGTCTTCAAGCTTTCATACTTTTTCTTCCAATTAGCTATCCTTACTTGTATCTCTTTATTTCTGTGCCCAATTCCGTCTATGAGAACTCTTAGATGAGTGAAGGTTACTCCCTGGCAAAGTTATGAAAATTGTCCATCCTTCCAATAGTTGTGTCTTTGTTGGATGTTGAGTGTCTCCCAACAAAAATATGATATGAGAATAACATAATATCATTTGAATGTGTCATTTTGTCAAGACTTATAAATTTTCACCATCATTTACATTTGTATTTTCTGCTGATAACACAATAATCTTTAACCAACTTTAAGTATTCCTCGTCGTATCCTCTGTTCATCTCTATCCACAGCTGTTTCGGTTGTGATGAACAGTTGATTTCAGTCATTACAATATCAAAGAATTCGCTTCCGTTGTCAGATTGTATCGTTCAAAGGACTCCAACAGCGAGAACAATATTTCTGAGGTAGCACAGGTATTAGTCTCTTTGGAAGTATTGTATTGTACAAAAGATGAAGAAAGTAAATTTTGTGTAACCGTCTTGACGATCCAATGAAGTATAATTGCTTCAAGAACAAACAAAAGAAAAATATTAATGTATTAAATGTAATAATGTATTCAAATCTTTTATACACTGAAATTAGATTAGGGACATACTTCACTCCTTTGAACTATACACAGCATACAATGAACCCGAGATCATAACATCCATAGAGATCGAACGTCTGCGCTGGATGGGCCATGTTGAACAAATGTTGGAGACTGAAACACCAAAACATATTATGAGGCAAACACCAGTAGGAAGAAGGTCAAAGGGAAGACCCAAACTTAGATACATGGAACAAGTGGAACAAGATCTGAAAACACTTAAGATTACCAACTGGAAAAACAAAGCAAGGAACAGAACAGAATGGCGGAAAATCCTGGAACAAGCCAGGACCCAGAAAGGGTTCTTCTTCTTCCTTTTTTTTTGGGTTTCGATTATATAATCATTTACCCAATACATGTAAGGTTATGCTTGTCTTGCTCTAGGCAATGCACAACCAGGGATAAATTTCTACTTCTGTTTACTTTACTGCTAATTGACAACTGGGTGATACTGAAAGATCAGCTTTTCCATTTGTTTATCTTCTTCATTTAAGGTTACTGTTTACTGCTAATTGACAACTGGGTGATACTGAAAGATCAGCTTTTCCATTTGTTTATTTTCTTCATTTAAGGTTACTGTTTACTGCTAATTGACAACTGGGTGATACTGAAAGATCAGCTTTTCCATTTGTTTATCTTCTTCATTTAAGGTTACTGTTTACTGCTAATTGACAACTGGGTGATACTGAAAGATCAGCTTTTCCATTTGTTTATCTTCTTCATTTAAGGTTAGATTTTTTCTCGTTTTGGGGTAGCTTCCAAACATTGTCACATTAGGTTTATGGATAATGCTACCTTCGGTTAGGATTAAGGATTTTAAGGACGTACATTTTTGTATGTTAGGATATTTCCAGTATTTTCTAGATTTATTTTGTTATTTTGACAAGTATAAAAAAAAAATTTTTTTTTCTTTTTTTTTAAAGATCGATTTGAAAAAATTTGATGAATTTAATAATTATTTTTATAACTTTGTCAGAGGGTTTATATAGAATACTATGTAAAGATATTGGACTCTCTATTCCTGCTTTTATTAGTTCTAAATACAGATCCATATTTTTATGTTTGTTTATGGGACATTCAAAGAAGATATAGATCACTGTTCCAATGGTTCCGCATTCACATATCGGTGTTTCTGTTTTACCTATTTTGTAGAGATTGCAAGGAGTTTTGCAATGCCAGGACCCAGAAAGGGTTGTCGAGCTACTGATGATGATGACATACTTCACTCACCTAACAGAAAGAGTTAAAAAGTGAACATCTTCAATGTAGTGTATTCTATTCCATGTGGTTCCTGTTCCGAAGTGTATGTTGGTCAAACCAGCCAGAAACTATCAAAAAGAAATTAAAAAAAATTAACATGTAATAAATTCACTGTTTAAATAAATATTTCGGACTCGTACTATTCCAATAAAATATTAAAACCAATAAACGATAACTTGTTGAGCATTGCTGATTGGAACAACAGAGCAGTATAATATTATTCATAAATGTAGTGTAAAATATATCGCCGCTTATCTGGTCCACTAGTAATAAAGTTACCAGCATTTAATTGCAAAGCGGTCTTCTAAGGTGGAAAATACTTTACTTAAATTTTTCGACTATCGGATGAACTGTGATAGTGAGTTGTAGATATAACAACATTGAAATTTTGGGTGAAAGGTAATTATAATTTTTGGTACTGACATTTGAACTGCGCCATCTGGGGTCCTATATGCAAAACATGAAATTCATGTCTTGTGATACTACAAATTGTAGATTTTACAAAATAAAACACTGTAACAGTAGTGTCGAGCAAATAACGAGGCAAAAAATACTACTTGACAAAATTTATCTCTTTTTTCGCAGATAATTGTTTTTCTCCATGAAAGCGTTAAGTTAGAAGATTTTAAGGATTAAAGCAATCAAGACTTATTGATCTCATATTAATAACAGTCCAAAACACTCCGTAAAATAACTTTTGATCTCGTAATTAATTGTATTAAGGGATAATGGAATGGCTTTCTCTCTTACTTGCTGTAAATAATGAGATAAAATAAAACACTATTTTCTCAGACAGGACTACTCACAAATAACTCACACGAGATTATTACAACAAAAAAGGAGAATCCCATTTCATACTCTAAAAAATAACGGACCATGGAAAAAAATCGTATTTATACAGGGTGAGTCATGAGGAACTTTACATACTTCTACCATATGTAGAATCCCTCAGGCAGCATATCATGTGGCCACTAAAAAATGTCAACTCCTCTTCTTTATTAATTAACAGGGTGATTTCTGTAATTGACCATTTATTTCATTTTATTGTAGTGTTTATACGGCTCATTTGATTTTTTTAATTTTTGCATAATACAGTACACTACTATCAAGCATTCAACTGGTATTAGCTAAACCAAAACATTCCAGGACTGGCTTTGGAAAAATTAATTTAGGGGTTCGTATTAAATATTACACCCTGTATAAATTTTTTTTAAAATGCAATAAGTGATTTTCAAACTACATAAATAGCCAATGAAAACGACATATGCGACAATGTTG
Source organism: Diabrotica undecimpunctata (assembly GCF_040954645.1). Taxonomy (NCBI): domain Eukaryota; kingdom Metazoa; phylum Arthropoda; class Insecta; order Coleoptera; family Chrysomelidae; genus Diabrotica; species Diabrotica undecimpunctata. The sequence goes on from NC_092811.1 coordinate 9,298,189, forward strand.
TCGCACTTTTATTAAATTTTTAGTGAACGATCAAATCTTACCAAAAATAGAACAACCATAATGAAGTATCAAATCATAAGGTATTAATTTAAACAAATGTTATAAATTGCAAACATTTTAATTAAAATGAGTTCCTACAACATAATCTAATACGTAGAAAATTAACATCTTTACTGTCACTTTGTATTATCTCTACGATAGAATCAATTGTTTTTCAATTTAAAATTTTTACTCATAGATCGTATTGGGGCATTATTTTCGATAAATAATAAATTAAATTGATTAAAAAGTCAAACCTCTTGTATGTGATAGTTTTTGTTGATTGTAAATGATTAAAATTTATGTCATATAATAATACATTGCATCAACTGTACTAAATAAAAATAAATCTAAAAAAGTTTAAAATGAAGGTTGGCGTTGACCGTTTGACGTTTCTTGATATTTTATACCCATTGTCATTATTGTCATTATCAATTTATGTGTACAAGAATACATATTTCTTCTGTCATATCTACGTTAAGTACATTGTGTTAGTTTTGGTAGAGCTTTTGTTACTTTCGTTCAAAATGCCACATCAGTTTTCGACCACAGAATATGCAGACATAATAGTTATTTATGGATTCTGTAATGGGAATGGTAGGGCTGCTAGTAGAGAATATCGCAGGAGATTTCCTAATCGTCGAACTCCCAGTCATGCAACATTTGGGTCAGTTTTTAATTATTTGCGAGAAAATGACACTTTTCCTAGTGGAACAACAGAGCGACATGTAGATGAAGCGCAGGAAGATGACATTATGGACGCCGTTACTATGAACCCTACAATAAGCACTAGACAAGTAAGTCGAGAACTCAATGCTACTCAATCAAAAGTAAGTAGAGTCTTACAAAAAAATAATCTATACCCATATCACATTCAAATGGTTCAGCGACTACATGCTGGAGATGAGATCGATAGATTGGAATTTTGTAGATGGATTAACAATAATCGACCAACGCTATACAGGACACTATTTACAGATGAAGCCCAATTTACCAGAGACGGGATAAATAATTCACGAAATTCACATGTGTGGGCAGAAGAAAATCCCCATGCTATTCGAGAACGTCGTTCTCAGTTAAGGTTTTCGGTTAACGTGTTGGTGTCATAAATAACCAATTAGTAGGTCCTCACTTTTTTGATGGTACTTTAACAGGGCAGGTCTATTTGAACTTTCTACAAAATATTTTGCCGAATTTGCTTGCCATCGCGAACGTTGCTATCCGAGGGATGTATTTTCAGCATGATGGGGCACCCCCACACTTTTTACTTGCAGTGAGACAACATCTCAATAATGTTTATGGCAACAGGTGGATAGGACGTGCCGGTCCTATTTTGTGGCCTTCAAGATCCCCTGATTTCAATCCCGTTGATTACCATATTTGGGGACGATTGAAGCAACTAGTTTACGCAGTGAATATTAATAACCGACAACAATTAATTGATAGAATTATACATTGTTGTAATACTATTAGAAACGATCCCCAGAGTATCCGTAATTCAATACGTCAATTAACAATTCGGCAACAAAAATGTGTACCTGCAGGGTTCCATTTCGAAAATCTATTTTGAATTATTTTTATTTTGTTACCATTATTGTATCTTTTCCAGTTCTAATTTATGGGTTTATCATAACTATGTACATATTTTTAGTTTTTTTTTAAATTGTTCTTCGTTATTGTTAGTAGTTACTGTTTTTTGTTGTGCAGTGACTCAGTTTATCATTTCAATTAAAATGTTTGAAATTTATAACATTTGTTTAAATTAATTACCTTATAATTTGATACTTCATTATGGTTGTTCTATTTTTGGTAAGATTTGATCGTTCACTAAAAATTTAATAAAAGTGCGACAACATTGTCGCATATGTCGTTTTTATTGGCTATTTATGTAGTTTGAAAATCACTTATTGCATTTTAAAAAAAATATATATACAGGGTGTAATATTTAATACGAATCTCTAAATAAATTTTTCCAAAGCCAGTCCTGGAATTTTTTAGTTTAGCTAATACCAGTCGAATGCTTGATAGTAGTGTACTGTATCATGCAAAAATTTAAAAAATCAAATTAGCGGTATAAACCCTACAGTAAAATGAAATAAATGGTCAATTACACAAATCACCCTGTAAGTTAATAAAGAAGAGGAGTTGACATTTTTTAGTGGCCACATTATATGCTCCCTGAGGGACTCTACATATGGTAGAAGTATGTAAAGTTCCTCATGACTCACCCTGTATAGTTTTTTTACTTAAATTCCGATAGTTGGCATTACAGCGATTTTGTAAATCATAAATGTCAATGACTTGTCATTATAAACGTTGTCTATAAGAAGATTATATTCAATAGCGTATTAAAAAGTGGTACACAATAAGTTAGCTTATGTATATGTCAGTATGTATAAGTAGTTAAAATCACAACCCGCTTAATTTTTATTCCCAATGTTACTCTAATAAAGTTCAACAATCAATTGAAAAGGGTGATACATTGTTAAGAATGGCGATTGTTATAATTTTCTAAACTGTGTTTACAGCCATTCTAAAAAACTGCTTAGACGAGCAAAAAACCACTCGCATGCGCAGAGATTGCTTAGATATGCACAAAAATTTATTAGACTTGGCAGACGAGACTTGGGGTAACGCCGAACACGCAGTTGACAAAGTTTGGTACGATCAAGTAGTATCAAATGATCAGTCAATCTATGTTAGAGGTTTATTGACAGGATTGCGAATATTGTGAAGTAAGGAAGGGCGTCTAATTGTAGCCCATATTGGCAGCGACACTGGTTTTCTGCAAAAATGGTACCCTTGTTTTTTTATCAAAGAAAACAGGGGACTGTTCTCCATCGTGTATATAGTAGGTACCTAAAACTATGAACTATATATACTATGAACTATAACTAGTAACTATAACTCTGCAGAGGTAGCTATGAAAAAAACATTCCATTTACAGAGGATATGGTCAAAACAGAATTATTGACAAGACACAAGGAGAACCGTGGTTGATATCGTCAATATACTGTTGATTCAATGGGCTTCGAGGGATTACTGTTTTGAAACTTCCGCTTTACATTGTGTGAATCTAACTGATTTAGTTTGAGCTTAAATAATGTTCAGCCCCTATAACAAACCAGTTTTGATTGTATTATATATCACAACTTGGAAGAACGCAGAACAACAATTTAGGCAAATATATTAAAAACAACAAGAGCCAAAATATAAAGAACTTACACAGTGGTGTATACAAACTTAAATGTGGCGACTGCCCAAAAACTTACATCGATCAAACTGGTAGAAATTTTAATAAAGGAATAGCAGAACATAAAAGGGCTTTCAATAATAGAAAAACAGATTCTACATACGCACTTCACCTTTTAGATCATAATCATTCTTTTAATGACGAATTTAAAATTCTTCACATTCAAAATAAAGGCCTTAAGCTATCTTTGTTAGAATCTATGGAAATCAACAAATTAAAAAATACAGACATAATTCTGAACGACCAACTTGAGACAAACAGTTCTCTCCTCCTCAACCTATTTGGTTAAAGACTATAAAGTGTAAACACCTACCAGAAATAGATCACTTGAGAAAGACACTCTGCTGAAACAGCTATAGTGTTAAGATTTTATAATAAATATTGTGAAAGTTTTGAAAACAACAGAAAGACAGATGCAGATAAATGGCTATACTGAGAATATTTCGACACTGTTACTCACACAATGCTGGAGTGTAATACATGTACAGTGGAGGGAAACAGAATGCATAGAGAACTAAATCTGCACCCTGTGACTGTGAGAGAGATGATCGTGAAGATGACGGGAAGTAAGAAATGATGGAATAGTGTTCACAATTACATCCGAACAGTAATTCAAAAGAAAGAAGAAGAAGAAGGGAACACTAACCGGACCAACGACAGAGATAAGATCTAGATAAGAGAACGGTACGTGCCACTTTCGGAGTACGGTAAGTAGGAGGTCCCTTAAGCTAGCGGGGACACATGAGCGGAATCCAATTTAACCTACGTAATATTTTTTCACCAATTTTTCACTAATTTATTACCACCCTAATAATTTTTCACCACCAAACCAACCTTAAGGGGAGCGATTCTGCTGGCTTAAGGTTCAAGCTAGCAGAATTCAAAAAAAAAACTTTTTGTTGATGGCATATTTTTTCACCAATTTTTCACTAATTTATTACCACCCTAATAATTTTTCACCACCAAACCCCCGTTAATGGTAGCGATTCTGCTGGCTTAAGGTTCAAGCTAGCAGAATTCAAAAAAAAAACTTTTTGTTGATGGCATATTTTTTCACCAATTTTTCACTAATTTATTACCACCCTAATAATTTTTCACCACCAAACCACCCTTAATGGGAGCGATTCTGCTGGCTTATGGTTTAAGCTAGCAGAATTCAAAAAAAAAACTTTTTGTTGATGGCATATTTTTTCACCCATTTTTCACTAATTTATTACCACCCTAATATTTTTTCACCACCAAACCACCCTTAATGGGAACGATTCTGCTGGCTTAAGGTTCAAGCTAGCAGAATTCAGAAAAAAAACTTTTTGTTGGTGGCATATTTTTTCACTAATTTTTCACTAATTTATTACCACCCTAATAATTTTTCACCACCAAACCACCCTTAATGGGAGCGATTCTGCTGGCTTAAGGTTTAAGCTAGCAGAATTAAAAAAAAAAAACTTTTTGTTGATGGCATATTTTTTCACCCATTTTTCACTAATTTATTACCACCCTAATATTTTTTCACCATCAAACCACCCTTAAGGGAAGCGATTCTGCTGGCTTACGGTTCAAGCTAGCAGAATTAAAAAAAATATTTATGATCTACCACAGTGTTCTGCTAGGTTTTTACGAATTTATTACAACTTTAGTAATTTTTCACCCCTTACTACCCCTTTAACAAAAATTAAATAAATTTGTTTTTTCAAAAATACTTGAATACATTTACACGGTGTGTGTGTGCGAGTGTGTGTGTGTGTGTGTGTGAAAAACACTTCTGTTGTAATAATTGGTATATTTAATTAAAAATTACTACTTACCTATTACTTTAATTACTATACTATATATTATATATATACTATACTATTAATTACTTACTAAAAGTACTACAAATTTCACTGGACTGATAAGTCCGAAAACGTTTTGAACTTAATCCTTTAGGATTTTTAAAATTTAATTAAATATACCAATCACAACAGTGTTTTACTTTAATGTTCGAGTTTTTTAACTATATGATATACAGCCAACTCACGGGAATGATCCCTTTTTAAGTTGTAAAATTTTGTTAAAAAATAGGTAGTGTACAAAACAACAATATTGCAATGTTTAGCATATAAAAAAGTTGGTGAAGTTGGTGTTTGTGTAAATTCTAGCATTTAAAGATGTAAACTACTTTCCTTATTTGAATTTCTAGTATTTATGGGAATTATCTTCCACACTGACAGATACGGATTTCAAGATTGGAGGGTTATTGATCAAGATCGGTTTTATAGAATAAGAACAGTTATAGACTTTTTAATAATAAAATGACTGCTCTGCGTTATCCAGTAAAATAATTATCGCTAGATGAATCGATGGTACCGTGGAAAGTTAGACTTAGTTTTAAACAATATACTAAACAAAAGACATAAAAGATGATATCAAGGTTAGAATTAATTCGTAAATTAATTTATAAAAAAGCAAAGAAAGACGGACAGGGCACGTGGTCCGCATGCATGAGAATAGAATCCCCAGAAAATTATTAAATGCAAGAATGCAGGGAAAAAGACCTATTGGAAGACCTAAAAAGAGATGGGAAGATGAAGTCGATGAGGATGCCAGGAACTGCCTGGGAACGCGTTCATGGAAAAGAACAGCGGTAAATAGAGATGGTTGGAGAAGCCTGTTGAAGGAGGCCAAGGCCCGATTTGGGCTGTAGCGCCATTGGATGGATGGAAAGAAAGACGGAATATCGCACGCGAACATTTACCTATAAATAATTGCTAATAAATCGGACAAACGCGAAACGAAAACGAAAAGATGCAGAGTATGTCCTATCCTAAAAATAAGAAAAAACCCAATTTATGAGTGTGTGGATTGTGCCGAGAAACCAGATCTCTCCGTGGGCGATTCTTTCAAACATTTTCATAAACAAAATAAATAAGTTAATATTTTTTTGTAATAACCTTTAATTTTTACCTATATTCAACTGACAATGAATGAAAAATCGACAAAGAATTAAAATACAAATATCTTTAAATTTTTAAAATGCTGCTAATATAAATTTATTTTACTACGCAAATAATCTATATCAGCTGTTCTGACCAACCGGTAATTTCGGTCTCATTTGAATATACCTACTTAAAATGTTTTGCAATATAAATTCTTTATGTTATACACCTAATCTTAAAATTATGTTTTGACCAATCGTTAATACTCTTCTTATTTAAATATTATTAAAATATTAAATACCTAAATTATTTTTCAAATTTTCATCTACCTAATGAATGCAAATCTTTTAACAATAGGGTGCAATAGGTGCGCACGATCCCGACGACCCTCCTTTACAATCAGATAAATAATGTAATAGACGTAATAAAATTATTTCAATTTGAATATTTCTTACCTGGTAATTTATTCTGTGAAATATAAAAATTCCATTGTATTTACTAAAACTCAACTTGATTTCAGTTATTTTATATTCATAAAAAGGACTAACGATTCGATTTCGCTTAGCCATGTAATACGACTCGAATCAGAGTCAATTTTTTAAAACGGGTAAAATTTATAGTTTTTGGAATAAAGTGTTTTCATATTTTTAATATTTAAACATTGAAAAAATAAATATTAGTTAGTATAGAATAACATTTGAAAATGTTTTTCAATTAGGGTAGTTGAGAAAAACATGGTAAAAATATAGTAAAATTCTAGCAGAGCACTCTTGTGTTTTCAAAAAGATTTTTTATTCACCTAGCGTCAATGTGTATCTTGTTGAATGTTTCCCATTATCCGAAGCTTAGGGGGTCAAAAATTATAAGGGTGGATCAAATTTAGTAAAAACCAGGCAAGCAATTTATATTTTCAGTTACAAGTAGAATACAGTAAAATTATAAAAAGAGATTTTTTATCACCTTAAATTTTAAGGTAGTAGAATTATTGACTCCTCATAGAGGGTAGTTGAAGGGTGAAAAATTACTAGGATGGTAATGTATTAGTACAAATCTAGTATAATACTGTAGTATCTCATATTTCCGAAAAGATTTGCTTTGCATTCAACCAGCGTAAATGTGTAGATGGTGGAATTGGTGAAGTTCGTTAACATTTAGTAAAAACTAACCAGAGAGTTTCTTATTTTACTTATAAATAGTATTTAGTAAAATTATAAAACAAAACTTTTTCACCTTTAATTTAAACATAGCAGAACTATTGACTTTTACTAAGGGTTAGTCGAGGGATAAAAAATTACTAAGTTGGTAATAAATTCGTAAAAACCACAGCAAAATACTGTGGTATATCATAAATAATTTTTTTTAATTACGCTGGCTCGAATATTAAGCTAGCAGGAATGTTTCCAAATAAGATTGGTTTAGAGATGGAAACTTATCAGGGTAAAAATACTTTTTTATGTCAGTTATAAGTAGAGGATAGTGAAATTGTAAAAAAAGATTTTTTTCACGTTAAATTTTAACCTAACAGAATTATTGACTTATCACAAGGGGTAGTTTAGGTGTGAAAAATTACTAGGGTGGTAATAAATTAGTAAAAACTTAGCAGAATACTGAGGTATTTCAAAAATACGTTTTTTTCTTATTTTGCTGGTTCAAATATTCAGCTAGTAGGAAAGTTTTCGAATAGGTTTATGGGAGCAAAATTATCAGGATGGTCAAAGTTTAGTATAAACTTAACAAAACACTTTTTTATTTCAGTTATAAGTAGTGGACAGTAAATTTGAAAAAAAATTTCTCCTTAAATTTTAATCTAACACAATTATTGACTTTTCATAAGGGGTAGTTAAGGGGTGAAAAATTACTAGAATGGTAATAAATTCGTAAAAACCTAGCAAAACACTGTGGTATATTATAAATATGTTTTTTAATTCTGCTGGCTTGAACCGCAAGCCAGCAGAATGGCTCCCCTTAAGGGTGGTTTAATGGTGAAACAATATTAGGGTGGTAATAAATTAGTGAAAAATGGGTGAAAAATATGCCATCAACAAATTTTTGTTTTGAATTCTGCCATCTTGAAACTTAAGCCAGAAGAACCGCTCCCATTAAGGGTGGTTTGGTGGTGAAAAATTATTAGGGTGGTAATAAATTAGTGAAAAATGGGTGAAACTATATGTCATCAACAAAAAGTTTTTTTTTTTGAATTCTGCTAGCTTGAACCTTAAGCCAGCAGAATCGCTCCCATTAAGGGGGGTTTGGTGGTGAAAATATATTAGGGTGGTAATAAATTAGTGAAAAATTGGTGAAAAAATATGCCATCAACAAAAAGTTTTTTTTTTGAATTCTGCTAGCTTAAACCTTAAGCCAGCAGAATCGCTCCCATTAAGGGTGGTTTGGTGGTGAAAAATTATTAGGGTGGTAATAAATTAGTGAAAAATGGGTGAAAAAATATGTCATCAACAAAAAGTTTTTTTTTTGAATTCTGCTAGCTTGAACCTTAAGCCAGCAGAATCGCTCCCATTAAGGGGGGTTTGGTGGTGAAAAATTATTAGGGTGGTAATAAATTAGTGAAAAATTGGTGAAAAAATATGCCATCAACAAAAAGTTTTTTTTTTGAATTCTGCTAGCTTGAACCTTAAGCCAGCAGAATCGCTCCCCTTAAGGTTGGTTTGGTGGTGAAAAATTATTAGGGTGGTAATAAATTAGTGAAAAATTGGTGAAAAAATATGCCATTAACAAAAAGATTTTTTATTTTAATATTCTGCTAGCTTGAACCTTAAGCCAGCAGAATCGCTCCCATTAAGGGTGGTTTGGTGGTGAAAAATTATTAGGGTGGTAATAAATTAGTGAAAAATGGGTGAAAAAATATGCCATCAACAAAAAGTTTCTTTTTTGAATTCTGCTAGCTTGAATCTTAAGCCAGCAGAATCGCTCCCCTTAAGGTTGGTTTGGTGGTGAAAAATTATTAGGGTGGTAATAAATTAGTGAAAAATGGGTGAAAAAATATTACGTAGGTTAAATTGGATTCCGCTCATGTGTCCCCGCTAGCTTAAGGGTCCTGTAAGTAGGAGAGGGTGTTTTAGTTGGTAGGCGGGATAACAGATACCTGAATCTTTGGCACTGCTATCTTTAGTACTTTAAATTAAACTACACCAAATTTATCTTAAAGATGCAGTAACAGTAAACAAACCAACACACGTTATCAACATTATGAATATTACGAGGAGCACTCCCAAATCACGATTTACAATGTATAAACGTACATAATATCCACCTCATAAACTATATAAATAGACATCGTATACGAAACTCAGCATACCATATCATTTAGTAGTCCTTGTACGCGGAAGAATTGCCATAACTTAATTGGACCACTGTTGTTCTAGTGATAATATTTTAGCAAGGGCGTGCGTCAGGGAATTACAGCGCTTGAATTTATTCATTTATATTTATAATAAATGTTATCATTTATATTTTATGATCAGAAGAATAACAAAGATAAAATTAAATTAATAAATGTTAGAATGAGGTTTTCCAACAACATAATATGCGAATTCGTTATTGTAATGCATTGAATTAATAAAATTAAATTAAATATGTAAAAATTGTTTTAAAATAAAATGTAATATCTAATGGCGGTTTCCCACCAAACGGACAAAATAAAAACAAAACAAAACACAAACTCGTATCCAATAAAACAAAATAGCAACTTTTCACAAACTTTACTAAAGACTGGCGTGTTTTGAAACAGTTCGGTTTGTTTTTCGAGTCCCGAGTTTTTGAAACTCGAGTCTGTTTAGTGGAAACGGTCAGTTGTGTTTATTAATGGACTACCTCACCTCTGACGTTACAATGGGCGGGGCTTCGAAAACCTTTCTAAACATTTCTACACTAAATACAAGATAGAGCTGCGGTAAGTATAAATAAACAGTATGATTGTTACGAGGGGTACTCCCAGATCATGATTTTAACGATGTATAAACCTATATTTTCCTGTATTATGAAATACATATGAAAATATGAAGTAGACATCGTAGCATAAGTCGTTCACAGGAATAACAGAACTGAAAATAACTGAATAAACATGTTAGAATGAGGTTTTCCAACAACATAATAACGTGAATCCGTTATTGTAATGCACGGAATTAAAATACAATTACATTAAATGTGTAAAAATGTTTTTAACGTAATATTTAAGGTTGGAACGGAGTTGCCACTCGTGAACTGAGCTCTTAATGGCACTCCATTCGTTGGTTTAAGGAAAACGAAATTTCAAAGCAAAAACCTATGCAAAGGTCAGAAAAATCTTGTCAAAAATAAAAACATTCAACATATCTGAGTAATAAATAAAACAAAAAACTCAAAGTGTAACTTAGGTAATATTTTACTCAGAATCTACCTCGAGTGCCTGTGAATACCTTCTTTTTTCTTTACCCATTTCATCTACAATATGCTAACAATAGTGTATTTTTTTTATGTTTATTCACAATAGTCAAAAGCTCGACTTTTAGAACTGAATTGTCAAAACTTTTGATCGCAGCCACTTTTGAATATCCGCTTTCTTCAACTCGGTTGTCGATATTTATTAAACGGGGAGTATATAACGAATATATTAAGATAGAAAAAAACATGGCGACTACCAAAATGGCACTACACAGGATCTTGATTATATAGAACGTATAGTTATGTACGAGATATCATAAGGCACTATGAATGAAAATAAATTTACTATAGACAAATTTTGATTTATTGACTTAAGGAAGGCCTCTGGCTAAGTTCAAAATAAACAACTGATCGAAACCTAACTTGCGACATAGCAAATGAAAAGGGACGATATAACGAATCTATTAAGATATGTAATTGATTTTCTATCTTAATATATTCGTTATATCCTTTCCTTTCATTTTCTATATCGCGTGATAGGATTTGATCAGTTGTTTATTTTGTACTCAGCCAGAAGCCTTCTTAGTCAATAAATCAAAATTTGGCATACGGTTTTGCTTTCGTATTAAATTATTAAATGTATACAGCATGTTCAGCAGAAAGTCGAACAAAAGATGTGGGATCTTGACAATATCATTGAGACTCAAGTTGAACCACTGATAATTAACGTAGTTAATGAGAGCAGCACGTCAGACTCTGATTATGAATAAAATATTAATTTACACTGTGAGTTTTTTGTTTTATTTATTAGTCAGATATGTAGAATGTTTTTATTTTTGACGAATGATTTTCTCGGACATTTGCATAGGTTTTTGTTTGAAACTTCGTTTACTTTAAAAAACGAATGGGGTGCGATTAAGAGCTCAGTTCTTGACTGGCAGCCCCGTTTAAACCGGAAGCTCTTAGATATTAATACTCATAATTTTAACGCAATTTAAGAAGTTTTTACTTCTGGCGGCACTTCTCCAAGTGCACCTTATTTTTTTTTAATGCAAAATTTTCGTTTATGAAAACATTTAAAGTTAAGGTATATCTGTATTCAAATTTACGAAATTTATATAAAATGAGATTTCAATTTCTGGTAACATTTATAATCTGGATCACGCGAGTTTTATTGTTTTTCAAATAAAAACTGAAAACATAATAATAAGTTACTTCTTTTGAGGCGAACTAACACACAATATACTTTAAAAAATAAGTGTATTTGATGTTTTGATTTCGATCGTTTAAGTGTCAAAACAACGTTGCAATTACTGCTTTATTATTTTTGTCAAACCATAAGTTTCTTTTTATTTTACAGTAGTGAAGCTAATTTTGAATTTCCTTGAAAATAATACTAACATTGTATATTTTATCTTCGTTGTTCATAGTAAACAAATCTTTAATTGTACATACTGTTTTATTAATTTGATAAGAAATATGAAAGCAAAACCGCACGCCTATGGAGTCTTACGTAGCATAGCCTGGTTTTGTTTACTTTTACTGCACGTCGAATTTGAATGAGGTGTAGAACCCAAATTTTAAGGACTCAAAGTGGAGGTAGCATAAAAAAAATTTCGGTGCCCCACCAACCCCCTCACCAGGAAAACTCTAGGTGCGCCACTGATCTATCTGTAACCTGTAGTATATTTCGTTTAGCGGGATTTTACTGTTGAGATCTTGGAGTAGTATCTTCAGTTCAGAAACGAATCTTTTAAAATTATTGTTTCTCCGATCGATTCGAAAGATTCAGTTCGCTGTTTCTGTCACGATATGATCCAAGACATCTCTATCGTGTAGTTGTAGCCGTCCCTGTTTGAATAACACTATAAATAGAACGAAAAATAAATAAAGCAACTATCATTAAGTTAAAAAAGCATCAAGAGATTTTATGTAAACATACAAACGCTAGGATGTCTGTCGTTTTAATGAATAATAAACTAGAGACAGAACAGTAGCACGGCAAGTGACTCTTGGCCAGTTAACATAAAGGAGATAAATAAACGATTTAATCAGGTTGAGAAGCAGACATCATTTGCGTTTGTAAGTAAAGACTTTCAAGCGGAGTGGAAAGTACACTTCGTATAATTTAATGCGCGAACATCGCCAAAAAGAATTTTTCGTCTGCGGAATATTTGTTACAGAATTAGATATCAAATTTCTAATATCGTTCATCTTATTTAACCGTCATCGGACTTTATTTTTTATATACACGGAAAGATTCTGGAGTCAAACAAATTAGAAATGATAATTTATTTTTAAATAATTCTATATGATCAAAAAACCATAGGCGTCACCCTATACTTGTTTTGAAATAAATAAAAAAAAATAATATTTTAAGATGCCGTCAACAATTCATTATCTTTTAAAAAATCTTCTGTAAAATAAGTGTCCACTAATCTCACTATACCTTTTTTGTGCGTAAAAAACGTCGGTATATATGCCACACGATTATTGTTAATTATACACGGGTAATTAACGAGAGAATTCAATGTTTCACGAAATAAATTAATGTAAACAGTAATTTAAAGGTGATTATTATTGTTTTCTATACAAGTTATCGCCTGATACAAAAAGAATACCTTCTTTGAACGGTTACCTGGAATTACTGATAAGGTTTCAATAATGATAGTTTAAGTAGTTTTTATGCCACATTACAGCTTATGCCAATAATATAAATTAGAAATTGTTTGCTTCTTCCATATAATTTGTAGATGTACATTGTTCATGTCTTACCTACCTACGTTTTTGGTGTCGATATTTTGTTATTTGCATTTAAAAATGACGTCGACAACAGGTTTTATCCCGGTTAAGTGTAGTTTTAAAGGTGCCTTCAGTCTAAGAGAGAAAAATATAATATTAAATGTACACATGATAAGACGCAGCGTCCACTCATTTTTTTTAACAAAGAATTTCAAACATTGGACAAAATCCAAACATTAATCAGAGAAAACGAAGAGTTACCAATCATAAGCAACAAGAAATTATAGGGACTATTGAGAGAGATGGGATTTCGTTGGCAAAAGAATAGAAGAAAATCCGTTTTAATTGAAAAATATTACATTGTATGTTGGAGAGGAGATTATCTAAGAACTATTAAAAAGTACCGAGAAGAAGGAAAAACAATTTTTTATTTGGACAAGACTTGGCTAAATGAAGGTCATACTGTACCATATCTATGGGTTGATACAAATGTGAAAAGTTCCCGTCAGGCATTCATCGAAGGTGTATCTACTGGAATAAACAATATTCCCGTTGGAAAAGGACGCAGACTCATAATAACCCATATTGGAAACGAATACGGTTTTGTCAATGGTGGATTATTAAGTTTTGCCTCAAAATCAACCAAAGATTACCACGAGGAAATGACTGCTGACATTTTTGAAGAATATTTTGAGCAAATTTTGGATTTAATTCCAAAAAATTCTGTCATAGTCATAGATAATGCTATTTACCATTCAAGACTAGCAGAAAAATTGCCAACAACGGCATGGAAAAAAGGAGAGATAATCGAATGGTTGGATAAACACGCAATTGAGTACAAGAAGAATTCGACAAAAAAGGAATTATTACCTATTGTAAGGCAACATAAAGCAGCTTATAAAAAATATATAATTGATGAAATGGCATTAAACCGTGATGTAATTATTTTACGTTTACCCCCATACCACTGTGATCTGAATCCGATAGAAAACATATGGTCTCAAGTAAAGGGTGAAGTCGGACGCAACAACAAAACTTTTAAATTAGAAGACATACAACAATTATTAGAACATTCCTTATCAAAAGTAACTCCAGAAAATTGGAAAAATGCTGTTAGTCATGCTCACAAGGAAGAAAATAAAATGTGGAATTTGGATAATATGACTGATGCAATGCTGGAACCGGTAATAATTAACATTGGAGTTGAAGATTCCTTAGATTCTGAAGAAAGCAGTGAATCTGAAATGGAATTTGATTAAAATAATATTCATTTTTTTACAAATCGGCCCCTGTTACGGCCACAAATTATTTTATATATAACCAATAAAATAAACATCTTACATTTCTTGCCAATTCATTAGTACCTGTTAATCTCCATCACTCCGACACTGGCAACTTTATTTAGGGATTAGTAACCCTCAAAACTATTATATTCTATTCTGCTTCAACCTTTATACCTGGTGGTCATAGTCAATTTAAAATTGTTTTCCTATATACTTCTGTAAACTTGTTGACAAATAATCGATTTTTCATTAGTCACCCGTATCAACAGTTGTGCTATCAATATGATGGAAATGGACTATAAAGGGCCGTTGTTGCCGAAACAAATGTCGCGGTTTAATAATAAATCTTGTTAAATAATTAAATTATTAAATTACTCAATTTGGAAAACAGAGGTCTGCAGTGTTTTATTTATTTTCTAAAGTATCAATTAGTCTTAAATGTAGTATATATATTTCCCTATGCATGTCCGTCAATGTGTTTTTGTTGCTGAGAACAGCTATCATAGACGATCATGCACATTTGCCATTTCAATTTATGTTTGTAATTCAAGTGGCAACGATTACTTGACGCAGTCATAGGTATTCATTTAATGAAACTCCATATCTATTCAATCATCTGAATTGCTCATAGGAACTAAAATTTGATTTGTAGTTGGCAATAATATTGTAGTTTAGTGATAACGTTGGAAAACAACTAATCCGTAACATTCGTTGACAAAATTACATAGTGGCGAGAATATTTATTCAGCTTGAGTAGTTTACAGTTTTTACTAAAAGTTGTAATTTCATTTATGGGAAACCGAACGATATTGCACAGGCGATCAAATTATTCTTACTTAATACTTCAAAAAGATAAAAATATGGTAGAGTATCTAAATTGTAGGCACTAAATTCTGAGAAATAATAATTGAGTTTTGACTACAACACTGTTGCCAGATTGTGAGTATAGATAATGTAAAAATTTCTATATTATTAATAATCTACTTACAGTCAATTAGTCATAGAATAAGGGACTTGTTAAAGTAAAACATAACAACGCTAACCAATAGAAAATAACAATTCATTCTGGGCGTTCACGTGACACTCAGTAGCGTATCATTTACTTTGTTTTGTTAAGTGAATTTTAAAAATTTATATGTACTAAAAAATTAAATTAAGTATATTAAGTTGACGAAAAGACCCATGAGTGAAGTTTATACAGACGACCAGCTGACTGGCCCTTCAATTACCAAAGAGGAGATAGAAAAGGCAATATTAAATTTAAAAAACAATAAGGCACCTGGACCAGATGAAATCCCGTCAGAAATACTCAAATTACTGAATGAAAGGGGAATTTCAGCACTACACAAAATATTTAACTTAATTTATGAAACTGGCTGCTATCCTCAACAGTGGTTACGCTCTACCTTTATTCCCCTGCCCAAGAAAGTCAATGCAAAAAGATGTGAGGATCACAGACTCATTAGCCTGATGAGTCACACTTTAAGGATATTCTTAAAAATACTACATCAAAGATTATACAAAAAATGTGAATGGGACATCAGTGACTCCCAGTTCGGGTTTAGGCAAGGTTTAGGAACACGAGAAGCAATAGTAGCAACACAGGTGCTGGTCCAAAATTGTTACGATCAGAAGAAGAATGTGTTCCTATGCTTTTTAGATTGCCAAAAAGCGTTTGATCGTGTCCAACACCACAAGTTAATGCAGATCCTCAAGAAAGTTGATATAGACCAAAAAGACATAAGACATACGACATTGAAAACTTGTACTGGCATCAAACGGCACAGTTAAAAATAGACAATTCTATATCCAAACCCATACATATAAGAAGGGGTTCGACAGGGATGTGTGCTTTCCCCTCTTTTATTTAACATTTATTCGGAAGCCATATTTCAAGAGTCTTTGGAGGATGCAAAGATGGGAATCAAAGTGAATGGAGTATTGATCAACAACATACGATATGCTGATGATGGTGTCTTAATTTGTGACAACATAGTCGATCTTCAACAACTTGTCACTATAATCGGAGAATACAGTAAGCAAATGGGATTAGAGATTAATACTAAAAAAACCAAATTTATGATCATCTCCAGAAACTTGGATGCACTTAAAAACTCCACCATAACACTGAATACTAAGTCCATTGAAAGAGTGAGTAAATTTAAATACCTGGGATCGTGGCTTTTTGAAGACTGGGCATCGGACAGGGAAGTAAAATGTCGCATTGAGCAAGCTCGACAAGCTTTCGTAAAATTCAAGAAGGTACTGACTTGTTCAGAGTTCGATCTTCAACTGAGACTAAGGTTTATTAAGTGCTACGTGTGGTCAGTGCTGCTATATGGCGGAGAGGGCTGGACACTCAAAACGAGGGATATAAACAGATTAGAAGCTTTCGAAATGTGGCTCTATCGCCGTATCCTAAAAATACCATGGACAGCGAAAATCACAAATATAGATGTCCTTAAAACAATAAACCAAGAACGCCAACTTTTCGAAACCATCAAGAAAAGGAAAACGGCGTATCTAGGTCACATCACGCGAAATGAAAAATACCAGTTCCTCCAGCTTATAATCGAGGGTAAAATTGAAGGCAAGAGAGGAATGGGACGCAAGAAAATGTCCTGGCTCCGAAACATAAGGCAATGGACAGGGATTAACGACATACAATCTCTGATACATATTGCAAGAAATAGAGAATTAATGGAAAATGTGATCGCTAACATCCATTAGAGGATTTGCATCTGAAGAAGAAGATATTAAGTTTATATTTTTGTATGTATTTGAAACAAAATTACTAATTTAGCTTTTAAAAATTAGTAACGTTTATAGAAGTTATAAAAAATATCTTCTTCTTCTTCTTAGCCATCTGTCGTCCATGTTTGGCTATAGGCCTCTCCCAACTCCTTCCATCGGTCTCTATCCTGAGCAACATATTTCCAATCAACCCATCTCATCTGTGGTCTTCCTATTGGTCGTTTACTTTCGTAAGGTCTCCAATGTTGTATTGTAGTATTCCAAGTTTGGCAATTTTTGTTGCTATGTCCTCGACTTTTGTTTTAGATCTTACCCAGTCGTTCCTCTTTTTATCTGACAGTCGTATACCTAACATTGCTCTTTCCATTGTTCTTTCTGTTGTGGCTAGTTTATTCATGTTTGCCTTTGGTTAGGGTCCAGGTTTGACATCCATATGTCATGATAGGCAGGATGCATTGGTTGAACACTTTGCTCCTCAAGTATTGGGGTATTTTGCGGTTCTTAAGTATCCAACTAAGTTTTCCAGATCCTGCCCATGCTAGTCTTGCTCTTCTAGTAATTTCCGCACTTTGGTTCTCTTTGTCAAGTCTCAGGATTTGGCCTAGGTAGATATATTCCTAGATTTATTCTACCTCACTGCCATTTATAGTTATACGTCTGGGGTCATCTGTGTTTGTCATTATTTTTGTTTTTTTCATATTCATTTTTAGGCCGACGTATTAGGAGCTGGCTGCTAGTTCCCCCATCATAATTTGCAGTTCCTCGAATGTGTTCGCTGTAATCACTACGTCGTCAGCGAATCTGAGGTGGTTTAACTTGTTTCCATTAACGTTAATGCCATAGGTTGACGAATTTGTAGTTTTAAAGACGTCTTCTAGGGCTAGGTTGAAAAGCTTTGGCGATATTACGTATCCTTGTCTTACTCCTCTCTTAATGGGGATGGGATTTGTATTTTCGTCTAGTTGTACTATCATAGTTGCATTTTCATATATATTATGTATTAGTTGTCTATATCTCGAATCTATTCTACAATTATTAATAGCTTGTTCTATGGCCCACATCTCGATACTATCAAACGCCTTTCCATAGTCGACGAAGGCAAGAAATACGGGTAGTTGGTATTCATTTGCCTTCTCTATCAATGTTCTCATTGTCAGCAGATGATCTGATGTACTATATCCTTTGCGGAAGCCAGCCTGTTCAACCGGTTGGTAATTGTCCATTTTGTAGGTTAACCGGTTGTTAATAATTCTCATAAATAGTTTGTATACTTGACTGAGCAACGATATAGGTCTATAATTTTGTAGATCACATTTGTCCCCTTTTTTGTGTAAGAATTATACCGTCGTGTCCTGGAGCTTTATTCTTTTTTAGCTCTTTTAAAGCTCTTTCTATTTCGAATCCCTTTATATTTGGTAGTATTTCTGATCCCACGTTTTTTATTTTTCTTTTGACGTTCTCCTTTGTTGTTTCATTAGGCTGGCCTTGCGAGCTGTACAAGGATGTGTAGAAGTCTTCGACAATATTTATTATTTTATATTTGTCCTTCTCTACCTT
The DNA here is from genome assembly GCF_040954645.1 of Diabrotica undecimpunctata. NCBI lineage: Eukaryota > Metazoa > Arthropoda > Insecta > Coleoptera > Chrysomelidae > Diabrotica > Diabrotica undecimpunctata. The sequence continues at coordinate 9,317,109 of NC_092811.1, forward strand.
ATTGTTGGCGTATATTATAAAAAATATAACTATATTAATTAGAGAATATATCTAAACAACATTACTTACCTATAATTATATGAGGCAATATTAACAGAAGTAGTTCGACATCCACAAAAGGTCAAAACATTAACTATCATCTGAAGAAAACTTCTCGGATGAGGAAGAACTATCTATGCAAAATCTTCGCTGTTGCCTCAACAAAGCATCGTTTATTACATATGTTTTGTACATACTATCGTCGTCGTTTGGCTCTCGGTATCGGTATTCATTATTATCATCAACCTGTATGCGACCACTGTTGGGCATAGGTCTCCCTTAGCTCTTTCCATCTGTCTCTGTCTTGTGCCTCTAAAAAAATGTAATATGTATATTTATAGTGCATTAGTGATGCTGTTGACATTTCAGTTTACAGCTAGAGAATAGCTGGATTAAAAAAAAAGACATATTTACCATTCCTCAGAAGGCAAGAAAAACATATCCAAAATGATTTTTAATTAAATTTACTTTTAATATAACTATTTTTTAAATAATATTTTAGTTTTATAGATTTATGTTATTTATTTATAGAGTTTGTATACTTTCCTCTTACTTGATAGTAAGAGGAAAGTATAGAAGGATAAGGGCAATGACCGTACTTGTGCCCAGTGAAGACTAAGATTTAGAAAGCAAACAGAGTTCTACGAAAAGCTAAGCACCCTAATAAGGCATATACACTAATACATATAAACATAATCATTGGAGACATGATTGGGAAAGTCGGAAAAGAAGAAATATATAAACGAATAACAGGAGGACAAAGTTTGCATAAAGAATGCATAAATTTGCTACAGAGAACAAAATGAAAATAGCTAGTACAAGTTTTGATCATAAAAACATTCATGTTAAAATGGACTTCCATCGATGGAAACGTAAAAAAATCAGATAGATCATGTTTTACTAGAAATCAAACATGATAAGGCAATAGTCGATTGCAAGAGTTACAAAGGGGGCAGATACCAATAGTGACCATACACTAGTAATAGCAAAATTTAAAACAGGAATTATTAATAATTCCAAAACATGTTGAAGACAGATAAAATTACCAATTAGAGCGTTTAAGAGAAACAGGTGGTAAATAAACTAGAGAAAGAAATAAATAAAAAGCTAGAGAACCCAGTCAAGCAGAAAAGAATGGTAGAGCATACAGACAGCCATGTCGGAAGCAGTGGGAAAGTGGATAGCAATGCAGGAATGCTTTGGCAAGAAGAAACAGGGCAAAAGTATACAAAAGACACAGAATATACCCAAAATACAATCGAAAACTATGTGGCTAGAAGAAAAGAATTTGCAAAAGATTTAACCTAAAAATATAAACTGTCCACTTCAAAGAATTGTTAAAAAGTGGGATCTAATCTAATGAAACCGCCACACACACATTAAGTCTACTCGCTCGTTATGCAGAACTGATCGAATTTTGATCAGAGGCTAGTCATTCCCGCCACACAATTTCAGGTACATCTGACACTTGACAGACAGAAATATTCAGGCGTATCTGTCAGATGTATCTGATAGTGAGTGGTCGACCTTACAATTTAATCAGGCATAATTAAACCAGATAGATTTTATAGTTAATAACAATAATCTCATATAATGTTTATATGAAGCATCGTTTGAACTTTTTATGTAATTACAAAATGTATACGCTTCCATTGAAATTTAAAAAGTCATAAAAGTTATGCATAAAAATGTCTAATACCACTCCCAAACGAGAAATTAAAAACACGTGTTTATGCCATACGATAAGGTACATTCCTCTTATTATATTATACAGAGTATCATAATTTTCTGAATAAAATTTTCTAAAAAATGAAACTTTAATAATAAGAGAGAGTACGAGAAGATACTATTTGGTATTCTCAAAAGATGCCTAGGTATCAACAGTGACGTAACTAAGGTTTTATTTCGGAGGGTGCCCATTCATTTAAGTTTACCCCTCCCCTTTGTACAAAACGTTTAGAAATTCAATCCACCCTCCCGAATCTCCCAGCTGAACTATATATGTGGCTTATGGCGGCCACGATACCATAATGACGTTACAGAAGCATAAAAGAACTATGGACGTAGAAATCCCAACCCAATGATTGGAATATTGCACCATACACAAAAAAGAAAATATTTTTCACAGTACTGTGTCACCGTATGACACCATATGCAGAACGGATAGGAGGAAAACGCTGGTTTCAGAAGTGGTAAATCGATAATTAATCAGATTGCAACCCTGAGACAAATTTTAGAAAAAACACTGGAATATGGCATAGATACTCATCACTAGACTTCGGCAAATATGCAAATAAAAATGTAGAAAATATGCGCATAAATATGCACGTGTTTACCCGAAAATATGCAAATATTTTACAAAATATGCATACAAATAAATAAAAAAATCGTAAAATAGTAACAATTTTATTTAAAAAAAAAAGTGTACATAACTAAATATTTCCTACTATTCATTAAGATATACATTTATTTTAAGTAACTACATCATTTTTAAGTATGAATAAACTTATTTAGAATTATGATAACAATAAATGACCAAGTGGTGTTCAAAATTTTCTAACAAAAACTTGTGGCTTCTGTCTGAGTACATATATTTATATATGGAAAAACTTCGTTCAACATCAACTGATGTAACGGGAGCATTTTTCAAACTAACCAAAACATTTGGTTCTAAATTAATTGTTTCCGAAATATTTCCAGCTAGAACACTGACTACTTCAGAAAGAATATGGTAACCTTTATTTTTTTCCATAGTAGCTTCAAATTTTTTTAAAATATCTTTTCCAATATTACCTCTAACGTTCCGACAACATGACGCAAATTCTTTTATTAATGCTGTACTTTCGAACAATGACAGTTTTGGTGATTCTAACTGTTTTTTGAACAAAACTAAAATTTGATTTTATAAATGAAAGTTCTTGTTGAAGCAAGTTACTCTGAAAAGTTTGTTTAGAATCCAAAAGAGATTGGGAACTTTCATCTGTTAACGTATCAATTATGTTCTTTATTTTAACAAAATGATCTGCATAAAAATTAGCTGCTTCTAACCATGTTCCCCATCGCGTTAAAATAGGTTGTGGTGGAAGAGGAATGTTAGGTAGCATTTCTTTATAAAGTTGAATTCTTATAGGAGATTTAAGAAATACTTTTTTGACACTGGATATCATGGTATTTACAAGAGGAAACTTTTTTCGTATTTCCTCTGCAACTCTGTTTAATCCATGCGCTACACAAGTAACATGTATTAAATCTGGGAAAAATATTTTTAAATTTTGTCCTGCTTTCACCATATAAGGAGCAGCATCCGTTAAAATAAGCAGTAATTTATTAGAAGGAATAGTTGTCGGAAGAAAAAAAGTTGCTAATGTTTCTTGTATAAAACGCGAAATTGTTAAAGCATTTGTTTTCTCAAGTTGCCGGCATGAAATAAGATGAGATTTTGGTAAGGTATCTTCTTTAAGAACACCAATCAATAAATGAGCAATATACTTTCCTGAGGAATCAGTGGTTTCGTCTACAGATATGTAAAAATAATTATCTGCAATTTCTTCCTTAATATTAATTAACACCGACGAGTATAGCCCGTTCACATTATTTCTTCTTAGAGACCGATCACTTGGAACATTAAGTTTGCAATATTTTTTTAGAAACGAACTAAAATTTACATTTGCTAATTTTGAAAGCGGTATGTTTGCAGACACTAATGCGCGACACAAGTCTTCATTAAAAGTTTCTTGCTCATCTAATTTTTTTGAAGTAGATTGGAAACATTTAGCCATTGAAGTTTGATGTTTTCCTCCTATTTTTCCTTTTTTTGCAATGTGTGAAGCAGTTCTCACATGTTGGTCTATCTGAAATTTCTTCTCACATGCTATCTATAAATAAAAATAAAAACCTTTATTTTAACCCAACCTTTAAAATATAAAAATATACAAGGTGTTTTTGGTTAATCAAATAACTGGTTTGGAAAAAAAACACTCGCTAAGTGTTTTAAATGCAGTATTAATCCACAAATTAGTTTTTGTTACTAACCATTAGTACATCATATAACTTATTTTAAAATTCAACACAAGTTTTTTTTTTGTTAATTCAATTACAATAAAAATAATTGTGTTTTAGAATAGCTGACTTCATAAAAAAAAGTAAAGGTGAAAAATTTTTCTAAATACACACCATTGTATTGTACCATGGACAATTTTTTCTCACTAAAGGAAGCTATTTTTCATTTAAAAACAACCTACGAGTACTAAATTTCAAGTAAATACGTTTATTTGTTTTAAAGTTATTGTTGTTATTAACTAAAAGAATTTAATTTTTTTTAATTTTAACACCCTGTATCTCGAAAAGTAAATAAGTTTGACCCCTCATTAACTATATCGTTTTGTTCAATTTTTCGAGAAGTATCTACAGTCAAACGTTCTAAGTGTCATTTGGAAACACCCTGTATGTATGAAATATTAGATATTTAATAGAAAATATTAGATACTTACAATTTTGCCACAGACTGAACAGTAGATTTTTCCCATATCCATAGACAGCTCTTTATAAGGTTTAATCCAAGTTGAAGCACTGGTTGTTTTAGGCATTATAAAATCACAATCTTCCTTTTTGTTACGCACAACGAGTGTTTACGCTTTGAATATCAAAACAAAAATGAATATAAATCTGAGCATCAAATTAGAAATGTTTAGGTACCTAATTCAATAAACTGGGAGATTTTGGAAAATCCCTAAATTAGGAACAAAACTATTAGCCGTTTACCTGCTGTTAAGATACAATAAATTGTAGATAGATTTGGGGATTAGATCATAAAATGCAAATGAGCGAACCCTTAGCGATTATCCAATAACTGAATGCCTCAGTGACCGAGACTTTCTAAGAATGTTGAGGGCTACTTAAATTGATCTTCTTTGAAATTGTAAATGTTTTGTACCTGTAGAGATTACGTACTTAGATCATTTCTTGATTAAAATGACTACAAAATTTTATACAAGAATTGAAATAAATTGGTATGTTTAAAAATTTTCAAATACAGTATAAAAATCTGAACTTTTATGCACTTTATGCAAACTTTTATACAAATATGCCAAAATATGAAATATTTGCATAAAATATGCACAATATGCAAAATATGCAATATGCATATTTGCCGAAGTCTACTCATCACATATTTTTAGACTACAAAGCAGCCTTCGACTCTGTGAATAGAAGAGAAATGTTCAAAGCAATGAAAGAGCTAGAAATAACAAATCAGTTGGTAATTTTAACAAAACTAACTCTTGAAAAAGTTTAATGTAAAGTACGAATTCAGGAGGAACTGTCTGAACCTTTTTAAACCAATAACGAACTGCGCCAGGGAGACCCTTTCTCCTGTATACTGTTTAATCTGGTTCTGGAAAAATATATAAGCAATCAGTTCAATATATAAGAAATCAGTGCAAATCCTTGCCTATGCTGATGATATCAATATTGTTGGGAGAACGGAAAACGCTGTACGAGAGGTGTATGTAGCATTAAAAGAATCAGCTACAAAAATGGGTTTAATAATAATAAACATCAACAAAACGAAGTATATGAAAATAATCACGCAACCATAAATCCTACGACCACTTGTTATAGAAAACGACGTCATCGAAGCAGTGAACGAATGCTATTTTGGGCTGAATCTCCTTCTTAAAGAAATACAAAAATAAAACTCTACAAAACAATAATATGCCCAGTCCTATATGTCTTCCTGACCCAGTCTTCAAAGTTATTATTCTTTTACAACATATTAAATACTCTCCTGTCAGTTCTGTCAGAGAACATTTATCTTTGAGATAGTTTTGTTAACTGGTTAGCTTTATGAGGAGATGCAAACCAGAAATGAGTATTTGAAATACAGTCAAAATGTCTTAATTTTTGATAAATCTTTCTTTTAAACTAGAAATTAGATTGTCTAAACACGGAATGTCCGTGTTTAAACATGGAGCGTCAGTATACAAGGAGGTATAAAAATAAACGGTAAATATATTAACAATATCAGGTATGCAGACGATACCGTTCTAATAGCAGAAAAATGGAAGAGTTACAAAATATACTAAGAGTTAATAATGCAAGTGAAGCAATAGGACTTACAATATATTTTCAAAAAATTAAGTAATGGTGATTAGCAAAACCGATGAAAATTATCGCATTAACCTAAATAATACTCAATTAGAACAGAGTTCACAAATTCAGATACTTAGGAGTAGTAGGTACCTGGACACTATTTAAAATAGTTTTAGAGTTATAAATAAACACAAAAATCAAAACATTTATTAAATTTAAAATGAAATTGTCAAATATAATAGTTTTTACGTATTTATTGAATTTTAAAGTCATCAATATTTGATAACACGGATGGCAAACTGCTAGAATCAACGGAAGATAAACTGAAAGAATGGGAAAACTATATTAAAATTTTTTTTCATGACATACGAGAAGAACCAAGATTGGAAAATAACAACGAAGGGCCAACAATTCTGAAATCTGAAATCATAAATGCAATTAATCATCTTAAAACAAATAAAAGCCCAGGTCCAGACGGAATATACCCAGAAACGTTAAAATTAATCAGCGAAGAAAATATCGAAATATTTGTCCTTTTATTCAATCGCATTTATGATACAGGCAAAATACCCCAAGATTGGCTGGAGTCAATATTCATCACACTACCAAAAAAGCCAAACCCACAACACTGCAATGAGTTCCGTCTGATAAGCCTTATGAGTCATGCAGTAAAAGTCCTACTAAAAATCGTACATAATCGTATCTATAGAAAGTGCGAAACAATCGTTGGAGACGATCAGTTTGGATTCAGAGCCGGCATGGGAACGAGAGAAGCCCTGTTCAGTTTACTAGTTCTCGCCCAAAAATGCTACGACCAACAGAAAGATATATTTATATGCTTTATAGACTTCGAAAAAGCATTTGATAGAGTAAGACACGACCTACTATTAAAACGTTTGCAAGAAATCGGTTTAGATGGAAAAGACATCAAATTCTTAAAAAACTTGTACTGGAACCAAAACGCCAGAGTTAGGATCGAAGGTTCCACATCCGCAGAAGTAGAAATTAGGAGGGGAGTGAGACAGGGATGTGTTCTGTCGCCTCTGCTGTTTAATCTTTACTCCGAGTTTCTATTTAAAGAAGCATTGGAGGATTCCAAGGATGGAGTCAATGTGAATGGCGTAAATATCAACAGTATCAGATACGCCGATGATACAGTGTTAATTGCGGATTCCGACTTAGGTCTACAACGACTCATCGACAAGACCAACTCGACCTGTGAGCAATTTGGTATGAAAATAAACATTAAAAAAACCAAAGTGATGTCAATCCGAAAAAACCAAAACGTACCTCAACCTTGCACAATAAATGGGCACATTTTAGAACAGGTCAATAGATTTAAGTACCTGGGATGTTGGATCGATAGCAGCCTAAATCCTGATCTAGAAATAAGATCGAGAATAGAACAGGCCAGAAAATCTTTCGAAAAAATAAAAAAACTGCTTTGTGATTCTCGAATAAAACTCGAAATTCGACTATGTTTATCAAAATGCTACGTCTGGTCGACTCTTCTATATGCAGTTGAAACGTGGACCCTTAAAACATCAACCGTAAATAAATTGGAGGCCTTTGAAATGTGGATCTACCGGAGAATACTCAAAATTTCATGGACATCGCATACCTCAAACGAAGAAGTGCTGCATAGAATAGGCACGGAAAGAGAACTTTTTAACACAGTAAAAGTTAGAAAAACATCATACCTAGGCCACATACTGAGAAATAATAAGTACCAATATGCCCAACTTATAGTGAAAGGAAAAATCGAGGGAAAGAGAGGCCTAGGAAGGAAAAGACTATCGTGGCTCAGAAACATCCGACAATGGACAGGGCTAAATTTTGAACAGCTAATAAGAACAGCTGAAGATAGAGAAGAGTTTAAAATTGTAGTAGCCAACCTCCATTGAGGAGACGGCACTTTAAGAAGAAGAAGAATATTTGATAATATTTCGGGGGTGTCCGGACCCCCTGGACCCCCTTGGCTATGCCTTTGGTATCAAACAATATATAGGAAGAAGAAAACTGTAAGGAAATGGTCTTTCTTGGCTGCCGATGCATACAAGAATATATGAAAAGAAGCACCCTGTAAAACACTTTTGTATACGTGTATAAATAACATCTACTACAGAAAATGAGTTTAAAAAATTTTTTGTAAACAACCTTTGTCAGATATCATACGACATATTTGTATGTTGGGTCATTCGAAAGTTGCTATTTATCATACATTGTTCCCCCTGTCGGTAAATTCGTGCGTAGTAATTTTCCTCTCGACAATTATTTCCTTCCAAACGAGGACAATAAATTAACAGATATAAATTATCTATTGTGTCATTGTGTGCGTACTACTAAGTATATAATTGTACTAGATTCATACTATGCATGTGTATCAAAATATAGTTGTCTTAAATGTATCCATCCATCCAAGCGGATGTTCCAGTTGGGTGGCGCGGTGTTTTAATAGGGGTCACTTATTATGGGCTACACATTTACAATCGAATACTACGATCTGATTACAGTTGACTCATATCCGCCAGAAATGCGCACATCTCGGTGTATTTCTCCACTGCAAGGTAATAAACTACACATGCAGCCATTCGCACTGTGTGTATTCTATTACCGAACAAAGAAACTCTCAGTTGGGATGGTAGTATTTGTCACCGACCACAAATGTTTTTATAGTATTTCAGAGAACTGGATTAATTTAAACTGTGTGCTGTATTACAAGAGGATATAAAGGGTGTCTCAACACTTTAATGTGATTGATCCTCCATCCGTCATCTTTTAAAACAAGTGCTGTCACCTATAGTCGTTTGAGAACGCGAATACTTAACAAACTAAAACTAAAAATGACAAAAATAATGCGATGCTCCTGTCTAAGAATTTATTACTTTATAAATTCATCTACAAAAAACAATAAATGTACAGACCAAACCTTCGAAATGCTCACGACCAATAAATTTTTGGTGAATCATAAGGTGGTACCTTTTTTACAAATTGTGTCAAATCAAATCTAAAACTAAAAAGTAAGTACTTAAAAATCAATTAGTAACAAACCAGTTCCGCCTTCTGTGCAATAACGAATTAAAATAATAGTACGATACTCCTGGTGGGATGATAATATTAGTACCGCCTTTTTGATCGATTTCGTCTATTAATTACGGTTTAAGAAAGTTAGGGCTGAAAGACTTACTGAGGCAATTCCCTAGAACAAATAGGAGAGTTAGAATTATTTATTTAACTACATAATAAATACAAATATTGTTGGTAGCAAGTCAAAAAGTAGATAAAAAAGGAATATAAAACTTAAATATATCCCAAACAAGAACACATATTAAACAGAATAAATTTATGGCCAAGTTACGGTAAGCAGTTCAGTGGATGTTGTGCAATGAGTCATATATTCTTCTGAGCAATAAAAACAATGTTTCAGAAGATATTTTTTTATAACTTTTCCAAAACTATTAGAGCTTAGCTGTTTAATACTTTTTGGTAAAATATTGTAATAGTTATAATTATAATTTTTATCAAAAGACGTAATCTACAGCGATTTGTTCGTAGGTAGTGACAGTTTCGCGTATTGTGAACGTGAACATCAGACTGTAGTTCAGGAAATGAAGCTCGAAAAAAGTTAAAACCTCGCAATTTTTTCGTCCTGCATAGATTGAGTTGAAATTTTAACAGAAGGTAGGTGATAGCCCAAGGATCAAAATCTATATCGAACCGAAGTGCGCTGAAGGGTTTTAGGGGTGAAAACTACCCCTAATTGTCCAAAATTATAAAATAACATATTAAACCTGAATATGGGTAAGATTTGGTTTGAATTAGTTAAATAATGATTATTTTATACTTTTGAATAGAGTTCCATCATATTTCAACCCCTAAAAAGCAACCTTTGTTAGAGATTAAAGTAAAAAAATTACTAATTCTAAAAAAATGATTTCGCCTTGGATCGATTTGGATAAAAATTTGGATTTAAGCTCAACTCACCTCTGCTTTATAGTTTATGTCATGCCGATGAACCCTGATTGTTCTTAGGGGTGAAAACTACCCCTAATTTTCAAAAATTGTAAAATAACATTACAAATCTTAAGATGAGTGAAATTTGGTTTGGATTAGTTAAATAGTGATTGTTTTATACTTTAAAATACAATTTCATACATTTTCAACCCTTAAAAATCAATTGTTATGAGTTCTATAGGTAAAAACAATTTTTTGCCAAAATTTTGCAACTTTTCAACTTTTGAAAATCACCCTTTAAAACATTGCAGTTTTTATAAACTAATTTAATAGATATAAATTAAAAAAAGTAGAATTAAATACAAAAAAATTTATCAACATAAAAAGGCACCATATATTCTTATACATTTACATAAATAGTTGAAAATATTTACATTTATAGGTAAAACAATTATAATATTAATTTTATTCGTCATCAATTACATCTTCATCGTGATCTATGTCATCCTTATCTTCTTCAATTATTGGTGGACTATTATTGTACCCTTCACCTGAGCACCCAGAACAAGTAGAGTTACAGTATAAACCAACTTTTCTGCACCCATATGAAACGCCGCATCCTTTTTTGCATTGGCAAAAAATAATTTTCAAAAGTTCATCGGGTGCAGGTTGTTTGTTCATGCGTACGGGTAATAACAAACCATCTTTGGAATACCATCCCCAATCTGTTGCTCTGATATTTTCATTGCCAAGCCACTGTTGAATTTGGTAATAGCATCTTTTTGGATGCTCATCTAAGGCATCAACAGTGGGCAGAAGGGATGATAGCTTAACCGCACAGTTTTTCGTTGTAGCTTTAATGAACTGTTCGTACCGCATCTGCTCGAGAAAAGCTTCCAAATCTTTTATTTTTTTAACTTGGTAAGCTGCGTGTCTTTAACAGTTCCGTACAACATTATTGCACAGTATCTGCCAGCATCTAAAATATCTTCAAGCCTAAAAGTACTACTGTAAAAAATTTCGGCATGTTCCCTCATGTCCGGTCTTTTTTGAAGACTATCAAAAAATTTTTTTTTACCTTTATTGTAAAAAGCAGATACAGTATCACAGCCAGTAAAAGCATGGGAAAAAGCTATTAATTTTGAACTATCTGGGTACCCTATTTCAAAAAATGAATTGGTTTTTTTAACGTATTTCCTTCATTTTTAACGATACAGTGTTTCTTCAAAAACGATTTTGTAGAGGTTTTTAAGGATCTATGAATTAAATCTTTTTGGAACCCTTGGTTTTTAAATGGGGTGAGTTTAAAGGGCTCGAAAAAGATGGTGCTTGATCGTAAATCGATGCTTTAAACGGCTATATCTCGGCAAATATTCATTGTACAACAAATCTAAATAAAGGAAAATTTTAGTCATTAAAAAAGCTACAATTTAGTACATTTTTATTTTTTTCGTATATTCAGTTATTTCGGGGATATTTAAAAAAGAAGGGTAAAAAATATGAAATTGTAAATCGTTTCTCGCTTTAAGCTGTACTTTTTCTAAAACTAAGCATTTTAAATGGGTCAAACTTCTTGGACGTATTAACAATACATGTACAAAGAGAATTGCAGAAGAATGAAGATCGATTTTAATTATGGGGGTAGTTAGGGGGTTGTTTTCATCGATTTTTTCGTAAAAAAATGAGGTATTGACCTTATTTTCATCATAACTCACTCAATTTTTGAGCTAGTCTTTTTTTTTATGATAGGTCTATTTATGCTCTTTAAAAAAGTTTTCTTCCTAAAATGTATCATTTTCCCGATATTTGACTTTGAATCTTTCAAATTTGGCATTTGAAGAAAACCGCTGAACATTGATAGGCCGTATTTCGGTTCCTATTATATCGCAAAAACATTTTAAAAAATGAATTGTATTTGTCTTTTTAAAAGGTACAAATTTGTTCTGTACAATTTTTTTTGATAAAATGCACCATTTTCGAGTTATTCGCGAAAAATCGATTAAAAACGTCGATTTTTTCGTCTAAAAGTTGTTACTTTCAATCGCGAATAACTTGAAAAATATCAGTTTTACAAAAAAAATGTATAGAACATTTTTTGCTTACAATCACTTTTTTAATCGAAACCTGTGGTTAAAACCTGTGGTAGTTACGGTAGTTAAGTCAATCCACGCAGGACGAAAAAATTGCGAGGTAAAATGCTTCATTTCCTGGACTACTGCTTTATTAAACGGGTACGTTTTCTGTAAATTTTAGTTAGAACTTGAAATATCAACAGAATAGGTAGCGGCATAATTTTGAATTTCTTAAAGAAAGGTCAGTAGTACTCTAGATAACTAACCCCCGCTAAAATCCTGACAGCTTTCTTTTGCATTCTAAAAATTTGAAGTGCATATTTGTTGAATGGACTACCGAAGTGATGACGTAGATTTTATTGACATCTGTCAGTTTCACTTTCCAAAAAAACCTTGTTTAGTGTGGAAAATTTGTATTTTTCGTTATTTTTTTTTACAGAATCTTTCCGCTTTTTGCAATATCTAAGTATTCTAATAGTTACTACAACAATTTTACAAGGTTATGTAAATAATAAAGCATGTTGTTTTATAAAAATAGCAATAAAATGCATGTATCAATAAAGTAAGGTTAGAATGTCTTTAATTTAAACTTTTAAACTATATTTCATAGAAATAGAACACTGAATTATGATGGTATTATCGTAAAAAACACTATACTTAAAAGAAAAAGCAGCAGAGGAAGCAAAATGTTAATTTTATAGAAATTAAAAAGTCTTGAGATTGGGCATTTAAACTTTTGTTTGGAAAGTAATAATAACAATATGACAGCTGTGACGTCACACTCCGGCGGTCCATTGCCCCATATGATTAAACCATAGTTTAGGTGAGAGTGGAATAAAGAAAAATATGTAATTTTTAATGTTTTAAAGTTGACAATCCTTGCTCGTTGGCGAATAACAAATAATGAACTTGATAGCTTTTTTTTTAGTTGTAAGATATAAGCCGACCAGTTCAGTGGATTATCTATGGTTATTCCCAATAGTTTAACAGTCTCTTTGTTATCTGGATCATTGTGTAAATTACTTGCAGATATAACCAAATTTTGCGTTTTATCAGACTTAAGTTTTAGTTCGTTTGAGGCAAACCATGTGCTAGATCTAGTAGAAACTTCTTCATAAGACATTTTTAAATCATCATTATTTTTTCCTGATATAAAGTATGTCGTATTATCTGCGAATTACTTATGGGTCATATGCTTATGGGTCTGTAATTGTAAGATTTTGAGGAATCGCCTTTTTTTGTAGATAGGTAGTAGGTACTTTTGAGTATTTTAGGACTTCTGGAAATACTCCAGTTGATAGAATTAAATTAATAAGATTAGTGAAAGGTGTTAAAACTATTTGGTGAGTTTCTTTTAAAATGTAACAATAAAACACTGAAAACTTTGTTTTCAAAAATTTCCACAAAATTTATTATAAACTCTTATCACTACAGCTGTTTCGCTACAGGTTTTGAAAACAAAGTTTTCAGTGTTTTATTGTTACATAAAATGAATTTCCATCAATTAACGGTCGAATCCATCAATTTCTTTTAAAATTTTGCTATTAATTTCGTGAACGTCCCTACAATTAGAATTACTAAGAGACTTTATTATTTGAGAGACCTCTTCTTCCACATCGGGATGAAAAAAAAACTTGCTCGGAGAAGGATAATTTCTATAATTGAAGAGGACATTGACATCAATAGTGAAAAGAGATGTAATTATATTCTCTGCAATTGTAGTAAAAAATTGATTTATTTCGTCTGGAGGTAGATCAGCTATCAGATAGATCAGGTAGATCAGATAGATTGCTTTTGTGCAATTTGTATTTGACGATTATATTCAAATTTTTGTTGTTTATATACTTTGAATAAATCGGGATCTTTAGTGGCATCTGTAATGTGTTTAACCCTCGGTTAGTGTTCTGGGGTATACCATACCCCAGGTACTCCTTTTATTTCTATAAAATCGAAAGTAGATGAAATAGCGTCTTCTAGCGCCTAGTAGCTGTAGTTTATACATGTTTTCTCACGATGACCTTGTTACCAGATGTACATACAATTTCAGTTTGAATTGGGAGTTGCTCAAAGACGGTTGGGGTGTGTGATACCCCGGTACACTACTGTTGTAACTTTTAGTTGTTTTGTGTTCTAGAGGTAAATTTACATATTTTTGATACTTTTTCGAGATGTGGGTACTATGATTTTTATTTTTCTTTCAGCGATACTGAATTATGGAATAATTATGTCTTACGAACAAGAACAAGAAAGGTTAAAACGTTTATTGGCGGAGTTTGGCAGTATTTCTGAAGATGATAAATCGTTCATTGATAGTGAATCTGAGGAAGAACAAACCGCATTAGAAAGTCAAGAGACAATCATATTGGAAGAGAGGGCTCAAGGAGAGACAGCACACAAAAGCGAGGATTCTGAAGAAGTGGAGGCTGAAGAAGAAAGTGATTGGGCCAGTTTCTGGTACTAAACGTAATATTACTTTCGATAACTGGTTTACCAGTTATCCGCTCATGATCAATCTACTTCAGACTCATCATCTTACATCGGTTGGGACAGTTAGGAAGAACAAAAGGCAAATTCCAACAGCACTTCTGAACACACAAGGAAGAGCAATTCACAGTTCAAAATTTGCCTTCAAAGAAGATATAACGGCTGTGTCATATGTGCCAAAAAAGTCAAAAAATGTAATCCTCTTTTCTACATTGCATCACGATGATACTATAATTGAAGAAACTGGTGAAAGGAAAATACCTGAAATTATCGACTTTTACAATTCAACAAAAGGCGGTGTAGACACATTGGATGAGCTATCTGCTAATTACAGCGTACCAAGAAATAGTCGTCGTTGGACTTTGACACTATTTTTTTCGTTTTTGAATACAGCTGGAGTGAATGTCCAAGTTATATATAAAACAAAGGTAAAAACCGATAAATTAAAAAGACGAATTTTTTTGAAAGAACTGGGTGTGCAACTGATTTCTGAAATTCGAAACCAACAAAGACAAAACCCTTCCTTGCGTCGACCACTACGTGATAATCAGCAACCAGAGGTACATCAGTTGGGACCTAAGCGACGTAGGACAAGCAGTAGATGTTCTGTTTGTCCAAGAAATAAAGATAAAAAGACTTTTTACATATGCATGTGATGTGATACTCCAATTTGTTTGGAACACGCAATAATGACGTGTTCAAATTGCGACAAGTTTGAGGAGTCGTAACTTTTTTATTTTTTAATGTATTTTGGCGAACATTTTTTTCTTTAGTTTTTAGAATCTTAGGCTATAAGTTTATTTAGACTTGTGTGATCAATAAAATTTTTTATAATATTTAAGTGTATTATTGTTCATTCGTGTTTTTTGACTAGCATAATCTCAATATGTTGGATAAATGATGTTTACCATTTAAATATAAGACTTTTACAGTACCATATTTAATTTATTTGAATCATAAATAAGTAAAAAACCAAAATTAACCATTTTAAATGATTAAATTTAAAAATTTTAACTTCCTGCGTTAGTTTAGTATGGAGTATGACATACCCGAACACCTCTCGTGCTAATTTATCTAGGCACACTAACGCAGGGTTAATAAGAGAAAGATTAGATCTGTAAGACTTTAATTCATTATTAAACCATTTCACGGCTGTTTTTTCAACAGTTTATCGCACTCTTTTTAGTGGAAAGTGCTTTAATATTAAGTTGGTATAAATTTCGGTAAAAAAGACTCTCAAAAAATCAGGATCATTATTATTATCATAGAAAAAGTCCATCTTTGTACTAGCTAGCGCACATTTAAGTTTCTGTAAACCAGAAGAAGTTATAAACCGTCGAAATGTTTGATTAGTGTCAACAACTTTATGCTCAAAGTC
This sequence comes from Diabrotica undecimpunctata, assembly GCF_040954645.1. Taxonomy (NCBI): domain Eukaryota; kingdom Metazoa; phylum Arthropoda; class Insecta; order Coleoptera; family Chrysomelidae; genus Diabrotica; species Diabrotica undecimpunctata. The sequence continues at coordinate 9,333,126 of NC_092811.1, forward strand.
AATAAATAAAAATTGATCTCGATGATCAGAAAAACAAAATTCAAATACGCCCACTCTCTAGATATTTTCAGAAAAATTTATCATGATGTTGTCGATACAACTACGGGACTGGGATGTGATTCTAGTATAATCGTTTATAGTTACTTTTAGACCAAAATATGTTAATAGAATGAAAACGACAGTCAAGATTTGATTTCACGTACAAAGCGTCTATGTATCTGTTTATACGTATTTCGCTTAATAAGGCTCATCAGAACATCTATTCATAGGCGTTCTCATCATCATCATATAACGGGGGTCCTACGGCGATTGCCGCTTCCCGCATTTCAGCCTCCATCTTTTCCTATCTCTCCAATCTCCCTCTTCTAGGCCTCTAGATTGCATTGTTTTTGTAATTTCTCTTCTCCAGGAATTTGGTGGTCTTCCCCTTTTCCTTCTTTCTGGCGGAACATACATTAAGGCTTTCTTTGGCCACCGCTCCTCCTCCATTCTCATCACGTGACCATACCATTGTAATTGCCTTCCTTGTATTCTATCTGAAAGAGTATCTCTAATTCCTGTACGGTTTCGTATTTCCTCATTCCTGATTCTTTCCATTCTCGATACTCGACATGACCTTCTAAGATAATCCATTTCCACAACGTCTACTTTATCTCGTTCATTCTTTGTCATCGTCCAACATTCGGCACCATATGTGGTAATTGGTTCTACAATTGCTCTGTATACGCGAAGTTGGGTATGCAATTTTATTTTATTAGACCACAGTAATGAATTCAGTATTCGGATACATTTTTTCCCTTGGGTTATTCGGTTTTGTACATCTATCTTAACTCTGCCATCTGCTGATATGATGCTTCCTAGATATTTATACTGGTTGCAGCCTTTTATGACTGCGTTTTCAAGCCTCAGATCTGTGGTATTTCCTCCAATTTTTAAATATTCTGTTTTGCTTATGTTTACAGTAAGCCCCCATTTGGCATATTCCTCAAATAATTTTCGATTCATATAATTTATATCTTCCTCATCGGTTGCAACCACCACCTGATCATCTGCAAACAACAATGTATACATCTTGTCCCACTTCGATGCCCATAAATCTACATTTATTTCTCCAATTCCTCAATGCTTCTTGGACGTATATTTTAAAGAGTGTCGGTGACAAACAGCATCCTTGCTTAAGGACTTTAGTGACTTTAAATTCATTTGAGGTTCTGGTTCCAATTTTTACACAACTAACTGCATTTTCGTACAATTTATATATCGCTCGGATATACGTCGAATCCAATCCGGACCTTTCGAGGACCTCAAACATTTTCTTTAACTGGACACTATCATATGCTTTCTCAAGGTCTATAAATACCGAATGGGTCTCTCTACTTCTTTCGACACGCTTTTCAATTATTTGTCGTAGGATAAATATATTATCAAGGCAGGATCTCCCGGTACGAAAGCCGCTTTGTTCTTCAATATCTTGTATCATAGGCGTTCTCAACGTGAAAAATAAATCTTTCCTGTCTTTAAGAAGCAACACTAAAATGGCTTCGAAACGGACGCAATAGCGACATCTGATAATAAATCCGTAAAATAGTTTCGAAACACAATTCAAATTTCTGCCTTAATCAGAGCCTTCTAAAAATTGTAAGGCAAAGCAGACGTTGATAAAGATGTTAATAGAGACATGGGGAATCTAAAATTTGCATTCCACGACATGTCTCCTGAACCCATGTCTCTTTATCAACGTCTTTATTATCTTTTAACATCTTTATCAACGTCTGCTTTGCCTTGCAATTTTTAAAAGGCTCAGATTAAGGCAGAAATCTGAATTGTGTTTCGAAACTATTTTACGGATTTATTATCAGATGTCGCTATTGCGTCCGTTTCGAAGCCATTTTAGTGTTGCTTCTTAAAGACAGGAAAGATTTATTTTTCACGTTGAGAACGCCTATGAATAGCTGTTCTGATGAGCCTTATTAAGGCGAAATACGTATAAACAGATACATAGACGCTTTGTACGTGAAATCAAATCTTGACTGTCTTTTTCATTTTATTCGGATCTACTCTGTATGAGTACAAGAAACTATTTTACGGATTTATGTTAATAGATTTTGAATATCAAAATAAAGGGGCAGATTCAATTTTAAAGTTTATATTTAAATCACAAAGTATGATCAGTTTGTCTGCTTTACTGAGCAAGGACGTTATGACATTCTCAAAATTCACCAAAAACAAGTCAAAGTTGCCCTTACCCAATCTGTATATAGAATATATAAAATATTGGTTTTTATTGAAGGTACATAAATTGCAAAAAACTCTGAACTTTGCTCTACAATATATTCATTTAGATTAAGAAAAGCGAGTAGGAGTATAATATAGAGCGATTTTATGTTAATGTTTAATCCGGTAAAAAATATATTGTACATCAACGCAATCTCTGTAAACAAGATACGAATACTTGATAAATATTATTTTCATTACCCGCTGCCGCTATTATCAATTTCCATCCACTTTATCGACAGTGTGCGGTCAGCCTTAGCGATAACAACCGAGAGCCCAGTCTAAAAGACAAGAAGACGAGCACATGCATTGCTCAGTCATTTCATCCTCAAAGCATCTCCTACACACCCTGAACTTTCTTACCGCAGCGGACCAGGCGAACATTGGCCATGCCGCCCGTTTCGCAGTCGCTCGACTTGTACGATCCATCATACGTAGTAACCCCACCACATTCCAGTAGTAGCGTAGTATAGTAAAGCAAACGCGTACGTACACTACGCCAACTCCAACAGCCAACAGTTCTTTATGGTTTGAGAGAAAAGGCATCGTTGTATCGCGCCGACTACTGTGTTTATATTTAAATTAGTGAGTCTGACAGGTCACAACGCGGAGGTGTTAAGACGTCGAGAAAAGTGACAAAAACTCAAAAACAATTGCGCAAAAGTGCCCATTTTGGACGCTGCTGAGTAAACACAGTCACTATGTAAGTACTTAGAATAGATATCGTTGATGAATGACGATTGGTCCAAAATCAACAAGATGTAAAGAATTGGGAACTAAATAAACAACTGTATCTAAAACTTGTTGTTTTAACAATTTTTGTACGGTAATAATAAACGTTTAAATCATACATTAGCGGTTGAAATCTTTCAAGAGCCATCCGCCTCAAAGCCAGGACATAGAAATAAATCCATTATCTTTAATGTTTACAAAACTGAAGGAATCAGACTTTTGTGTTAAATACATATATATTATTTTGAATTGGTAAAATACAAAGGAGTTGTCAAATAAAATTTAACAAATATAAATAAGGCTGTTCAAAACTAAAGCCTATTCTAAAAAAAAACAGATTAAAAACTTTGATTAAAAAATAAACAAATACGAAGTATATCGTTTTCTTCGCCTTTAACCCTACGCGCTGCTGTCGGCTTCCGTAATTTCATTACTTCAAAGTTTCTATCTTGCATACTAGTATAAATTACCTTCACAGACATATCCTACCTAAGCGTCTCTCATCAGGTTTTCTTTGCTTTTCTTCCATTTTGATCTAACTATACTGTGTGTCCGTTACCTCATTACTGAGTAATACCGATGCTAGAGTTTTCCAAATCATTTCCATATTTCATGTATCCACATTCCGAAAATTCCATATTTAAATGAAGATTGTAGATCATCTGTTTTTGTTATAGTAGGTAGCTCATATAAATCTTTTCGCCACATAGCACACCTATCGCTTCTTTCCACTTCACCAATCATATTTTTTCTTCTTCAAAATTTTAGATAATCTGTTTTTGTTGTACTAGGTAGCTCACAGAAATTGTCAAGAAGCGTAAAACGTCTTATGTTGGACACATATTTAGACACGACAGGTATAACTTCCTTCAGCTTATTATAGAAGGGAAAATAGAAGGCAGACACGGTCCGGACGGCCCGGGTAGACGACAAATGACCTGGCTGCGCAACATCAAAGATTGGACAGGATTAGACTTTCAAACTTTAATAAGGAAAGCCCAAAATAGGGAAGACTTTGCAGAGGTCATCGCCAACCTTCGCTAAGAAGACGGCACCTAAAGAACACCGGTGCACCTTCTTTCCACTTCACCCATCCTATTCTTCGTCTTCAAGATTGTATATAATATCTTTTTGTTGTACTAGGTAGTTTCATAGAAACCTTGTAGCTACATAGCACATCTTATTCTTCTTTAAGATTGTAGATAATCTGTTATTGTTGTACTAGGTAGCTTCATAGGAATCTTTTTGCCACATAGCGCACCTCTCGCTTCTTTTCACTTCACCCATCCTACTCTTCTTCTTCAAGTTCCACTCCTATCGGAGATTGAGAATAATTCTGGCTATTATAATTTTGTTGGATATGCGTGCGTATCCAGGCCTCAACCTCACACAACCTTCTTCTTCTTTTTATATAGACATGGCTCTGTCTGTTTTTCAATGTGCCTCCAGTAAGTTGTCGTTCCATCGTTTTCGTGATTTTCCTACTGATCGTCTTCCTATTGGGGAACCGTCTCTTGCCGTCTTTACTACTCTATTTATTGTCATTCAGCTTATATGATCGTTCCATTCTATGGAACGATCTTTTGGAACTATGAATCTATGGAACGATATATCTTTTTTAGTTACTGTTTTTATTATTTCATCCATAATCAGGTTGAACAATAGAAGACTCAGGGAATCTCTCTATCTTATCCCATTGTTAGCATCAATAGGGTCGGTTAGTTCTTCTTCTACTTTTACTTTTACTGTGTTGTTTTGGTAGATATTTTCGATCGTTTTGATTATTCCTAGAGATATCTCTCTTGTGTACATTAATTGGATAACGTCCTTTAATTTGACCCGGTCAAATGCCTTCTTAAGGTCCACGAAACATACATACGCCGGTTTGTTGTATTCTAATGATTTCTTTTGCACTTGCCTCATTATAAATATAGCGTCGGTGCATGATTTTCCCGACCTAAAACCTTGTTGTTCTTCTGCTAGGGTTATAATTTCATTCAGTTTATTCGTTATCACTTTGGTTGTTAGTTTTAGCGTTGAGTTTAATAAATTAATTGTTCTGTAATTTTCCGGGTCCGATTCTTGAGGAATTCTGTTTTGTTCTATTATTTTTTGGATTAGTTTTAATAGCTGTTTGGTCATATCTGGTCTTCCTTACTTTAGGAGTTCCTTTGGTAATCTGTTCTCCTCTGGTGATTTTCTATTTTTTAATTTCCTTAATGCTTCCTTTACCTCTTCTTCCTCAATATTTATTTCTTCGTCTGTCGTCAACATAAACAACGTTTGTCGTCTTCGTTCACGTCCTCTGGTGTTGGTGGTTCATTATCGTCAACTATCGTAGAAAGTAGTCTACCCATGTTTCCTTCTGAATGTGTTTCGTTTTTTTTTAGATCGTTCATCTCTTTTCTTTGACCTCTGATCATTCTCCATATTTCTTTTTGTATTCCGTAGAAGTCGTGTTTCATCTGTTTTGGGAAGCTCTGCCAGTGTTCCCTTTTTATTTGTCTAACTGAAGTATTATTTTCATTTCTGATTGGTTTATAGTAGATATATGCCTGTTGTGTTTGTTGTGTTCTGTATTGTAAAAAGGTTTTTTTCTTTTCTTCACATTTTGTCTTTACTTCCTCTCTAAACCATGGTGTTTTATTTTTTGATATGTTAGTGTTCGTTACTTTTCTCTCTCCAAGTGATTCTGTTGCTGCGTTACTTATGTTATTTTTGAATTTATTCCCAGCCTTCCTCGATGTTATCGTTTTCTAATATTTTATTCCCAGCGATCTTCTCTGATATTCTTTTCCTTTACATGCTATAAATATAAATTTATGCTACATTGCTGTATAAATTAAACAACAATGATGATAAAATACACCTTTGGCGCACTCCACGCGAATCTAGATATCCTCAGTCAGTTCATTTTGAACTTTCACTTTCGCTGTTTGATTCCAATATAGGTTTTATATAATTCTAATGTCTCTACTGTCCAAGATTTTATTTAACAAAATATCTTTGAGCCTATTATGCTATACTGTATCAAATGCCTTCTCAAAATCAATGAAACAGGCATATACTTCCTGATTCATATCTAAGCATCTTGCGAAAGAACACTCACTGCAAACAGTGCATTCCGTGTTATTCCCAGACCTTTCCCAAATCCCATTTACGTATTACGAGTACTTATGCCTTCATCTATTTTCTTCTGTATTCCCTAGCAGTATAAATGTCGATTGGAGCCATTCTTTAGATCCAAAAGAAGTCAATACATTCAGTATCCGCAGGTTTGAGTAATTCGGGAGATTTACCACTTTTAGCTTGTTTCATTGCATATTCGATTTCTTCTCGTATAATGTAAGGCCCAGTATCATCTTTAAATTCTTTTGGTACTTTTGTTGCCTCTTTGTCTTCAAAAAGCTGTGCTATATATTATGTCCATCACTGCATTCTACTTTGTGCGCATTACGAAATCTTTTTCTAATGAGGACAAAGTCAATTTGATTTCGAATTATTCTATTCGTTGTATCTCCAGGAGATTTACACCGTAAAACAAATCGATTTGGTCTTCATCTTTAGTTGCCGTCGGAGCATAAACTTGAAGAAAATTTATTATACCTTTCGTAGACTGAAGTTATGAAGTTAAGATCCTATCAGAATAAGAAGTAAAACTTGTTACAAAGTAGTTGACCTTTTTTGCAACTGCAACTAAGATAGCAACACCATAATAATAAATATATGGTTCCGTTATTTGTAATTTGTTTGCCTGAACCTGACCACTGTACGTCACTTAAATAGGGGGGGTTTCCTCTGGTTTACGACCTGGGAGGCCCTGTGGTCTGCAGCGATTCCTCCCCTGCCGGATTTTGGATTCTGTGGTCCATAATCAGTAAGTTTGTTTACTGGTTTTGTCATTTGCCATTCATGACTTTACTATAAGTGGTACTGTATGAGTCTGTAATGCAGTGGTTCCACGTTGTCTTCTGCATACTTACGCCTTTGGGCTATTTTTCGGTTCTTGGCTTTTAGAGTCAGTTTCCAAACCCCTGGACAAAAGAGTAATCTTTAATTTACTAACTCATCCGACCGAATCCGTTGGTCAGTAAGTAGGGAGCTGTGTTTGTGTTTACCCACCTGTAAAGGACGTGTACGAACTCATCACTATATAGCCCCTCATAAAATTATTAGACCCTCGGAGATATAGTAAACTGATCACCGGCATCCTTTGGAGATTGGTAAACTCATCACCGCAGATAGGTAAACTCATCACCGGGATTTTTGCCTGGTTTCTACTGCGAAAGATTGCCTCTTACCTGTTATACTTCTCGTTTATGTGATAATTTAATAAATTCATAAATTATTTTAAGTAAGTTGCTTTAAAATTTAACTGAGATATTAATATGTCTCACGGTGTGGCCTATTAGACGTATCTGCCAATCTAAATGGTTTTGAGATCTAAAAATTTAGTTGCATAGGATTTCGATAGTGAACTTTAAAATGAAAATATTTGTCAATATGTGCTATTTTTGTTTATATCGGAAGTAGTCCCAACTTCGTTATTTGATTTTCATTGCATTTTTATATTTCTCATTGAATTCTCGAGATAATTTGTTAAGCATACATTCGGTCTAAGTCTTACCGTTTAGTGCATTGAAGTCGAAGTAAACCTAATTTTTTACACGTGCAAAGCTTTAAATTTTATGGCATCATTGGCGGAAATTTTTAAATTTGAAGTAATCAGCAATGCATTTATTATGACAGAATGTATCAAACTGCTTAAGTACAGCTTCCTGTACATTATCTTTCAATGACTTGTACAAAGATCCCACAATTAGAGTGCTTTTAAAAGCAATATTTTTACATTTTTTGGTTAGTTTTTGCCATTATTTGTAGGAGTCAGATGAGTTGTTCATTTCATTTCATAAACATCATGACAACTAACCTAAATTAGGGTAAGATACAAAATAATTTTTATTCTATAATTTGTACTAATTTTGTTTATTGTAGCATCCTGATGATGTAAATAGAGATTTGCGAATGCTTGGTAGTTTAAAAAGAGTACTTCTTTGCCCTATCTTCGGCTGCACACAGAAATATAGTTGTGTTTGTAGTCTAACTGATCAGCGTTGACTACAAGCGTTTATCGCTTTTTCAGTATATGTATATAAGAGTCCAATTAAGTTGGTACCATATAGAAAATTTTTTTATTTTTAGTTTTATGAAAAAAAATTTATTCCCTAGTTCTAAATGATCTAGAAATTCAGTCATCAGAATCAGATATTAGTATTCTTCAGTCAGTTACGCGGTTTGTTAAACAACATGAATTTTATTAAGACTTGAGAATATCCACAATTCATTTTTTTTTTTTGACAAACCGCGTATACAACTAAAAAAAAATTTATATCTGATCATTGTATTCTAGGTTTTAGATCATTCAAAACTTTTTATGTAACATACTTATTTTATATAACAAAATTCATAGAACTAAAAATAAAAAGGTTTCACATATGGTGCCAACTTTATATATATATATATATATATATATATATATATATATATATATATATATATATATATATATATACATATAACAATGTGACTTTAACAATTTAATTAGAAATCTCAAAATATAATATCAGAAAAAGTAATCTACAGCCACAAAGTAATATTATGCCTTGCCTACAAGAAACATCTTATACAGTTAACTTAAAGAACTTAATTACACTGATTTTTTTTCTGTTTGATCAGGATTATTCGCGAAAATCAGTGCGAAACAACTAAACAAAAACAGTATAACATTTCTACTCACCAGTTGTATGACATTTAGCCTTACACCCTTTCGTCGCACAAGTCCACAAAAGGCAATTCGATTTGTTGATGAGTCTTTCGCAATTGAAATTTGAAATTATTGATAACCATAATTTTTTGTCCGCGTTGGCTCAGGACGTAATAAATTAGCAGTTCACTATCCATGTTGAAGAAACAAGGACAAATAAAGAGAAATTTTTCTTTTCGCATGATTTTAGGTAGCTATCAATAGAATTTGGTGGAATTCCCAAATAAAAACCAATAAATTGCAGTTGCATTTAAGACATCTGGATTTGGATTATTCTGTGAAATTACCAATAACTAGCAGTTTGCTGGGATTTTATGGTCTATACCTGATCCAGGCTGCAGGTAGGCCAGTGATCAGTTTACCAATCTCTTAGGGTCTATTTTGAAAACCCTACTTTTATGGCGGTGATGAGTTTGTACTATGTCCGAGAGTATTTATAGTAATTGGTGATGAGTTTACGTGTACCCCCTGTAAACCGGGTCGAGCATTCTCCTATCCGCCAGCTGGGGACATGCTCTATATAGAGGTTACAGGTCTCCCGAGAGACCCATCCTATACTAGGTACTTAAAACTATTACTTTTCACAATAATTTCGCCATCCAAATCTCTCCGTTTTTTTTTCTACAAAGTTTTAAATCGTTTTTAGTAAGAGATTGTCTCCACTGTTCCAGATCTTGTTTTAAATACCTTTTAGTATTTCCTGCTAACATTACATCATGAGTATACATTAAGCACCAGACCTATATAACTGTTTTTTAATGAGTCCTGTTTTTTTTTTGTTTTATTTTAATAAGATTATGTAAAGGAGATTTTTAGATTACCTAATTACAAAACTAGATCTTTTATTGTGCAATTCCAGTTTTATCTAAATGATTTCTGACTGACACTTAAAACATCATTCGATAGCAAATATTTGCCAAAAATTAAAGCGAAAAAACAGCTATGTAAAATACATTTCTATCAATTGAATATTTATCTAAATAAAAAGATATTATTTAAATTATTGTGTTTGTAGTCAATCATTGTTTCATGGTCCTCTGTATCTATTGAGATAAAAAATTAAGATAAAAAACTTGAGTGAAGTTTATATTTAAGAATAAAAGGGTTCATGTGTAGCGAATCTCAAAGTCCAACCTACCAATGCATTTTTCCAAATCGTTCCATTTCTATAGCCTTTTATTATAAAAACAACTACCATCCTACTTGGATCATATAAACTGTCATCAGATGCAATATCTTGTTTAAGTGTATGGTCCATTAACTCCAATATTGTTTGTGTTATTATGTCTGAGATTATGAGAAAAGGAAAAGAGAAAGACATTTTCTCATTACTGTCTTGATTTCCTACCTACCATACGAGCAACTATCTCGATATAGATATAGCGACTATAAGAAATACGGGACAATTTTTTTTTTAAGAGAAACTTTCAATTTTTTTTATTGTTACATTGTATGTTTATAATCTACTTTATACAGAGAGTAATAAGTAAATAGTCTGTAAGTAAATTAACGTGAGTTAGGTACCGTTCAGTGACGTCCTCTAAGTATTATTACGGTAGGTCTTCTGGCCATACTCTCTTCAATCTTCTTTCGGCAAGTGGTTGGGTAAATAAATTATTTATCAGTTCGTTGTTGTGATCAGTTGTGCGATTTTTATATTTTATTGAGTGATTCTTTATTATGTCCTTAAGTAATGGAATGTCCAGATCATATCCATATCATACGGAGTATTTTGGATTGGAATGTTTGAAGTATCTTCGTATTTGAAGGTTTACTACAGTCCCATACTTCTATTCCATATTCCACTGGTATGAGTATGGCTTTGTACAGAAGGAGTTTATTTTCAAGAAATAACTGAGACGATGTTAAATAGCCAGTTCGTGTTTTAGATTCATATTTTTTAGTATAAGTTCTAGTTATTTCCGTTTAGTTTTAATGTGCGTTGTCCATGTTAGTCTTTCATCCAGATGCAATCCCAAGTATTTGACAACTGGTTTTATAGAAATGGAAATATTATTAATATAAACTTGGGGACATGTAGATTTTCTTGTTGTTAAAGTAATTTGTACTGATTTGCTAGCGTTAACACTGATCTTCCATCGCTTAAGCCAGTTTTGTAATTGGACTAAATGATTTTGTACTTTTTGGGATGCTACATTAAGATGCACTACCTAGAAAAGTAGCTAAGAAGGTATAATAATTGCTGGTTGGAAAAAAACGCTACCTTGAGGTACTCCAAATTGTATGATGTGGTAATTTGAATAACTGTCTTCAATTTTGACTTGGAAGTAACGGTCAGTAAGATAAGATTTTAGTATAAAGTATAGTTCGTCTGGTAGGTGTAATTGCAGTTTGTAGAGGAGACTTCTTCTTCTTCTTCAGGTGCCATCCCCGGTACGGAGGTTGGCAATCATCATAGCTATTTTAATTTTTGAGGCAGTAGCTCTAAGTAGTTCTTTTGAGCTGCATCCAAACCATTCTCTCAGGTTCTTGAGGCATGAAATTCGTGCTCTTCCGATGCTTCTTCTGCCATCTATCTTTCCTTGCATTATGAATCGCAGGATGTCATACTTCTCGCCCCGCATCACATTAAAATTAAAATACATTAAAACTGGGTACCAGGGAAGAACGATGAATGTAAAAGATAACAAGGAAACCTGATAGTGGATGAAGACCAAATATGTGAAAGGTGGAAAGAATATTTCTAAGAGATACTAAAATGACGAAGTGACTACTAAAGAAAATTGTTATGTTCCTAGACCTCAAATAGTAATAGAAGAAATACCAAAGCCCACAAGAGAAGAAATTGAAGAAATAATAAAAGATATGAAAAACCAAAAAAGTCTCGGGGAAAGAAAGTCGATTATAATTCCTATACACAAAAAGGGAGATAGAACTGAATGCGCAAACTATAGAGGAATATCCTTATTAGAAGTAATGTATAAAGTACTCGCCATACTAATTAAAAAACGATTAGATATATATATATATATATATATATATATATATATATATATATATATATATAGAAGAATCTAGGAGAATACCAGGGAGGATTTCGGAAAGGAAGATCAAAAACCGATCAAATTTTTATGCTAAAACAAATCCTGATCAATTGCTATGAATACAACATTTCAGCACAAGTACTTTTTATTGATTACAAAGCTGCCTGCGATACAATAGACAGAAACAAGTTAATAGAAACACTAAAAGAATTCCAAGTGCCAGAAAAAATAATAAGATTGGTAAAAATGACAATTAGACAAACCATTTGTGCTGTGAGATGCAACGGTACAGTCTCAGAAGAATTCGAAGTGAAAAAAGTTGTTCGCCAAGGAGACCCGTTGTCTACATTGCTATTCAATATAGTTCTAGAAAAAATTGTAAGGATTATTGGGATAAATAGGTCCGGAACTATTTTATACAAGGAGCACCAATGCTTAGCATACGCTGATGATGTGGTTCTCATTGCAAGAAATGGAAAAGAACTATCAAATATAACAAAAAGACTGATTCGGGAAAGCTCTAAAATGGGACTGAAAGTTAATATTAATAAATCGAAATACATGGTGATCTCGAGCAAAAAAGGAATAAGCACTAGGGGATCCTTTAAATTGGAAGTGGAGAATGGATCAGTTGTAGAATTCGAGAAGGTGGATGAATATATGTACTTAGGTACTCTTATTGATCAGACATGTAAGGAAGAAACTGAAATCAACCTGAGACTGACCAAGAGCAACAGGTGTGCTGGAGCCATGAGCAAAATAATTAAGGCCAAAGATATATCTCGTAATACAAAAATAAGAGTATATAAAACTATAATTAGATCCACAATGCTATACGCTGCCGAGACATGGACTATGAACAAAACCGTACAGAACACATTGGAAGCATGGGAAAGAAAGATACTTCGCAGAATATTTGGTGGAAAAGTAGTAGAGGGAGAATGGAGAAGACGAACTAATGCAGAAGTGTATCAGTTGTATGCTAACCCTACAATAACAAAAGTGGTGAAAAAACGTAGACTAGAATGGCTCGGCCATCTAGAAAGAATGCAAGGTAATAGACTAGTCAAGAATATTGCTTGGAGAGTACCTGAGGGCAAAAAAAAGAGAGGAAGACCAAGAAAGAAATGGAGAGATGTAGTGATGGAAGATGTCAGAGAGATGGGAATCAGAGATTGGAAGCTGTTAGCGAAGAATAGAAAACGATGGAAATTATCTACCCAGCAATGGGCCTAAAAGGCCTGTTAACGCTGTACATACATGTTGTTGCTCGCAAAAATCATCCAAACAGGTTCAAACAAGAAAATAACGTTGTCGCTAAGAAGGCATAAAATACAATTCAAAAAAGTTCAATAAGATTTTTATCTAAAACGAAAAAATACATAAAAATCTGAGTGTTCGGTTAATTTTGCACTCCAGTGTATTGTGATGGGTGTTTGAAAATTGTCACCCTACATTCAACTCCATAGTATGTCAATACTATCTGATCACCAGCGAAATTTTATGTGTAGATAACGTAGTCGTTTAAAAAAATATGCTTATATGGCTAAAAATAAATTCTATTTATAGAAAAATAACACTAAAACAATGTAATAACTATAAAAATGTTAGTTTTAATGTTAAAAATCTTATTCCTAGTATGAAATAAATAATGAAATAATCAATTGGGAGAATCGGAATACAAATTAATGCAAATATGCTCTCAAATGTTTTTGTAAACTTTATTAACATGTATTTATCAAAAACTCCATGACGTTATAATTTTTATGGGAAATCCTCTGAGCCCAGTTTTCAAATCGGTAATAAATGTTTATACATAGTATTATTGGTTTATATAACCATTTATGCGATATCTTTTTAGACAAATTAATCAACAATTGTAACAATTTCTTTATTAGCTATCTGTTATTAACATTAAGGTTTATATTGTGAAAATAAGTGGGATTCAAATTCCATGAAAGCCGAAAGAAAAGTGACGACAACTTGATTTGTTTTAAAAAACTTACAGACAAGGCAAGGTATATCTAAAAACAAATTAAGAAACACTCATGGAAAAACTACATTTCCACTTTAACTTATAATACTGCCCTTCTCAAGTTTGCAAGAAAATTAATCAAATGCGGGGAAAAAATACGCACACTAGAATTTCAGCTCTTTTATATAAAAGTAATTTAGTAACAAATCGTCAGTATAATCGCCGAAAATGTCTATCAAATATTTATAAACAAGAATGTACTCAAAGAAATAAATCCTCCTGTATAATATCCTTCGCAATCTCTCAAATTTGACTATACTGTTTTAAACACTCCATTTATACTACAGAAACTCTTAATATTCTTCCAACTTGCAAAAATTCAGCTGCAGATCCCGATAACATCCCCTTTATATTCCTCAAAAATCTTCCAATATCTGCAGTAAAAAAATTGTTTATACTTATGGAGGGAATCTATCGTTATACTAATCAAGAAAAATCCTCGAATAATCCAAATTCCTACCGTCCTATTTCACTGACATGTCCCTTGTGTAAGTTGCTAGAAAAACTAATAAACAAAAGACTTATCCTGTGATATCTAGAAAAACACAAAATTTCCTCAAAAATGAGGAAAGTTACAAAGAAATAAACAAAATCATTAAGAAAAAGATTAAAGAAGCAAAAGAATCATGGCTACAAGATCAATGCTTAACGGGAGGAAACGGATCACGAAGTTATAACTTAATACTAGACGAGCACAACAATCTGCTCTACGAAAATGAGAGAATACTTGAGAGATGGAGGCAATACATGGAAGACTTATTCAAGGAAGAGCAAAAGACAGAAGTCAGTGTTTCTGGATGTTCAGGACCAGAAATAACGCTCAGTGAAGTAACATGAAATAAAAAGACTAAAAACCAACAAAGCACCTGGACCTGACAACATACAAGCTGAAATATTGAAACTATTTGAAAACAACCAACTCAAACTCCTAACGAGTCTACTGAACAAAATCTATGAAACTGCAGAATTGCCTACAGATTGGCTAGTTTCCACCTTCATCCCTCTCCCCAAAATGCCACCAGATGCTCTGATTACAGAATTATAAGCTTAATGAGTCATGCACTCAAAATCCTACTTTCTGTTGTTCACTCTCGCATATATAGAAGACTTGAAGAAAACATTAGCAGTGTTCAGTTTGGATTTAGAAACGGACTGGGAACGCGAGAGGCCCTATTTTCCATACAAGTATTGATACAAAGAGCTCGAGACGTAAATGGCGAAGTCTAAGCATGCTTTATAGACTTTGAAAAAACATTTGACAAGGTACAACATCAAAAGTTATTTCAGATCCTGAAAGAATCTAATATTGATGACAAAGATTTACGCCTAATTAAAAATGTATACTTACAGCAAAGGGCAACTGTACGAGTAGACAACGAAACCGCACAAGAATTCACGATAAAACGGGGAGTACGTCAGAGCTGCTTTTTATCACCGACGTTGTTCAATACTTACGCGGAAATGCTGTTCAGGGAAGTTATTTATGGTTTAAGAGAAGGTATAAAAATCAATGGTGAAATCATAAACAACTTAAGATATGCGGACGATACGGTTTTGATTGCTGATAATGCGGAGGATCTGCAAACATTAATAGACCGTGTAGTGGAAGCCTGTGACAGATACGACATGAAATTAAACTGTAAGAAGAAGAAACTTCTTGTAGTAAGTAAAAACGACGTAATACAGCACCAATTCACAGCTTATAATGAACCCTTGAAAATAGTCGACAAAATTACATACCTTGGATGCAGCCTAAATAAGGAATGGGACCACACACGGGAAATAAGATGTCGTATAGAAAAGGTGAGAGCTGGCTTCAATAGCCTCAGGAAGATTTTATTTAATAATTTTAATTTAATAATTTGGATTTTATTTAACATCCAAACGATTAGAAGCCTTCGAAATGTAGTGCTACCGCCGCATGCTCAGAATTTCCTATATCCATCATGTCACAAACAACACCGTGATCCGTGATTTATATGAATAAAGATTTGGAAATTATGCGTATCGTGAAAATCAGAAAGATGACATACTTAGGGCATGCGATGCGCAACGAGAAGTATCAACTAATTCAACTAATTTTACAAGGCAAGCAACTTGATTTTTGTTACTGCTGTTTTTGCTTTGAACTGTTTCTTCTTCCTTACAAATTCTTGGTCGCATTTCTGAATTCTTTCTTGTTTGTTATCTTGCTATCTACACTTTCTTACCCGTATGTAATATTTATTCTTTAATTTTTCTGTCTCCGTTTATTATTATTGTATCTGTTGTTTCAAAACTATTTGTTTGGAGACATACTGTATTCAAAAATTGATATATTTATTGGCACAAAGTCAGGATACGTTATTCACTGTCTCCGTTAATCCATCTCCTCTCCGCTAATTCTGAGAGTAGCAAAACTATGTGTAGTATGTTGTAATAAGTAGTGCCAACTGTCGCAGTAAATTTTTTCACTGATTCAGCCAAATTGTGTACTCATTTAAAAGCACTCCTGACTCCTGCTTGCATAAATACACCAGGGGTCATTGGCGTCCTATATAAATACATGGAGCGGCTAGTCGAGTCGCTATTGCTGCCAACACGTCTGTAAGTAATTCATTTTATTTTGTTTTTTTTTTTCTTATGAAATGGTGTGTATTCACGCAGTTGCCAAGTTTTAAGATGTGATAATGAGTCTGAAGAGATCGGTAAACAGTGACATATAACGACGTAAATTCTTTTGTTTTCCAAAGAAATCGTCCGGGCTATTTAGTCCGGTAGAAAATAGTGCTTTCACGAAAAAAGTCGACGAAATTTTAAAATGTTTAATCATTTTCAAGTTAAAAGTATTTTGCTTCTAGTATCTTACGTTGCAGTAAGATACTCTTACACATAATTCTTGAGAGGATAAAGCCCTTTTTACTACCTAACATTGCGGAGGAACAAGCAGGTTTCGTCCCCGGACGTGGTACTAGAGAACAAATTTTAAACGTACGGCAGATTGTAGAAAAATCCAGAGAATTCAACATCACAACATATTTGTGCTTCATAGATTATAGTAAAGCTTTCGATTTCGTCATCTGGAGTAAAATGTGGCAGGTTTTGTCTGAAATGGGAGTCCCCAATCATCTGATACTGCTAATTAAAAGCCTGTACAATAACAATTATGCCAGAGTTAGAATAAATGGGGAACTAACCGATAGTTTCAGGGTCACAAAGGGCGTGAGACAAGGCTGCATACTAAGCCCAATTCTATTTAACATCTATGGTGAATGGATAATGCTGAAAGCTACTGAGGACTGGAACGGTGGCATCACCAATGGCGGGAAGAAGATTTGCAACTTGAGATATGCAGATGATACTACTATCCTCGCTAGTTCTGAAGCTGAATTGATTCACCTGCTACAACGGATAGAAGACGTAAGCTTAACGATGGGCCTTAAAATAAACAGAGATAAAATGAGCTAACAACAATCAAAATCATCTGGTCATGATAAACAATATCGCTGTTGTAGATAAATTTGTGTATCTGGGCTCATTAATAACCAACAAAGGAGGCTGTACTGAAGAAATAAAGCGGCGGTCAGCAATTGCAAAAAGCGCTATGGCAAAATTAACAAAAATTTGGAAAAGCCATGAAATAACTACCGATACAAAAATGAGACTAGTAAGAAGTCTAGTTTTTCCAGTTTTCACTTATGCGTCGGAATGCTGGACCCTTACTGAGAAAGACAAAAAGAACATAGATGTATTTGAGATGTACTGCTGGAGACGAATGCTGAGAATACCATGGGTGGCCCGAAGAACAAATGAATCCATACCGGCTAAACATAAAGAAAAGACTAAGAACACAAATATCAGAACAAATAATAAGCTATTTTTGACATGTGCTTCGAAGAAATGGTCTTGAAAAACTTACCATCCAGGGAAAAGTAGAAGGCAAAAGAAATAGAGGTAGATCTCCCACACGATACACGGACCATATTGTTGCTACCATTGGCGCTCCATTGTCAGAATGTGCTAGAATGGCAGAAGATAGAAAAACGTGGAGGAACATTGGGAAATTTAGCTAATAGCTTCATGATATCACGATACCTGCATCAGGTCAACGACTAAGAAGAAGAAGAAGATCTTACGTTGGCAACGTGTATAGCGGGTTTCCTACATATGGTCTCGATATTTTTCCGATAACCTACGAGTATTTTGCTCTAAGGTCTGTTTTCTTCTTCTTAGGGTGCCTATCCGTTCCGAACGTTGGCGATCATGACTTTGTTGGCTGCTTAACGGAATAGCTGTGTTGAGGTCTTTCTATACATGCTCTCAGGTTATGCAGGATAGTCTTCTTCGTACTGGGACTCTTTTTCCTTCAATTTTACCTTGCAAAATGCATGCATTGAAGTAGCTCATATCTGCCTTAATTTCTCATTATATGTCCCAAGTACTGCAGCTTATGGCCCTTCACGATGTTGACCAAAGCCGCGATTGTGTTCATCCTCCGTAGTAACTTCATTGGTGACTTTGTCTGTCCATGGTATCTTCAGGATCCTTCTATATAACCATAGCTCAAAAGCCTGAAGTTTTGATAGAGTTTCCGCTTTCAATGTCCACGTTTCTACTCCGTATAGAAGCACTAAGTACACTTATTTTTGTTTCTAGGGTGAGGTCATGGCTCTTGAACACAGAGCTCATAGTCAAGAATTCACTTTTTGCCTTTCTGATGCGACATTTAATCTCTTGGGTATTATCCCACGACTCATTGATTAATTTTAATGGCAACAGCAAATCAGCCTGTTTTGGTTTCATTATATAAAGTAGTCCTAGGTAAACGACCAAGAAGATCGTGGAGACAAGAACTGGATAGTGCTATGGAAAATAGAGGTCTACAAGTCGACGACTGCAAAGATCGCAAGCGTTAGAAGCTAGGATGCCAGAAACGGTGACAGTTTGTTGTGCATATAACAGATTCTTACTTTGTATTGAATTCTACGAAGTTTATCCATTTTGTGTCGCCAACGTACTGGCCATCCGACTTAAATAAAACCCCCGATCTTCTAGACTTTGGCATAACTAAACTAATTAACAAGGACTGTATGCATGTTGAGTCATGCTTTGAACTATCTTCCGATCATTCGCCAGTTATTATAACACTAAATAAAAAAAATCCTCCACAGGGAAAACCATGTGTATTATACATAACCGAAAAACAAATTGGAACAGAATTAACATCCAGTTGAGAAGATGCTCTAACTAAACATTCTTCTAAATACCAATGAAGAGATAGAGCATCCTGTAGAACACTTTAACTCAATCATACAGCAAGCTTTACATTTTTCCTTCACTTCTGTACAAAACCATGGAGTTTTTCGCCTTAGGAACGTTTTATTTTTATTTATATTTCTTTCACCAAGAACGCATACATAACAGTTAAAAAAGATATAAAACATTGTTGGAGGCAAACATGGCAAGAATTCAAGTCTTCTAAGAATTCTACATTGAGACATGTAACGCAAAATACGGAGGCTTTACGCCGAAAAGTGCACAGCCCTGTATTGCAGACAGGTATCAGCGTGACACCTTTAAAGCCTCATAAATAGATACATATACGTCATGTTTCGTTTACTCTGCTACTAATAGAATCTTAAATAAACAAGAAATGGATCCAGAACCGGCAACACTTTACTAAAAATAAACTACCTACACCGTTGCGAATCCTCGTCTGACTTTATGTTTTTTAGCAATAGTTCAAACATAGGATTTACAAGGATTTTATGGTTTTTAGTGAAGAGAGTGAAGAGACATAACATTATTCGTAGTGGTCACGTACATTAAGTAGAATAATGGCAAATAGAGATAAATATTTCATAACATTTTAGAAGTTTTTAAATTATTGTAAGTAATGGTCGTTTATAAATTTTAAATTTTGTTTATAGGAATGTTAAGTTTATTAGTTCTGCCAACTAACATATTTGTTCTGTTCCCATTATCAATTGCTTTTTGGTGTTTGTACTGCTACTCTTTTGTGATGTTCTTATTGGTCCAATTATGCATTTAGTTCCTTTGTGGTTACTATTTCGTTTTTTCTCTCTCTTATCGCATACTTCCCATAAAAACTCGCAAAGGTCTTCTTTTCCTTGTTTTTTAAAGTGGATGTTTGCTTATTTTCAGTCGTATTCTTTTATTTATTGTCATATTTCCAGATTTAGCCATACGGCTCACACTCCCTCTAGGAGGAAAATTCACTTATCCCAGATAACTACGGTATCAAAAGGATTGAGCTCTGGTGAGCCTCTTTCCGTATTATCGAGCCCTAGGTGACTTGGTATGCTGGAGTATCTTCCAAAAATTTTCGTACACATCTGGACGTCGCGAGTACAGCTTTCTGTAGGACCTTATAGAGATGTTCATTTAGATCCAGCTGTTTTATATTCTCTAGAAGGTTTTTTGGAATAACAGAAGCAGTAGATAGAATAATAGGTACTATTTGTGTAGTTTACATTCTCCATTGTCTCCTGCTTTGTATTTCTAGATCTCTGTACTTGGCGATCTTTTCGTTGTATTTCACACGCAAATTATTGGTCTTAGGTATCGCTACATCAATAAGTGTTGTTTGTCTAGTAAGTTTATTAACTCATATGAGATCCGGTCTATTATGTTTCCCTGGTTGGTGAGTGAGCACAGTGCGGTCCCAGTATAGCTTGTAGTTGTCATTTTTAAGCATTCTGTCAGAGACGTATTGCTAGTAAGGAAGATGGTCGGTTTGGAGAAGTCCCAGTTTGTTAGCTAGTTCTTGGTGGATAATCTTTCCTACTGAGTCATGGCGTTCTTTAAAATCAGTACCGACAAACGCCTGGCAGCCACCGGTAAGATGTTGGATGGTCTCTTGGGCTTGGCATCCATATCAGTACTTGTCATTTTGGACTTGAGGATCTTTAACAATATATATCAGGTAATTTTTTGTTGGAATAACCTGATCCTAAATGGTAAGTAGGAAACCCTCAGTATCGGAAAACGTATTTCCTGATGTCAACCAATAGTTCGACGCTGTATTGTCAGACTCAAAATTGAACTCAGAATTGAAAAAAAGAATTGAACTCAGAAAACAACAACCAAAAATTAATGTAAGAATACTAAAAAACGAAGAAATAAAAAACGAATTAAAAAATAATGTGAATGTTAATATGCAAAAAAGCACTAACTTGCAACAAACAAATTATGGATGTAAATAAAAAGTGGTATAATATAAAAAACACATTACTGAAACCAGCTCAAGAAAGTTTGATACAACATAAGTCAGAGGCTAAAAAACAGTGGATGACAGAAGAAATACTATTACAGATGAAAGAAAGAAGGAAATATAAAGGAAAAGATCTACAGAAGTATAAAGAAATACAACGAATAATTAAGGAAAAAATCAAAACAGCCAAGGAAATTTATTTTTTGATGAAACAATGTAAAGAGATAGTGAAACAATGTGAAGAAATATTGTTCTGAAGCTATTTTCTTGTGGCATTTTAAAGTAATTACTATTTAAATGGGAATAAGCCACAATTAAAGGGTAAAGTACGTTTATTAATGTTTCAATTTCCACTTCGGAAATCGTTCTCAAAATTTGTTTAATTTACTAATGTTTGTATTTTGAGAACGATTTCCGAAGGGGAAATTGAAACGTCCATAAACGTACTTAAAACTTTAATTGTGGCTTATTCCCATTTAAATAGTAATTACTTTGAGATAGAAGAACTAGAAACAAAATATGATATGAGAAATATTCACAAAAAAATAAGAGAAATGACTGGAATGGGTCGAAATATGAACACATGAAAAATGACAGCAAGGACACATAAAAGACAAAAAAGGAGTACTACTAATAGATTTATCAGAGAAATTAAGACGATGGGAGGAGTACGTTAGAGAACTTTTCCAAGATGATAGAGGTGAAATGCAGAAAATACAAGAATTAAATCCTTTAGAGAGACAGAAGATCACGATAGATGAAATCAAATATGCTATCAAAAATAAAGACAATAAGGCAGCTGGATAAGTATTGGCAGATTTATTCAACACGGTGTACCATACGGGAATAATAGCACAAGAGTGGCTGAAGTCAGCATTCATAACCATCCCTAAAAAACAAGCAGCAAAAGAGTGCTCTGATTATCGAACACTGAGCCTCATGAGTCATACTTTAAAAGTTCTGCTGAAAGTAATACATAAGAGAATATATGAAAGGCTATAGGAGGATATTAGCGAGACGCAGATCGGGTTCCGAAATGGAATGGGTACTCGAGAAGGACTATTTGCCATCAACATATTGATTCAGCGATGTCGGGATGTAAACGTTGATCTACACTTGTGTTTTGTTGACTACGAAAAAGCTTTCGATAAAGTAAGACATGAAAAACTAATATCAATACTTATGAACAAACGCATTGACAGTAAAATCATAAATATAGTGCAAACATTATATTGGAACCAAAGTGCCCAGTTGTGTGCCGGCATCGATAGTGTCCACATCAATTAAGTGCTAATTAGTTTTCAATTTCTAAGCAGTTAAAGTTTAGTTTTTTAAATAGTAAGGAATAATAAAACAAGGTAGGATTGTTCTTTATATTTAAAAATGGATGATTCTTCGGGTGGCGAAAAGCCACCCCCTGATAAAGGTGAAAATATGGAGGCAGTAAGTGCCCGTTTTGATTTAAATAATAGGTATAAATCCTCTGATAAAGGCCCGTTTTTTGTTTTTGTCGAGTCCATCGACCCAAATATTAAACGTTTATCACCAGTCCGAGTAGGTCATTATTTATTCATTAATAACTTTTTTAAGAAAGATGTTGTCGATATTAAACTCGTCGGTAGAAATAAAGTGAAAGTAATTTTTAATTCTTACACTTGTGCAAATAGTTTAGTCAATCACGACATAATTATTTCTAACAAATTTATTGCTTACATTCCGAATTTTTTTAATCACAAAAAAGGAATAATTAGACAAGTTGATACTTTTTTGGACGAAAATTATATGATGAATAATATTATTTCCGACCAAAAAATAACCGAGGTAAGACGTATGAAAAGAAAACTTATTGATTCAGATAATGAAACTATTTTTGTTCCTAGGCAAATGGTAATTTTAACATTTGAAGGAAATATTATTCCTCAATATATTACGTTAGATTTGGTAAGGTTTCAAGTTGAACAATACATATACCCTGTGGTACAGTGTTTAAATTGTTTTAAATTTGGTCATACTCTCAGACAGTGTAAGTCCACTTTCAGCTTATGCAAAAATTGTGGCAAAGAACACGAAGACAACTCCCGTTGTAGTAACTCACAATATTGTCTTCACTGTAAAACAAACGATCATACGACTCTAACGAAACAATGCCCAGCTTATCAACATCAATATAATATTAAAAAAATAATGGCGATTGAGAATACTACATTTAAAGAAGCTGAGTTTTTAGCAAAAAATCCATCCTATGCCAAAATCACGACACATAATAAATTTGAATTGCTTAGTAACCTAAATAACTTTCCCCAACTCCCGACTGCGGCAAATGACCGTACAGTAAACAATTCATTCGTTCCTAAACCTAAACAAACTTCTAATCCTCTTAAACGAAAAGCCATATCCCCGACTCAATGTAAAACTGCCTTACAATTTCCTTCAACTTCTAAAACAAAATCAGTGTCACATCCTATAATTCCTAACCCATATCGTAATGAGTTTATAGCATATAAAGAAAAAATACAATTACAAATTCTACAAGAAATTCCATTTGCTTTAGAAAGAATAATTAAACAAATTGACCCCAAACTAGTCTCAGTTGAATTCCAAAAAGTCACTCAAAATGAAATCAGAAATATACTTTCTTGTTTATCAGACAACGATAGTGATGGGGAATCATAGAACACTTAATATTCTTCAGTGGAACTGCCAATCTATTATAAAACAAAAGACTAATTTGCTTAATTTTCTAGAAAGTCATACAATTGATGTCATTCTTCTGAACGAAACTTGGTTGTCACAAAATAAAAATTTATATATTAAAGGTTTTAATAATGTTAGAGTTGATCGACGTGATGGCTATGGAGGCGTTGCTGTTTTAGTTGCAAACAACATTTCCTTTTCAGATATAAAATTCAAAACAAATTATAATCCAAATATAGAGGTTTGCGGTGTTTTTCTAGAACAAGTTAAATTATCAATAGTATGTGTTTACAAACCTCCTAAAATATATGTCTCATCCAAAGATTGGGAAAATTTATTTGGACAAATTAAAGGCAGAGTTTTAATTGGGGGCGACTTTAATAGTCATCACTGTAGGTGGGGTTCCATACAGGATAGTGCACAAGGTAATATTTTAGCTGACGCTTTAGACAATACTAATCTAATTTTACTCAATGACGGAAGACCAACCAAAATATCCAGACCAAACGAACGTCCTTCAATGATAGACTTAACATTAGTATCTCCTCATTTAACAGGCTTTACTACCTGGAATCCTCTAAATGACTCACTAGGTACAATCCACATCCCTATCCAAATCACCCTAGATTTGAAATATTCCCCAAGAACAATCCATACCTCCACAAAATGGAAAGAGTCTTCAGCGAACTGGTCTATATTTGAAAATTACTTAGAAAAATGCCTTCTAGATACTCATTCTATAGATGTTACATCTTTGGAAATGTTTAATAACTTAATAAAAACAATTAGCGAAGCTGCAGACTCTGCTATGATTACTCAAAAATCATTTCAACCAAAATCCGGTCTTCCCGTATGGTGGGACGACGAATGTAAAAATTTAATATCGTGTCGAAAAAAAGCTTTTCGAGAGTATAATATTGTCTCAAATCTTGAAAATTATCTAAAATTTAAACACATCCAAGCCAAATGCAAAGTTGTTTTTATGAAAAAACAAAAAACATCTTGGATCAACTTTGTAAATACTATCAATAAAAATACACCGCTCAACAAAATATGGAAATTTGTTAATAAAATGGCTAACAAAAATTATCATTCAAAGACACAACCAATTTCAACAGAGCTAATAGAAGAGTTACTTGACAAGTTCTCTCCACCATACGTTCAAGACCAATTAAAACACGTATCAATATGCAATTCCAGTAAATTTAAATTACTAGAAAATCCAATAAACATCCAAGAACTGGATGCAGCTATTAAAATATCAAAATCTACTGCGCCCGGGAAAGATTATATTACTTATTCCATAATTAACCACCTTCCCGATAAGGCAAAAAATCATTTATTAAAAATATTTAATGATTGGCTTTTGAAAGGAAATTACATTGACAAAATGAAAGAAACAATTATATGCCTTTTTATCAAACCCAACAAAGACAAAACTCTCTCATCGTCTTATCGACCCATTTCTCTATTGTCTTGTATAACAAAAACTTTCGAAAGAATTATTAAAAATCGTCTTAACTGGACAGTCGAACACTATAATCTTTTGCCAAGCACTCAATACGGATTTCGATCTGGTCTGGGAACACTAGATGCAATAAGTCACTTAACAACAGATATCCAACTAAATTTTTCAAAAAATAAATATTTAGCATGTTTCTTTCTAGACCTTAAAGGCGCTTACGACTGTGTTAATTTAACAGTAATGCATTCAAAGTTATGCAAACTGGGGTTTTCCACAAATTTATCCGCTAATATAGTTAATCTTTTTAGCAACCGAACTTTATATATCAGAGACCATAGTAATCAGTTATATGGTCCACGAATAACTCATACAGGATTACCACAGGGGTCTGTATTAAGTCCAATTCTCTTCAACATATTTTCGGCAAGTATACACGACATTTTTGTTGATTCCATAAAATGTATACAGTACGCCGATGATATATGTATTTACTCCGTCCGTGATTCATATGACGATTGTGTGGAGGTCCTGGAACACATCATGAAACTAGTAGATAATTGGACTAAAGACCACGAACTTACTATATCCCCAGAAAAATCTGCCATTATGATATTTACAAGACATAGGTTACGTACGCCTGATAGTCTACACCTGTCAGGATATGATATACCCGTTGTCACTGAATATAAATATCTTGGTATAATCCTAGACCCCAAATTACTATGGTCTAAACATGTCCAATATGTAAAAAAAAGATGTGAGAAAGGCATTAATCTTCTTAAATGTGTCACTTGCAGAAAATGGGGTGCTGATCCCAAAGTTGCATTGATGTTTTACAGGACCTACGTGCGATCAATTTTGGATTACGGATGTGTGTTATACGGATCAGCAAGCAAAACACATTTACTAAAGATAGATCGTATTCAGTTTAAAAGTTTGAGATTAACTTTGGGTGCTATGAAATCAACACCATGCCCCCTGTTACTTGCTGAAAGTAATGAAATGCCATTAGAATATCGTAGAAATTTATTAGCAACAAAATATGTATTAAAATTAAGGGCTAGAACAAGTGGCCTACTAAGTATGCTGTATGAGTTATCCATTCAAAATCTAGTAAACAATTATTGGAGAATAAAAAATTCACCACCATTAGCAGATGCCTTTCTGGAAACCAATGATTTACCGGTTACACTTTCAACAAATTATATTAAACCATCTTATAAATTAGAATTTAATACAATCTTAAAAAAATTAAATATTATATTTCCGAAATATTCAGATTCACATCAAATAAATAACAAGCTGTTGAACTCCATATTGAGTGAATATACTAATGAAACTATAATTTACACAGATGGTTCTAAACTGAACGATGGGAAAGTAGGGTCTGCAGTGTATATTCCTTCCAAAAACAAATCACTTAAAATAAAGCTTCCTCCACATTGCTCTATTTACACTGCAGAAGCGGTAGCTATTAGGAAAGCTCTGGATTGGCTAGAGCACGCAAATTTGCAAGATGCTGTGATCATCTCAGACTCTAAGTCAATTCTTAGTGGACTTAATAATACTGAGTTAAACCATAAAACATGTGAGCTGATATGTGACATTAAACAAAAAATGAGAAACAAAGATATAACATTTATTTGGGCAAAAAGTCACTCCGGGATAAAAGGTAATGAAATAGTAGACGAGCTCGCTAAGGATTCTACTCATTCAGGTATACAAGAACATATTTACACAGTATCAGACCTAATCAATTTTTATACTAAAAAAATAAATTTTAACTGGCAAGACAGATGGAAAATATTGGCGAATACTTCAAATAATCATTATTACAAGATCCATCCTACGTTACCATCCCTAACAGAATTACCACACATATTCCATTATAATATATCTAAACGATCAGCAGCAACTATCACAAGATTAAAAACTGGTCACGGTGCTGTTCCTGCTCACCTGGCTAGATTAAACATTATAGAATCAGGAAAGTGTTTATGCGATAATATTTCCCAGTGTGATGTTAATCACATCCTGTTTGGATGTATTAAAAATAAAGCACTCTCATCTACGTTTTATGAGAACCTAGTTAAAAGTAATGTGCAACTTCCAGTAAACATAACCCACCTACTGTCATTGAATCAGAAATCTATATACGAACTCATATGTAATCACTTATATGCATCCGGATATATAATATAAATTTAGTACAATCAAGTTTTTAATTGACAAACATAACATAAATCATTTAAAAATCTGTGGCAAAAGGACTGGTTTCCATGCCAAACACACTATCATCATCATCATCGAACCAAAGTGCCATAGTTTAAATTGATGGGCAATACTCAGAAGAAATGAAGATCTGTAGAGGAGTTAGACAGTTATCGCCACTTTTGTTTAACTTATATTCTGAAGAAATTTTCCAAAACACGTTCAATAATATCAAAGCGAGAGTTACCGTTAACGGAAAATTAATTAACAACTTACGATATGCAGACGACACTGTGATCATAGCAACGAGTATAGAAGATCTACAACATCTTATCGAAAGCTTAAGTATGAATAGTGCTGAGATGGGAATTACTATAAACGCTAAAAAGACGAAGTACATGCTAATTACAAAAAGACCACAAAATATACATCACCTATTGACAATCAATGGTAACGTGATAGAACAAGTAGAAAAATATCAGTACTTGGGAACTTTGATTAATAAAACCAATGATCATACTGCAGAAATAAACAGGCGAATAGAGATTGCTAGATCAGCATTTATACGAATGAAGCCACTTCTAACGTGCAAAAATCCAAATTTGGAGATCAGACTACGTACCATTCGCTGTTATATATTTTCAATATTATTATATGGAGCTGAGACTTGGACATTAAAAAAACGCAATTTAAAAAGAACCCAGGCTTTCTAACTCTGGTTATACCGAAGAGTATTAAAAATATCATGGACTGATAGAATTACAAATAAAGAAGTACTGGAGAGGGTTGGTAAAGAAACAGAACTAATCACCACTATACAAATCAGAAAACTGGAATACCTAGGCCACGTGATGAGGGGGCCAAAATATGAAACTTTGAGACTCATAATACAGGGAAAGATTCAAGAAAGAAGATCTGTTGGCCGAAGACAGAACTCATGGTTGAAGCATCTACGTGATTGGTATCAATGCAGATAGATTGATTTGTTTAGAGCAGCAAGTTCAAAAATAAAAATAGCCATTATGATTGCCAACCTCCGTATGGAGACGGTACTCTAAGAAGAAGTATTGTCGACATATTTTTGACTGATCTCATTGAGATGTCGCCCATGCAGGCGTTTACTCATCCAGGTGCGAGTTTTTTCCTCCTTAGTCAGGTGGCTTATGAGAATTTCTTGTTCCGTAAGTTTAACCGGCGTTGTATCATTTACTACTCAAATTGCTCGATGTTAAGTAGATGTCTCAGCCTGTACCTGAAAATAAGTTGTTGAATTAGCAACCTGTTCATCCAGTTGCTAACCTATATCCATAATTCCTCTTCCTCCTTGATATCGCGGTAATGTTCTCTTTACTGCACTACATAGATGGTGTTTTTGCGCCTTTGTGAGAAGTGTTCTTATTCTCCGCTGAAGATTCTTTATATCCGGTTTTGACCACTATATAATACCAAATGAGTAGCTCAGCGCGGAACAGGCGTACGTATTTAATGTCTTAAACAAATTTTGTACTTCTTTACTTGAAAACCTGAAGATAAAAAAAGACCTGTACAATCCACTGCAGACTCTACTAAAGCCATCAAAACATTTGTTGAATTTTTGTTTTTCTATATTTATATTTGACATAAACTTTGTTAAAAATGTTTATTTGTTTCATAGACTAAAAGCACCATCAGCGTCTTTGAGCACACAGTAAGAAACTTACGTGTGTTAAAGATATAAGACACCATTAGCATTGTTGTTCTAAGAATCGTAACGAGACATTTAAATTATAAACATATTTTACAATGACCGTTGACCCGTCCTAACTAAGAAAAACTAACAGTAGTTAGTGTTGCGACCTATAGCTCATGATCTTTTAGTTGATTTTCCTAGAAGAGCTGCCAAGTCATGAATCTTGTCACTTTTATTAAATGAGCAGCCAGCATACTTCCTGGTTTAGGACATAAAGTAACACACAATTTACAAATAAATATCAAGTACGCTCAACATACCCCAACAAATAATTCATATTAATTAAGCCGATCTTGTAGAGATGGTCGGTATTTCAGTACCGTTATTTGGAACGAATAACAGTAAACGATGTCGGTATCAAAATATACAACACACGTAGGAAACGCCCACTTAACAGATATAGATATATGCTACAAGATGTCAGATAAATCCCTGACTTTTACTAGCTGAGACCAACGTCACTGTCCACAAACCAAGAAAAAACCTATCTGATCCAAAAATCCCCACATTTTATACCTCCTTCTCATTTTCATTGTTCATAGTGATGAATAAAGGAACCCGACGATCGAATAATAAAAAGTTTATCGAATAAGAAACCTGAGAATATTAACAAAACAGGTGCTTACATCTAACAATTGAGAAGAAGTATCATAACCTAAAAAACAAAATTTTTTCCTCTCAAATCTTTAATATTACAATAGTTTAGGAGCTTACTCTAACACATAGAGGTTTACAACAACTGTGTACTTTGCTACTACTCTTGCTAACATTTTTATATGCATTATGAAACTATTTTAGTTACCTATAATACGGTCATAGATTCAAAGAGCAGAATTTAAGTATTCAATTATTTATAGAGACATTGTTCTGAAGCTATTTTCTTGTGGTATGTTAAAGTAATTACTATTTAAATGGAAATAAGCCACAATTAAAGGTTAAAGTACGTTTATTGACGTTTCAATTTCCACTTCGGAAATCGTTCTCAAAATACAAACATTAGTAAATTAAATAAATTTTGTTTTTTTGTTACTTGGTGGACTTATTTATATTGACAATTCAGACATACATTATACATTTTAAAGTAACGACTTTAAAATGATATTGCCAATATTGTTGAGTTGCGTTCCTGGGACGACTTTACTTGTAAGATAGTTCATTCGATTACATGAAATCAACTTTAACTTGAGAATATCCGTTAGAAAAAATCATAGCATGTAATTCGTCTTTAAAAAGACAAACACATGCCATGATGACAGCAAACACGTTAGTGATTCAATAGCAAATTATGAGGGAAAAACCATGAAAAAAACCTCATAATACTATCCCGACATGGTAAGTATTTGGTCGTGCATTTCGTTTACTTTCAATAAACAACAAATTCTGATTTTATATGTTTGTTATTTAAAAAACATAAATGATGTATTCTCTATATGTTACTGACTTACCAATACTGGTATTTTCCTTTTAATAACTTCCTCTTTCAATATGGGTAACCAGATCCTACTACATTCTGCCGAGGAATTCGCGACACAATTGGTCTCATTTAGCATAATTAGAGCCGCTTCTTTAATTTTTCTCTTTTACCATCCGTTTCTTTTAGGACTATATTTGAATCATTCCATTGAACCCTATGTTCATTATCTCATGCCTGTTTACATATTTGATATCTATCAAATTCTCTATTTTTAATATAAGATTGATATTCACTTATTCTAACATTTAATGGCCTTGATGTTTCATCTAAATAAAACTGATCGCATTCACAAGGTATTTTATAAATGCAATTCTTTGTCCTTTTTTGTTCATTGTTAGGTTTGGTTTTAGACAAAATAGATCTCAACGTGTTTGTTGTTTTGAATGTTGTTGAAATGTTGAATTAATTTCCTATCCTTTCAAGTTTTTCTGATAATCCTTTTATGTATGGTATTGTTATTTTCCTCGTATTATTCCTTGTGTATGCTGTAGGATCTCGTTCTCAGTTGTTCTGTTCTATTCGGTCGATTGTTGAAAATTCCATATTTATAAACGATAAAGGAAAATCATTTTTTAATAAAACAGATGTTAACAAATGTTTTTCCTCCAAGAACGAATTTTCGTTAGAACAAGTAACTTTGGCTCTTTCATATAAGGATTGAATGATATTGATACCCTTTTTAATATTAATATTGTGATTTGATTTGAAATTTAAATATCTGTTGGTGTGTGTTGGTTTTCTATACACCTGAGTCTCATAATAAACGGATCTTATACAAAATTAACAAAGGATCCAACAAAGCCTTTGGAAAATAGAATATATAGAACTGGTAGCAAATAAAATGTTCATAAATCATAAAGCCTCTAGCTAGATATATTAAACGTCCTGTTAGGAATAAGTCTGCGTGAGCAGTATAAATCACTTAGAAACCATGAAACAAAATAAGGAAAAAGGAAGAAAAAGATATTCTAACTTCAATTTAACAATTATTATTAAATGTTTTTTAACCCGGCATCCGACAATTGAAATTTAGTAACGCCATTCGACACGTGGGGTGACAAACCCCAAGTTGAAAATATATTCATTCCTATATCTCGTAGATTTTCATAATAATATGTAATACTATAGCTTCAGGATACATTATAGTAATAAATTCTAGAAGAACATGTGCTAATAATAGTTCACTCTTGAACATAGCCAATTATATGAAATAACAATTTTTTTTTGAGAAAAAAAAAGTGTATTATGACCGGAGAATCAATACATTTCTGTCAAAATTAATAGTATGAAAACAAGAAACTACAATAGAAGGAGTATCTAGCTTCTTCTTCTTTGTCAACCATTTTCCATCCACTCCTGAATGTAGGTCTCTCCCAATTGCTTCCATCTTTCTCTATCTTGCGCCGATCTAATCCACTGTTTGCCTGCCACTGTTCTTATGTCATCTACCCATCTTTTTTGAGGTCTTCCCGTGCTTCTTGTTGTCGTCCTTGGTCTCCATTCTAGAATTCTCCGTGTCCACCTGTTGTCATTATATCGGGCTACGTGACCTGCCCAGCGCCATTTCATTTTTGCAATTTCTTCCACAATATCCCTAATCTTCGTTCTACGTCTTATCTCGGTGTTTCTAATCTTGTCTCTTAGTGATATTCCAAGCATAATTCGTTCCATTGCTCTTTGCGTTGTTTCTAATTTTTTAGCAGATTTTTTGGTAAGGGCTACTGTCTCCAAGCCGTAAGTACAAACTGGTAGTATGCATGTGTTATACACCTTTTTCTTTAAGTTTACAGGAATGGAGGTGTTTTTCAAGATATATGCTAATTTGCCGAAAGCGCCCCATGCCAGTTGTGTTCTTCTTTTAATTTCAGCATCTTGATTTGGTTTTCCTAGTTTGATAACATGACCTAGATATACATAATGTTCAACATTTTCTATGGTATGATTTTGTATTGTTATATTTGTCTGGTCTCGGCTCAGTATTTTTGTTTTGCTGTAGTTCATTTTTAAGCCTACCGCTCCTGAAACTGCATTTAATTGTTGTAACATATCATTTAGTTCTTGGATATTATCGGCTATTAAAACTATGTCATCTGCGAATCTCAAGTGGTTTAAGTATGATCCGTCGACGTTGATACCCTTATTGTTCCATTCTAGTTTCTTAAAAATGTCTTCTAGAGCAAGGGTAAATAGTTTGGGAGAGATGGTGTCTCCTTGTCTTACTCTCCGTTGTAGTCTTATGGGATTAGTTTTTGTGCTTTCGTCCAGCTTTATCTGCATGGTGGCATTTTCATATATGTTTTTAATTATGTTAGTGTATCTTGAATCTATACGTGCATTTTCTAGAGATTCAAGCACTGCCCATAATTCGATGGTATCTAGCTTAACAAAGAAAAAAAAAACAGAATCAAATTCTACAGATTAATTATTTAGATCAGTTCTTAAAGTTGGAGCAATTTTCGCAGTATGTCACACAGTGTTCTAAACACAAAAAAACTTCATATGCCTCACACACGTATCTAGTTTTCCTGTCTTTATTTCTGAGATATTTTGAACATCGTCCCTGCTAATTATCTTTCCTCTTCTTTGGATACTGCTTCTCAACCGTCTAGATAATCTAGGGTTATTCATTCTTTCTCTTTAATGTTCTTCTAGCAAAAAAAAAACCTTCTAGCAATGTTAGGACTATCGTTGTTTTGTCTGTGAATGATCTGGCTATTTTGGTTTGGATCCCACGTGTCGGATGCCGGTTTAAGTATTAATTCCCTAGTTTGTGATATTTTCTGTGACATTGGCAACCCAACCACGTTTTCAAGGCTGTTTTCTCAGTAAATACTGTTTAAATTAGACTCCATTTGGTTTCACCTGTTATAAAGCTGATGATGTCGAAAGGCGTTATTAATTTTATTAAATAAAAAAAGTGTTTTACAATTTGTGGTTTCATTTGGAGATTAATAATCGGTATTATTCTCTTCAGTTCTGTTTTTTACTTCCGGTATAGTTGTTATATCATTCTCATGTCGTTGTCATCTTGCCCAATTTGCTTTAAAGCAGCTATATCAATAGCTCGTCTTACATTATAAGTTAATATCTTTTGGTAATCAATGAAGAAAATAAAGACATCATTCCTTTGATCATAACATTTTTAAACTAGCAACTCCATGCAAGAATACGTAAGAAATACAATCCATTAAATGCTACCATAACTCTTCAAGAACTAGAATACTCTATTGTAAACTCCAAAAATACATCCCCAGGACATGATGATATTCCACCAATATTCATAAAACACCTACCTTTCAGAGCAAAAATAATATTGTTAGATTTATTCAATACCTGTTTTTTAAATCATAAATTTCCAAAACTCTGGTCTCAGTCAATAACTATTCCCATTATTAAACCCAATAAGCCCAAAGATATACCCTCATCGTACCGTCCTATTTCTCTCACATGCAGCATGTGCAAAATACTGGAAAAAATTCTAAATCTCCGTCTAACATGGTATTTAGAAACAAAAAATATCCTTACCCCATTTCAGAGTGGTTTTCGCAAGGGACGGTCTACATTAGATAATCATATTTCACTGCAAACCTCAATCAATGAAGCATTTGCAAACAATCAGAAGTTGATTGCAATATTCTTTGACATAACCCAGGCTTTTGATAGGACATGGAAACACTCTATATTAGCAACACTTAATAATTATGGAATTCAAGGTAACATGCTTGCTTTTATAAAAAATTTCTTAAGTAATCGTTCTATACAAGTTAGAATAAATGGAATCACAAGTTCTCCAAAAATGCTAGATAATGGAATCCCTCAAGGATCCATTTTAAGTCCAACCCTATTTTTAGTGGCTTTTAATAGCATCATAAATGTAATCAGAGCTCCTATTAAAGCTAGCATTTACGCGGATGATATTGTTATTTACACCAAATCTAATAACCTTGTTTCAGCAACAAATATATTCCAACTTATGTTAAATCGACTTCAAAATTGGGCATTACAAACCGGATTCAATTTTTCTGCAGAAAAAACTCAATACGTAATTTTTAGTAAAAATAACACTCACCATACAATTAATTTAACATTAAATGATTTACCTATAAAACAGTCAACAGAAGTAAGTTTTTTAGGCCTAACTTTCGATAAAAAATTAAATTGGAATGTGCATATTAATAAATTACAACAAGCATGCCAAAACCGGTTAAACATACTTAAAATATTATCTAATAAATTTTGGGGTGCCGACTGTAAAACATTAATTAACCTTTACAAATCACTTATTAGAAGTAAATTAGATTACGGTTGCATATCTTACGGTGCTGCAAGCAAAACTGCTTTAAAAAAACTAAATAGCATACAATCTACAGCTTTGAGATTAGCACTGGGTGCCTTCAGAACTACTCCTATTAGTAGCTTACAAGTTTTAGCGAGAGAACCACCTCTATATATTAGACGGCAACAACTATCCCCAAACTATATAGGGAAAATATCAGCACAGAAACAACATCCAGTATTCTCCCAAATTTGCCATCCCAGTATTGGTTCTACAAAACCAACTAAAAATAGTACACCCCTTATAGAACGAATAAAATCTTCTAACTTTGATATGGATAAGCTAAATCGATTTCTACCAGTCAGTTTAAATTTTCCTCCATGGATAATCCAACCACTTACCATTGATTTAACCCTCACAAAATACCCCAAATCAACTACAAATCCGATTTTCATTAAACACTTGTACTCCGAAGTGATATCTCATTATCCTAATTATCTCGAAATTTTTCCGTGATGCCTCTAAAGCTCATGACGGACATGCTGCTGCATACTACTGTAAATACACTACTCACACTATATCCATACCTACAAACTGCTGCATCCTCACAGGCGAGACCACAGCCATTTTGGAAGCCTTAATTTTCTTCAAAACGTGTAGTGAGAATAAATGTGTCATCATCACTGACTCATTAAATCCTCTATTAGGTGTAAAACAAATATACCCTACAAATCCAATATTACGGGCTATAAAAAATGAGATAAATGTAATTCAATCAACTCGAAAAGTAGTAGCATTTATCTGGGTACCGTCGCATGTAGGAATAGCTGGAAATGAGAAAGTGGATAACCTAGCAAACATAAGTCGAATAAACTCACAATACACAACCAAATCAATAAATTACCCATATTCCGATCTCAAAAACCTAATTAAAGACCACTGTATGAACATATGGCAAGACTACTGGAAAGATTCAGGAACCAAACTATATGAGATTTACCCCCTTGTGAAGACCATCTTGAATAAATCCATCCAATAGAAGGGATCAAGTAATAATTAACCGACTAAGAATTGGACACACTGCACTGACCCATAGATTCTTAATCAACAAAGAACCTTCTCCAACCTGCAGAAACTGTTCTCTCCCATTGACGGTGAAGCATATTCTGATTGCCTGCCAGTACCACGAAGAAACAAGAAGAAAATATGGAATCTCAGATGACATCAAAACCACTTTAACCATAAACACTGACCATGTAATAAATTATTTAAAAGATTTACGTTTATATATGTACATCTATTTAATGTAAATAAAATAAACTCTTGTGTACGTTACTCCACTAATAACCCTGCGTGGTTGATGTGGATTATATGTTTTTTCTAAATAAAAAAAAAAAGAATACGCCCTTCGTTTTTTAAACCAAATTGAGTGTCTCTTCTCTTTTTTTCACATTTATTATACATTTTCATATCGATTACCTTTAGTAACAACGCCTTTTAATGCTTCTATAAAACCAAATTTTGGAATTGTCAAAAAACTGTCAAAGTGTTTAGACGCATTTCAAAGTTTCTCTTAAAAATTTAAATATTTAAACTATTATTTCTTTAGTTCTGAACGTGTAAATAGTGAATAATATTAAAATCAAAATCCTGTTCAAAGTTAAATGTGACAGTGTACTGAAAATCGTAGAATTCTGTGAGTACAAAACTGCATTATTAATAACCTTAAAATCAGAAGTTTAAAAGGCAAAATATTTTATCGATTTCAATTCAACTTATCGATTATTGACAACAACTTTTTGCTGGTTCTTGCTACTAACAAGTAATTAGGCTAGGCTGCTGTTTAATTTTATTAAGTGGCCAAGTCCGGCTTTAGATCCTGTGCCAATGTACGTAAATTCTCAGCGGGAAGATGGATGAACCGGAATCAGCTGCTACCTCACGAAATATACCCACTACGTCACATATATCTTACTCCAATGCATTAAATAGTTTCAAATATCCTTCAAAAGACCAAGGTATTATACTTTCAACCATACAAGGAATAAAAGTTTTCGAATATATAAAAGCTGTTGGATCAATAGTACAGCCCAAAAATGTTGTTTGGGCATCCAAAATATCAAACAACCGCATCTGCATCTACCTCTCCTCTAAATATGTAGTTGATCAATTTCTTAGCTCCCACAAATATATAAATATTGATGGTAACCAGATTGAAGTAAGAAGACTTATAACCCCCGCCCAGAGACTCATCATATCTAATGTATGTCCTACTATACCTAATAGCTTAATTGAAGAGCACTTAAAAACTATGGGTATAAAATCCGCCTCCAATATGACGTTTCTACGAGTAGGCATGCAAGACTCAGAATACAGCCACGTACTCAGCTTTAGGAGGCAAATGTTCATAAGTCCTTTAGAAAATGCATCAATTCCTGACTCATTTCTAATCTCATTCGACAATACATCATATCGACTATACATTTCCATAGATGGTTTAAACTGCTCCAGATGCAAGATTGTCGGACATCAAGATTCTGACTGTCCTTCTTTATCATCATCAAGCAACTCAATTAATCAAATGGAAACTGACCACCACGTGAATATACATAACTCTACCAATGAAAAATATAATCAGCTACAAGATCAACCACGAAACCAATACCAAGAAGATACCGAAACATTAATGGAACCAGAGCCCAATACCATACAAAATCACGCATCAGCTACAAAAGACCAAACCACTTCCTCACAAACAAACAATGAATTACAAATCTTGAATCAACCAAAAATATTCCAAGATAACTCCTTAGTAATTGAAAGCGATAGAAAAAGCACTAAAATTACTCCTGCAACTAAAAGACAAATATCCTCTCCTGAAATTTTTGAAAATGACCTACCTCCTCCCGATACTCAAAAACCTAAGAAAAAGCCTAAAACCCAAGAAGATATTTCAATTATTCTAAATCAAATTAAAGAAAAAATTGAAAATAGAAACCCTTCCTTTACACTTACTTTTCATGAAATATGTGATTTTCTGGCAAATTCCCTTCACTCAAAACATCCTGAAGTCATTGTTAAAAATTATTCAAATGAAAGCCAAGAAATAAAAGAAATTTTAAACTTTATATATTCCCAAATACAAAATAAAACTTTAAAAAACAATATCACCAGATTGAAGAAGAAACTGCTTTTCAACAGTCCTTCTTCTACTGACGAAACTGACCAAGAATCAAGTTCTCAACAATAAATAGTTAACACATAAAGAGTTAATGGCCAGCACATTCATATTACAGTGGAACCCCAACGGTTATTTTACACATATAGAATCCAATAAGCTTCTTATACACGAATATCTTCCTTTAGTCATATGCCTAGAAGAGACCCATTTCAAGCACCAAAGTGTGACATTAAAAAATTATGTTCCTTTTCTAAGAAACCGAGTTGCAGATCACTCAAGCGGCGGAACAGCAATTTTTGTAAGGGATGACATAGAGTCAACTGAAATACAACTACAAACAAATCTCGAAATAGTTGCAGTGTCAGTCACCCACAAAATGAAAATCAATATTTGCAATGTATACTTACCTCATCCTACTGATTTAGACATAACTGAACTAAGCAATGTTTTAAACCAAATTCCACACCCAAAAATAATATTAGGCGATTTTAACTGTCACAACAGTACTTGGGGAAGTAACAAAACCGACAAATGTGGCAATCTCCTAAATAATCTCATTGATAATTTAAATTTAGTCTTACTAAACACTGGCAAATTTACTAGGTTCAATTCATACAATGGTACATTTTTTGCCATAGATCTCTCTTTATGCAGTCCGTCGCTAGCTCCTTTATTATATTGGGACACATTGGGGTATTTATATGATAGTGATCACTTCCCTATCACGATAACCATAAACACTAATGATAAATCAACTTTTCCAATTTACCAGACATGGAAAATAAAGTCAGCTGACTGGAATTTATATCGAACACTGATAGAAGAACAAACAAACAAATATAATTTAACCAATAACGCAAACCAAAACCTGGAAATATTTAATAACATTATTATTTCTGCAGCAACAATCGCAGTGGGAAAAACAAAATCGAGTCAAAGGCAGCCAGTTCCTTGGTGGAATAACGAAATTGCACAAGCACTCACTTTGTCTAAACACGCTTTTAACGTTTACAAGAAACATAAAACTATCGAAAACCTTTTAAGGTTTAAAAATCTCAGAGCTCAAAGCAGACAATTAATCAAAAAAGCAAAACGAGAAAGTTGGAAAAAGTACGTTTCTTCAATAAATCCTTCCACTCCCTTAGGCAACATATGGAACAAAGTTCGTAGAATAAAAGGTACAAAATACTTTCGAGGTATAGATACTCTATCATATAATAACCAAATGCATTCAAACAAAGAAGATATTCCAGAAATACTAGCAGATATACGAACGTAATTCTAGTGATTCTAATTACAGCCTATCCTTTCTAGAGCACAAAAAACTAACGGAGTCTTCAAATATACAAATCACAGAGAGTGGCAATCCAATAAACAAACCAGTAAGTCTTCAAGAATTAGAATTTTGTTTAAGTGCTAAAAATTCGAGTCCAGGACCTGATGATATCCACCCTCTTTTCTTACGAAATCTTCCTCTGAATGCAAAGCTAATATTAGTTGATATTTTTAATAATATTTTTATTCATCATGACTTTCCTGATCTATGGTCGCAAGCAACTATAATTCCAATCCTTAAATATAATAAACCAAAAGACGATCCAAATTCCTATCGTCCAATATCACTTACGTGTTGTACCTGCAAACTTTTAGAAAAAATCCTTAATTATCGTCTTAAATGGTACCTCGAAAACAATAACCTAATAAGTATCAGACAAAGTGGATTTCGTACGGGTAGATCCACAACAGACAATCTAATAACACTTGAATCAAGTATACATGAATCCTTTCTGCACAACCAAAAACTTATTGCCGTGTTTTTTGACATAAGAAAAGCGTTTGACACAACATGGAGACATCTTATACTAAAAACACTTCAAGAATGGGATGTTCAAGGGCACATGTTGTCCTTTATTAAGAATTTTCTAGAAACACGAAGTTTTCGAGTCAGAACCAATGGATTTACATCCTCCAGACGAGTACTTCAAAACGGCACTCCACAAGGATCTACTCTAAGTCCTACTCTTTTTCTAGTTGCAATAAATAGTATTATACATCAAATAAAACTACCTGTATTTACTAGCCTATATGCAGATGACTTAGTCATTTATCTAAGAACAAACAATGTAACTCTGGGAACACATATACTGCAAACTACCTTACACACAATTGAAAGCTGGTCGCAAAACACGGGTTTTATATTCTCTAGTGAAAAGACACGTTATTTAATTTTTAGCAAAAGAAAAAATTATCCTAATGTTCAATTAACACTAAATGGAGTTGTTTTGAAACAAGCAGAAGAAATAAATTTCTTAGGACTTTCTTTTGAACGTAACTTAAACTGGGAAACCCACATCACCAATCTGCAACGTTCTTGCCAATCCAGAATTAATCTACTAAAGATGCTGTCAAATACCTCTTGGGGGGCAGATACAACAACCTTACTTACTCTATATAGATCACTAATACGAAGTAAACTAGACTACGGCTGTTTATGCTACGATACTGCTAACAAAACATCTTTAAAAAAACTTGACTACATTCAAAATATGTGCTTGAGATTAGTTTTAGGTGCCACAAGAACTAGTCCAGTAAGTAGCTTACAAGTTTTGGCTAATGAACTGTCCTTAAGCCAACGAAGGCAACTCCTATCACTAAATTACGTTGCCAGAATTTCAGCAAACAACAGCAACGTAACCTACTCAACAATACTTTGCAGAACAAATATAACGTCCGATCTTTACAGAAACATTGCAATAAAAAAACTACCATTTCCCGAACGAATAAAACGTATTGGTCTTAATTTAGAACAGTTCAGTCTTACTATGCCTATTCATGTAAATGTTCCTCCTTGGATGATTAAACATCCAAAAATAGACACGTCTTTAAAAGAACTCCCGAAACATTCCACACATCCTTTCCTTATACAGCAAGCTTATAAAAATGTAATATCCAAATACCCAACAACCCATCAAATCTTCACTGATGCTTCCAAATGTCATGAAGGACATGCTGCAGCCTACATCTACGAAAACGTCAAGTCTACCATACGAATCCCAACAAATTGTTGTATATATACCGGAGAACTTACGGCAATTCATCAGGCCGTGAAAAAATGTTGTTCTATCAATGAAAGCAAATTTGTTATCATCACCGATTCAATGAGCGCATTACTTGGAATAAAACAGCTATATACAACTCACGCCATACTTCTCAAGATCAAAGAAGAGTTATCTTATCTACAGACTCAACAAAAAGATATTTCCTTTATCTGGGTACCTTCCCATATGGGAATAAGTGGTAATGAGGAAGTGGACTCTCTGGCAAGCAATGCAACCACCGACCAAAGTATTGCTATCATAAATCAAATGCCTTGGACTGATCACAAAGTAAATATCAAAGCCCACGTATACAGAGCGTGGCAAACTACTTGGGATCACACTGCTAATAAACTCAAAGAATGTCTAAGTCAAGTAGGAACCAAACTCATCTTACCAAATAATAGAAAAGACCAAGTCATCATTAACCGACTCCGAATAGGACATACTTTCCTTACACACAAGCATATCTTCAACCAGGAGGCTGCTCCGTTGTGTACCAAGTGCAATACTCAGTTGTCAGTGAAACATATAATTGTTGAGTGTCCAGTGTACCAGAACGAAAGAATCGCGTGTGCCCTTAGTGATAATTTAAAAAGTATACTAACGTCAAATTTACAGTCTTTATTAAGTTATCTTAAAATGACTAAACTATATACCAGATTGTAAAAAATATTTTTTTTTATGCAACAATATGTATCTTACTGTTTGTGTATGTCCCCCCGCTAATAACCCTTAGTGGTTGATGCGGGTATATTTGTTTAAATAAAAAAAAAAAAAAAAAAAACCAAATTTTCTTTGCTTTGCTTAGCGCAATACTCAAAAAAGCCTTAATACGTTAAAATTTAGTTTTTGTTCTTTTTTTCCCTTTTTAAAAATAATTTTTAATTTATGTCTCATTTCTCAAAACCAAAATTCATAAATAAAACATTCGATACTGATGTTAATGCACCTTTAACGAACCACATATTCAAATATCGATGCATTGACTCCATGAATAACGCATTGTCGTCCATCTCTAATCGATAGTAGTATGCGATTTTATTTCATTTCTCTTGATGGTCACATTATATGCGTGATTCATTCAATTTTATTTGTAATTTTATTTTATATCCAATAATTCCAGTTAATATGATAGTAGTTTTGATAATGTTTGTTATTGTACGATGTAATCTGAGTAAAAAACCTTTATGACTATTTTCTTCTGTTTATGTGGGCATTTGTTTTTATTCATTTTCTTAATGAAAAATAAAAGGATTTTTAAAAAAATCTATATACAGTGTTTCCGTAAAGTATGGAATAAATTCGATATTTTCTAAATAAAAAAGCCTATCTTCTACATTTTACAATAAAATTTCATTATACAAGGTGGTGACGTCATCGGTTCTTTTTTATATGTAACACCCTATATTTTAGGACATTTTTAGATCGATAAAAATGAGCTGATTTTAAAAAAGTATAATACTGTGGGTCTAATGTATATAACTTGAAAGATATACGCTTAGAAAATTAATTTTTATTGATTTCTAATATTAATAAGTTATAAATAAATTATAATAAATAACTTGTTGTATTTGACAGTAACCCAAACGTTGTACAAATTCTTGTAGAACCTTGTTTATGGTTTCTTGAGAAATATTGTTTATTTCTTTACGAATTCTTGTTTTTAAGTCTTCAATATTTGCAGGTTTCGTTTTATAAACATTCTTCAAATGACTCCACATAAAATAATCCAAAGGATTGAGGTCTGGCGACCTCGCTTGCCATTCAATATGTCCACGTCTTCCATAAACTTTCATCAAAACCTCCAGGATTAATAATTCTACAGGGGAATGAATTAACTTAAGTAGGTACGAGATAACCCCTTAAAAACTGAGGGTATGATGGCCCGTTTAAATTACCTTCGAAAAAGTAGGGTCCGATGATTCTACTTCTTACAATGCCAGCCCATACGTTTACCTTTTGCGGGTATTCTGTATGATGTTCCCGCATCCAGTTGGGGTTTTCTTTTGCCCAGTATCTACACTTCTGTCAGTTGACCTCGCCATTTAATGTGAAGGTAGCCTCATCAGAAAAAATAATATTTTGAACCAAGAGAGGGTTTCGGTGACAGATATTCATCATTGTTTCGCAAAATTTTATTCTTTTATCTGAATCATCCTCGTTTAATTCCTGTACAAGTGTGCATCTAAAGGGATGCCATTTTTCAAGTTTTATTACTTTGCGTAAACATCAGGACTAAACTTACGAACAGACGTGTGCGAATCTTCTTCAAAAGTAAGTAGAACATCTAATGTTGTATCATAGTTTACAGAGGGCCGAGCTGACTTGCTTGCATTTTCAACTGTACCAGTTTCTCGAAATTTTCTTTCTGAATATTTATCATTAAATATATTACACACTTCCATCTCAGTTCGCGATTTGTCTCCCTACCCAATCATCATGAGTATTTCAATTCTTTGCTTTACACTCAAATTCATTTCTATTTCAAATTAATTCTAAGCAATAATACAGAACATTTACGAGTGAATACAATTATTGTACTACTTAATTGTCATTGAACGTTACTAAAAATAATTCTATAAATAATTCTATTTCACTAAAAACTAGTAGTAGTCTAC
Source organism: Diabrotica undecimpunctata (assembly GCF_040954645.1). NCBI lineage: Eukaryota > Metazoa > Arthropoda > Insecta > Coleoptera > Chrysomelidae > Diabrotica > Diabrotica undecimpunctata. The sequence continues at coordinate 9,376,955 of NC_092811.1, forward strand.
TTTTTTGCAACTGATAATAAATAATTTATTTTCTAAGCGCATATCTTTCTAATTATATCCATTAGACCCCGAGTATTATACTTTTTTGGAATCAGCTCATTTTTATCGATCTAAAAATGTCATAAAATATAGGGTGTTACATTTAAAAGAGCCGATGACGTCATCACCTTAATATGTATCACCTTTTATAATGAAATTTTGTTGTACAATGTAGAACATTAAATTTAAAAATCGACTTGTTTTAGAATTTTTTAAAAAGGCTTTTCATTTAGGAAATATCGAATTTATTCCATACTTTACTGACACACTGTATACTAAAATAAATTAGTATATTGTAAGGTATGAAGCTTTCGTCAATAGAAAGTGGATGCTTCTTCTTCCTTTCGGTTTATAATTTATGATTTGTTTAGTTCGACACTTTTGTCCGTTTACTTGTTCTGCATTATTTTATCTTACTTTCTCATTGGTGGATCTTGTTGGCGTTTGTATGTATCGTACACAATTCAGTTTCGGGTTAAAAAAAATGTGAATAGTCAATTTTAATTGTTCGGTGGGAAAAAAGCGTGCTATTTTTTCACTTGTGCACACTTTTTTGTCATTCTTTGTACTTTGCTTCCTCTCGTGCATTGGATATCAGCTGGGATGAATAATATCGTAGACTAACCCATATCTCGCCACTTATATTCCAGACTAGTGATTTTGTGCGTCACCTTGCAACGGGGATCCAATCAATTGCCATCTACAGTCACTTCACTCACTATTTAAGGTTAGGACGACAAAATGGTATTTTAGTCTGTTATACAACTTTCATAACAAATAAAGAAAGTTTGTAGTTCAAATTTCTTTCCTAGGTGGCGTAGTTACCCTTCCGGACAAACATTGTGACTTGTCGCCATAGCCTTTTCTATAGATAGATAGATAGTTGATAAGCATTATAAGATACATCAAGATGCATTTGTTTCGTAGTGTAGCAGGGCTTTTCCGTTATTCTTAGTACGTTGAACTCACTGTGGTTCCAAAATTGTAATTATTGGAAACCCTAGCGCACAATTAATTGTTGTAAATATTAAAATCACAATTAACTTTACAAATAAAATATTTTACTTTCCGGTGAACCTTGTATAAAACGTTTGATTGATATTCAGAGTATGTTCTTGCTGCAAGGATTGTTGATGGTTGACATTATATGCAAATTTATCATTTAAGTACATCCATCTTACCGATGCGGTGAACAAAAAGATAAGACCTTTGTAAACACATTTAAAAATAACGTATCCAAAAATATCAGCAGCATTCTGCTAAAATTATGCATATCACATTGTAAACAGCCATTGTCTCACATCATGCGGTACAAAGGATATCTTGTTGTAGATAGCATAATTTGGTATCGAATTTTCGACACTGAAATCAACACGAACATCAATTAATAAAAGTCTGTCTTACAAATATATTTTTTTTCTTTTTTCACAACAAAGTTACTACATGCTACAAGGGAAGAATGCCGCATATGATTAATCCATAGTTTAGATGAGAGTGAAGTAAAGAAAAATATGTCATTTTTAACGTTTCAAAGTTGACAACCCTTGCTAGTTGGCGAATAACAAATAATGAACTTGATAGCTTTTTCTTTAGTTGCGAAATATGAGCCGACCAGTTCATTATCTATGGTTATTCCCAATAGTTTAAGGCTTCTTGTTATCTGGATCATTATGAAAATTACTTAAGTTAAGTTTTAGTTTGTTTGCAGCAAACTATGTGCTAGATTTAGTAGAAACTTCCTCGTAAGATATTTTTAAATCATCATTATTTGTTCCTGATATAACGTAAGTCGTATCATCTGCTTACTTTACTTTAGTTTATCGTGTCCGGACATTCATAAAATTTCGGCCCAGTATCGGGCTACGTCGGTTCCATCTTTGTTGGCGAGCCACAAATCTTCGAAGGTGCATCAATGAAGACAGTTTCTGCATGTAAGATGTTCCATATTCTGTGTTTCTCCACTTCAAGGGGTGTTCAAGCCCCTCAATAACCTCGCTCACAACATCAAATACCGCGTTCGTAGTAGAACGAGCATTTCTGAATCCATATTGTGAGTTGCTAAAGTAATTCTTCTTCTTCTTAAGGTGCCATGCATTTCTGCGTAGGCGTCCACCGTACATCGTCTTGTCAGGTGAGATGTTAAATATTCTGGATTAAATAATTCTGTTTTTAGCAGCATTGCGAAGCATTTCATAGCTGTGGATTCCTGTCCATTGTCGAATATTGCGCAGCCATGACATTTTTTTACGTCCGAGACCTCTCCTACCCTCTATTTTCCCTTCGAGTATCAGTTGCTGAAAAGTGTATCGTTCTCCTCGTATAATGTGCCCCAAGTATCCAGTCTTCTTACTTTTTACATAATTAAAAAGTTCCCTATCCTGTAAGCCCGCTCTTCTGAGTACTTCCTCATTTCTGACCCTGTCCGTCCATGATATTCTGAGCATTCGACGCAGGCACCACATTTCGAACACTTCAAGTTTGTTAATGGAACTGGCCTTTAACGTCCATGCTTCCATTCCGTACAGGAGAACAGGCCACACGTAACACTTAAGCATCTTGTATCGGAGGTTGAAGTCCAATTTGCGATCAGTCAGAAACTTACGAAGCCTCAAAAAAGCATTTCTGGCTTGTTCAATTTCATTCTCGGGGTCCCAACCCTCATTCAGCAAACATCCCAAGTATTTGAATTGCCTGACTTGTTCGATTTCTTCTCCAGAGACATATATCTTTGCGTTGGGGTAATCATTTCTACTTATAATCATTGATTTTGTCTTCTTGATATTTATTTTCAAACCCCGAGCTTCACTTGCAAGAGTTAGATCATTCAAAAGGCATTGAAGATCTTCGATGTTATCTGCCACTATGGCTGTATCATCGGCATACCTGATGTTATTAATAAATATGCCGTTAACTTTAATACCCTTATTAGAGTCTTCCACTGCTTCTGCGAAGGCTTTTTCTACGTATAAATTGAACAGCATTGGAGACAGTATACAACCTTGCCTTACTCCTTTTTTAATGGAGAAATCTTCTGTTTCGTTGGAATTTTGAAGACGTACTGTTGCTGTCTGATTCCAATACAGATTGGCAATGATTCTTATATCCTTTGCATCCAATCCCAACTCTTGTAGGTATTTTATCATCAATTCATGTTTTACATTATCGAATGCTTTCTCGTAATCGATGAAACAGATAAAAGCATCCTTTCTTTGATCTAGTCTCCTCTCGTGCCAAGTCCATTTTTGAAACCAAACTGACTCCATCCACTGACCTCTTCACATTTCTTAAACAATCTAGTGTGAAGTATTCTCAGGAAAAGTTTCAAAAAGTGACTCATTAGGCTTATTAGTCGGTGGTCCTTGCAGAAGTTCGCACGTGGTGTTTTTGGTAGGGCGATAAATGTAGATCGAAGCCAATCTTTTGGAATCTGGCCCGTATCGTAGATGTCGTTAAAGAGCTTGACAATAATGTCTAGGTTTTCTTCATTAAGTAACTTGATTGTTTCTGCGTACATATCATCTGGTCCTGGGGTTTTGTTACTTTTTAATAGTTTGATAGCGTGTACAATTTCAGCTTTCAAAATACTTGGGCCATACAAATGGTCTCCCAGTTGTGGTGGTTTTTGTGTTCTGTCATCATTGAACAAATTGGCTGTGTACATTTTCCAAGTATTAAGTATATCGCTAGGGTCCGTTATTAATTCATTTTGGTCATTATGTATACCAATGACTTGTTTTTTCTTGAAGACACCAGCAATTTCCTTAATTTTCTTGTGAAGATTGAAGCTGTCGCCGAGTTTATATAGGCTTTCAGCCTCGGCGCAAAGTGTAGTCATCCAGATCTCCTTCGCCGCTATAATTTCTTTACGAATTTGACTGTGTATATTTCGGTACCCTACTTCGTCCTGCCTGATCTTACACTGCCTGCGTTGTTCCATCATCTCTAATATTTCTTCTGTCATCCACTCATTCTTGGTAGTTGTTTTACTCTCGAGTAGAAAAGTGTTGTTCAACTCATCAAATGATTCTTTTATGGTGGTCCATGACTTTTCAACATCATTCTCAGTTGCCATATTAGAGAACCTATTGTTTATTTCCTCTGTGTACGCTTCATTTGTTTCATTGTTTTTGAGTTTTCTAATGTTTACTATGTTTCTATGTTTTCTAATGTTTAAAGTAATTATTTGACTCTAAATAGGAATAAAATTGTTGGAAAGGATAATTTCTATAATTGAAGAGGACATCGACATTAATAAGTAAAAAATTGATTTATTTCGTCTGGAAGTAGATCAGGTTGTATTGAACTGGATGTTGTATTGTTTCTTTCAAAATTTACTATTTTCCAGCCGTCTCTAGGTTTATTATTGGAATTAGTAATAAAATCACAGTGAGCTGACTTTTTAGTATTTTGTAATTGCCGATTATATTCAAATTTTTGTTGTTTATATACTTTGAACAAATCGGGATCTTTAGTGGCATCTGCAATGTGTTTAATAAGAGAAGGATTAGATCTGTAAGACATTAATTCATTATTAAACTATTGCATGGGTGTTTTTTCAGCAGTTTTTCGTACTTTTTTAGTGGAAAATGCTTTAATATTAAGTTATAAGTTCCGGTAAGAAAGACAGGGAAAGAAAAAATCAGGATCATTATTAATATCATAGAAAAAGTCCATCTTTGTACTAGCTAGCGCACGTTTAAGCTTATGTAAACTAGAAGAAGTAATAAACCGTTGAAATGTTTTATTAGTGTCTACAACTTTATGCTCAGTGTCAATAAATAAAAATTGAGCTCGATGGTCAGAAAACAAGGTTCAAATAAGCCCACTCTGTAGATATTTTCATAAAAATTTATCATAATGTTGTTAGTGCAACTACTGGACTGGGATGTGATTCTAGTTTAATCGTTTATAGTTACTTTTAGACCAAAAGATGTTAATAGATTTTGAATATCAAAAGAAGGTTCAGAAGGGTGATCAGTTTGTCTGCCTCACTAAGCAAGGACGTTATGACATTCTCAAAATTCACCACAAACAAGTCAAAGTCACCCTTACCCGATCTGTATACAGTTAAAATATTGGTTTTTACTAAAGGTATTTCAATTACACTCTGAACTTTGCTCTACATTATATTCATTTAGATTAATAAATAAGACATAAGATTTTCTTTTACATAAATGGGTTTAACTGCACTTCTGCTTATCTCTTCTAGCTGCGGTATCGAAAGTGGGAATTGCCACGATGATTACCCACTTTCTTAGTGCAGATGGCACATGAAGAAGACGAAGAAGGTGTTTGAAGAATACAATTTTGAAAACAATTTCCGATATGAAAATCAAAATGTCAAATAAAGTATTTCCAATTTTTCAATTTTCGATAATTCCCAGAATATATTTATTAAAAAAACACTCATAACATAAGATGTTTTTACAATATTTTTACAAAATTGTTTTGTTTACATACCACTCAATATCAATCTACATGTTTATGCAAATTCTTTATCATCAATCGATCTTTTTCTACGTTTTACGTTAATGTGTACAATAAATTATAATTGGTTTTGTGATAAAATTATCGACCGCAATCTGGATTACAATTATGCATAAAAGTAATGAATGTACCTACAATTGATTATCAGTTACTTAGGATATTAGTACTATCAATTGCTGATATGATAATTAATGACGTAAGTGGCTGATACCATAACATCTGCAATGCAAAGGTATATTTGGACAATGAAAAACAAAACAAAATAAGGTATGAATCACTATCCAAATTCTCTAAAGTATTTTAAAAATCACAACTAGATACACTAGAGAAAATAATTAAAACATCTCTAAGTACGGAATGTCTTCATGTATTTTGCTTCGTGAATGTAGCAAAGGCCTTTAACAGAGTGAAACTAAAATAAAGATGTTGGAAGATAACTTAAACACAATAAATACTGCCATACCCCGTCACACTGTATGTTGTTGTTTATAATCATATAATCCAGTTGTCACCAAATGGCGGACCGTGGTCCGCTTCTGGATCGTGAGCTTGTTTTTTGCGAACCGCCGTTAAATTCAAAATATAGTAAAAAATTATAGTGTAAAATTATAATTAAATCTAAATATGTAAATATCTTCACATTTTTGAAATGCACAGTACTAAAACTATATAGAAATACTCGTAATTTAAACAATATGTTTCGACTAGACGGTTTTCCAAAATTTCAGGTAGTACTTACCTAAAAATATTCTTTTAGCAAACTACAATAGGGAAGCTGTCAACACAAAATGTTGTGCAATGCTTTCCCTAATCCTCACCTGATGATGGCCCCTGTGACTGATTACACCGTCAGGCAGATGTGTAACATTGGTAAAAACACATCTCCTGGCCCAGATGGCCTCCATATAAGATGCCTCAAAAATCTTCCAGAGAATATAATCCCGTTGCCCACCAACACGAAGAGGCCACCAGGAGGTGACCTCCACAAAGAGTCCTTATTGGACCGATCGTCTGGCGAGGTTTTGCGTGGCCCAAACCACGCACATCAAATCCAGCGACAATTAACCTTCAAACCGTCTTCTCCTCATTCTTCTTCTCCTATGTGAAAGTCGAACCGTGAGGGGCGTCTAAGCAGATATTATCTTATACCTACTAACTAGAATCACGAACGAACAGAAAACCTTAAAACACATCGGTCTTTATATGTGTAAACCTTAAAATCCCCATGCAAAAAATAGTTCGAAACAAGAAGAGATAATTTCCAATCTCCAAAAATTTTGAATAACGCTGGGATCATAACGGTTTCTTAATATTGTTCTGAAGCTATTTTGTAATAAGAAGAGATAAATTAAAGATGAGAAAATGAAATAAAAAAATAACCCACCCTCCAGTGGCGCCCGTAGCTCAATGGCTATGTTACTGACTTACCGTGTCTGAAGCCCGGTTTCGATCCCTGGCAGACATATAAAGGTCCCAAAAATAAGAGAGCAGAGCACATCATACAAAAATATGACGTCATCTTACTCAAAAACAAAAACACTACCAAAAAATGGCAGGTAGATATAAAGACAAAGTTACTTCGGAATAAAAATCTGGAGGATATTGATATGGAGTGAGGATTAAATGAAGAAGATATGGGGGAAGTAGCTCAAAGGATACTAGAACAAGTAAAGATGAGGAAGGAGAAGGAATGGTTTGAAACTGATTGTAAGAGAAGTCTGGACGAAAGAAACAGGACAAGGGCCGGAGAAAAATACCTAGCATACCTAACTGAACAAAATAAAAGCAAATTTGAAGCTGCGAGAATAAATGCTAAAAAAACGTGTAGGAGTAAGAAAAGAATATGATTAACAAACTTCAAGAAATTGAACAATATCATATTAATAAGCATATCAGGAATTTCTACCAATATGGGAAACGAAGCAGTGAACAATATGAGCCCAGAAATATTATAAGAGCAAAGAGGGAGGACCTAATAGGAGACACTAAGGGGAAGTTCGATAGGTGCCAAGGGCATTTCAGTAAGAGTTTCTTAACGAGGAACTGGATCGTCATTTGCCAGACGTAATTGGCTAAAGTGTTAGCGTGACCTGAGTCTTCCAAATATCTTCAAAGTTTCCTTCAGTTATATTTGCTTCTGGGTGAACGTCGTATTTCACCTTACCACAAAAATCGTCCTAGTACAGAACTCCTCGTTGGTAGAGCTGGGAATCCATATTCGTTGGATCAGAAATACGGGTACTTTTTAGAGCACGTACTCTGATTTGGCGAATAGTGATTGCTGATTGTACAGGGTATACCTGATTGGAAGTGGGTGCCATATTCGAAGTTAATAGTTTTGGAGATAATAATTGTGGTTTAACGTTAAAGGTAAGAGATTTATTGTTTTATTTTAGCAGGCCTTGTATGAAGATGTCATAATTGTCATTATACTACAACAGCAAAAACACACAGCGTCATAAAAGCATTTTGAAAACGTCCTGGCGTTTGTCATAATCCATAGGTGCAAGGTTTTGATGAGGATAAAGGTCTAGATATTTTTCTTCGAGGGAATCTCTCCATTGTTGAAGTCTTTGTCTAATCATCTTTCAAGATTACGCACTAAGACCACATAGTCAGTCTACCCCAAATATTAAGTGATTTCAAGAATGATAAACTTTAATTATAAAAAAATCGGTGTCACCTTTTTTTTTGTTTAAATGGCATAGGCAAGTGGCCCATACAGCTAGTCACAACATGAAAATATTCTACCCAGAAAGAAGATTGTGTAGTACAATATAAAAAGATAAAATAAATTTCAAACCTAAGTAGCATTACAAATTTTAAGCATTAAAATTATTATTAAGGATAGGATAGAGATAAAACATGGACACTCGTTTCTCGTCTAGGGACCCATCAAGACATTGCTTTTAAGACAAACTAGATTGGTTCATGGATAAAAGGTAATAACAAATGGGGTAAAACAGAGGTTAGGATTCTAATTACAGTTAAATATTAAGCTTACTTTTGCAAATAAATTCCACCAAACATTCATTTACAACTCTTATATTTAGAGATAGCAGATAGCACATATTGTACGGAGGAAAAATTTTGATGTTGACTAAATTTTTTATTAGAATTTCAGTTTGTTTTGTGTATTTTTACATTCGAAGAAAATTTGATCTAGATCACCTTCTTTTTGACAGTCTGGACATAAATTTGAATTTACGATTTTTAGTTTGGACAGATGACTAGGATAGCAGGCGTGTCCAAATTTTATTCTAATTATGGATGTTATATACCTTCGTGGAACAGAATAATTTTTAAACCAATAATCACTTGGGATTAAAGGCTGTATAGAAGCATATTGCGATGAAGACTGCGTACTATATATATGCCAAGATTGTCACCTTTGTGGACGACTAAGAATATCTGTGGTATATATTCTTGGTCGTTTCTTAAATAAAAACAGTTTGCAATAAAACACCGAAGAAATCTTTTTACTGTAAATTCTTACCTTCCCTGTACATGTTAAAAATCAAGTTAACAATGATTAAAGTCATGGTAATGATGGTCAGACGTCAGGTACGTATTTATAATAAGCCACGTTCCAAACGTGTAATATATTCCTTTCAGATTTTCAATTATTTTTGCAACAACAACTTGCATTTTAACATCGTATTACAATGCATCGTGCATTTCATCTGAATTTTTTGTTTGCAATTATTGAACCTAACAAGGACACGGCGGGGAATCTGCTAAATAATAATTATTTAAGTCGAATTTTTAATGGTCTATAGCATATAAAAAGTTGTATCTTGCTAAATACGTATTTAAATACTGGTACTTGAAAAATATTTTTATCTAGCGATATAGATATTAATTTTCTGCTTCTGGATAATATCACGTCAGAGAAGAATTGTAAAATGCTCTAAAGCAATTTTTCTTTCTTCTTCTTAGAGTGCCCTCTCCCTATGGAGGTTGGCAATCATAATGGCTATTTTTATTTTTTTTGGGATTTAAAGCAATTTTTAGGAGAAGTTAAAACAGGACTAAAGTCATATGTCTTTCATTGTAAGATTACTCGAAGAACGTATCAGTTCCAGTTGTTATAATGCTTGTAGCCATTTACATATTTTTTTTTACTTCCGGCCGAGATTTCAGCTATTGCCAAACTGAAAGAAAAAGAATCTTTTTAATAATAATAGTCTCCCGTTTTATACCGCTGTCGCGGCTTTGGGAGTATAGCAGGGTAGTCTGCTATATCTAGGGCCTACGGTATACAAGGAAGGTAACATGGCCAGTGCTACGCTTCAACCGTCTATTATTACCCCTGGTTTTACCCAAGGTACTCATTTTTATTCAGGCTGAGTCGACCTGGGGCCTATAGACATTTTTAAAATGTCTAGATGTTCTTGCCGGCGGTAGGATTCGAACTCCGGACCACCGGCTTGCGAGGCAAGCATCCTACCGCTTGCGCTACGCAGGCCCAAAGAATCTTTTTAAAATGTAATAAAATTGGTACATTTGAAAATGCGAAAGGCTAGTTTTTTGTGAGAGTACCATTACATTGGGCGGGGAATCACATAACATAACGGATAGTAACTATAACTAAACGCAGAGTCACAGTCGATATTAACAAGCTAAAGCTGTGTCTAAATAAAGTTTTTTTCATGGAATTATATATCGTTAATGTAATTCGCATAGTGCGTAACTCCATTTTTTTAAATGTGACTTTTTGCGCCATCTGGTACAATGATACCATATCTTTAGTCTGAAAATACCCATCTCCGCAGCATTTCCCGTTTCGCAATAAAAGCCGCCACAGAAAATTGCTTAACTCCATGCATCAACTTGTTAAACTGTTTGTTCGGGCTGTTAGGCCGTTGTCTTCTGAGATTAGTTCTCGACATTTCGCCAACATTAGGGGTTGGCATCTTCTGGAGATGTTACTGCTTCGCTTGTACGCTTGTACTTGGAGGCGAACAGTTACATATAATAAGCAAGTTGAAAAGCAGCCGAAAAGCGGAGAAGTAATAAAAAACTTAACAAATTTATTCGACAAATTACCCCAACTTGAGTCCCATTACTGCAGGGTAAATAGTTCAAAGTTATATTTGGAAACAGTATGGCAATAAAAAGCACAATTATATAGAGCTTGCTGCAAAGATTTTTGTGGGGAAAATAATATAAAACCCATGTCAAGAGCCACCTTTTCCATCATTTTCGATCAGCAAAATTTATCTTTATACCAGCCTGAAAAGGATAAATACGATGTTTGTGTAGCTTTTGAAACAAAGAATATTTCACAACATAAGTACAATTTTCACATTTTGCTGAAAAACGAAGCACGTGAAGGAAAACAAAGAATAAGATAATAAAGTTTTTACAACTGATCTACAATATGTGCTACTCTGTCCAAAGTTCAATGTGAGCTCCCTCTATTACAAAACAAGGTGAATGATTTTTGTGCAATGAAACAGAGGGTCAGGTAACAGCTAATGAGTTTGGAACCATAGTAGTAAATTTCCTCAAAAAGAAAGTAGTGGTCAATCCTCGTGATAAAAAAAAACTAATTAAATTTTGTATAGCGATTGTTGCGCTGCTCAAAACAACAGAAATTCTGTATTAGCAAACGCCCTCTTCAACTTAGTAATAGAAAAAGATTTAACTATAATACAAAAGTATCTCCAGAAAGGTCATACCCAGATGGAGGCAGATAGCATGCATTCTACGATAGAAAGATTGATTCGAAAATCCACAATTAATGTACCTGTTGACTATGCAATAATACGCAAAAAAGCATGTTTGAAAAATCCCTACAGAGTAGAGTACTCATCGCATGATTTTTTTAAACACATTGAAGATAATATCAATTTTATCTCATCAATAGGACCTGGAAAAAAGTCAGATCTCAAGGTAGTTGACCTAAAGGCGATTAAATATACAAACAAAAATATATTTTACGAAATTAGACATTCTGAATTGGAATGGAAAACTTTTTCTGTTAAATTACCTGCAAATCCAAAATTTTTAAATTTTGAGTCTTTTGCCTGTGTAGAATTCCCATTAAGAAAGAAAAATATGAGCATTTGCAACAACTGAAGAAAAGCATACAACTGGAATGCCATTTATTTTATGATCAGTTACCTCTTATTATAGTGTATTTTTATGTATGAGAGAGTAATAAAACAATAAATTATGTATGCAAATCCCTAAACTGTTGATACGGGTGACTCAATGAAAAACAGATATTTGTCAACAAGTTTACAGAAGTATATAGGAAAACAATTTTAAATTGAGTATGACCACCAGGTATAAAGGTTGGAGCAGAATAGAATACAATAGTTGTGAAGCTTACTAATCCCTAAATAAGGTTGCCAGTGTCGGAGTGATGGAGGTTAACAGGTACTAATGAATTTGCAAGAAATGTAAGATGTTTATTTTATTGGTTATATATAACCAATAAAAGTTTAATAAGTACCTACCTATTTGCAAAATAAAGTTTAATTCTTTAGATAAAATAAAACGTTTTATTTTATCTGAAATGAGTGCATTCCACGAAGTAAGGGTTTCAACAATCAAACATTTAATTCTTTAATTCCAGGAATCTACGACAGTAATTGACTAGATAATTACCTTCTAAACTTATTCCACAGAAAATGTGATAGTGGGTTTTTCCATTTTGTAGGAAGGTCCAAGTGGCGTATTCAAAATTCTTAACAGTTCACTAAAAGTAGGTACTTCAGTTGCAAGGTGAAGTTTATTGTGTATACTAGTGTTATGGAAAATTTGGAAGTGCCGTGTAAACGCCGAAAAATTGGTCCTTTAACAGTTAATGAAAAAACATTAATATTTAATTGTTTTAAATCATTTACAGACAAACGTTTATGTGAAAGTGTTGATGAGACCGTTGAGTTAGTTAGCAGTACACTTGGTGTTGGGAAATCTACGATTTACAGAGTTATTAAAGAAGAGAAATGTGGTAGTTTTCAAATGCCACGTAATGCTCCAGGGAAACCAAAATTTCAAATAGAATATCATTTTAAAGAAGGACTTCGACGGAAAGTGCATGAATTCTTCTTTAGACAAGAATTTCCAACATTGGATAAAGTTCTTGTCTCAGTTCGAGATGATAAGGATTACCCAGAAATGAGTCGAAGTACGTTATGGAAACTTTTAAAAGAAATAGGCTTAAGCTGGAAAAAGAATCCCAGAAAGTCTATTTTATTAGAAAGAAGCGATATTGTCATATGGAGAAGACATTTTCTAAGAACCATAAAGGAAATGAGAAACCAAAATAGAAAAATATTTTATCTTGATGAAACATGGATCAACGAGGGTCATACACCAAATAAATTTTGGCAGGATGAAACTGTTACAATTCAAAGGCACGCTTTTGTAAATAACTTATCTACTGGTTTAAACCCACCATCAAGAAAGGGACGCAGGCTGATAATAGTACACATTGGCAGTTCAGACGGTTTTGTTGAAGGTGGTTTATTAACTTTTGAATCAACTCGTACCGGTGACTACCATGAAAACATGAACGCTGATGTCTTTCAAGAATGGTTCGAACAAATGATAGATCTTCTTCCTAAGAACTGTGTAATAGTAATGGATAATGGAAGTTATCACTCCAGACTTATAGAAGGACTGCCCACAACCAAGTGGTTAAAAAAAGACTTGCAGAATTGGATGAGTTCAAAAAATATTACGTACCATCCCGGATCTATAAGAAAGGAACTTTATTCGTTGTGTGCCCTTCATAAAGAAAAATTAAAAAAATACGAAATTGATGAAATTGCCAAAAATCGTGGAATGACAGTACTTAGATCCCCACCATATCATTGTGAATTAAACCCGATTGAACTGGTATGGGCACAGATAAAGAGTGAAGTTTCAAGAAAAAATACCACTTTTAAAATTCATGATGTTAAACAGTTGTTTTTGGAGGCCGTAAATAATGTAAAACCTGAAAACTGGGAAAAGGCAGTAAATCACACTATTAAAGAAGAGGAAAAAATGTGGAAGCTGGACAATATTACTGATAAAATGATCGAGCCAGTTATTATAAATCTTGGTTCTGAAAGTTCATCTTCTGAATCTGATTTGGATTTGTAACAAGTAGCTGTAAGTTTTATATTAATATTTTTATTCATCTATTTAACATACCTTAGACGGTTTTAAAAACTCTTTTTCTCTTTTGTAATTTTTAAAAATTAAAAAAAATGTGAATTTTTTAAAACCCTTTTTAATGTAGGCCAGTCAGTTCTAATATAGTGTGTGATAAAAGAGGTGACTTTTGTTTACATACACATAACACTTTATAACACTGAAATAATTCATTTCACTCATTCACTCCCCGCCTCTCGACGCGTTAGTGTTCTGAGCTGTTGGACGTGAATCCCTGTCCTGGCATTTGGTTTTCACCTCTGGCTGCGTTAAGTAGTTGAGTTACTGTGACCAAACGCCCATCTTGGTAGTTAGTATTCGCCTCTGGTTGCGTTGAGTAACTGAGTTACCGTTGCTAACTACCCATCTTCCTGTCTTTTGTTTTCTTTTTCTTTTTTTGTTCTCCTGAAGAAGCTACATACAATTGTAGCGAAACGTCGAGATGAACCCACTTTTGGGTCACTCACAAATGACACGGTCCAAACCCGGAAGACGAATAAACTATAATTCTGACTCTGGCCGTGGAAGCCTACGATTTCATTTAACTATAGACTTGTGCTTATTTCATTTTATATTTACTGATTGTAAATTTTTTTAAGCATTCATTTTTCTGTTACAATTACCGATGTGTAATCCTTATGTTACTGGATTATTTGCATTAAAAAAAATAAATAAATTTTTTGCAGAAAAATGCGTATTTCCATTTTGCTTTCAAAATATTAATTTTAAAAAGCGTATCTCCATTTTTATTTAAAACAAAAACAATATTTTATCTAGAAACCAAAAATAGAACATTGAAATTATATCTGAGTTGACTAGTAGCCGTAAAAACTAATTTCTTGCCAATCGATGACAAATTTAATCATTTAAGTTAGTCTTTTCGCTCTCCTGTAAAATTTTATAAAATGGAATTACGCACTATGCGAATTACACTGACGATATTTACAAATTTAAGCCTCCAAAATGTTTAAATATGAACCCTAAATCCAATTTCTCTCTCTTGGGTCCACTCTGTTTTTTGTTTACTACAAAACCTTTCCTTCCCAAATCTCATTTTGTATTTAAACAGCTATCAGGGGCCATCTTTTGTGTATCTATATTTGAAATATTCAAAACCGCGGCTTGGTTTTTTTCTCTTATCGTTACCGCTGCTGCCTCTGGACCTTTCCGACGTCACCGCTTTGGTTCGGGTACATTTTTTGTACGCGCTCAACGCCGAACCTAATGTAAAACGTGATTCATTAAAAAAGTATTGGGGGAATTATAAAGGCCGGTCATAGCGTTATTTGTAAATGTAAGTGATAAATGGAATACCGCAATTCATGTAGTTTTCTAATGTTGTGGTCATCTGAACGATGCACGTCCCTGAGATAATAGCCGGATATTGTAGTTATCTCGGTGATTACATAAAAACGTATTTGGATGATCGGTTATGTTCTCCAAAAATAAATATATTCTGACTAATTTAGTGTTTCTTGTCAAGGTTCCATCTTCATTGTTGCTAGTACACTATTCAATACAAAAAATACATAAAACAGTCAGAATTTTATATTCCGAGGGTGAAAACACCACCCTCAATTTTTTTCAACCAAAAGAAAGGTATCAAGGCCAAGTAAATCAACCATCAATTTTGAAAACTATAACCTACTAACATCTTGTTGTATATACATTTTGGCAGAATTTTTAAAATAATCTTTTTTACCGAATAGAATAGGTTTAAATGAAATGAATGATCGATAAGAGGACAAAGAAGGGAAAGAAAGACCAATCATGAAAGATTAAAAAACAAGAATTAAAAATCAAAATATTTTATTGTTTTGACTTTAATTAAATGGTTTTCTTGTTGATGTAGATTATGATCTACAGGAAACAAGACTCCATTGTCTATGGTGATGTTATGAAATACTGATGTTGTTACTATTACATTCATAGTCACTTTTAAATTTAATCTTATTCGATTTTTAAAAATTGGGGATCATCGATTCCATACCTTGTATTGCCTTTCCACAACATTTCTAGTTCGTATGAGAGATTCATTATAAAGATTGTCTGCTTCTGTTCTAGCATCTTATCTAGCTGTATCATCAAATACGATTTCAAGTTGTAACCACACTGACCATTTATAAAAAATAGTATAAACCTAACAAAGTCTCTAGCTTCAAATCTTTGTATGTCTCTATCACTAAATGTTGTTTCATCATGTACAGATGGTCGTTGGTTCATCTGCGTGACAAATAGATATCATAAGGACTTCCCTCTTGTCCTTCCATTTTTGGATCGTTACATTATTTTTTTGTGTAGCAATTTACTCTCTTCGCTTCAGTTTCTTGTTTTTGACCAATAAGGTAAGTTTTTACGATTGTTTTTTAATATCCCACAAAGATCAGTTTTGCGTTGAAGCAAGTATTCAGCTAATGGTATACCAATTATCTGCAACGATCATTTTCGCCTGGTCTAAAAGTTCTTGACAAAGATCGACAATTACGCTTCCAGGTTTATCAAGATGGGAGGTTTGAGGATCTTGGCCAAAATAAACTTTATATTTCCAAACATATCCATCATCAGTGACTTTGTAAATCTTTAGTTCATACTTGTGAGTTTTGTTTGGATTATACTGGCGAATGGAACCATGGATTGATCCACAACAACGCAATCTTTTGGCGAAAGAAACTTTCTGCAGTTTCTCATTACAATGTCTATAACTGGTTGGATTTTGTACAAGCGATTATTGGTATCTCTTTCGATTGTATTGTCAACAAAATGCGAGCAGCGTAAAATTGTTACAAAGCGATTGTAGGACATTTGTATCTGGTGCAACAAAGGATGATAAAAAATGGGATCTTTTTCCAGTAGTATTGTAATATAGGGAATCTGATTATACCAGTCATCAAGTAAATGCCCAAAAACTTTTCAATTTCTTCCTTGTTTACCGGTTTTTCAGCTACTCAAACGCCCTCTAGAATTGTTTGCAATAAGTTGTTCAGCATATAGGTTGGTTTATTCTATCACCAACTCAAAGAAATCATCATCAACTAAAAGACGAAATATTGCAAACACACTGCATTTTCTGGAATGTTTTCAGTATGTATATAATTTTCTGAGTTACTAAAAATTTGAGGATCTAACGGCTGAATGTCATAATTCCATCCATTTTTCTCATCATGTTCTTTCATTTGATGCTCTGTAGTTGGTATTATGCCAGTTCTTACAGCTGTATTTACTTTAATATCTCTGTTATCAGAATCGCAATCATCCATACGTTGTTCAATCAAATGCTGAATGTTCATGTTTTCATTCATTACCTAATTATCTCGTAGACTTAAACGGTCAGGTGACAAATCATTACGAGTAAAATCGGGATCTGCTACACTGTCATCATCGTCAAAATCACTACGGTCGTCGGTTACATTTTCTTCATCCGACGAATTTGACTAACTATATTGTTCGTCATCACTAGATTTCGGCAAATATGCAAATAAAAATGTAGAAAATATGCGCATAAATATGCACGTGTTTACTCGAAAATATGCAAATATTTTACAAAATATGCATACAAATAAATAAAAAAATCGTAAAATAGTAACAATTTTATTTAAAAAAAAAAGTGTACATAACTAAATATTTCCTACTATTCATTAAGATTTACATTTATTTTAAGTAACTACATCATTTTTAAGTATGAATAAACTTATTTAGAATTATGGTAACAATAAATGACCAAGTGGTGTTCAAAATTTTCTAACAAAAACTTGTGGCTTCTGTCTGAGTACATATATTTATATATGGAACAACTTCGTTCAACATCAACTGATGTAACGGGAGCATTTTTCAAACTAACCAAAACATTTGGTTCTAAATTAATTGTTTCCGAAATATTTCCAGCTAGAACACTGACTACTTCAGAAAGAATATGGTAACCTTTATTTTTTTCCATAGTAGCTTCAAATTTTTTTAAAATATCTTTTCCAATATTACCTCTAACGTTCCGACAACATGACGCAAATTCTTTTATTAATGCTGTACTTTCGAACAATGACAGTTTTGGTGATTCTAACTGAGTAATTGTTTTTTGAACAAAACTAAAATTTGATTTTATAAATGAAAGTTCTTGTTGAAGCAAGTTACTCTGAAAAGTTTGTTTAGAATCCAAAAGAAATTGGGAACTTTCATCTGTTAACGTATCAATTATGTTCTTTATTTTAACAAAATGATCTGCATAAAAATTAGCTGCTTCTAACCATGTTCCCTATCGCGTTAAAATAGGTTGTGGTGGAAGAGGAATGTTAGGTAGCATTTCTTTATAAAGTTGAATTCTTATAGGAGATTTAAGAAATACTTTTTTGACACTGGATATAATGGTATTTACAAGAGGAAACTTTTTTCGTATTTCCTCTGCAACTCTGTTTAATCCATGCGCTACACAAGTAACATGTATTAAATCTGGGAAAAATATTTTTAAATTTTGTCCTGCTTTCACCATATAAGGAGCAGCATCCGATAAAATAAGCAGTAATTTATTAGAAGGAATAGTTGTCGGAAGAAAAAAAAGTTGCTAATGTTTCTTGTATAAAACGCGAAATTGTTAAAGCATTTGTTTTCTCAAGTTGCTGGCATGAAATAAGATGAGATTTTGGTAAGGTATCTTCTTTAAGAACACCAATCAATAAATGAGCAATATACTTTCCTGAGGAATCAGTGGTTTCGTCTACAGATATGTAAAAATAATTATCTGCAATTTCTTCCTTAATATTAATTAACACCGACGAGTATAGCCCGTTCACATTATTTCTTCTTAGAGACCGATCACTTGGAACATTAAGTTTGCAATATTTTTTTAGAAACGAACTAAAATTTACATTTGCTAATTTTGAAAGCGGTATGTTTGCAGACACTAATGCGCGACACAAGTCTTCATTAAAAGTTTCTTGCTCATCTAATTTTTTTGAAGTAGATTGGAAACATGTAGCCATTGAAGTTTGATGTTTTCCTCCTATTTTTCCTTTTTTTGCAATGTGTGAAGCAGTTCTCACATGTTGGTCTATCTGAAATTTCTTCTCACATGCTATCTATAAATAAAAATAAAAACCTTTATTTTAACCCAACCTTTAAAATATAAAAATATACAAGGTGTTTTTGGTTAATCAAATAACTGGTTTGGAAAAAAAAACACTCGCTAAGTGTTTTAAATGCAGTATTAATCCACAAATTAGTTTTTGTTACTAACCATTAGTACATCATATAACTTATTATAAAATTCAACAAAAGTTTTTTTTTTTGTTAATTCAATTACAATAAAAATAATTGTGTTTTAGAATAGCTGACTTCATAAAAAAAAGTAAAGGTGAAAAATTTTTCTAAATACATACCATTGTATTGTACCATGGACAATTTTTTCTCACTAAAGGAAGCTATTTTTCATTTAAAAACAACCTACGAGTACTAAATTTCAAGTAAATACGTTTATTGGTTTTAAAGTTATTGTTGTTATTAACTAAAAGAATTTAATTTTTTTTAATTTTAACACCCTGTATCTCGAAAAGTAAATAAGTTTGACCCATCATTAACTATATCGTTTTGTTCAATTTTTCGAGAAGTATCTACAGTCAAACGTTGTAAGTGTCATTTGGAAACACCCTGTATGTATGAAATATTAGATATTTAATAGAAAATATTAGATACTTACAATTTTGCCACAGACTGAACAGTAGATTTTTCCCATATCCATAGACAGCTCTTTATAAGGTTTAATCCAAGTTGAAGCACTGGTTGTTTTAGGCATTATAAAATCACAATCTTCCTTTTTGTTACGCACAACGAGTGTTTACGCTTTGAATATCAAAACAAAAATGATTTACAAATCTGAGCATCAAATTAGAAATGTTTAGGTACCTAATTCAATAAACTGGGAGATTTTGGAAAATCCCTAAATTAGGAACAAAACTATTAGCCGTTTACCTGCTGTTAAGATACAATAAATTGTAGATAGATTTGGGGATTAGATCATAAAATGCAAATGAGCGAACCCTTAGCGATTATCCAATAACTGAATGCCTCAGTGACCGAGACTTTCTAAGAATGTTGAGGGCTACTTAAATTGATCTTCTTTGAAATTGTAAATGTTTTGTACCTGTAGAGATTACGTACTTAGATAATTTCTTGATTAAAATGACTACAAAATTTTATACAAGAATTGAAATAAATTGGTATGTTTAAAAATTTTCAAATACAGTATAAAAATCTGAACTTTTATGCACTTTATGCAAACTTTTATACAAATATGCCAAAATATGAAATATTTGCATAAAATATGCACAATATGCAAAATATGCAATATGCATATTTGCCGAAGTCTAGTCATCACTCTCTTCTAACATTATCCGCAACTCTTCTTCCGTATAGCCTCGTCTCTTACTCATATTGCCTCAACAATTTCAATTTACAAAAATACAAACACTTGTTTTGATTTTCGACCAATGTCATAAACGTCATTTGTCAACCAAGTAGATTATTTCACGTATTTTCTTGTCTTAGAACATAAAGAAGACTTAAGTTTATCGTAATTGATGAGTTGTCTATGCCATTTCTTATTTGATAAAGGGAAAAAATGGATAAAATGAGGAAAGTACGCACATACCACATATGGTCTGTGGACTCACGAGACAACTTTTGGTCATTTTTGTTCTATAGTGTCCACAGTCCATATGTGGTATGCTTTAAAACAAATATCTCTTAATTACATATTTATATGTTTTACAACATTATTTATTTATTTATAGCCAGAAGATATCAATTTTTACAAAAACATAACTGGAAAATGAGCAATTTCCACTCTAAAACCTGGAAAATGAACCTGTTGAAGATATATTTTAAATTTTTTTACTTTTCATTTAATGTCAGATATTCTTTTAATTTTTTACTTCTACTTTAATGACCTAATTAATCAAGAGTAGAGAGAGCATTTTACTATAGAGAAAAAAGTAATACAACGCTAGCATAGAAGCTTCGCTTCAAAAATCCATTTATTTCATTGGTTTTCATATGTTTTGGTTTTTTCTCTGTTGTTAAACAAATAACATTCTTCAAACAAACTTGGTGTGATTTATTCCAAAAAATATTGGGCTTATAGTATTAATGTAGGTCACAGAGAAAATTTTATCGAATTGTTTTGATGTAAGTAAATAAATACATATATAAAAACAACATTATAATCCCTATACTATTTTTAGAATATCTTTAAAAATAAATATAAAAAAATACAGTATTTTTAGGATTCTTGTTGGTACTAGTGTATAAACAATTCATTATGACTACATAAATTAGTGGTAACAGACAAATGCTAGTCTGAAAATTCACATAAATATTCAAACAAAACAAAAACAATTCAATACAGTTCTGTAATATGGTATAGTTAAGTCTAGAGACATTACAATAATAATGGGAGATTGGAATGCGAAAATTGGGAAAGGAGAATGTGGCAAATGGGTTGGAAAATATGGTCTCAGCCAAAAAAATGAAAGAGGCGATCGGCTGTTGCAATTTTGCCAGGAAAATAATTTTATAATTAAAAACACATTTTATCAACTCCCAAGAAGACGAGTATACACGTGGAAATCTCCTGGAGACACTAAAGACCATATTATACGAAATCAAATAGATTATATAACCATAAACAACAGATATAAAAACACAATCGAATCTGTGAAAACGTATCCAGGAGCAGATATAGGATCAGACCACAATCCAGTAGTGGCACAATTCCGAATAAAACTTAAAAGAGTACAAACACCTAAGCCCAAACAAGTAATAGATATCAATCGTTTAAATGATGAAACAATTAAACATCAGGTAGAAACAAGCATTCAGGCAAATCTTAAAAAACTTGAAAAGACAGAGAAGATACCAGAACTAGACATTAATAAACACTGGGCCATTATTAAAAAGAACGTCCTGGAGCCCGCTAAAAATATTCTGAAGAGAGAAAAACCAAAGAGACAGAAAGAATGGATGAGTGACAAATTTTGTTATTGATGAATTCTCGAAGACTATTGAAAAGCAAAAATGAAGAACAGTATAAGCAAATTAACACAGAGATCAAAAGAAAAATCCGCGACGCTAAAAAACAATGGTTACAAGACAAATGTAAGGAGATTGAAAACTTGGAAGCCAAATATGATTCGTTCTATCTTCACAAGAAAGTTAAAGAAATGATCAACAATAGAAACAGGAAGCAGACAGTACTTATAGACCAACAAGGGAACATGATAATGGAAACAGAGGAGAAACTAAAACATTGGCAGACATACATAAAGAACTGTTTGACGATCAAAGGCAGCCTCCTTGTGAAAATTTTCCAGTTTAGACAGGTCCAGAAATAAACAAAGAAGAAGTAATGCAAGCGGTGAAGTCATCAAAGAATAGCAAAGCTCCAGGACCAGACGAGCTACCAACGGACATACTAAAGTTGATAGACGAAGATCGAATCCACTTGTTAGTAGACTTATTTAAGAAGATTTATGAAAACAGTATAATTCCTGAAGAATGGCTAAGATCAACGTTTGTCCCTCTTTCCAAGAAGGCACATGCTAAGCAGTGCAGTGATCATCGCACGATCAGTCTGATGAGCCACACCTTAAAAATATTCCTCAAAATAATTCACAATAGAATTTACAGAAAATTGGAAGAAGATATCGGAGAAACTCAGTTTGGATTCCGGGAGGGATATGGAACTCGCGAAGCATTATTTGCCTTTAACATTTTGACACAGAGGTGTTTGGATGTGAATCAAGATGTATTTGCTTGTTTCATTGATTACAACAAGGCGTTTGATAACGTCAAGCATGACCAACTTTTAGAGATCTTGGAAGCTAAACAGTTATACACTCGCGATATAAGAATAATATCTACCCTGTATTATAATCAGAAAGCAGTCGCACGCATCGAAAATAGCACAACAAATGAAATTCAAATTAAAAAAGGAGTTAGACAAGGATGTGTGCTGTCACCAATGCTATTGGAGGAAGAAGAGATTGAGATAAAAGTTAACGGCCAACCAATTAATAATATTAGATACGCAGATGATACGGTTTTAATGGCGGAGACAGTAGAAGACCTGCAAGCCATTTTAAATAAGGTAGTCACAGCTAGTGAACAGAAAGGGTTAACAATGAACGTCAAGAAGACGAAATTCATCATTATTTCAAAAAAACAAAGATTGAATGCAAACCTGTACATTCACAATAACGAAATCGAACGGGTGCACAAATATAAATATTTGGGAACAAGCGTTAATAACAACAATGACATCACAGAAGAAATAAAAACTAGAATTGGAAAGGCTCGAGCTGCTTTTGTTAATATGAAGGACATTCTAGAAAGTCGTGACATTAACTTATACCTGAAAATGAGATTGGTTAGATGCTACATCTTCTCGATACTGCTGTACGGAGTAGAGACTTGAACTTTAAACAAGAGCAATATTGATAAACTAGAGGCCTTCGAAATATGGATATACAGAAGAATTTTGAAAATACCTTGGACAGACAAAGTAACAAATAGTGAAGTTCTTCGAAGAATGAACAAAGAACGGGAGCTGTTGATCACCATCAAGAGAAGAAAGTTGGAATATTTTGGTCATGTGATGAGAGGGAAAAAGTACCGATTGCTCCAGTTAATTATCCAAGGAAAGATTCAGGGCAAAGGAAGCGTGGGGAGACGACGTATATCTTGGCTGCGCAATTTAAGAGACTGGTTCCAGTGCACATCTAACCAATTATTTAGAGCAACAGCTTTAAAGATACGAATAGCAATGATGATTGCCAAACTCCGTAGCGGAGAGGGCACTTGAAGAAGAAGAAGAATATGGTAGAAGAAATTTGTAATTATTTCGTGACGTTTTTCCGAGTATTTCAATAGTGATATCTAATGATACTTAAAGATATCTTCTCCAAATTGTATTAAGACTATATGTCATGTTCCAACACCTTTTTTCTACTATTCTTGCACTATATAAGCCTTCTTTTTCATCTTTTAATATCCATCACTTGTTTTTTTGTGATACTTTCGAATATTTTCCACGAAAGCTCGATAAAAATAAAAGACTAAAGTAAGAGTAAAGCGAGGCGCAGAATGCGGCACAGATCACAAACTAGTAATCGCTTGGATGGAATTCCCCTTCATATGGACCCAACAGAAACCGACCCAGGGAGAGTCTGACCAAGTTACGGCTCCGGCTACACCTGTCAATACGTGCTCAACACAAGAAAAGAAATTCAAAATCAATTTATTAGAAGAAGACTCAATAAAAGACCTATATAAGCGAAGATTGGACCAAAAGCTAGAAGATTTTCGGTATGAATCATTAGAACAAACATACGAACACATAAAAACCTGCATGAAGACAGCAGCCCTAGAAGCTCTTGGAGAAGTGGACCAAAAATACACCCAACAAACTACGAAATTAACCGAAGACACACTAACATGCATAAAAGAGAAAAAAGAACTTCATATAAAATACCTGAACACAAAAAACTATGAGGACTTGGAACTATACAGAAAAAAAAAATAAAGAAGTGAAAAGAAAAGTAGCAAATGAAAAAAATGAAAGATGGGAAAAAACATGCACAGAGATAGAACAGCACATAGGAGGAACGAGAAATTCAGAGTCATGGCGCATCTTAAAGTCGCTCCAAAGAAATAAGACAGAGAAAATCAAGATCGGTCAAATCAAAGAAAACGAATGGCAAGAATACTATAAAAAATTGCTAACCGAAGACCGCCCCGAATTCAAACAATCAGAAATAGACGGAATAGAAATCTACACACATGACGAAATCGAATTAAGCCTAGCTGAGGTAAAAAGAACGATCAAAACTTTAAAGAACAAAAAAGCAGAAGGTCCCGGCGGAATACCAAATGAATTGATAAAAAACGGATCGGAAAAGTTATTCCGTATGATACATAAAATGTTTGAGAGAGCACTGAATGGAGAAGACTTACCGGCAGAATGGACCCAAATTATGACATCAATATACAAGAAAGGAAATAGAAAAAACTGCGAAAACTATCGGGGAATCAGCATTATATCGTCTATAGGCAGACTGTATGGAAAGACCATAAAGGAAAAATTAGAAATATATATACAAGATAAAATCGGAGAAGACCAGGCAGGTTTCACAGCGGGGAAAGCATGCTTAGATCACATTTACACGGTCGAACAACTAATAGAAAAAAGAATGGCCAAAAATAGATCCGTCCATCTGGCTTTTGTTGATCTTAAGAAGGCATATGACTCAATACCTAGAACCAAGCTATGGGAAGCAATGGAAGACATCGAAGTTCCACGAAGATTAATAAACGCGGTAAAAGCACTCTACAAGAATAACGAAGTAGCTATCAAAACGGGCAATAGAATATGCAGGCCATTTAAGACGACAAAGGGACTACTACAGGGTTGCTCCACATCCCCCACCCTGTTCAAAATATCCCTGGAAAAAACCCTGAAACCATGGAAAAGAAAGTGCGAAGGAATGGGTATACCAGTAAGGAACGAATATCTATATACGCTAAGTTTTGCCGACGACCAAATAGTGATCGCACAAGACGAGGATGACCTCAGTTTTATGATGAGAAAACTGGAGCAGGAATATACAAAGAATGGGATGGAAATAAACCTAAAGAAAACTGAATACCTAACAACGGAGAATACAGAAATAAAACAGCTGGAAATAGACGAAGGTAAACAAATCAAAGTAACAGACAAGTGTGAGTATTTAGGTTTCATAATATCAAACAAAGGAACAACGGAGGAAGAGATAAAAAATAGACTAGGACAAACAAGAGACTGCATACGAAAATTGAACCCGGTACTATGGGATAAGAACATCAGCATGAAAACAAAGAAAAAAATATATAATACCATGACAAGAAGTATCCTCACTTATGGGTGTGAAAATTGGACAATAAATAAGAAAACCAAAAACAAAATAAGAGCAACAGAGATGGAATTCCTAAGGAGAAGCTGCAGAGTAACAAGAAGAGACAGAATAAATAACATGGAGATTAAGAGGAGAATGGGAATGAACTCCGACATAATAGACTACATCGAACAGAAGAGATTAACATGGTACGGACATGTCAGAAGAGCAGACCAAAATCGGTGGATAAATAGAATAACAGAGTGGAGCCCGATAGGAAGAAGAAAGAGAGGCAGACCCCGAAGATCTTTCAAAGATGAGGTGGACGAAGCAATGAGTAGAAGAAACCTACAGGAAGGGGACTGGCTAAACAGGAAAAATTGGAGAAAACGGTTGAGTGAAGGAATACAGTGAAAACTGTGGAAATCCTTGTATATATATATATATATATATATATATATATATATATATATATATATATATATATATATATATATATATATATCGAATATTTTGCTTTAGTTTCGCTTTTTTACTTTGATGTCAAGCACAAATAAATTATGTTGTTGCCTTGCGATGTCTCACTATTATCTTGCAGTCCTTACATTCATGTATATCTTCTTTTCGTATCATGAAATAATCTATTTGGGAGATTTTTTACGTAATAAGTTGAAACTTGTCTCTTTTGAAAGAATGTATTAACAATCGCCATATCTAATGATATTGCTAGCTCAAGCATATCATCTCCAGCTGCATGTCTAGTTCCAAAGTCCTCCATCTGATGCTTCATATTATTTTTCTTCTTTACTTTCAGTGCAAAAATTCCCAAGGCTACGGACACACAAGGCACTAGTGTGTTAAACCGTCTAGAAGTGTCAAATATGCCGGTAAACAGCCCATAAGCGAATGTAGAAAACTCGCAAATCAGAAACCTAAATGCGTTCACTGAGGAGAGTCTCACCCTGCTAACTATCGAGGATGCAAAGTGGCCAAAGAGCTACAAAAAATTTGAATGAATCGCTCAAAGAACTTAAGTCTACCCAATATCTCCAGAGGGAAGAAGAATGACCAGGAAAGGTTATTTATAAGAATCGAGGAAAGATTGACTGCTCAATACTATGGCAACACCGGAGCCATTCCAAAAATAAACTATAAATGGCCAGCGGTGTTAAAGTAATGAATTGGAATATCAACGGATTAATGCAAAAACAACAAGAATTGCAAATAACCATGGATATGAACAAAATTTACGTGTGTTTAATATCTGGAGCACACCTCATAAAACAATCATTCATTAGATTAAAGGGATTCAAAGTTTACTACTACAAATAGAAGAGCACGTAGAAGTCAACTCGGATCGTACTCCTATTATATTAACTTCTTCTTCTTCTTATTCTTCCTTCTTGTATGTAGGATTTAAAGCCTGTTTAGCAACTCCAAAGAAGTAACTACTAAGTAATACTCCTTCGTTCATGCCTCCAATAATACCTCCAATAACAGCAATTCTGCTGGTTAACCCTGTGATTAAGATAAAGTTAGCTTTATTACTCATGAAAAAACTATGGTTCTATATGCAAAATACGCCTTACTGAACGATCACTGAGGCGATGTTCAGCAGCATTTTACCGAGAAGATTTTACCGAACTGCGAAAAAGGGCTTGTCGAACACGTTCCACATTTTCAGGGGTTCAAATCACTCGTGGAGCTCTTGTTGGTCTTTTGTAAATCATGGTGATGATGTTTGGAATCAAATTGATCACATATTAATATCTAAGCGGTGGGCAACCTCCGTAACAGATGTTAGAACATATAGAGGCGCAAATTGCGATTCGGACCATTTCTTGGTTATATCGAAGATAAAACAAAGAATATCAATGGTAAGAAAAGAGAAAGGCGCCAAACAAAGAAAATGGAATACATATATGTTTAAAAATCCTAAAAAGAAGAATGAGTACCAGCAGAAAATAAAAGTAATATTAAGTGAAAGAGGAGAACAAAACAACATTGAAGAAGAATGGAATATCATCAAAACGACAATTACAAATATGGCAAAGGAAACATTAGGTGAAACCTCAAGCCAAAGAAACGAGGAATGGTTTGACCAAGATTGCCAACAAGTAATAAATAGCAAAAATATAGCTAGACAGAAATGTCTACAAAGGGATTCCCGATCGAATAGAAAGGCATATGAAGAACTCAGAAAAGATGCAAAGAAAATATGCAGAAGGAAAAAGAGAGAAATGTTGAATAGAAAAATACAACAAATTACAGATTATAATAACAGAAGAGAGGCTAGAAAATTTTACAAGGAAATCAAGCAATACACCCAAGGATACATAACAAGATCAACAGTTTGCAAGGACAAAAATGTGGCAATTATCAGCGAGAAAGAGGAAATAATGAAAAGGTGGAAGGAGCATTTTCAAGAGCTGTTAAACCCAGAAAAAGAACAAAACGAAGATGTAGAGATAATTCACCACACAGCAGAACAACTAGTTGAGCAACCAACATTGGAAGAAACGATAAACGTCATAAAACATCTAAAAAATAACAAAGCACCTGGCACAGATGGAATAACTGCAGAACTGATAAAGAATGGTGGACATGCGCTATGGAGGCGTATCCATAAACTAATCGACCGCATATGGACACTAGAAGTCATCCCAGAAGATTGGAAAGTGGGAATCATACTTCCTATGTACAAAGGGGGAGACAAACG
The DNA here is from genome assembly GCF_040954645.1 of Diabrotica undecimpunctata. Classification (NCBI taxonomy): domain Eukaryota; kingdom Metazoa; phylum Arthropoda; class Insecta; order Coleoptera; family Chrysomelidae; genus Diabrotica; species Diabrotica undecimpunctata. The sequence goes on from NC_092811.1 coordinate 9,405,266, forward strand.
ACTCTGCAAAAATTATAGGGGCATAACAGTTTTAAATGTCATCTACAAGATATTATCAGGAATTATATATAGCCACCTGGAATCGTTTTCGGAGGAGATTATTGGTGAATACCAATGTGGCTTCAGACCAAAGAGGTCAACTATTGACCAAATACATATGTTAAGAGGTATACATGAAAAATGTGTTGAATATAACATACCTATTTACAACTTGTATATCGATTTCAAACAGGCGTTTGATGGAGTAGATCGACAAAAGATGTTAAAGCAACTATCTATGTTAGGGATACCCAATAAGTTGGTTAAACTTATACGAATGACTCTGGAGGGTTCCAAAGCTATGGTGAAAATAGATGGAGATATGACGCAGGCCTTTGATATTGAAAATGGAGTTAGACAAGGGGATGCCTTATCAACAACACTTTTTAATCTAACTTTAGAAGCTGTTGTTAGAAAACTGGATATAAACGGCTGTATTAATACAAGATCTATGCAAATATGCGCATATGCGGATGATGTTGCCATAATAAGCCGCAACAAAAGTGTATTAAGCGAAAAAGTTATAGAACTGAAACGAGAAGATGCTACGTTTGGTCTATATATAAATGAAAGCAAAACAAAATATATGGAGTGCACAAAATCGAATGAACATGAGAATCTGAAGGTAGACAACCATACCTACAAATATGCCTCCACTTTTCCCTACCTAGGCTCAATAATAAATGACAACAACAACATCAGTCAAGAAATACAAGCACGGATTCTTAGCGGTAATAAGTGCTTTTATGCATACAAAGACTTAATGAAAAGTAAGTTACTGAATCGTGAGTCTAAGCTGAGAATCTACAAAACAGTAATTAGACCAGTGGTCACATATGGATGTGAAACGTGGACCCTCTCAACCACTGATGAAAATCAACTGAGAATATTTGAGCGCAAAATACTAAGGAAGATATTTGGACCAACCCAATGCAGCGATGGTTCGTGGAGAATTAAAATGAATCACGAGCTGGATGAACTAATGCAGAGCGCAGATATTGTCAGATTTGTAAAGTCACAAAGACTAAACTGGCTTGGTCACCTAGAAAGAATGCCAGATAATCGAGCTGTAAAAGTAGTCCAGAGATGGAAGCCCCAAGGAAACAGAACAAGAGGAAGGCCCCGTAAAAGATGGATAGACGACGTAGAGAGGGATCTTAAAACCATGAACATCAGGCAGTGGCGAAGGAAAGTATCCGACAGGGCAGAATGGAAGAACATTGTTAAGCAGGCCAAGACTCACAAAGGGTTGTAGCGCCATTAGAAGAAGAAGAAGATGTTTGGAGAAGGAACAGCTCGATTCCGATGAATAATCAAGTACCGACGAAACTCACGCTGTACAGCCGTGATAGACTCTGATGTCACTGATGTCGACTGTCGACACGGTAAAAAATCCTAGGAACGCACAAGTCGAATGGCCACTCTCGCCCGAACAAGCACCAGTACGAACCATTTCAAAAACATCCGTTCCTTGTGCCGGACCCTCTAGATTTTTATAAAAACAGATACTAAATTGCAAACCGACAGGAAGAAGAGGTGTAGTATACAACATGAAAAGATGGTGTGACCGTTATGATACCCTAAAGGCAACCAAAAGCCTACACCCTTGAACTGCTTGTACTATCATTCACTATGCACACTTTTATTATGTCGGAATATTTTACCAATCTTATATTCCATATGCTTTCATTCATATAAAAAATATATCGTTAAGCTTATACATCAGATACAGCCATTTAATCTTTTCGATCGGGAAAAAGGAAATAATAAAAGGATCAATTGCTGGCACGCCGAGAGAACTCCCTGTTTGACCTGTATGTAATTTATCCCGTGTACTGGGCTACAAGGCAGCGATAGCTGAGTTCCAGGAATAGCACAGGAGAACGTCCCTGCGGTCGTCCTGGCAACTGGGCCAGCGACACCGCTACCGCCACCGGCCCATTGACGTTGCTGCCGGATTCGCGACCTTCACCTTTGGAAGATATCGCTGGGCGCACGCGATCAACCCCCCAATGAAATAGATAAAGTTGCTAGAATTTTAGCGACATAGACTGGTTGTTAGTATCATATTTGCATTTTTACAGCGACTCTTTTACACTCATAATAAAATACTAAAGGCATCGGCATTTGTTTTTTTTAAGTTTTCTCTTATACGAGGGGTAAATACAAAATAGATGTTAAGAATAAATAAAATTTACAAGAAACTCATAGGGTAGTTTGCACTTTGTGTATTACGGAATATTTGTCACAGTTTTAGCCCAGTCGTCAACACGGTTCACAATTTGTCGATAGCTCACTACAAGTTTAACCCTAATTAGAGAGCTGAAATGCAGAGAGGATAGGTAATACGATATAATAGTAAAAACCAACATGAAACTGACGGTTTAAGATGTTTTCGACTAACCCACCTTGTATCTGAAGGAATACAATACCTTATAATCCTATTACGAGGGTATTTTGAATGGTTACAGATGTGTTACACCAGTGTCGTAGAGTTTATGATTGAAACATTTTTTTGAACTAAATAAATATATTTTTTAAATTGTACTTAAATGTAAATTGTATTTTTTAATAAAACTTCATTATTTTATTTAAAAATAAAAAGTTTCTTGCCATTTGTAAAAGATACATTTATTTAATTAAGGAGAAAGGCGCCAAATGTCGCCTGGCATAATTTCCAATGTGTTTTAAATGTATCCATTATTTTCGAATCCGTAGAAAACTAATAAATATTTTTGAAAAATTTAAACGCAGAATGAAAGATTACATTATTACTGAGAGCAGAAAGTCCCTGAAAACTTCTACAATGTTTATTTTAATATGTTATGTAACAGGGGTGAAAATAAAAGAGAAAATATAGTATAATTTTTAATTGAAAATATTGCATGCAAAAGAAACTTTTTATTTATTCTAATAAATATTTCATTCTGCCTTTAAATTTTTCAAAAATGCTTTTTAGTTTTCTCAGGATTTGACAAAAAAATTGATACATTTAAAACACATTGAACATTTTGACAGGCGACATTTTGCGACTTTCCCCTTTAATACCTTACGATTACAACTATTATTAGTTACCTTATATAATTACGATTAGAAAACTATTCAAATTCAAAATAAATAGGATCAATTTCGGAATCCGAGTCATCTTGAGGGTTAATAATTAGCGGTTGTGTCTCTACGGTCGCATCAATTATGTTATTAAGATCCCACATTTTTTGTTCTTCTTCTATTACATGCCTTACTGCATCTTTCCAGTTTTGTTCTGTAATATGTTGTAAAGACTCGTATAACAATTCACGTACAGCTTGTATTTTATATAACGTATTTTTTCTAGCCACATAAATTTTCATTTGTGCCCAAATGAGTTCAATTGGATTTATTTCGCAGTGGTAGGGTGGAAGTCTAAGGACTGTAATGTTTCGCCTTTCCGCCATTTTGTCAACTACGTATTCCTTGAACTTAGATTTGTGTTGCCGGGCAATTTTTAGAAGTTCTGCTTTTACCATTCCATCTTCGTAAGGCAGATACTTATTCCGCAGCCAGTCAAGAATATCCTGTTTCTTCCATGCAGTCGTTGGAAGTCTTTCTACTAGTCGTGAATGATAAGGTGCATTATCTAATACTATAATTGAATTTGGTGGTATGTGTTCAATCATCTGCTCAAAATACTCTTCGAAAACATCAGCTGTCATCTCCTCGTGATAGTCTTTTGTGCTTTTGGACTGAAATTTCAACAAACCATGCTTAACAAATCCTTTTTCACTGCCAATTTGAGAAATTATTAACCAATTATGACCTTTACCAGAAGGTGGGGAGATACCAGTAGACCAACCTTCCATAAAGGCTTGCCTGGAGCTTAATATATTTTTATCTGACCAATTTTTTTTTAGAGTATGACCTGAGTTTACCCACGTTTCATCCTGGTAGAAGATGGGCCTTCCTTCAGCCCGGAATTTTCGTATGGATCTTAGATAATTTCTTCTCCAGCATATTATCTCCTCCCGGTCAATCAAAAGTGATTTTCGGTCTGATTTCTCCCACCGGAAATTTAATTCTTTTAAAACTTGCCACAATTTAGTTCGTCCGATATGAGGCAAATCCGGGTCGTCTCTAACTTCTTGTAAAATTTTGTTTAGGTTTGGTATTTCTTTTTTGAAAAAAAAATCCATGAATTTTCCTTCGAATACCATTTTTGGCAAATTCATCAATTTCAATAGGCTTTTTTCCTCTCTTTAAGTGTTCGTTTGTGTTTGGGTTAGCTATACCGTGTTTTTTTCTTTCTGATAGGAACCTATATATAGTTGACTCTCCTACGCCAGTCATGTTGGCACAACTTTTGACTATGTTGCGAACAGTGTTTGTGGGATTCTGAGAAACCAGAGCATCGTGAACATTCAGGACAATAGTCTTCTCTCTTGGTGAATAGACAGACTTACTGACTGTACGCAACAGTACCGGTGTAAAACTTGATGATGTTGATGATGAAGCCATCACAAACAATCCAACAAAACGAGCACGAGCGAAAGGTACGTATATGTTCGTAGGTATATGGAATAAAAAATCACTCACGCACTGCATATAATTCGCAAAAGAAATATTCGAGACGCTAATTACTGGCGTAGACGCGGATACACCGACGAGCCGTAAATTACATGCGATCAAAAACGTACTAAACAAAAAAATTGTTTTCGTTCGTAATAACTTCACCCTTTTAAGTTAAGTTTCGAATATAAACTGAACAAACGAGGCACGTGGCCAAAGCATACCCATTATATTATTAAAAATCTGGGGAATTCCATCCTAATTATCTTGCAACGAATAGTACCTTCGGATATGAATTTCAGGTTTTCTAGTAAAGTGATTAAACGCGAAGATTAGTATTGAAATATCAAAAGAGATAAGGTATTCTTATTTACAAAATTGTTAATGGTTAAATTTTTATTTTTATTAATATAATATAGTTACATAACATTGGCCGTGAAAGTTTTAATTGTTTTTTTGCTAAATATATTAGTATTAAAATATTATTAATATTATATATATAACAGTATTAAAAAATATTATATTATTATTTAATGAATAAACACCTCAGGAACGCCTATGGTTTACGACCGTTTTATGAGTTTGAGGCACATTTCGCGCTCTCAACAATTTATGAACGGAGAATAATAAGACGCAAAAATTTTGCCAATCCTACACCCGGACTTCTCCATAAAACTCTTCCTCCGTAGGGGGAAAAACTGAAAACATCGATGTACCAAGAATCTGTAATCCGTAGAAAAAAATCTTTTAAATAAAAAATGTAGCTGAAATAATTTTGAACAAAAATGTTTATTAGCCCTTTTGGTGTAGAATGAAGCGTTCTTTCAGAAACAACGCTTGAATCAACCGGCGATTTTGAATGTCAATTACGCGCCTGAAATCAATTTTTTAAATAAAATTTTTATCAACTCGACGGTAAAGTATTCGATATCTTTTGATCATGACCCCATTTTCCACGATGGAAACCTTATACTAACTACTCCCAGATATCAAAAAAAATAAAATAAAATTGCTTTCTCTCAAAAATGTTATTTTAATGTAGCTTTTCAATGGACTCTAATACCACCGATGAACGATAAAAGCTAAAGAAACTGTATAGCGAACCAAGCGTCAGTCGCTTTATAAAGGCACAGAGAGTGAGATCGATGAGGCACGTGATGAGAATGTAAAGAAAGGGATCCTAAAATGGGGCCCAATCACGAAAAGAAGGAAAGGACGAGAAATAAAGTTTACCCAGCCAAAGATGGTTCAAATGAACCTGTCAAGAGAGCCTTTTTCCTGGAGGTGTTTAACAAAAATTTCAATCTAGGCTTTCGTACACCACGTACAGCTATGTGTTTCACATGTTTATCACTAGAAAAAAAATTAAACGATCTGAAGGAGGTGAGAAGGCTAATTTAATATGTCAAAAAAGAATCCACACGCTACGAGCCAAGGCATTCTATAATTGACTGAAGGAAGAAAATGCCAACATAATCACTTTCTCCTTCGACCTCCAGAAAAACCTGTCCCTACCAAAAGTGCCAGACCAGCAGGCACCTTTATTTACATAATCTCACTGTCGTTTAGGTATATATACTCAAAAGCTGTACTTGGGCTTCAGAACTCATTCAGCTATTGCTGGACTGATGACCAATACGGGAAATCTTCCAACCATGTAGCCTCTGCAATCTGACACTGTTTATGCCAAACAGATATGTCAAAGGTAACTGCTGTGGCGGTCAAAATAAGAACAGGATTGTGCTTACTATGTGCTTGATATGGTTATGCAAGCGAGCTCCAGTGAATATAAAGACAATGGAGCTATTATCTATTAAAGAGCACTTATTTATTCCTCTCGATAGGATATTTGGGCTGATTGAAAGAGAAATAAAAAAATTTGAAGGTGTAGCATATCGTGCAGGATATTACAATGAAATGAAAGATTATACCACTGTTTTGTTAGATGAGCAAAATTTTAACTTTTTCGACTGGAAGACCGAGGCTGATAGCTTCATTAAAGCTACAAGGCAGTGTAGGAGATCCACCAAAAAAGCGGGAGACATTTTGGTGAAGGATGAACTAAATTTCAACGTTTCAACTGGAGTGTTTCGAAGCTTAACCAAGATTAAAGAAAGATCTCTTATCAATTCTACCATACTTGAAGCCAATAATGTACCAAATGTCAGTCGGGAGAAGTTAAGAGATGTCAAGATTTTGCTTGAAATACACTTTGGAAACACTTGGCTCCAAAATCCAAGGTTGGTATATTACAAAGCACTTTTACAGAACGTGGATCTACCAAGCGAACCTAACCACGAAGACTCATTCTGTGGTCCACAAAGTGAAGAAAATATCTGTGTAATTTCATTAAAATAAAATTAATTTTGACAAGAATGACTTGTCTGCGAAATTTGTATCAAAGTAACCAAAGTTACAGTATTAGTATCACAATCGCCAATGTTCATTTTTCTTTTTGAATTTTCTCAGTTGATACTTGACAGACTATAAAAAATGTGAGTGAAACAAAATCCCCATTACATATTTACAACAAATTATAATTATTAGCCAAATCGTTAGCCAAAACAAGCACGGATTCTTAGCGGTAATAAGTGCTTTTATGCCTACAAAGACTTAATGAAAATTAAGTTACTGAATCGTGAGTCTAAGCTTAGAATCTACAAAACAGTAATTAGACCAGTGGTCACATATGGATGTGAAACGTGGACCCTCTCAACCACTGATGAAAATCAACTGAGAATATTTGAGCGCAAAATACTAAGGAAGATATTTGGACCAACCCAATGCAGCGATGGTTCGTGGAGAATTAAAATGAACCACGAGCTGGATGAACTAATGCAGAGCGCAGATATTGTCAGATTTGTAAAGTCACAAAGACTAAACTGGCTTGGTCATCTAGAAAGAATGCCAGATAATCGAGCTGTAAAAGTAGTCCAGAGATGGAAGCCCCAAGGAAACAGAACAAGAGGAAGGCCCGGTAAAAGATGGATAGACGACGTAGAGAGGGATCTTAAAACCATGAACATCAGGCAGTGGCGAAGGAAAGTATCCGACAGGGCAGAATGGATGAACATTGTTAAGCAGGCCAAGACTCACAAAGGGTTGTAGCGCCATTAGAAGAAGAAGAAGAAGCCAAATCGTTACTGAAATAAAGCTACCACAGAATTTCGCGGTTCCTGTACAATTGGTCAAGATGGAGATTGGCGACTTTGATAATAGGCGACTCATTTTCCTCTAATATACATTTTAAAAAATATTTAAACTCTCTCTCTCTCTTGTCGTTTCCTCATTGCTGAGGATCGTGATTTCCTACAATGCGGGCTGTCAATTCTCTCCATCTCTTGCGATTTTGGGCTGCTCTCATGGACTCGGAAAACGTCTCTCCAGTGGCTTTCTGTACTTGATCTGACCATCGGATAGGTGAGCGTCCTCTGCCTCTACGTCCTTCTACGTTTCCGCACACAATTAGTCTTTCTAAGTTGTCATTGTCTCTTCTCGCAATGTGGCCAAAAAACTTTAAAACATTTGCAAGACACTGAGAGGAGAGTCTGGTCTGAATGTTTAGCTCTTCGAGAATCGACTGATTGGATCTGTGCTCCGTCCACGAGACGCGTAGCATTCGTCTCCAGCACCACATTTCGAATGCGTCAATCCTTTTCCTATCCTCTGATTTTATTGTCCATGTTTCGGCACCGTAACTGAAGATTGAAAAAATGAGTGTCCGTACCAGTCTCATTTTGAGTTTTTTGGATAAAGAGCGGTCCTTCCATATTTTTGACAGTCGACTCATCGCGTTCTTGGCCATCCCTATTCTTCTGCGAATTTCCGTATGGGAGGAGGCTGCATTGTTAAGGAAGATCCTAGATACGTGAACTCGTCTACTTTCTCGAATTGATTTAGGGCGCCTGTTGTTTGGAAGATATTCGCGTGGTCTACAATCATGATTTTTGTTTTCTGATTATTAATCTTGAGCCCACACTTGTTGCTTTCGGTTTCTACTCTCTTTATCAGTCTCGACATCTCCTCTTCAGATGTTGCTATCAGTGTTGTATCGCCCGCGAATCTTAAGTTTGAGATCTTTTTTCCTGCAATGGAGATGCCGCCTCTCCATCCATCGAGTGCGTTCCTCATTATGTATTCTCCATATAAATTGAACAGGTCTGGAGATAGTATGCACCCTTGTCGTACACCTCTGCTGGTTTTGAAGGTATCAGATTGCTGGTTTTCAATTCTTATTTTAACTGAGTTATCTTCGTATAAGTTTTTAATTAATATTGCCAAATGATCTGGAACTCCCATCTCATGAAGAACTGTCCAGAGAACTTCCCACTTCACACAATCAAATGCCTTTTGGTAGTCTAGAAAACAGATTATTATTGGAATATATATTTAAACTACTACTCAATTATATTTTCCCTCTAATAATTTTCTTTTTCAGTATGTAATGGCCTGCCCTAACATAAATGAGCTCTTTTTACAGTTCTATCAAAGTTTTAAAGACTCAAAAAATTCTATCAACTAACAACTAACTACTTCTTTTCATGTCTTCCCGTATTTATGTCTACTTTTATATTGTTCCTTACACAATTACAAAGTGTTGATGTTACATCAAGTCAAATTTGTTTGGACTTCGAGCAATTGCAGGAAAGCAGTCGATTACATAAATATTTGGACACGCAAAGAAAACTTTTTCTCTGTTTACAATTGATTAATGACCTGCCGGAGCTGAACTTGGAAATGTACGAGTAAGAACAGAGCAGTATAATTTAACGGTAAATTCGAATTTCGAAACTCTAAACATGTATTTTTAAATTAAATTAGGAGCTTGTTCTTGAGGAATGCAGCCATGGAAACTGGATAATAAAGTTTAATCAGGGGAGGAATTTTCAAATTTCGTTCTTATGCCACCCAAACGGTGTTCTCGAGAAGTAGCTCAAGATCGGGAGCATTAAATAAATTAAAAGAGAACGCTTGAAAATAATTTGCCAAAGAATTAATAGTAAGGCATTTTAGGTCACAAGTTGGAAATTGATGAAAAGGACTAATTGTGAGATAATTAGTATACCTAAATCACTTTGCTGAAATTTGCTACACTCTCTAAAATCACAACTCTGTTATAATCAAACTAGAACGTGGCCCGATTCTAACGAATCGGAATTCTGGAACATATGATGATCTACTAAAATGCTTTTGTTTTGTCACACCAAACTTATTCTATGAATGCATATGAAAAATGTGAAATAAAACGTTTTTAAGACGCACAAAACGGTACACGACAAATCAGCTGTGGTATCATGTTTTAATAGTCGTCATCGCTGCTCCGCAGGTGGTAGCAATTATAAACTGATTGATTTTTTCTGATCTCATCCCCTTTCATTTGCTATGTCGTATGTTAGGATTCGATCAGTTGATTTTATTTTGTACTCAGCCAGAGGCCTCTTGATAGTAAATCTATGAAATATGTAACCAATTTCGTACCAGTCTCGGATAGACTAATATTATTCCAAATAAATACTCAACCATTTAAAACTAATATACTTCAAATCCCTGCCCCGACTGCAGATAGAAAATATGACGATGAAGTCGAGAAGTTGTATGATCAGATCCAAGACATCTTACAGAAACTTAATAAACACGAAATTTTGTAAATTATAGGCAACTTCAATGCAAAAATTGAGAATGGTCGACAAGATCAGGACTGTAGGTTCTTATGGTCTAAGACAACCTAACGATGGAAGACAGAGATTGTATGAATTTTGTAAAGAAAACGATATGATCATTGCAAACACCTGGTATAAACTACCCAAGCGACGACTATACACTTGGAAAGCCCCATGTGATGATGGCAATAACCCTGAATCTTCAAGAAATCAAATAGACTATATACTTGTAAATGAGCGTTTGTGAAACGCCGTCAAATAAGTCACTACATTTGCTGGGGCAGATATTGGATCTGATCATCGATCACTTGTAGCGGATATTAAACTAAGCTTAAAACGAATTCAGCGACAAAAACCAAAAACCAATGTACTTAACTTTGACGATATAAACATAAAATATAACATTAAAAAAGAATTTAACAATAGAATAAAAAACATCGGAAAAAAACTAGAAGATCCAGAAGAACTATGGAGTGAATTTAAAAACAAAGTTAACAATGATAACATAAAAGTAGTAGTAAGACTTTTTAATTCAATATATAACACCGGAGTGATTCCCACAGATTGGCTCAAATCCATCTTTGTTGCAATACCTAAAAAACACAATGAGAGAAAATGCTCAGAATATCGATTAATGAGCCTAATGAGCCACACTCTTAAAAATTTTCCTAAGAATACTTCACAACAGAATTAGACGCAAATGCGAAGAAGATCTCGAAGATACCCAATTTGGTTTTAGAAATGCTATGGGAACCAGGGAGGCACTTTTTGCGCTTAACATCCTATTACAAAAATGCCGTGACCAAAGAAAAGATGTATTTGCATGTTTCGTGGACTTCGAAAAGGCATTCGATAAAGTACAGCATGTAAAATTAATGCAAATACTGAAAAATATCGGAATAGATGACAAGGATATTCGTGTCATTAAAAATTTGTTCTGGTATCAAACTGCTATCGTAAAAATTGGAGATAACTACACCGATGAAATCTCCATACAACGAGGAGTCAGACAAGGTTGCATTTTGTCACCAACATTGTTCAATGTTTACTCGGACCAGTTATTTAAAAAGGCACTTGAAAGACAACCATATAGAATAAAAATCAACGGGGAACTACTTAATGTGATTAGATATGCAGACGATACAGTAATTCTGTCAGATAATATTGAAGGTCTCCAAATTTTGCTTGATCGTATTCACGAGGTAGGAGAGGATATGGGCATAAAAATAAACTCAAACACAACCAAATGTTTAGGGTTTAGCCACATCCCGATGCAAAGCTTCAATTAAACGGAGTCCAAGTTGAGAAAGTCCACAAAATGACATATTTGGGAACTGTGATAACGGACCAACTAGATACAGACATGGAAATACCTGCCCTAAACATACAAGAGCCGCCTTTATACGATACAATTTCTCATATACAGCATTGAACAACTGGCCTGTCTCTCCTGGCCTTCTATAGACTCGACGCCTCTTGTCGTTGCCATGTAGGCAGATCCTACTTTCGTCGGAGAATAATACCTGACTCCATTGATACTCATCCCAATCCAGATGTTCGCGAACAAATTCTAATTTGTGCTTCTGGGCTACATTTATCTTGGGACCCTTTTTGCTGCCAGGTTGGCTGCCTTCAGTCTCCTTCTGACTGTTCAAACACTGGTAACCACACCTCGGACCTCCCTAAACTCTTTTCTCTCCGTTGTTATTCGTTTACGACCTCCTCCTTGTCGACGGACATAATCACCAGTATCTTGGTACCGACGATATACTAGAGACATTTGCTTAATTTACCTTTTGATAGCGAGTAATACAGAGGAATTTATTTTTTTTATCGTATGGCATACAATAAGAACACATATTTAAAAAGCAATATAAAACATTACATGGAGTATTACAAACGAACATCTAATGCATTAATATAGTCTAAAACATTTTCGGTTGCATTCAGGAACTCGTCAAAAACTCCAGGGAACCGCCTTCGGGGGCATTCTTCAACAATGTGACGGACGGTCTGTCGTTGCGCACCATAGTCACACTCCGGAGTAAGGGCTTTTCCCCATTTATGTAAGCTATCAGCACATCTACCGCTTCTTGTTCTTATTCTGTTTAGCGTTGTCCATGTACTCCGGGTCAGTTCAAAGCCTGGCGGTTTCTGATCGATACAGGCCATTTGCTGTGCTTCCTGTGGTGAGTCGCGCTCCCATTGTCTTCTCCAAGCGTTGGTGAGGTCGAAATGTTCCTGATATAAGGAGGTGGCCCTTAACATGACAGGATATCTGGAGCGCAGTCTGTTCATTTCGATATCAAGCTTATCATGGCGGATGGGTAGTTGATGGTTAGACTGGATTTTTCGATATTCTCTGAGAAGGGAGTGACTTCTTCGTAGTTTCGGCGGTGGAATGTGACTCAGGATGGGAAGCCAATAGTTGGGTGTTGGTCTAATTGTACCTGAAATCATTCGCATTGTCTGGTTTAATTGGGTGTCAATAATCTTTGTGTGTTTGCTATTGAGCCATACTGGGGAAGCATATTCAGCTGTCGAGTATACAAGTCCGATAGCAGATGATCTGAGTACGGAGGCTAAGGACCCCCATGTGGTACCACATAGGTTTTGGAGTACATTATTTCGCGTTTTCAGTTTTGCTGCCGTTCTTTGTAGGTGTTCTTTAAAACTTAAAGTTCTGTCAAGAGTCACTCCAAGATATTTTGGTGTTGAGTTATGAGTTAGTAGTCTGTCTTCAAAGTGAACGGACAGTTTTTTGTTGGCTTGGGCATTATTTAATACAGAGGAATGTGTCGGTGGAACACTTGAAATTTTGATATACTAATCTTGTATATCATCGCCATTTAAGCCCAATGGGAAATCATATGGTGCACATTAGATATCTTTTAGGATCAGTTATGAGTCAGTCGAAACAACATGGATCCAAAAAACAACGTTACCTTGATAGAGAGTGACATACTGAATCAATAAATGAAACTCACCAGAACCGCTTTTACTAGTACTTTATAAGTATAACGTATATTTAATCCACGCATTAAATTGATATTTCTTTCGCAAATGTAATCATATGCTGACTCCTTGATATATCTTTTCCTCTTTCTGCTTTGTATATCAAAGCTGTTTAATACCACTTGTCTTATTTTCCTTGTCCTAAGTAGTTGTGTATGGTCATACTTGTCTTGAACACAAATATAATACAAACTATATGTATAAAACTAACAATTTTTTATTTGTTTCAGATTAAAGTCATTTACTTAGAGTCAAGAAACTTTCCGTTCAACAAATTGACTTTTCTTCATCGATTCATCGAGGTGTTCTACAAATTACATGGTATGTTTTTATCACTTGTCACACATTGTCACAGTGAAAAAGTAGTTCCAGAATCATTTCTCAGTAATGTAATAAAGGTCGTTTAAAATCAAATCTCGTTTGGTGGTATTACTAAACTACAAAGTTCTGAAGATGTTGGGACTGAACTATTTTTATTGTTTAGAAGTATGCTTTAAATCTAGATTTTAAATGATATCATTTGTGATGAAGCACTATCTTAGAAAATGAATTTATTTGAATTATTTCTAATACAGTGAACTAGTAGAAGTACTTCTTCTTAAGAGTACCGTCTTCTTACGGAGGTTTGCAATCATAATGGCTATGTTTATTTTTGAACTGGCTGCTCTAAACAAATCAATCAATCTGCATTGATACCAATCACGTATATTCTTCAACCAAGAATTCTGCCTTTGGCCAACAGATCTTCTTCCTTGAATCTTTTTCTCTATTAGGATTCTCAAAATTTCATATTTTGGTTCTTTTACGTAGGTACATAAATGTTTTATGATTGTTTGGTCGAAAATTTATTGATGGTAGTAATACCATTCATTGTCCATGCAAGTTTAAACACACACTAATTCTTCTCTTCCACAAACAAAAAATCACTTTTTGCAACATTTTCAGTTTTTTCGGATTGTAAATTGGTGATGAATACAGTTAATTTTTACAATACAAATTTTATTGAACATTGATTTGGCGCGCGTAACTGACATTCAAAATCGACGGTCTCTTTAAGCGTTGTTTGTGAGAGAACGGTTGATTCTACAGTGAGTGCTAATAAACATTTTTGTTTAAAATTATCTCAGCTACATTTTTTATTTGAAAGATTTGTTTCTACAGCGTACAGATTCGATTTTTTTGCGTTTTTACCACCCTACGAGGGGGGTTTTAGGGGAAGCCCGGGGGTAAAAGTAGTAAACTATATTTTTAGGGGACAACTCTCTGAGGACTGGACTAAAAATGGAATTTTGACAGTTTTTTTTTTTAATAAAGATCTCTAGTTTTCTGATTGATTTTTAATAAAATTCTTTTGTTAGTATCAAGCAAAAGTTATTACATTGCCCTTGTATTTCTTCTCCTTAAAATTGTAATATTAACCCTTAAGTACCATGGCGGGGTCAAAATTGACCCCCCGAGTTTTTAATGCCAAGTTTCGCTACCGAAACATAGATTGAGCATTGCGAGCTTTCTGCTAATCTTCGACCGGTAGGTGATTTATCGATCTACGAAAATTCCGTCAGTTTATCTGTTACTACTGCAGAGTTAGGCACGTATAGGGTCAATTTTGACCCGCTTATGGTATAAGTGTTTCTAGTGCAATTAACTAGTAATTTGAAATGGCGGGGTGTAGTCGCAATAAACGTCCTCTGACACAGAAAGAACTTGAAGAGGAGGGACAAAAAATTATGGACAATGGACTAGATAGTGAGTTTTTAGACCAGGCTAGTGAACACAGTGATCACGAAACAGACAGTGAAGAGGAATGGGACGATGATGACGAAAAAAATTGGCAAATTAATAATTCCGAAACTGGTAGTGAATATTCGGGTGAAGAAAGTGATATAGCTGACTCAAGGGATGTGTTTTATGGCAAAAATAGGTACAAGTGGTCTAAAACTTCTCCCACCTTTTCTCGTACACGTAAGCATAATTTAGCGTAAGTCATTTACCTGGTGTTATTGGAAAAGCTCGAGCTAGTATGCCAGAGAAACCAGTTGATGCTTGGGAATGTATTATTAACCACGATATATTGCAAGAAATTCTTGAGAAAATTAATGAACGAATAACTAATATGGCTTCTAAATATAATTTACACAATTTATCGTGTCAATATACCAATCATCTTGACATAATTGAATTAAAGGCCTTCTTAGGCTTATTATATTTAGCTGGGGTATTTAAATCCAATAATGAAGATTTAAGGTCTTTATTTGCTACGAATGGTACTGGCCGTGATATATTTCGAGCAACCATGTCACTAAACCGATTTTATTTTTTGCTTGGAAGCCTTTGTTTTGACGACCCAGCTACTCGATAAGAACGTATTGCGCACCGAGATAAACTGGCAGCTATATCCAATATTTTTAATATGTTTATAATTAATTGCCAGTCCAATTATAGCTGTGGTGAATATCTCACAATAGATGAAATGCTTATTGCATTTAGAGGAAGGTGCCAATTCAGGATGTATCTCAAAAATAAGCCAGACAAATACGGTCTGAAAATGCAGTGTTTAGTAGACTCTAAGACACATTATTTGCTAAATGGTTTTATATATACTGGAAAAGATACACGCAGAGCAAATCCAAAAAAGTTATCCATCCCCACTCTAGATGTTTTGACACTTATTCCACCAATTTCTGGTACAAATAGAAACATAACAGCAGATAATTGGTTTTCGTCTATTGAGCTCATAAAAGAACTGAGAAGCCATAAAATTTCATATGTTGGAACTCTAAAAAGAAATAAAAGAGAGGTTCCTGCTGAATTTCAATCCCAAAAAAACAGGCCACCTAATTCTGCCTTATTTGGTTTTATAGGAAGCGAGAGCCTTGTATCTTTTGTTCCTAAGAAAAATCGTGCAGTGTTGTTAGTGTCAACTATGCATCATTCCAATACAATGGTTAATGGAAAGCCAGAGATTATAAATTTTTACGAGACAAAAGGTGGGGTGGATTCATTGGATAAGAAATGTGCATGCTATAAAACTGGCAAAAGAACTCGTAGATGGCCTCAAGTAATATGGTTTCGCATTTTAGACATTGCAGGATTAAATGCTAACGTAATTTTTAATGGAGTTCAGCAAAATCAAATAATGGAAAGAAGATTGTTTCTAACCACTTTAGGTCAAGAACTTATTAAGGCCCATTTAACTCGTAGAGCTCAGCAAACTTGTTTACCGAGAGAAATTCGTAGTGCCATTTTTAAAGTTTCCGGACTTCAGGAACCAATGCCTGCCGCAAATCCAGAGCCACAACGACGAAAAAAGAGGGGAAGGTGTAAAATATGTCCATATTCCAAAAACCAAAAGAAAGAAAGCTCATCGTGCGATATTTGCATTTATTTGCAAAAATCATTCCCGCATACAGACGTTATGCATAAGCTGTGTTGAAAATTAAGGTAAAATCATGATTGTCATTTTTGAGATACGAAATCTAAATCGATTTTTTTTATTTTAGGTAGGAGCTATGATACCTAGATTTCACCATTGGATATAAAAAAACTGCACATTGTTATTATTTTTCTTATAATTCGAGAAA
Organism: Diabrotica undecimpunctata; assembly: GCF_040954645.1. Taxonomy (NCBI): domain Eukaryota; kingdom Metazoa; phylum Arthropoda; class Insecta; order Coleoptera; family Chrysomelidae; genus Diabrotica; species Diabrotica undecimpunctata. Next base: position 9,422,103 of record NC_092811.1, read on the forward strand.
GTGCATAGCTATGTTAATTTGATTGAATACAAAAGTTTTTTTTAAATACAGTTATATCTAATTAACCAAATTCGTTTATTTTTATATAAATGTAAGAGTAGCTGTAAACAAAATAATTTAAAATAAAACAAAGTTAAAAAAAGAATATTTTTTGATACAAAAAACAATGGGGGGTCAAATTTGACCCTGCCATGGTACAAATGTTACTATTTTTGGCCATGGTAGTTAAGGGTTAAAGACATTTATGGAATCTTATTATTTCTATCATTTTATCTTTTTCCAAAAATTGGATTGCATTTGGATGAAATAGTATTTCTCTGTGCGTGCACAGACAAATAAAACTGACTTAATTACATTACTGTGTTGATAAAAATAAAATTGTATAAACATGCACTGAATCGTGTGTTTGTTCGTTTAACATTTTTTTTTTAACGGAATAGCGATTTTGCAATGAGCCGATGTACAGTTACTATTGTGTGGATGTTTCTGTTAATTAATGGCTTTGAAAATATAGTTATTCATAAATACGACATTTGTTAACAAAGACAATTATGTACGTGATCTTATCAGAGTAATTTGATGTTATATAAATGAAAATGTACCAAAAGAGGTCAGTGTACACTCTACATTGTATATACTGATACTGAAAATGGAAATTTAACAAATATTTCTTTTGTATCATTATAGTTCGCTAGGTCACGAGATATAGATTTTGCTTGCCAACTGATAAAACCAGATTCGAGTCGTTTCACATTCCGGTATAGCGTTGGACAACAATTATTATAAATAAAATATCTCACATTAATCAACAAAGTATTACACAATAGGAAAAACTAGTGTTCCTAATAAAGCGATTTCAAAGAAATGTAAAATTATAATTTATTCATAGCATTACCAAGAACTAAAACAACTGTAGAGAATTACCAGACAAAGAGAAGAGAAGAAAAGAGGATACACAAAAGAAAAAAACGAAACCACCCAAATGAGGAACTTACTTTACTTTACTTAATCAGTAGACCCATTTGTACCTTTCGGTGTTGGGCCATTTAAAATACAATTCATTAAATTACAATATTTGACAGTCTTCTGAGGTGTCCTAGCTCTTAACGAACTTTCTCCATTTCTTCCTATTGGATGCCATCTGTGTTGCTTCCTGCCAAGTCTTACCCTTACTCTGCAGTATCTGCGAGATGTCACTGTTCCATTCTTTAATGGGTCTTACTCTTCTGTTCTTCCCTATTGGTTTGGCGTCCCACACTCTTTTTACTTGTCTATTATTGTCCATCCGGGTTAGATGTCTGAACCATGCCAATTTTTTCTCCTTGATTGACTCGAGTATCGGTTTGATTTTGAGTCTTTCTCTTATTTCTTCATTTCTGATTCTATCAGTTCTTTTTACTCCTATCGTTCTTCTGAGGTATTTCATCTCTGCTGCCTGGATTCTGCTCTGATGTCTTTTGTTTAATATCCAATTTTCTGCTCCATATGTCACTGTAGATCTATATATTGTTTTGTATATTGTCATCTTGGTCTTTGTTGATATTTCTTTGTTATTAAGGAATCCTCTATTTAGTGCTTGGAATAGTTTTCCTGTGTTTTCCATTCTGTTGTTAAGATCGTCCTCGATGTCTCCTTTGTTGTTGATTACTGTTCCTAAGTATTTGTATAACTTTGTCTGTATTATTTTTTGTCGGTCTATCATTACTTCTATTTGATCTTCCGTCTCTTGTTTCCTTGATATTTTTTTATTATCTGAGTCTTCTCATACACATCTCAGCATTTATCATTTGCATTCTGTTCCAACCGATTCAGTATTCCTTGAATGTTTTCTTACATTCTTTCACTCCGAAAGCCTTCTATTCAGTGCGGTTATGGTGTAATTAGAATAATAGGAGTATACCAGAGTAATATTATTTATTAAATAATTAATTCACAACTTAGCAAAGGTACATATAGGTATGTATAACAAGATATTTTGAGGTCACAGTATTGCCAAATTCGTTTTTTTATGTCTTATATTTTCTTTTGGTTTTTTTTTGTTACTTTTTTACTGACAAATTGGCTTTTAACGTAGAATTACAGTTTGATGATAAATATTCTGAAATGGAAAATGTTGAGATGTGGCGAATAAAAACATTCATGAAATTAAAATGAAAGGATTTACGTCTATTAATAGTGCGATTTATAAAATTAGTACTTGAAGCCCAAATCGCGGGAGGAATATGTGCATCAGTTTTCAAATATTTATTATTTACTATATAATTTCTAAATTGAACCACTTTCACTTCTTTAGGTAATAATGTATCTGTTTTGACAACTAAATAAGTAATTAGACAAAATAATGAGTATTATTTTGAAATTATTAATTTCAAAACAGGAGTTTAAAGAATTAGAAGGAGGTAGTCCGGGCCCAGTTGAACGGTCAAGCTTATTCCAGTGGAATAAGTAGGAAGTGCTAAAACTAAATCATCTACATATCTTGTAATAAAAGGAATGAAAAAAGTGCAATTGTTGATACAATCACTGATAACATCATCCATGACATAGCTACTTAGAATGGGTGAAAGACTAGATCCCATAATTTAAACAAAAGGTCAGAAATTCAAAATCTAAGCAAAATTTATAATTATATTATTTCTATGTAGTTTATATGCATATATGCATATTGATAGTATAAGTCTTTTGCTTTCATTTGTCACCCACAGAATTACCCTATCTTTATTATTTTCTATCTCTGTTGTTATTGTAAAAAAAAGGTCTCTGAGATAAACAAATACATTAACTTTTAAACTAATTAATATATCGGTCCCAAATTTTGAGGGTTTGTTAAGTACCCCAATACCCAACTTTGGGTGGAACTCTAAAGTTTAAAGTTTAAGTTTACTAAAAGTTTTTAACAAATATCAATTGTCACTTATTTTGCAGTTTGCGAAGCAACAAATTGACTTTTCAACTTTCAAAAATCGGCATTTTGAAGCTTTGTGAATATTCTAAAAAATAAAATTTTGTTATTTTATGTCAATTATTTAGCTTTCTAATGGAGTGCAAAAAATAGAAAAAATCGCGTTTTTTGCATTAAATTGTTAATCATTAAAAAACGGCTCCGAACTTTAGGCAGGAAACAGATAGGTTTTCTTCTTATAGGTCTACAATAACTAAAAAAGTTGTCAGCTACCTGGATTATTGAGTGTCACGAGAAAATCCTTATTACCCTGGACTAATATGACTGGACAAGCAAGTGACGAAACAAACTTCATATATTATGTAAACTTTACTAACAAAAACGTTTAAAATAAATATTCCAATAACTATAAATAATCAAATTCCATATTCAAATACTGCAAAATATTTGGGTATTGTCCAATAAATATAAATAATCAAATTCCATATTCAAATACTGCAAAATATTTGGGTATTACTCTTTAATAAGCCCTAATAATGTTATTCAACATTATTTATGAGAGAGTGTATATTTCTTACCTACCTGTCGGCGAGAATCCAGAAGCTATCGACAAAGACAACCCTGTATTGACCGAGAGAGAGAGTAACATTTAGCAGAACTTTGAGATTTTTAAAAAGTTTATATCAAATAGTTGTTTTGTGTTACACTTTATGTTAAAAATAAAAACAGATTCGGAAAGTGGGTCAAATTCTGTAGTGCCCTATTTCAAAAAAAAAATTTTTACGTTTATTTTAACCAAAAATATTTGAAAAAAAAAATTGTTTAAACAATTTATTAATTTACAACCAAATAGTGCACTAGAACTTTTTAAGACCTTTCATATAAAAAAAGAATCATCTCAATATCTGGCATAGTTTTTGCGTTATTTGATATAAACTTTTACATTGGAATTTAGCTATGCCCAGAATCGCGAGAAACGGCCTTAAGTATTAAATTTTTATCCAATGTCATCGACCTAGAGTCACATTAGAATTTAAATTTGCAACAATGTAAAACCATATATCGATGTCCTAGCTACAATTTTAGTGTTAGCTTCAATTACAAAAGAAGGCACTGAAGATGGGTACACGTAAACTCATCACCAATTACCATAAATACCCTCGTACATAGTACAAACTCATCACCGCCATAAAAGTAGGGTTTTCAAAATAGACCCTAAGAGATTGGTAAACTGATCACTGGCCTACCTGCACCAAGGATCAGGTATAGACCATAAAATCCCAGCAAACGGCTAGTTTTTGGTAATTTCACAGAATAATCCAAATCCAAATGTCTTAAATGCAACTGCAATTTATTGGTTTTTATTTGGGAATTCCACAAAATTCTATTGATAGCTACCTAAAATCATGCGAAAAGAAAAATTTCTCTTCATTTGCCCTTGTTTCTTCAACATAAATAGTGAACTGCTAATTGAGTACGTCCTGAGCCAACGCGGACAAAAAATAATGGTTATTAATAATTTCAAATTTCATATGCGAAAGACTCTAAAAAAATCAAATTGCTTTTTGTGGACTTGTGCGACGAAAGGGTGTAAGGCTAAATGTCATACAACTGGTGAGTAGAAATTTTATACTGTTTTTGTTTAGTTGTTTCGCACTGGTTTTCGTGAATCATCCTGATCAAACAAAAAAAAATCAGCGTAATTAAGTTCTTTAAGTTAACTGTATAAGATGTTTCTTGTAGGCAAGGCATAATATTACTTTGTTGCTGTAGATTACCTTTTCTGATATTACATTTTAAGATTTCTAATTATTATATATATATATATATATATATATATATATATATATATATATATATATATATATATATATATATATATATATATATATGTATATAAACTAAGGTACACTCGAAGAGTGGTGGGTTTTTCGGTCAAAGTGGAGAAATAAAAGACAAAGAAGGTGGCTACTTTTCATCTATATATAAGAAGCCACCTTCTTTGTCTTTTATTTCTCCACTTTGACCGAAAAACCCACCACTCTTAGAGTGTACCTTAGTTTATTTTGGATTGACGGTCGTACTCCTTTTCTCGATATATGTATATATATATACAGGGTATCCCATTAAGTCGGCACCATATGTGAAACCTTTTTATTTTTAGTTTTATGAATTTTGTTATATAAAATAATTATGTTACATAAAAAGTTTTGAATGATCTAAAACCTAGAATACAATGATCAGATATTAAATTTTTTTAGTTGTATACGCGGTTTGTCAAAAAAATGAATTGTGGATATTCTCAAGTCTTAAAAAAATTAATGTTGTTTAACGAACCGCGTAAATGACTGAAGAATACTAATATCTGATTCTGATGATTGAAGTTCTAGATCATTCAGAACTAGAGAATAAATTTTTTTTCATAAAACTAAAAATAAAAAAAGTTTCCATATGGTACCGACTTAATTGGACTCCTTATGTATATATATATATATATATATATATATATATATATATATATATATATATACTGAAAAAGCGATAAATGCTTGTAGTCAACGCTGATCAGTTAGACTACAAAACACAACTATTTGGGTGTGCAGCTGAAGATAGGACAAAGAAGTACTCTTTTTAGTCTACCAAGCTTTCGCAAATCTTTATCCGCATCATCAGGGTGCTACAATAAACAAAATTAGTACAAATTACAGAATAAAAATTATTTTGTATCTTACACTAATTGAGGTTAGTTGTCATGATGTTTATAAAATTAAATGAACAACTCATCTGACTCCTACAAATAATGGCGAAAACTAACCAAAAAATGTAAAAAAATTGCTTTTAAAAGCACTCTAATTGTGGGATCTTTGTACAAGTCATTGAAAGATAAAGTACAAGAAACTGTACTTAAGCATTTTGATGCATTCTGTCATAATAAAAGCATTGCTGATTACTTCAAATTTAAAAATTTCCGCCTATGATGCCATAAAATGTAAAGTTTTGCACGTGTAAAAAATTAAGTTTCCTTTGACTTCAATGCAATAATAGCACACTCAAGTTTTTAGGTTTTCCTATTTTTTAGACATTTTATATTTACTTTCTGTCCAAAATCGTCTATTATTTTCAAGATAGTCAAATAACGCCAAAACAGTAAGACTTAGACCGAATGTATGCTTAACAAATTATCTCGAGAATTCAATGAGAAATATAAAAATTCAATGAAAATCAAATAACGAAGTTGGGACTACTTCCGATATAAACAAAAAAGCACATGTTGACAAATATTTTCATTTTAAAGTTCACTATCGAAATCCTATGTAACTAAATTTTTAGATCTCAAAACCATTTAGATTGGCAGATACGTCTAATAGGCCACACCGTGAGACATATTAATATCTCAGTTAAATTTTAAAGCAACTTGCTTAAAATAATTTCTGAATTTATAAAATTATCACATAAACGAGAAGTATAACAGGTAAAAGGCAATCTTTCGCATTAGAAACCAGGCAAAAATCCCGGTGATGAGTTTACCTATCTGCGGTGATGAGTTTACCAATCTTCAAAGGATGCCGGTGATCAGTTTACTATATCTCCGAGGGTCTAATAATTTTATGGGGGGCTATATAGTGATGAGTTCGTACACTTCCCTGAAGATGATCCTGATCTAGATCGAAAACGTCACGTTATGCTACTGTGTAAATTTTGACGACATACCTAAATACAAATGTGAAGTGTTTTACTTCTTATAAGTTTTTTTTAAACGATGGTATACATCCAACTACGACATTAGTGGAAAGCTGTTCACTGTATAGCTCAAATACGTGGGTGACAAATAAAAGAATGGAAAACAAAATAAATTCAATGGAAATCAATCAATGGAGACCTATGTCCAGCAGTGGACGCATACAGATTGATAATAATGATGATGATATAGCTCTTGTGAAGACTTACAAAATGGTTTTTTGACGAACATTCTGTTACAAAAAATAAAGGAGTTATGTTTAAAAAACCAATCACATTTATATTACTTAGTCTCCCGTGGAAAATAGCTGGTGAGGTCTGTAATCCAAATTATAAGCGATTCATTGGAAGTGTCATTCTTGTATTAAAAATTACGCCTTTCGTAAGGGGGTAGAAGACCAAAATGCAGAAGTTATATCTAAGGTTGTAAATAATTTTTCAGAAATTAAAATAAATCATGTTTTTTAATTTTTACACCTGCTGTATTGACGGCATTAGTGACAGAGTACTGAATGCAATGTTTAAAGATAAATCAATCACTTTTGAACAACTTTAAAAATTTAATTCGGTTTTTAATAAAATTCCTTCATGAAATACGCACTTTTTATATTTTAGCGCAAAAAATAACCGCTTATTACGGCTATTTCGTCACTAATGGGTAGTTGTCTTGGCTTTTAAGGTCGTACCCACTCGTATCATTGTGGAACTCAAATTAAATGAAGAACGTAAATGGACATTCCTGTTTGTAAATTCTTGAATCATTGAACTTGAGGATGTGTGCACATCGAGAATAGCTTTACAAAAACGACAAAAAAAGTTGTCCTTGCGAGGGACGAGACAACTTACACTGGTCACAATTATTATAGATTATGTAGGACTAAGTCTCGGAAGCTAGATATTTTAGGCGACCTATGGGGAACCAAGATAAATGGGTGTGAGGATGGCTGCACCAACACCGTCTGAAGATTTGGATGCGTATATCGCCACGTAAAATAAATGCATTATTTTAAATGCGAGCTTTCACTGTCAGTGCTATGCTCTAGGCGAGGATACCATGCCATGGTCTCTGTAATGAATAGTGATTTTTATAAGTTTCCATTTCTATTAAGAATGATTGTTTGATCAGGTCTGTTAGAGTCTCACGTTTTTTATATATACTAAGGTTAGTATTAATCTTGGGAATTGGTATTAACCAAGGTGGAGAAGTTAGGAAATTTATTGGGAAAATTTCAGGAAATTCAAGATGTAGGTCATGAAGGTTTCTTCTAACTCTTTCGTAATATGGTGGATCTAGCCTTGTTGTAGAGAAAGTGTCTTGAAATCGATCTGTGAACGTATTGGTATAAGTAGGGTGTTCTTTATTACTAGCTATTTTAGAAGCATATGAGAGAGAAAGGTATTTGGATCGTAAACTTAGGGGTGGTTCTCCTGTTAAGCATTGTAAACTTTCAACTGATGTCGTTCGAAACGCACCTGTAGCTATTCGTAGAGCTGTGTTTTGAACAGTTTCTAAGGTTTTCAATACTCATACTTTGCTTGATGAATAGTCGCACCATAGTCAAGTTTGGATCTAACTAAAGATTTATATACATGTCATAGTGTATTTTGATCGGCTCTCCAGTTTTTGCTGGAAATAGTTTTCATAAAATTTAGTCCTGCTTGGCATGATTTTTTAAGTTCTTCTGTATGTTTTTTGCAGGAGAGCTTTTGGTCGAAAACCATACCTAAAAATCTGATATTATTTGTGTGTTTTCGTGTGAATAAAATACATTTAGTTTTTGTCCGTGAAAATTGTAATCCGATAGTCCTAGACCATGATTCTAACTGATTGATTGTTTGTTGTAAATGTTTTTGAATAGATGTAGAATTTTTTCCTTTGACAAATAAAACTAAGTCATCAGCGTATAATCTTCCTTTAACAATCGGTGAGCATTGTTGAAGTATGTCGTTTATGGCTATTGGAAAAGTGGTTGAGCTTATAACTGATCCTTGTGGTACTCGTTCTCTTGAACTTTTTTATATGAGTTAACGTTGTCTGATCGAACTATGAAGCTGCGAGTTTGAAGAAAATTGGAAATAAATTTTAACGTATTGCCTCTGATATTCCAATTATGCAATTTTGATATGATATTGTATCGCCACACAGTATCATAAGCTTTATTAATATCAAAAAAAAACTGCGATACAATCTTGCTTATTTGCAAATGCTTCATGTATTCCTGACACTAATTCTATTTCTTCTTCTTCTTAAAGTGCCCTCTCCTCAATGGAGGTTGGCTACTACAATTTTAAACTCTTCTCTATCTTCAGCTGTTCTTATTAGCTGTTCAAAATTTAGCCCTGTCCATTGTCGGATGTTTCTGAGCCACGATAGTCTTTTCCTTCCTAGGCTTCTCTTTCCCTCGATTTTTCCTTTCACTATAAGTTGGGCATATTGGTACTTATTATTTCTCAGCGCAGCACTTCTTCGTTTGAGGTATGCGATGTCCATAAAATTTTGAGTATTCTCCGGTAGATCCACATTTCAAAGGCCTTCAATTTATTTACGGTTGATGTTTTAAGGGTCCACGTTTTAACTGCATATAGAAGAGTCGACCAGACGTAGCATTTTGATAAACGTAGTCGAATTTCGAGTTTTATTCGAGAATCACAAAGCAGTTTTTTTATTTTTTCGAAAGATTTTCTGGCCTGTTCTAGTCTCGATCTTATTTCTAGATCAGGATTTAGGCTGCTATCGATCCAACATCCCAGGTACTTAAATCTATTGACCTGTTCTAAAATGTGCCCATTTATTGTGCAAGGTTGAGGTACGTTTTGGTTTTTTCGGATTGACATCACTTTGGTTTTTTTAATGTTTATTTTCATACCAAATGCTCACAAGTCGAGTTGGTCTTGTCGATAAGTCGTAGACCTAAGTCGGAATCCGCAATTAACACTGTATCATCGGCGTATCTAATACTGTTGATATTTACGCCATTCACATTGACTCCATCCTTGGAATCCTCCAATGCTTCTTTAAATAGAAACTCGGAGTAAAGATTAAACAGCAGAGGTGACAGAACACATCCCTGTCTAACTCCCCTCCTAATTTCTACTTCTGCGGATGTGGAACCTTCAATCCTAACTCTGGCGTTTTGGTTCCAGTACAAGTTTTTTAAGAATTTGATGTCTTTTCCATCTAAACCGACTTCTTGCAAACGTTCTAATAGTAGGTCGTGTCTTACTTTATCAAATGCTTTTTCGAAGTCTATAAAGCATATAAATATATCTTTCTGTTGGTCGTAGCATTTTTGGGCGAGAACTAGTAAACTGAACAGGGCTTCTCTCGTTCCCATGCCGGCTCTGAATCCAAACTGATCGTCTCCGATGATTGTTTCGCACTTTCTATAGATACGATTATGTACGATTTTTAGTAGGACTTTTACTGCATGACTCATAAGGCTTATCAGACGGAACTCATTGCAGTGTTGTGGGTTTGGCTTTTTTGGTAGTGGGATGAATATTGACTCCAGCCAATCTTGGAGTATTTTGCCTGTATCATAAATGCGATTGAATAAAAGGACAAATATTTCGATATTTTCTTCGCTGATTAATTTTAACGTTTCTGAGTATATTCCGTCTGGACCTGGGCTTTTATTTGTTTTAAGATGATTAATTGCATTTATGATTTCAGATTTCAGAATTGTTGTCCCTTCGTTGTTATTTTCCAATCTTCGTTCTTCTCGTATGTCGTGAAAAATAATTTTAATATAGTTTTCCCATTCTTTCAGTTTATCTTCCGTTGATTCTAGCAATTTGCCATCCGTGTTCAGCATGGTGTGAAAAGTCGTTCTCTTGGTAGTCGATGTAAACTCTTTTACCTTTTTATGTAAATTAAAAAAATCGTGCCTTTGTTGTAGTTCTTCTATTTCCACGCATTTTGTTTCCAGCCATTTCTCTTTGGCTTCGGTTATTTTTTTTCGAATTATTCTATTTAGTCTTTTGTATTCTCCGTCCTCGTCATTTTTTCCTTTAGATTCTCTTCGTTTGTTCATTAATTGTAAAATCTCTTCTGTCATCCATTCCTGTTTGTTATTTCTAGGTGTTACTTTTAGATGTTTTTCCGTTACATTGTTCATTTGTTCTTTAATAGTTTCCCACAGAACGTTTATGTCATCGTAGTCGCTAATTCTATTGTGGTCGATATTTCCTAAATTTTTGTTTAATTCTTTATTTACTGTCTGATGTATGGTGTCGTTTTTCAATAATTGGATGTCTAATAGTTGGTGTTGAGGTTTTTGTTTCTTTATTAGTTTCCATCTTGCGCGAACTTTTGCAACAACAGGATTATGATCGGAATTGATGTCAGTTCCAGGATATGTTTTTGCACTGATGATTGCATTGTGATATCTTTTGTTGACCAATATGTAATCTATTTGGTTACGGATTACTCTGTTTTCATTGGGTTGTGGTGAAGTCCAAGTGTACAATAAACCATGTATTTGTCGCTACCATGTTGTGTTGTTGGCAGAATTCGATCATTCTCTCTCGATTTAGGCAAAATAGTGGATCTATTTTGCCTAAATCCACTTTGTTGTGGAATAAGGAGTTTTTGTTGTTCTAAATACCATCTCAGCCTTGTACTTACCATTTTCTCTAACACTGTACATATAATATTGGTTAAATATATTGGTCGATATGACTCAGGTGATGTCCGGGATTTCTCAGGTTTAAGACGTGGTAGTATTATTGCTTCGGACCAAGTTGATGGGAAAAGCTGGTTTCTCAAATAGCATATTGAAGCATCCAAAAACCTTAATTCTAGACCTACAAACGTTTTTCAAACTATCAGATATTTCATTTTCTACTTTTATTTTTTTTTAAGAAAAAAGGGGTAGTTTAAACCCTTAAAAACAATAAGCCCATATTGGCATAGGTTAGATTATGATATAGATGGTTATTTCCAAAATATTATAAAAATTGATGCACCTTCAAAGAAATCTAAGGTTATACCTCAGTTTTACCTTACTAGACTGGACTATTAAATTCTGGAATGGAGGAGAAATACTTTTCTTTTCGTGGTCGCTTGAATTTTGTCAGTCTTCAGCTTTATTTTCTCAGCATATTTTTTTGATTTGGTTACTTTTAAATTAAGATTCATTAGTACTTTTATTGTTTCTAAGCTCTGGCATTACAGCCTAGTGAAAACAACGGTGTGTTGTTTGGTCTCTCTCAGAAAAACAGTAGTCCGTTTCCCCGAACTCCTGAACATATTCTACTCCCGCTTAAAGACGGATGTTTTAAATTTGGCATAAACACAAATGTAGTCAATTACTCACACCAGTTGCTGAAACACAATTTATATCAATTTGCAAAATTAGAGATACGTATAGTTTAACTGGCTTCCTGTCTCGTCTGGGAATAAGTGGAGGTGAATTTATTCGAAATTATTTCGAAAAGTTCAAGGACTATCTAATTACACAATTTCGTTGAAACTGAAACGGTTTCTACGTTGCAAATTTCACGAGGGTTTTTATTTTTAGATGAGCGGCATGTGAGTAAACAAAGGACATTAGGCAATTGTTTGTTTGGGAAATTAACTGTCGATTGTTTTGTGTAAAATACAGATCCTCAAGGCATCTTTGTGTTTATTTTGGAAAATTAGGGAAAAGTGGACTTATCCTATGGGAAACGCGTTCTGCGAAGAGAAGAGAAACTCAATGCAGTGTTAGCAACCATACTAGAATTATAGCAACATACTATAAAAATTACACTCTTTTCTAGTATATACTCTCATACTTTACAATAATCCTTAAATCTATTAAAATTCTCATAAACCATATTTTACGATGGAATACTAATTGTTATATATGATATAGATGCAGTCGCTCATTCTACAAGAGATGTGAGACAGGTGTCCAAATACATTTTGTTACATATGTGGTTATGTTACACCTTGTTATTAAACAACATCAGAGAAACATTACTGACTTTTTTAAACAAGGTGTATTTCGCAAATTTTGGTGTGAAAATTGGTGACCAAGACAAAGATCGGACTCCTCACAATGTATGTTATGTTTTTGTTGAGGATGTAAGGAACTGGTCGAAGAAAAAAAAAGGTTTCAGATTTGCAGTGCCTATGGTATAAAGAGAGCAAAAAAAACAGTCAAATGTTTATTATTTTTGTCATCATCATCATATAACGGGGGTCCTGCGGCGATTGCCGCTTCCCGCATTTCAGCCTCCATCTTTTCCTATCTCTCCAATCTCCCTCTTCTAAGCCTCTAGATTGCATTGTTTTTGTAATTTCTCTTCTCCAGGAATTTGGCGGTCTTCCCCTTTTCCTTCTTTCTGGCGGAACATACATTAAGGCTTTCTTTGGCCACCGCTCCTCCTCCATTCTCATCACGTGACCATACCATTGTAATTGCCTTTCTTGTATTCTATCTGAAAGAGTATCTCTAATTCCTGTACGGTTTCGTATTTCCTCATTCCTGATTCTTTCCATTCTCGATACTCGACATGACCTTCTAAGATAATCCATTTCCACAACGTCTACTTTACCTCGTTCATTCTTTGTCATCGTCCAACATTCGGCACCATATGTGGTAATTGGTTCTACAATTGCTCTGTATACGCGAAGTTTGGTATGCATCTTTATTTTATTAGACCACAGTAATGAATTCAGTATTCGGATGCATTTTTTCCCTTGAGTTATTCGGTTTTGTACATCTATCTTAACTCTGCCATCTGCTGATATGATGCTTCCTAGATATTTATACTGGTTGCAGCCTTTTATGACTGCGTTTTCAAGCCTTAGATCTGTGGTATTTCCTCCAATTTTTAAATATTCTGTTTTGCTTATGTTTACAGTAAGCCCCCATTTGGCATATTCCTCAAATAATTTTCGATTCATATAATTTATATCTTCCTCATCGGTTGCAACTACCACCTGATCATCTGCAAACAACAATGTATACAGAGTTTCTTGTCCCACTTCGATGCCCATAAATCTACATTTATTTCTCCAATTCCTCAATGCTTCTTGGACGTATATTTTAAAGAGTGTCGGTGACAAACAGCATCCTTGCTGTAGGCCTTTAGTGACTTTAAATTCATTTGAGGTTCTGGTTCCAATTTTTACACAACTAACTGCTTTTTCGTTTAATTTATATATCGCTCGGATATACGTCGAATCCAATCCGGACCTTTTGAGGACCTCAAACATTTTCTTTAACAGGACACTATCATATGCTTTCTCAAGGTCTATAAATACCAAATGGGTCTCTGTACTTCTTTCGACACGCTGTCGATTATTTTTGTACTGTCGATATTTCTGGATACAACTCCAAAAATAACAAAGTGATTGTTTATCCTAATATCCCGTCTGCTATCCGTCCGGTAGAGCATGGACCTGAACTGCCAGTCCCTGAGCCTTCTTTACATATTGATGACATTTTAAATACTAGTGAATCACAATATGATGAAAGTCGTCCAGGAAGTGATGGTGAATTTCAGTATTCTTCAGAAAATTTACAACCACAGTTGTTTACACAAGCTGAGTTAGATGACTTAGTAAGAGATTTAGGTTTAACAAAGGAAGAATCAGTATTGCGTAACTGAAGATTAAAAGAAAAGAATTTGTTGTCTCCTGGTATATCTATTTACAAATAAAGGTACAGAGATCAACAGTTTGCTCAGTTTCTAGGCAGTAAGGGAATTTGGTCTACTGTCGTGATGTTGGTGGTCTAATGAATGAGTTTGTCATTGAGTATAATAAGGATGATTGGAGGCTCTTTATAGACTCTTCAAAAACAAGTTTAAAAGCTGTACTTCTTACACAATGAGAACACTTATGCTTCACTTCCTATTGCTCATTCAGTCCATATGAAAGAGACATATGAAAACCTTGACACAATTCTACAGAAAATCGGCTATTCAGCTCACAATTGGATGATATGTAAAGATTAAGTTGTTTGCATTATACTTTATCAACAAAAGGAATTTATAAAGTTTCCATGTTTTATAACCAGGTTTATAAGAGATAACCACTGGTCCACAAAACAATGACCCATAAGAAATGTTTTAACACCTCGCGAGAAAAACATCTTTTACAAAACTTTGGTGGATCCAAAAAAAGATCCTCCTTCCATCTCTACATATCAAGTTAAGCTTAATAAAACAGTTTGTCAAGGCCCTGCCTAAAAATGGAGAATGTTTTAAGTACTTGAGTGGAAAGTTTCCCCATCTATCAGAAGCCAAATTGAAAGAAGGAGTTTTTGTTGGACCAGATATTCGTAAAATGATGTTCGACTCTATCTTTGAAACCAAGATGACTACGAAAGAGAAAGAAGCTTGGATTGCATTCAAAAAAGTTGTAACCACGTTTTTAGGTAATGCGAAAGACCCTAACTACGAGTTTATAGCAGCTAATTTATTAGATAAGTTTAAAGATTTGGCATGTCTAATGAGCTTTAAAATCCACTTTCTGCGTATCCATTTTGACTTTTTCCTTGAAAATCTGGGTGAGAAGTAGCTAACAGAAGATAGAGAAAGAAAATACAAAAGCATTGACTCCTGAAATGATTGTACAGACCTATACTATCACAAGATCAGAATTAGGTAAAAAGTATTACGAGTGAAACGTAAAATCTAATTTCAGATTCTTTTTTAAGGCCAAAAATACATAGGATTTACATAAATTTGTAAGAAAAGTTCTATAAATCTTTTTTTTTTTGTTGGCCTGTGTTATTTAATGCGATAAAATTAAATTTGACGATTATTTTTTCTCATCTACTATAATTTTTCCAAATTTACTATAATTTTATGACCCTAACACAATAATAAAAAGAATAGATGCCTTTGAGATGTATATATACAGACAAATGTTGAGGATTCCATGGGTACAAAGAGTTACTAATGTTGAGGTACTTCGTCGCATGTGTAAACAAAAAGAATTACTAAGAATAATCAAAGAGAGGAAAATGCAATACTTGGGTCATGTGTTGAGAGACGAAAGATATGAATTACTTCAAGTTATACTGGAAGGAAAAGTACAGGGCAAAAGATCAGTAGGAAGACACCAGAACTCGTGGCTGAAAGACCTGAGGAGATGGTTCGACCGCTCATCAGCAGAGATCTTTCGCGCAGCAGTTTCCAAAACTACAATTGCCATTTGGATCGCCAACCTTCGAAAGGAGACGGCGCAATGAGAAGAAGAAGAGCACAATAATCCCACTCTCCACGGTTGCGAACACTGTCCCAATGTGAAAAAGAAATTTGAGAAGAAAAAACTTAATTTGAGATTCGAAGTGGTCTCGAAATGTGAGAATATCTATTTGGAATGCATGTCAAGATTCGAAGATGAGAGACGTCAACTGTCACGTATAGGTTTGCGCTATAAACCAACTGATCTTAATATTTAAGGAATGGAATCCTAAATCCCAACTCTTGTGCTTGGAACACAAACCATGTGTTTAAAAATTCGTTTCCAAACAGGCTTCACAGCAGTGACCTAGTGATTTTTTACGTCCTTCGAACAAATTTTTTGTTCTTCTTTTCTTATCTCGGCTTATTGCTTATTTTTCCCCAGCATTGTTCCTATTTTGATATTTCATTGTTCAAATACAAAAAAACGCAACGGAGAAAATTTTGGTCAAATTCAAAGTATTTTATCTTTCTTATTTTTAGCCCTATTTTGATAATTTTTTTAGCACACTGTGTATAAATTTATAAATTTTAATTTGGTATAGTCAGTTTTTTGATAAAATTTTATATTTGACTTATTGTACGGGGTTAATTAAAACGTGGTTTTATTATCCTAACTTTGAAACATCCTGTGGAAAAATTCCGTTTGCTAATTTTCTTAAAACCCTATTTTTCGATTGCAAACATGTCTCCTAAGCATTGTGATTTTTGTTTCATGTCAAAATATGCCTTGGTTCATTTTTTAGAGCCAAATGAATTTGCCACCCACAATTTAGGACTTTTTTAATTATGATTATTTTGGAGTTATTTGGTAATACGACGAGGTAGCTTTGGTGACTATTATCATTATGTCATATTGACACTTACATTTTGTTTACCTATGATTAATCATGGTTCTTAGTGTCGAAGATTGTGCGAAAGGCGTTGCTCTGGTTGAAGATGGGCGAAATTATGAATATGTGGCTAGAGTACTACACACTCATCGCTCTACCATCCAAAGGGTAGTGGAACGTTTTATACGAACAGTAAAGCGGGAAGTGTCAGCGCAAAACTACCGCTTTAGATGATCGTTTTATACGAGTCTTCGGTTTGCGAGATCGTCATTTAACAGCGGTGCAAACAAGAAATCAGTTTCAAGAGGTTCAAGGCAATAATGTAAGTGTATTTACAGTTCGTCGAAGATTACATGAATTTGGTTTGCAAAGTTGCAGACCAGCAACTGGGCCCAAAGTATTTCCACGGCACAAAGTGGCTAGACTACAATTTTCCAGGGAACATTTACATTTGAATTTAGGACAATGGAGTAATGTTCCTTTTACGGATGAGTCGAGATACTGTCTTCACTCATCAGATGGGAGAGAACGAGTATGGCGTCGAACTGGAGAGAGATTTGCGGAGTGCGCTTTCAGTCCCCGCGTTAGCCATGGAGGGGGTTCGGTGATGGTATGGGCAGGAATATTTCGAGGGGCGCACACTGAATTGGTATTTATTGAGGGCTTGTTGGTCGAAAATATTAGAGGTCGCAAAGTCGCACAGGCTCAATTTACGAACTGTGCTTGGCTCTAAAAGAGGCAAAACATCCAGCAAAATGATATTCGCAGCCTCATAGACAGCATGAACCGACGTGTACAGGCAGTTATAGAGGCTAGGGGAGGCAATACAAAGTATTAAGTTATTTTTTAGTAGTTTTTCTTTGTTATTTGCGTACTTAGGTTAAGTTACATTTAAGTTGTTTTTTTTATATTTTGATATTGTTATCATTTTTCATTAAAACCAAGTCATGTCGTTGCTTTTAATCATTATTTAAATACAGTGCTTCTGGGATGTCGATATGACATTCCTTTGATATCAGTCACCAATTACAAATTAATACAAAAGATAATTATTGTAATAATAGGAAAAGTCGTAAATTGTGGGTGGCAAAGTCATTTCGCTCTTAAAAATAAACCAATCCATATTTTCACATGAAAGAAGAACATAATACTTAGAAGACATGGTTGCAACCGAAAAACAAGGTTTTACGAAAATCCGCTAACGGAATTATTCCACAGGATGTTTCAAAGTTAGGATAAAAAACCACCTTTCGTTTAACCTCGTATATTACGTCAAATACAAAATTTTATTAAAAACTTACCATACTAAATTAAAATTTATAAATTTTTACACAGTGTGCTGAAAAAATCATCAAAATAGGGCTAAAAATAAAAAAACTGAAATACTTTGAATTTGACCAAAGTTTTCTCGATTACGTTTTTTTGCATCTGAGTGTATTATTTTAAATTATACAAAATTTATCCAGAAATGGTTAAATAATTAGTAATTTATAGAGTAGATCGAAACAAACTTTATAAAAATCAATTATAATAATTATTACAGGAAGTTTCACTAAGATTTTTTTCCCTAGAACTTGACAACGCTGGAACTTTTGTAGACTTGTTGATACTCGTTGAAATGTACTGTCAGATTACATACATATTATATAAAATAAATACTTTTTTTATATTATGTGAACTTCTCTTTCACTCTTTTCATATTTTAAATATATTTTTCTTATATATAAAAATGCTTTACAGTTTTTTTACAATGTTTTATGGAAATTTGATAATAAATTTGATAATAAAACATTTTATTCAAATGTAAAATATTTGACGAGTTTCCGTAATTTTTAATGAACGTTAAGTTCCATTGTCAAGTATAATCCATTAATAAAAACTAATATAAATATAAAGATCATGTATTCAGTATTTATGATCTAGTCCAGCATTTCGTCAAGAATTGCATCTGCTTTTGATCTATCTCAGAAAAACGTATATACCGAAGACGCAGACAATAATGCAGTAAACAATAATAGAGTTTAATAATTGAGGCTGCACCTTAATAAAAAAAACACAATATATGGTAGTCAGTAAGCTAAAGTCAAGGTAGATACTGCAGAAACTCTAACTATTGAAAATGCCCTTGTGTCAGTTGGAAAAAGAAAACCGTTGGAAAAGAAACCCTCGAACCACTCGAAGAAAAAAAAACCTTGGATATCAGTCGAAATTCTTGAACTTATGGAAGAATGAAGAAAACATTAAGCAAAAGATCTGAAATACAAAGAAATTTAGGAAAAGAGAAAGAAAATTCGATGCAAGATGCAAGAAATAAAAGATCTGGATAAAAAGCATGATAGCTTTAATTTGACAATAAATAGAGTAGTAAAGAGAGCTAGTAGCTAATAAAAAGAAGAATAGTGCTCGCCAATAAGTGTTACTATGGCTTAAGAAGACAGATGGCCTCAAAAATGCCTAGAAAAATTAAACTGACTGTATACAAAACACTAATAAGACCAGTGCTAACATATGGTTCAGAAACTTGGACACTAACACAGAATGACCAAGAATTGCTCAAACGTTTTGAGTGAAAAATACTAAGACGAATATATGGAGGCATAAAAGAACAAGGTTTGTGGCGCAGGTGTTACAATTTTGAGTTGTATAGAAGATTTGGAGAACCTGACGTTGTAAAATTCATTAAGGTAGCACGCCTCAGATGGATAGGTCATGTAATCAGACGAGAGGAAGGTGCCATAGTCAGAAAAGTTTTTGACCGAAGAGGGCCGATCGGACAACGAAGAAGAGGAAGACCGAGACTTAGGTACCAAGACAACATAGAAAATGATTTGAAGTCTATCGGAATTAGAGCATGGAGAAGAGTTGCCAGAGACAGGGGCGAATGGAGGATTGTTCTGAAGAAGGCTTTGGCTCATAAAGAGCAGTAACGCCACTGATGATGATGATGAAAGAGAGCTAGAGGAAACGATGGAACGATAACTTACTGGAGGCACATTAAAAAACAAAAAAAAAGAGTCATATCTACACAAAAAGAAGAAGAAGAGGAACTATTTAATGATGACAGAGAAGAACTATCATTAGAAACCACAGAGGATATATGACCACCAATATTACGAGAAGAAGTCATAATGCCATCAAAAACACAAAAGATTGCAAAGCTACTGGATCAGATGATGTGCCCAACGAATTATTAAAACTGATTGATGAAGATGTTATTGATATAATGATAGAACTCTTTAATATAATTTATGAGACTGTCATAATCCTCAGACAACCGCTGCAATTGATCTTTGTATCAATTCCCAAAAAGGCAAGTGCAATAGCTTTAATGAATCACACACTTAAAACATTTTTGAAAATAATTTACAGTAGAATTGTTAAAACTTTTGAATATGAAATTATTGACATACAATTTGGTTTTAGAAATGGTATGGCCACAAGAGAAGTTCGGCTTGAACGTGCTGGTCCAAAGGTGCATGGTCATGAATCAGGACATGTTCATTTTGTAAACTTTGAAAGGCATTTGAAAAGGTTTAACATAAAAGTTTGTAAATATATTGAAAAGCAAAAATATTCACAGTCGTAATATAAAAATTATACCTGAGATATTAAAATACAGAGAAGAGTCCGCCATGGTTGCGTGCTGTCCCCACTACTCTTCAATATCTGCAGTAAAGCGATATTTAAAGAAGCGCTCTTAGATTCAATGGATTTTCAAAGACACTCAGTTGGGACTCTGACCCAAGAAACATTCTCAACAGGCTTAGAAACAGAGCCAGACGCCTAGCAGCACTTAGTGATAAATTTGGGAAACATTACTAAACAAAAGACAACTAAGTCAAATCATGGCCTTCTTCTTATTGCCCCGTCTCCTTTCGGAGGTTGTCGATTCAAATGGCAATTGTAGCTTTGGAAACTGCTGCCCGAAAGATTTCTGTGGATGAGTGGTTAAACCATCTCATCAGCTCTTTCAGCCACAAGTTCTGGCGTCTTCCAACTGATCTTTTGCCCTGCACTTTACCTTCCAATATGATTTGGAATAATTCATTTTTTCACCTCTCAACACATGATCCAAGTCATGGCCACTGAAAGAAAAATCCTGAGGAGAATCATGGATAAAAACCCCTCTATCCATGATATAATGCTAAGCCTAAGTAAGATATACGTTCTCTCCACCATAGAAAGCTCAAACAACAGAGCAAAAGAAGTTTTTAAAAAGACATGCCACCGACGAGGACAAGTACCCATCAGACTCCATAAAACTAAAGTTCCATTTCCGCCTACTAAACTTCTTAACATAGCGGGCAACGAACTTCCTTATAAGTATTGGAATATCCTTGAAAAAATAATCTCACTAAAATATCCTGCATTTGCTGATGTCCCATGATGATGATAGCACAAAATGCTGATACAAGAGCCGTTCCTAACAACACAAACTTATAAATAGTAGCTGCATGGAAATAAAATGTAAATGGTAAATATTAACTTAACAAATATTAATAACCCTAGCTTCTACCACAACTTTCAGCTCCACACATGATGTTAACAATCCCCGTACTCAATGCCCTGCAACAAAAAAGGGGGGCAATCATTTCTTAAAAAGGCGAAAGCCTATATCGAGGTTGTCATAACGTTTTGCTGATTCAATAGAGGGTACATCAATCAATCGAGAAATTTTAAATACTTTTTTAAGGTTTTTGAATATCATTGAAATAACGTTTTGCATATGATGTAATAATAATGACAGATAACAACAATGATTTACAGAACGTAATGCAATATCTTAACGAATGCTGTCATGAATACAGGCTGAAGATGAATTTGAAGAAAACTAAATTCATGATCATGACTAAATCAGTGGATACAAACGTCCCATTGGTCATTAAAGATACTGAAATTAAGAGTGTGGATACCTACTAATACTTAGGAATATCAATAACATCAAATGTAGACGACACCAAAGAAATTAAAACACGTATTGACAGGTAGTGTTACTTGTTCTCAACTGTTACGTTGTACCTTTTTCCATGCTGATGATAGTGTTGTGTTTATGTTTATGCTTTCAACGAACCTCTTCCATGACTCTTTTTTTCTTTTGTTGGTAATAATAATTTTCTTGGTTTTGCTCTATGTTTTTTGTATTCAGTTATACTTGCTGTGGTTTTTTCCCTCCTACATCTATTTAAAGCAGATTTGCTGTTTTATATTATTTCGGCACATTCGTCATTCCGCCAAGGTACGGGTTTGAATTTTTTAATATGCTTCCCCTACATGCTACATGTAATATGCTATCTATTGAAGATTCAGCATCTTTTATTATTATTTCGTTAAGTGGTGTTACGGCTATATTTGCATCCATCAAAACATTTATTTTGTATCTGTTATTCTCAATGATTTTTGAGGAAGAGTTCCAGTCGGCTTTCTTTATTTTCCATTTGTGTTGTATATTTTTTCCGTTTAATATTTTTACTTTTATACTTGAATTCGTCAATTATATAGGAAACTGATCATTGCCTAGTAAGTCATCCAGAACTGTCCATTGTAGATCATGAATAATAGTTGGGCTACATAATGAAAGATTAATGGTGGAACCATTGCCAATAGCTCTATTGAATCTAGTATTGCTTCCGCCATCTTCTTTCTTCTTTATGTGCCGTCTTTGGTGCTGCATGTATTATGTTCGCAGCATCTGGTATTTGAAACCATTCTCTCAAGTTTCTCAGCCAGGATTTCTTTTTTTTGCCCAAACCTCTTCTACCTTTAATCATGCCTTCCATGATAAGCTGTAGCAGACTGTACTTATCATTACGAAACACATGGCCCAGGTATGACGCTTTCCTCCTTTTAACAGTTGTTAACAATTCCACCTCGTTACCCATTCGTCTTAATACCTCTGTGTTGGTCACTCTGTCTGTCCAAGGTATTCTCAGTATGCGTAGATACAGCCACATTTCTCGAGCCGCTAACTTCTTTATAGTTGCTGCTGTTAACAGTGTTAACGTCCACCCTTCAACTCCGTAAAGTAGCTTAGAGAGTACGTAGCATTTCGTGACGCGCCATCGGAGGTTAACGCTTAGGTGGCGGTTGCTTAAGAGCTTTCTTATTTTGATGAATTTGGATCTTGCTATTTCAATTCGGATCTTAATCTCTACGCCTGGGTCCCACTTATCATTTACTGTATATCCCAGATATTTAAATCAGTGTACTCTTTCAATACGTTCGGCTTCAATATTCAGGTCGATATGTTGAATGTTCTTTTTACTGATCACCATAAATTTAGTTTTCTTTCTATTGATCTTCAGTCAAAATTGGTTGCCAGTTGTATTTACTCTATTTAGCACCATCTGTAAATCTTCGATGTTATCGGCCAGTATAACAGTATCATCTGCCTATCGAAAATTATTTTAATTATTGCTTCCGCCATTCAATAGAGTTCGTCCTCTTGTGTCCGTTTTGAGAACCCCAAGAATAATTATGGTCATTAAAATCTCCTATAAGACTGAAAGGCCTTTGGAGTTGATTAATTAGAGATTCTAATTCATCCCTAATTAAATAATGGCCAGGAGAAACGTATATTTTGCAGATGGTGTAATTGAGTTGTGCTTTATTTATTACGGCTATTGCTTCTAGGTTTGTATTTATTTTAGGTTATGTTGCTTGTAGATTCTTTGAGACGTTAGTTGCTACGCCATTACTTGCAATTTGTACGTTTCGGTTTTGAAAGAATTCATTATATCTTTTTATTCTTTGAACATTTCCGTTTCGGAAGTGAGTTTCTTGTAAACACAGTATGTCCAGAGAGTGAAGGGCTATGAGATGTAGCATATTTAGACGGGTATAATATCCGTTTAAGTTCCATTGGAGTAATGGTTGGAATATTACCAAATGACTGAGAAAATATGGAGTTCGGAATTGTTTTGAACTATTTATTTTGTGTCTTGCGATAAGTTTTCACCACTGTTCAAAATGCTTAGTTTTATTTTTCTAGTTAACTTTAGATTATAATTTCTTCTTTTAAAGTGGAGCTTTTGACAGTGGCTCTTGTCTAGTCATTATTAATTTTTATTACTGTCTTAAGAGACGTCATTTTAATATTAGTTAAAAGCTTCAAATGTAGTTTGTTTTTGCAGGTAATGTAATTAAACAATTTAATATTGTACAACTAATAATAAAGTTGTTCTTTTTGCAGAGAAACGCCATTGAGTTTTAGTAATGAAACTTTGCTGATTGAAGAATCAAACATTATTACATATTATAAAAATAAGTCAATGTAAGGGAAAGTTCGGGGGAGATCCCGTAGAATCAGGTTGTGTTTTACAGAAATGAGATAAATCCGCGAGATTTGGCACCGCGGTGAAAGAGGAACGCACATTCGGATTACGAGACAGCGTATCGCGCTGTGCTGGAGCTCGGTCGAGCGGCCAACGACAAAATCGTAATCAAACAATACCGCCGCCGTCGCCGTGGTGCTCCTCGTAGCTCGTAGCCGTAGCCCTCCTCCTCGTAGCGTAGTATGATCGTGGATTCCGTTGAAGGCGCGCACGCCGTTTACTACCGCGGGCGGTGAACGACATCAGCTGGCGAGGTTATAGTGCAACCGTGGAATCTCGGCGATTTATTGTTGCTTTGTGAAGTTAATCTTTTTCTTATAGGCACATGGATACAAACAGCACCTCGAGAACTTCGACAATTCCGCAAAAGGTAACAAGCTTGATCATTCACACCATCCATCAACCACCTGCTTCTAAAAATATAAACAAGCGCTGATGATTGGACTGGTCCATTTCTATGGGTACATTCATTAGATTAGTTCCACGTATTTGCTACAGTAGCCTCTGTGTTATCAACTGTTCTACGGAAAACATTCACAGGGCGTTCCAAACGCATATAGGAAACTGATAAGTCAACTGTGACAAAACTAGTTTGCTTGTTTATGCAGTTAACAGTCATTCTGATTTATAAACATCTATAATCAAATCATTATGAGTTTTGAACTCGTTGTCCCCCTAAAGTATTTTGCAATAATTTAAATATTTGCTTGATATATTTATAATAATCTGTGTAACAACAGATAAGATGCCATTTACTTAAAATTAAGTGAAATGTATGTCAACAAGTAAATCATTTTTACTACGTACGCATGTTATTTTTAAATTTGCTGTTTTAAAATATGTAAATATGTGTATCAGCTTATATAATTTTGTAAACGCTGATGGATTTCGCTATGGAAACATTTGCAAAAGTTGTTGCTGTAGCTCTACCTAAATGATCCGATACTTTACATATGCTTACGTAAGTTTTCATCATGCAAGGTTAACAGACACAGCTGAATGTAGTAGATTATCTCTCTCGCTGTCTGTTTCCTGTGACTTCTCCTGCAAAAGAGGACTTAGCAGGATTTTTCTTTGGCAGTTGAGGGAGTCTTGAGCCATACAGTGGCTAGTTAAGTGTGTCTCATTCAAGAGCAAAATATATTACAGTGTATCTTTTGTAAATTTTCATTTGCTTCCTGTTTGGAGAATTCATCCGTGGTTAACAGCCATTCAATCCTAACTTAGTCTATCTATTCGTGAACATTGGTTCCCTGTCAAATTAAAACATTTATTGCCATAATAATATATACTTTGCACAGATATTTAAAAAATAAAGCAGTGCTCTTTTCTTCTTCTGTCAAAGTTGAGCTTGTGCACCTCTTACTTTGGGGACCCCCTTTCGGGTTACCTGGTTTTCTGGATTCCTGGGTTAACAGACACAGCTGAATGTAGTTGATTATCTCTCTCGCTGTCTGTTTCCTGTGACTTCTCTTGCAAAAGAGGACTTAGCAGGATTTTTGTTTGGCAGTTGAGGGAGTCTTGAGCTATACAGTGGCTAGTTAAGTGTGTCTCATTCAAGCGCAAAATATATTACAGTGTATCTTTTGTAAATTTTCATTTGCTTCCTGTTTGGAGAATCCATCCGTGGTTAACAGCCATTCAATCCTAACTTAGTCTATCTATTCGTGAACATTGGTTCCCTATAAAATAAAAACATCTATTGCCATAATAATATATACTCTGCACAGATATTTACAAAATATATCAGTGCTCTTTTCTTCTTCTGTCAACGTTGAGCTTGTGCACCTCTTACTTTTGGGGCCCCCTTTCGGGTTACCTGGTTTTCTGTGTTTCTGGATTCCTGGACGTCTTGTTAAGTATGTACTATTTTTGGAACCAGACCTACTTCCCTGCTTTGCTGTCTTCAAGTAACCACCTGTCAGTAGACCCTGAGTAGATAGTCAACCAGTCTGTGTTTCCTCAGACTGGTTGAGGATGTATCTGGTCTTCTCCTTCCTTCTTGTATGTAGGCTTTAAAGCCTTTTTCTTCTTCAATATTAGGCTCTTAAATTGTCTAAATTATCGCAACATCTTTTTCTTGGTCTGCCAATACTTCTTCGTCCATTTGGTGCCTTATCTCGTGCTATTTGTACTATCCTATCCTCTGCAATTCTACTAATGTGTTCGTTCCACTCCTGTTTCCGTTTGTCACCCATTCTTTTATGTCTTCTATATTGCATGCTCTTCTTATGTTTTCGCTTCTCTCCCTATCCAACAGACTTTTCCCCCTATCCAACAGACTTTTCCCTGATATTCGTCTTATTCCCAGATATATAAACATTGCTTCCTGCTTTATTATTTTCCCATCAATTTTGATTTTACATCGTATTGGATAGATGTTGTCATACATTTGGTTTATTCTACTAATATTATCATATTGTATTTGTTGGCTGTTGTATTGAAGATATGAGTTAATCTTTGGAGCTCGTCTTCTGTCTCGGTGGTTAATCCGGCGTCGTCTGCATAACATAATATTTGGATTTCTTTGTTCCCCATTCTGTAACCATGACCTTTACGTACTGCTTGTATTATTTCGTCCATTATTAGAAGTAGGCTTAACGAGTCACCCTGTCTGACTTCGCTTTGCACTGGTATACAATGTGTTAGTTTTCCATTTATCTTTGCCTGTATTCGATTATGTAAGTAGATGGTTTGTATAATATTGATTGGTATGTTTCTTTTATACAGTAGAACATAGATATGCTGGTTTATTGTACTCGATGGCCTTTTCTGGTCTTAGTACAAATACGGCGTCTACGCAGGATGTTCCGGATCTGAATCCTTGTTGTTTTTCTGATCAAGTTGTTGGTTTATTGATTTTGTTGGTTAGGACTTTTGTGGTAAGCCTAATTACGGCGTTCAGTAGATTTATACCTCTATAATTGTTGGGGTCTTCTTTATCTCCTTTTTTGAACATTGGTATCATTATGCTATTTCTCTATGTGTCTGGTATCTTGCAGTGTAATAATAGTTTTTGTATAAGTTTTGTCATCTCTAAGGTTATACATTCTTCTCCGTGTTTAGAAGCTCGTTGGTTATCAAGCCTAGTGCTGGTGACTTTCTATTTTTGAGTGAGTTTTTGGCTTCCTGAAAACTAATTTCTGTTTCGTGTCTTAATTCAGGTACGTTATTGTGTTGATTATTATTTTCCTTTTCTTTAAACAGTTCCGTCAGGTATCTTTCCCATTCGTTTGCTGGTATGTTATTGTATTCCTTCAATTCTCCCATTTCTGTCCATTGGTTTCTTATGAATCTCCATATTTGTTTTTGTGTACCGTAGAAGTAAAACCATGGTGTATTGTTGTTGTTTCTTTTTTCAGTATGACTTTGCGTTTTCCTAGAGCTTCTGCTGTTGCTTCTTCAATGTTGTTTTTAGTTTTCTCCTAGCTTGCGTTTATATCTTCGATGTCGTCTATTTGTTTCAGCTCAGTCTATTTTGTATCTTCTGTGCTAGTCTCCTTTGGTACATTTCTCTTGTAAATTCGTTCCACAGTGATTCTACATTGAATTTTGTCTCGGTGTATTCCTGTAGAGAATGTTTTGGTGTTATTTCTAGTCTGCTGGTGTATCTGGTCTTAAGGAGTGTTATTGTGGCCTGATGTAAGAAACATCTTATATTTTTGCAAACTTTTCTCAGTGGTATGTACTGGACCTTTTCTTGGATGGTTGCATTTGAAATTCGGTCCTGCCATGTCGATCCTTCTATTAGTTTGTAGCTTGCCATTAAAAAAAAACATTTAATGTATAGAAAATGAGTCAATATTCGGAACAGTAGAAGCTCTGTATAGTTTCACAACTCTTGCTCAAAAATGTCGAGACCAACAAAAATCTTTTCGTCGCATTTATAGATTATGAAAAAGCTTTTGACAAAGTTAAACATAACATTCTCAGGGAATGTTTGAAACAAAAATGACTCAACAAACATGATATTATCATAGTGGGAAATCTCTATTAAACCAACTGGCTGTGGTAACATTAGATGGAAATATTGATTTACCAACCCACGAAAAAGAAGGATATAGAGTATTATGTAAAATTGAATTGGAGAAGTCTAATAAAATTACTTTATCTCCGTATTTATCCTACCAGCAGACAAGGGGAATACAACTGTGATAATGATTAAACTCCAACAGTTTATAGAAACAGCTCAGCAGTGCAATCGGTGGATAGTTTTGGGACTGATCATTTACCTTTCCTGGTTTTAATACGGCTATAATAGAGGCCTTTTTTAGTGAATGGGGGATTTCTCCTGATTTTAACATATCTGTATAGAAATCAGCCAGCCATTTCCTAGCATATTTGCCACAGTGGAGTAAAAATTCTGGATGGATTTTATCGGAGACGGGTGCCTTTAATAAGAAGAAATAATTTCTTCTGGAGTAAACTCTTCAGAGTATTCAGATGTTTTACTTTGGTGGTGTGGTCACGATCTCTAGGTGCTCTTGAGGTTGCTACAATGTGGGAGGCCACTCTGTTGGGAGCTATTGGTACTTTCTCTAGTTGGGAGTCTGCTACTACCAAGTTTTCTAAGTAAAGACCATGCTTTTCTGCTGGATTTACTAAAGTCTAATTTTTCCACAGTTTCCATCCATTTTTGTGTCAGTTTCTTCGCTCCAGTTTAGCAGAGCCGCGCCATTTTGATCACTGTGCCTATACTCCCAGATTTTATGATGACTGAAGTCTCCAAAATAAACATGCGGAGGCCACAGGACTGCCGGGGGTTTATAAATATTGCTAACAGTAATTTCGCCAATTTACAATTTACAACATACGTGTGCATTTTCTATTTTGTTTCGAACATAGGTTGCCACTCCATAAGCTGGATAGTAAGTTGCACCCAATAAATCATAGCCATGAATTCTTCCTCTAGCGGGAATTTGTTCTTCGTTTTCTACATGGGTTTCCTGAATTGCGACCACGTCGATATTATTTTTAATGAGTACCTTTTAAAGGTACTCATATTCATTTCTACTAATACCTTCTATATTTAAATGGCAGATTCGGATGCTTGATCCGAGTCCTTTTGTCGCTTGGTCCTGAGAAGGTGCATTTAAATTGTTGGTAGGAGGCATATCTTATATTCGTGATGTGTTCTTGCCAGGAGATCTAGAGATTCTAGAACTTTTATAAGAAATACACATTTTTTAAATAAATTATCGAATATTAAATTTAATTCAAATAATATTTTAGTAAGTTTTGACATAAATAGTTTATTTACAAATGTAAGATTAGATAAGACTTTGAATATAATCAAGACAAAATTAGAGAGTGATGATACATTGGCAACTAGAACAAGACTAATGAAACAGGCATAATGAACTTAATGACATTATATACTGATGATACCTATTTTCAACTACTTAAATAATGAATTCTATAAACAAAATTTTGGTCTAGCAATGGGCTCTAGTTTATCTCCATTGAAGATAGATGAACATAAATTTCTCCAGATTTGTTAAACATTTTACTACATGCCAAAGTTTTGTATGGTATCTACATATTTATTAACCTAATTCCAAAAGCAGGACTTTTTACGTAGCATTATATTCAGAGGTAACAAAAATAACCCAATGTGGTTTTTTAGGTGACCCCAAATCGTACACGTATCAGTTTTTCACTAAATTGTTGGTTTTTAACCGACGGTATTGCCTATCTCACCTGACCATCCTTTCTAGATATGTTAATCATATTACTTCACACAACATTGACCGCTGTAATCTCTGATATTATAGGGATGTATATAGGATTTGCGTAATATTTTACACTATAACTATAGCGGAAACTATTGACTTTTGAATAAGGATTCTGGAAATTTTTTATATCTATTGTATACTGTCAAAGAATTATTAAGCATGAGCAAAAAGAGAGGAAAATACAATACTCATGCGATGTGTTGAGAGGAGAAAAATATGAACTACTCCGAATTATATTGGAAGGCAAAGTTTAGGGCAATCTTTTTCTTGTACGTCATTAATGCGGTTTCTGTGTCGTCACAGTACAATCAACTGCATATGTGTATCGAAAATATAATCATGAGTACTGTGTTAAGTTTATTTTTATTATATTAACTATATTTACTATTGATACTGCAAAAACAGTAATTGAAATCAACTATGAACAAGCAGTACTCAAAATAACACTCTCAGAAATAGGATTAGTTCATAAATATAAATACTTAGGTAATGAAATCCAAATTGCTAGAGACAACCAAACTGCTGAACTGCAAAGAAGCATCACTTGGAGGTCTATCAGACATCTTCAAGAGCAACTTGTCAAATTATTTGAAAACGAAGACGTTCGACCAATGTGTGCTTCCAGTTATGACTTATTGCGCTGAAACACTTTCTTTAACAAAGGCTACAGCAACCAAACTCAGATTAGCCCAAAGACGAATGGAACGCTCGCTACTTGAACTGATTCTCAGGGAAAGAGTTGGAAGAAATTAAGGGAGGCCTATATTCAACTTTAGACATAGAAGACTGGATGATGATGATGATACTGTTTGTTGAATATCTCTGCATCTTTTAACCATGACCTGCAAACTGATTAATGCTTCTCTGGATCCCAGGTTGTTTCTCAAACCAAACTGTGTTTCGGTTAGTTGTACTTCTATTTTATTCTAAATTTTCGCAGTAAATAGTTAGTATATGGCTCATAAGACTGATGATGTGATGATCGCTACATTGTTTAGAGTTGACTTTTTTCAATATCATTATAAATGTTACCAGTAGCCACTCTGTTGGGATTTGTCCTGTTTAGTATACATTTTTGAAAATGTTTAGAAGAGAATATTTACCTTTATCGTCGAGTAGTTTGATTATTTCGCTGGGAATTTCATCTAGCCCGGTTGCTTCCCTATTCTTTGATAGTTTTATAACTGCTTTCATTTCATCGAATTTTATGTTTTGCCAGTCATTATATTTTACATTTTAATTTCTGTTCTTTTATCACCACACAGTTCCGCAATGTTTCCCTCCACCTCTCCAGTTTGTCTTGTTCATTGACTATAATATTATCCTGTTTGTCAAGTAAGTAGACTACTTGCAGTTGATCTATTTGATCCAGCCATTTCTTGCACCTTTTTATAGACATTAAGCGTGTCATTCTTTTTCTCCAGTTTGTCTATTTGCTGCTGTACCATTTTCTTTTGTATTCCGGATTTTTCTTCAGTTTTCGTCTGTTTTCCCTTAGTATCAAGATTTCAAAAAGGTGCATGGTATAATATATCTCTATAATAAAACTATTCTTTGTTGCAAATGATCTTAAACTTACGCCCAGATACATGCTAAAATGTTATCTGTATGGCATGGAAGCATGGACATTGAAAATTAGTACAATCTGAAGACTGGAATGCTGTGACAGGCTGATTCCATGGTCATATCAGAAAACAAAATAAACATGGATCATGGATCAAAATAAACAAGTCAAATGGGCATGTATTATGAGCCATATATAACACTACACCAAGCGGAATCGTAAGGATAGCAGAATCTTCCTCCGACATAAGTATATTTGAAATTTAATCATTGCCCATCTTGCCATGGCTTTTCTAATTTCTATTTCTATGTCAATATCCAGCTTTTTATTTATAGTGCAACCAAGGTATTTGAACTTGTCAACTCTATCTAATGATTTATTGCCCACTAATATTTGGGTTTGATTATGTTGATGCCTGTTGCGAGAATTTTTAGGAATATTTGTTGAAATATCAACATACTTTGTTGCTGATTTCAATTCCGCCCTTAATTTGTCAAAATTTCGCTGACAAAAGTATTCCGCTATCGAACGATATAGATTTGTTTGAAACAATGCACAATAAGCGCCGTTGCACCAAAAGCACAGTAGGCATAGTAATCTAAACACAGACCCTTTTTGTAAAAGGTTACCTATTCATTAGAAAGACATATACATTGATCATTTCATTCACTCACCGATAGCTGTTCAGAATACGCTCAAAATCACTTTTAAAAATTACTTTCTCATTTTTTCACATAAAGAAAACGTACCTATTTGGTTCTGCGTTTAGCACTGTTTTTGTAACATAGTGTAGTAGTAAATCTCTTGTTTTAATAAGTCAAAATAAAAATTTATTATTTTGAATTTTTACCTCTGGTATTTATTAATTTGGCAGCAGTTTTTCGAATCGAAGAAAAAATATTTCAACCCATCTTATGTGATTAGAAAAAGGATCTGCTCAATAGTAAAAAAGCGAAAAACAGCTTAACTAAGACATGTTCTTGGGCACGATGGGTATAACTTTCTACAACTGATAATGGAAGGAAATATTGATTTCAGACGAGGCCCTGATAGACAACAGATGACGTGACTAAGAAACAACAAAGAATAAAATAGATTAGTCTTTCACTCACTAATGAGAAAGGCTTAAAAAACGAAAAAGTATGCGAAGTTATCGACAACATTTGCAGAAGCAGGCTCCACCTGAAGAAGAAGTGTCGCATATTTAATTTTATAAATCCATAGAGTCAGAGACCCAAAAATAATTGTGGTAGCGAACCATCGAACTCTCTCTAGGCATAATTTAAATTTGAAACAGAATGATGAAGACAGCTAATACGGTTTGGGATGGGATAATTTATTTAACATCTCTGTCATAGCTGAATTAATCTCATATTTGATAATTCCCTACATTATTTACTATCACAATTCCACAACATCGTCCAAAAGTGACATCAAATTTTACAACTACTATACTGTGGGGGATAAACCCCACTTGTATACAGGTAATAATAAAAAACAGTAAAAGGAAGAATAAGGTAACGATTGGAAATGGTGATCGAATGAACATATTTATTGGTAAAACCAAAACTCAGCAGTGTCGCTTCTATCTTAAGACGAAATACAGTAAAACCTCGATATAACGGACTACTTGGGGGGAGGGGGTGTCCGTTAAAGCCGAAAGTCCGTTATATAAAAATATGGTTAAAATAAATCAAAATACTTTTTTTGAAAATATATATGTACACTGTAATTAGATATATATAAAAAATACAAAATACAAACAAAATTCTATTTAAGTAATTGTCTTCGGACATTCGTCGTGAAGTGACGTTGCTGTGGATATCGACACGCTTGCTGTCGGTAATCCCGTTTTGAACAAGTTTCGTTTGCACTTTCCATGTTTGCTGATTTTCTATGATCAACTCCCTAAATACAGTTTAACTATTTGATGAATAATCAATAAATGTTATTAGATCGTCGAGATACGATCTTACCTCTGATAACTTCATTTTTAACAGTCTTGTTTTGTCGTCTTGTTTGCTATCTTTAGTTCCGTCCTCATTTTTTAGGTTCATAACTTCATCTGCTATTTCACTTTCAGTCATGATGTTATACCCAGGGTCACCTTAATCTACTTCTAGCCATTGTAAAACATCTTCCTCAGCTATATGTTCTCCGGCATTATTATGTATTGTCCTACAGGAATCAGTAACTTTCAACCATCTAAATCTATGTCTGCATCTTGGCCATCAAACCAATTCTTCCAACCATTTTTAAATGTTTGCTCTTTCACCTCCTCCCATGCTACAGCAAAACTAAAAATTGCTTGATTATAAATTGTGAGACCTTAAGTTTTGCAAGGTACGTTGCGCTCTTGTATCTTCTGCATTATCTCCATCGTACAATACAACCATTACTTCGTCTAAAAACTTTCTGCGATATATTCGTTTGGCTGCCAAAATTATTCCCTGATCCATGGGTTGAATAAGCGATGTTGTATTTTTTACAAAACACACACCTAAAGTTTCCATTTTCTGAACGTAGAATATTTTCAGACAGGTGACCAGGAGCGTTGTCTAAAACCAATAAACATTTCACCTCTTCTGGCGGTATTCCCAATTTCTTCTCTTGAAATTTTCTCACTTTAGGTACAATTTCTTTGAAAAACCAATTTTTGAAAATATCTGAGGTGAACCATGCCTTTTTAGAGCTATAGTATAAAACGAACATATGATGCATTATGTCTTTTAAAACTCTAGGTTTACGAGATTTGCCAACCACTACAGGAGTCAATCTATGCGATCCATCAGCGTTAGCACAAAGCAGTGCCGAGATCCTGTCCTTTCTGATTTTTCTTTCAGAATTCGATTTTTCATATTTGGAGGCTTGTGCGCTTTCAGGCAAAGTACGCCATAACAAACCAGTTTCGTCAACATTGCCAATCTAAGATTCTAATAGCATTTCGTTACTTGCTTATATGTGCTACTAATTTTTGCCTAAAAGGTTCTCTTTCTTCTTCTGGTGCAATTAAAGCTTCGCCGTAAATTCTTTTATTCATGATTCCGTGCCTTTTGCGAAAGCGCCAGAACCATCCATCACTTGCTCTGAATGGTATGTCCATATGATTTGCTAATTTAATTGCAGCAAATTTCAATTCGACTGTTCGAACCGGGATCCCACTAGAACGTTGTTGGCCATACCATTTTAAGATTTCTTCTTCCAGTAAAGTTTCACGAGCCAATTTCATTCGTTTTTTAAGATTGCTGTGCTCTCCTATATCACACATTAATGCAAATTTATTGATTTTGCTTTTGTTTTTTTATTTCCGAAAGTTTGCTTTTTTATATCATATTGATCACATATATGAGACACAGACGCTCCAGACTCCAACTTTTGTATATTCTCTAGTCTCTAGTTTTTGATTGATCGTTACATTGATTCTTTTCCGTTTGTCCCTATTTAAAGGGTGAGATTGCGAAAATTTTAACTTATTTACTGACGTTTACTAAATATGTTCATTCACAACGAATAAACAAGCGTTTATGTTTCAGCAAAAAAATATATACATATTACTATTAGAAATGTGTCCTCTTATGATAAATTTTATTGAAATTCTTTGTAAAATACAGTGGTTTGGGACTGTATGTTTTTATTTTTTTTACATTTGACCGGATTTTTTGGCCGTTATATCCGAAGCCCGTTAAATAGAGGTCCGTTATATCGAGGTTTTACTGTAATTTATTTACAAAGTTTATGCAATCAAACGGCAGCACAATGTGAAGAAGATAGTTTTCTAAATTTATAATAGTTGATTCAAGGACACACCCTGAAAGAAGTAAAGTTGTTAATAACACCACTCGACCTATTATAACATGTTATACAAAACTGCTTGTGTAACTAATTACATAATTGCAGTGGGATCTGTTATTAAACAACAATGTATTTTTAAATAGCGTAGGATTAATTCAATTGCGAGCTCAAAATGTACGTTAGGGATATGGAATAACCAACAAAGCATCGAATGCGAGCCCATGTAAGCAGATAGTTACTCGGGTTTGTTGCGGTGCTTGCCGCGAAAATACAAATATGTTGGTTAATGTTTTAGTTTGTTTACAGACTATGATATTACAATGACAAAGACATTAAAAAAATTATACCACATATTGTTTATAAATGTTGATAACTATTGTAAAAATAAACCTAAAATCTTGATCATGCGTGGTAAGTTAGGTGTTGTAGTATTAAAAATATCCTCAAAATTTCAGAGAGATTCATCAATTATTAGTTTACTTAAAAGTTATTTAAATGTTTATCCCAAACAACTTTTTTGCAATAATAAGTCAAAAAAAACTGAACTTACACCAACAGGGACTTGGAAGTGTCATAACAGAAATCGGAGATACAGAGGACGATATTCGTATGAGGATACGAAAAGATCAACAAGCATTCAGCATTCTCAACCCTGTGTGGAGATCTGGCGAGTATACTAAAAGGACAAAGATCCGCATATCCCATAACTATCTCATATCCATAAACTGCAGGTCTTTAATAATAAATGTGTATGACGTAAATGACGAATTGTTCGTATTTTCGGGTCTAACATCATTAGAAACGAAAATCTACTACACCTGATCGAACAAAAAAGAGTAAAACATCAAATAATGTCCAAAAAGTGGGGTTGGATTGGTCACACAGTCAGAAAAAATAATTCCATTATTGCAAAGATTTCCCTAGAGTGGAATCCCCAAGGAAGAAGAAAATGACGTCGCTCAGTACAAACTTGGAGAAGATCTATCATGGACGAGATAAGAGGTCAAGGAAAGTCTTGGAATGAGGTGAAGGCCTTAGCGCAAAATAGAACCCAATGGCGCGTTTTCACTGAAGTTCTATGCTCCATTTAGGAGTTCAAGAAACTTAGACACCAACAGGGTACTTTTTTTATCAGTCCAATATTTTTATGTCATCTACTGAATTTTTAGTGACTACTTCACTGGACTATTTTTAACTGATAAAACGTCATAGCAACGCCACGTTTCCTACTGACAAAACTCCTTCCTGTCAGTGATTTCTCAGCGACAAAATTATGACAGATCCATCATGAAGGTGTCTGGTAATTCTATTTTATGTCAGCTGCAAAAATTGGAATAGACACACAATAGACAACAGTCTTCAAGCAAGGTGTTTCTGAACAGAAGTTAATTAAATTAACGGATCACTCAAATGCAAGCTCTCTAAAACCGTTTCTGCAGCTGGATTCCAGTCATCACCAGAAGTTGATCGAACAACAAATGAAGCTGGACCTTCGAGTTCCCAAATGCTACAGGTCAATAATACACAAAATCATGCTTTGGTAGAAAAGAATGGGCAAACTACTACCTTCTTCTTCTTCAGGTGCCATCTCCGCTACGGAGGTTGGCAATCATCATAGCTATTTTAATTTTTGAGGCAGTAGCTCTAAATAGTTGTTTTGAGCTGCATCCAAACCATTCTCTCAGGTTCTTAAGCCATGAAATTCGTCTTCTTCCGATGCTTCTTCTGCCATCTATCTTTCCTTGCATTATGAGTCGCAGGATGCCATACTTCTCGCCCCGCATCACATGTCCGAGATACTGTAGCTTTCTTTCTTTAATTGTAAGTTCAACTTCCTTCTCTTTATCTATTCTTCTCAGTACTTCATTGTTCGTAACTCTATCTACCCAGGAAACCCTCATAATTCTTCTATAGGTCCACATTTCAAAGGCATTAAGTCGTCTCATTGTGTCTAGATTTAACGTCCATGATTCCACTCCATAGTATAGTACACTGTATACGTAACATTTTGTTAGGCGTACTTTAAGAGCTAATGTTAAAGTCTTTGCCACATACGACCTTTTTCATTTTTATAAAATTACAACGTGCTTTTTCGATTCTGACTGATTTCTGCAGTGTTGTCATGATTTTCTGTTATAAGTGTTCCTAGATAAGTGTACTTTTTTACTCTTTCGATCTGCTGGCCCTCTACTATCAAGATTTTGTTAGTAGTATGGTTGTTTTTACAAATTTTCATAAACTTCGTCTTTTTGTTATTGAGAGAGAGTCCGTACTTTCTACTACACAAACTACTATAGCTAATAATAATTGTAAATTGATATGGTGCATTAATTGTCTCGTGAAATAGTCTTGTCGAATATCATTCGAGAGAAAATTATTTACCGACAAATTTTTCTTTTCAAGTTTTTTCAACAAGTTTGTTGCCTTTTGGCAATTTTCGCTTATGAAATTTTGACAAAATTTAATTCGCGAAAATTGCCAGGCAACAAACTTTCATACCACTCGAAAATATTGTCGGCAAAATTTTCTCTCTCATGCTTTTATATACGAATATTTGGGGTAAAAATGATCCATTCTTACTTATCAAAATTTAGCATATTCTAACATTGCCGCTTGGCTTATTTTCTCGTAGATCATTCGAAAATTTGCCTCTTTACTGCTACAATTTACCTATCTATACTGTATACATCTGTCATTATTGAGTCATTATACAATATTTTTGCAATTCTACTAACTTGTAAAAGCAGATCCTTTATATTTGTATTTCAGAATCGTTGTTTTTTTTTTTCTGCATCATCCAAATTGGCTATTAGCGAAACAATGATAGTGAACAATAATTTGTATTATATTTATAATGTTAATTTAGATAGCATTTAAAACGTTAATTGAGCTTAAGAAACTTTTTATGTTTGAAATATTGTACTTACTGTAGACCTAAAATATCACTAAGTTTGTTTGGTCTAGTGTACAACATGCGCATTGGCGTTAGTGCTGGACATTTCTCTAATATATGTTTGGTTGTTAATTTTTCATCACAGTTGTCACATCTTGGTTCTTGTTTGTTGGAGAACACGTAGCTATTAGTTAATCGCGTATGACCCAGTCGGAGTCGCGTTAATATTACCTGGTCTCTCCGACTTGTTGGTAATGTGGGCCAGGGTTTTATCAATTTTTTAACATCGCGTAGCTTGGCCGATGACACTTTCCACTTTTCTTCCCACATATATCGCACTTTATATTTAACCGCCGCTTTCACGTCCGCACTCGTAAATGTTTTAGTACACTCCGCACTATCACTACTTGCAGCTTCTTTTGCAGCATTGTCTGCCTGTTCATTTCCTGGGATTCCAATATGGGATGGTATCCAGAATAATATAATGTTTTTTTAGTTGAGCGGTGTGGATTTCTTGTTTTATCTTGATGACTAAAGGATTACTTGGATAGACATATTGGATTGACTGTACGGAACTTAGAGAGTCTGTGAGTATAATATAATTGGTATTATTGGATGTGTTGACAGCAAGGGTGGCCTGGTATAGAGCATATAGTTCAGCAGAGTAAATGGAGTACTCTGAAGGGAGTTTATATTTATTTGTCGATGTTGGGGTTATGACTGCAGCACCAGTACCTTCATTTGATTTAGATGCGTCTGTGTATATATGTGTATAATCCTTGTAGTTGTGAAGCATATCGTTGAACGCAGATTTGATTAACTGTGGGTTTGTTGAATGTTTGTCGAAAGAAATGAGGCGGGTTAGGCACTGAGAGTTCTTTATTTGCCATGGAGGAATTGAGGACGATTGGGAGGAAAAGCATTCTGGGAACGTGTAGTTTAATTGATTTAAATGGCTTCTAATCCTTGCGTAGAAAGGTTTGGCAGTTCTTGGCTTATTTATGAAGAGATTTGGGAATTTTTCTGTAAAACAATTGTGAATAGTAGGGGTTTTTGGGTTAGACCTGATTTTTGCGGCGTATGCTACACTTAGATGAAGTCTTCTGTCTTCTAAGGACGGTTCGCCAACTTCACAATAAATACTTTCGATTGGTGTTGTGCGAAAAGCTCCAGATATTATACGTAAACATAGGTTGTGAAGACTGTCAAGTTTTTTTAGCAGTGTCTTAGTGGCTGTAGAATACACAGTAGATCCATAATCTAATTTTGATCTGATTAATGTTCTGTATAACATTAAAAGTGTTTGACGATCCGCACCCCATTCTTTATTGGCCAGAGTTTTTAGAAGATTTAATCGCTTGTGATAAGATAAGATCAAATTTGTTATATGAAGTTTCCAGCTTAGCGTTTCTTCGAATGTCATGCCCAAGAATTTTATTGACGTTACACGTTTTAGGTTCTCATCACATAGTCTTAGGTTGGGGGTGTTTGTGATATTTTTCTTAGAAAACATGATGAAACGAGTTTTTTCAGTGGAAAAACAGAAACCTGTTTTTTGTGAGTTCTAAGTGTTGTATAAAGTTCTGTGTGTGACAAAATATATTTTGTATATTTTTACCTTTGCAAAAAACTACAAGATCATCCGCGTAGACGCGTGCTTTTATAGGAGATTTTAGATTTTTGAGAATATCATTGATTGCCACTATAAAGAGCGTAGGGCTTATAACCGAGCCTTGAGGAATGCCATTTTCTGGATACATTATATCTGATGTTGTGTTTTGTCCTAACTCTGAAAGCTCTATTTTGAAGAAAGTTTTTAATAAAGAAAAAACAGTGACCTTGGATGTTCCAACTATGTAATTTTTTTATTATATAATCGTTGTGTTCGAATATAGTTTTCACCTGTGACAAATTTAATAGTACCAAGCTCATAAACAAGATTTAGTTACATAAACGGCAAATGTTTGCTACTTAATTACTTCACGCACTCAATAACGCAAGTTATTTCGAAAATTGCGAAGTTTGTACTACGCGTAGATGCTTAAGGAAACATAAAATACCTGCAGAAACGTAGAAATTACCATTAATCATTACTTGAGGCTAAATACATAGCAAACGATTGGATTCGTAAGTGGAGTATAACTTTTAGAAAAGAAAAATATACATAAACGGTTTTAAACATAATTTAACTTAAAAATGAATTTAACGCAATGGTAATAAGTAATAAGGATCAGTAGTTGCAGAAAACAATAATTGTTACAGGTCTAAAGTCAACATATAAAGGTGTATGTATTGTGAATCCGCTCTGGGGTTCCGTAAAACTTAACCCGAAAGGACGAATTTTGCAAGAGATTATTCTTCTTCTTCTTGATGTGCCTATCCGTTACGAATGTTGTCGATCATCATGACAATCTTTATCTTATCTGCAGCAGCGCGGACAATCTGCACAGATGTTGTATTGAACCAGATTCTGAGGTTCTTTAACCAAGATGTTCTTCTTCCTGGACAAGAGATTCATCAATTAGCCTATATTTGTCCACTGCTGAACGTAGGCCTCCCGTAAAATTTTCCACCTATTTCTATCTTGAGCTTCTTGAATCTAGTTTGTGGTGATGCGCTTGATATCATCCGTCCATTTAGTCGGTGGTTGTCCTCTGCTTCGATATGCCTCTTGCCTTAGTCGCCATTCCAGAATCTTTCTGGTCCATCTATCATCCGTTAACCCGTTAACGCCGAGAAAAAAAAATTTGAATTTACGATTTTTTTTTAACTTTCATAAAGAAAGTTTTTTATTTCAAAATATACAAAAAACATGCTGTCACCATATGGGCCCTGTAGGCGTTCCAGGGTATACACAAAATATTATCTGAATTAAGTGTTTGTGTGAAATTTCTTAAAACATTCTAAACATAAACCAACATCGCACTTGATACACATTGTACGCCCTTTGCTTATACAATTGAACCCGGCACATCTTCTTCTTTTTTCTTCTGGCACTACTACTACGTAATGGTTTAGCCCATCAAATCTGACATCGTCTCCAACACGGCTGTTACTTCCAGCAGCTTTAGGCATTCGACCTGGACCTTAAGCTGTCGTTTTGTAATTTGCCAAATATGATGCTATGATATGATGCCAACTGGCTGATATTTCTGCCACTTTTACGGTAGAG
The DNA here is from genome assembly GCF_040954645.1 of Diabrotica undecimpunctata. Lineage (NCBI taxonomy): Eukaryota > Metazoa > Arthropoda > Insecta > Coleoptera > Chrysomelidae > Diabrotica > Diabrotica undecimpunctata. Next base: position 9,463,249 of record NC_092811.1, read on the forward strand.
AATCCAAGCATTTTGTATAGATACATCAATAAGATATGTAAATATCGACCAGTACCACTTTTTTGATCTTACACCAATACGATAACTGAAACAATGTATGTTATTATATTATTATAATCAATATACTTTACATACTAAGATACATCCATCAGATCTATGCCTCCCATGTTTTTAGTGTATTTGGAAATTACATCCGGACGTGGTATAGGTACGTTTCTTTTATCTTTTCTTAAAAATCTCTCTACAGATTTCACTGGAGTAACCCCAAAAACACGTACTGGCCACTGTTACCACATTATTGTCCATCCACCTCACATAAAGAATACCATCGTTCGTTTCAATAGTTGAAGTGTAGGTGCCTCGAGCTTCTTTGGCCATAATCTTTTTAGGCGGTATAGGAACTTCTTCTTGAATTCGGTCATCCCTAATTGTTCCAGTTGCTCCATACCCATTTGCTTTCAAGGTAGAGTTAGAGCTAACAGTTGACGACTACTCAAATTTTCAACAGTCTCACCCTTATCTTCATACCCTGAATCCTCATCGGTCAGATCCTGACAGTCAGGTGGCTGTATGTATATATCAGTGACTTCGTTATTAGATTCGTAGGCGATATCTAACGCTTCTTGAAGAGTTATTCCTCTGAAACTAAAATTATCGTATAAAACTATAGGCTAATACATATTGTCCGTAGTACGCCTACTGGTCCCATATGGTGACAGTGACGTTTACGACGAAATTATAAAAAACTAGAACCATATATTTAGAAAATCAACAAACAGTATTGCGAAAATACGTTTTTTAAATAAAATCGATCGCCTATATATACAATAAAATAAATAAGATCGACATAATTTAACTTACCGTAACGGGATGTCCATATTTTCGTCGTCGAAAATAATCTGTCCAATAAAAAATAGCACAACCTCTGACTCGCGAGTACAACAAGCAACTGATCTTGTCAGGCGCATCCGATGAGCATTTCGAACGATTAGTTCTCAGTCAGTGGCGTTCAAATTAAATTTGTCCGTTAGTACACGCACATAAATAGAGGACGGTTTTGTGTCCCCATATGGTACCCGTAGGCGTTAATGGGTTAATCTGGCAACATGTCCGGCCCAAGCCCATTTAGCCATGGCTATTTTTTCAACTGCATCTGTGACTCCTGTTCTTCTTCTTATTTCTAGTTTTGGTACTTTATCTCTGATGGTAATACCTAATATTGATCTTTCCATAGCGCGTTGTGTAACTCTTATTTTATCTATTGTACTTCTTGTCAGAGTCAGTGTTTCTGCACCATATGTAAGAACCGGTAAAACGCACTGGTTAAAAACCTTTCTTTTTAAACTAACTGGAATTATAGACTTAAAAATGTTATTCAATCTACCAAAGGCAGCCCATGTGAGACTCATCCTTCTTTGTAGTTCAGTTGTTTGATTATCTCGGCCTAAGCGAATCTCATGCTCTAGACTCCTTTTTTATTTGCAAGCTAATACTTGGTCGATGCTATGGCTCTCAATCAGAATTTTACCGCTGACTACAAGGTTGGTCATAAATTTTGTCTTTGAGGTGTTAATTTTAAGACCAATTGTTTTTGACACTTTATAGAGCGTGTGCAGCATTTTTGTAGCTTTATCAACTCTATCAGATATTAAAACGATGTCATCGGCAAACCTTAGGTTGTTCAGATTTTCCCCATTTATATTAATTCCCATGTTATCCTCTCGTTCCATTTGCTTGAACATATATTCAAGAACAGCTGTAAACAATTTAGGGGAGATAGTATCACCCTGTCTAATTCCACGTTCTATTCGAAACTTCTTGGTATCTTCATGACAGCGGACACAAGCTGTACCAGTTTCGTAAATACTTTTAATCAAGGCGATATATCGGTATTCAATGCGGCAGTCAGCCAATGCTCGAAGCATTTTATGATGATCTATAGTATCAAACGCCTTTTCATAATCTACGAATATAAGAAAGATAGGCTTGTTATACTCTGTACACTTTTCTATTAGCGTTTTTATTACTTCTAGATGATCATTTGTTCCGTATCTGGAGCGGAACCCAGCCTGTTCACAAGGTTGGTAACTATCCAGTTTGTTCACAAGCCGTTTTGTTATTGTCTTCATGAATAGTTTGTATGTATGAGAGAGCAAACTAATAGGTCTGTAGTTCTTTAGGTCTGAAATGTCACCTTTTTTGTGCATTATGGTTATTATTGCATTATGCCACTGGGAGGGGGTTACGCCTCTTGTCAAACAAGTATTGAACATCTTTTTCAACACATTTACTAACGTTCCTCCTCCTTCTTTGATTTGTGCAATGACTATCCCATCTTCTCCAGGTGATTTATTGTTTTTCATCTCCGAGAGAGCTGATTTTATTTTCTCTGTTGTGATATCTGGGATGTCTTCTGAGCCTACGTTTTGAACTTTTGGTATTTGATTTTGATCAGGATCTGGAAGTTCTTCTCGCTTATACAATTCTGAGTAAAAATCTTGAGCAATTTTTAAAATATCTTCCCTATTTGTTGTAGTTTCTCCTTTTTTATTTGCAAGTTTACAAATATTTTTCGATCCTTCAGTCATTTGTCGGCGCAGAACCTTTAAACTTTTATTTTTATCAATGCCTTGAGTTATGTATTCAGTGTTGTAATTTCTGACATCTTTTCGAATGGATTTTGTGATGTCTTTGTTTATCTGTCCAAGTGCTACAAAATTATCTGTGTATTTGTTTTTCAATTCTCTTCTTTTGTTTATAAGATCTTTAGTAGCTTGAGTGAGTTTATCCATCTTGTTTTTTCCTTTTTCCTTATATTTTCTATGAGCGTTTCGAATCGCACTATTTATTCGCATGTTTGTCACCTCTACATCTAATGCATTTTCATTTAGATGTTCTACTTCTTTCAGTTCTGAAGTTAAGAGATTGTGATAAGCTACTCTATCTTCTATCGATTTCCATTTATTAGAATGCCTCTCTGTTATCATTGCTGTCCTCTCTCGTCTAATGTTGATCATTATTTTTGCTCTAACCAACCGATAGTCACTTCCAACAGTGATTTCATTAATTAACACCTTGGACACTATGTAACATCTTGGACAATATTTTTCTGTTTGTGATGATGAAATCAATTTCGTTTTTTGTTATGCTATCTGGACTAGCCCACGTCCACTTACGTTGTTGGTTCTTTTTGAAAAATGTGTTCATCACATAGAGCCTATGATGCAACAAAAAATGTAGTAGCACACCTCCTCTATCATTTAGCTCACCGTATCCAAATCAGCCCATAGCCACTTCAAGACAAGAGATTATAACATCTCAAAATTTTAGGAACACCAACCAAATTTAACATTCAAAATTGCACAATCACACTTCAGCAATTGACATTTCTATGTATGACCCAACTCTATCCACCACGTTAACATAGGACGTTCTACCCTACTTTTACGGTAGTGACCACTAATCCTTTATAATTTCTTTAACACACCAGAATATTGACATTCAGTCAATATTTTGAACAATAGAAGCTCTGTATAGTTTTACAACTCTTGCTGAAAAATGCCAAGATCAACAAAAAGATATTTTCGTCGCATTTATAGACTATGAGAAAGCTTTCGACGAAGTTAAATATAACAGGAACAACTATTTCCTGAGATATAAATATATATATATATATATCAGGGAATGTCTAAAGCGAAAAGGACTCCATACAGCTCCTATACTTTTTAAGTGTATCTTCCGTCGTAGCCTTATCTCTTTGACAATCATTCCTATATCACGTATCAGTATATTGTTGCCATCTAAGATCCAATATTTTTATCCAAAATATATCCCAGAATTCTCCAAAATTAAAGCTGCATGGAAACAGCAAACTAATAAATCCGTCCTTTTTCCTTCTATATACACCCAATAAATACGCGACAAAACAAGTCGAAGAAACGTCAACATATTATATTATATACATTCCTAAATAAAGAACGGAAATATGAAACACCTCTTCATCCATTTTTTTATGGCGAACGCGCGTGCTTTTCAATCATGGCAGAATATTAAATTTCCTTTTAAATCCAAACTTGTTACCTTGAAAAACTTTTTTGCTGTAATCATGTCACTTTGATATTTCGTTCGAGATAACTTTCAGCTCATACAAAAATAGTAATTGACAAATATAAAAAACCCTGATTCTGTCTACTAGCTACACTGAGAAATAACGAAATATACTACTAGTATACTTGTGACAATATTTAAGGCAGCAGAAGATTAAGTAGTTCATTAGATTAAATACAATAAAAAGTCTGGGTTCATGAACGATATTTTACTGAATTTCTTAACACTCAATTGATACAGTGAGGTTATATAGGCATCCACAATATATCTTCTAATGCCCATATCGATCGATTTAGTTTTTAATATAGAGCAAGGGTCTTATATAACCTACAAGATGAATCCCCAATCTGAACACTGAATCTCAATAGATCGCAGTGTGGAAACTGATCTACCAGGTACAACATCAAACGTAAGTTGTCTTACAAAAAAATCCAAACTCGAACATCCAAACGATTATAACACCAATGTTCTTTCGTCAAAAGATCTGGTTTACTGGCAAGGATAGATTCCACAGTAAACCAATAATCACAACGGAACTAGCTACCTTAGTCCCATACAATCATACCGTACTACGATTTCCTAGTAAAGTCACGTTATTTTGAGTCTTTCTTGGAACTCCAATAGAACTTGATTTCACATTTGAGTAGATTAGATATGGCCTGCCTTAGATACTAGCTTCACGCTATTACCCGCTCGAGTAAAAGTGTCAAGCAAATGGTCGAACCGTACTGCTAGGATTATTATCGTAATGATGAGTATTCAGTAGGATATTACTAAACTGTCTTAAGACGCTTAATCCAGATCCAGATCAACTTACGTGTCTATAGCTGAACGGTCCAGCGCTTGGACCCTAAATCAGATAATTAGAGCATAAAAATTATTGATGAATCATTATAAAACTTAGTTATTACTATAATTTATAGTGGAATAGCCCAGATGGAAAGATATGGGTCAGTTTCTTCATATTATGTAAGGAATCGTTCAAAACCGACTCATATACCAAACAGAACAACCATTACAAACGACTACAAAGCTATAAGAAAAGATTTAAGAAAATTTAAGAATAAAAAAGTCCACCAAACTACAGAAGATAATAATAGTCTGAAAGTCCTGAGAAGACGACAAAACAATGGAAAATGTGAAATACACAAACTAAAGAACAAAGAAGGAGTCCCGATATCAAATATAAAAGAACTACTACACATAGTTGAAGACTTCTATCAAGAACTATACTCAAGTCAAAGAGAAGGTCAAACGCACTTGGAAGCCGCCGCATCACGCAATATCATCAACCAAGGTTCAGAGATCATGCCAGAGATCACACTAAGCGAAATCCAAGACGCAATGAAAAGGATGAAAAACAACAAAGCACCAGGAGAAGATGGAGTCATAATAGAAGCTATAAAAATGGGTGGACGTGCCCTTCTCAACCAAATAAAAATTTTGTTTAACCTTTATCTAATAGATTGTTGCATACCGGAAACATGGAAAATGCAGTAAAAATTTTACTACACAAGAAATGAGACGAGAGCGTACCTAGAAAACTATAGACCAATCATCTTATTGAACCACATCTATAAAATTTTTACCCGAATAATTACAAGACTAGAAAAAAAAGTTGGATTTCTACCAGCCCCGAGAACAAGCTGGTTTCCGCTCAAAATTCGGAACAAACGATCACCTACAAACAGTAAAAACCTTAAGTAATAGAAAAATCTATAGAATATAACAGATCACTGGTACTTAGACAGCATTATAACTGGTCTGAACAATAATAGAATAGACTACCGGGTTACAAAGTTAGTACAAACATTGAACCAAACGCCACAATGCTTGTAAAACTATATGATACCACCAGTGAAATTCATATAAAGCGAGGTGTGAGACAGGGCCACACTCTCTCACCTAAATTATTTATAACGGTCCTCGAATACGCCTTTAAAATGCTTTAGTGGGAAATAAGAGGAATAAAAATAGACGGGGAAATGCTCAATCATCTGCGTTTTGCCGACGATATAGTACTTATTACCGAAGATATGCGTGAAGCACAACAAGTACTACAAGAATTAGAAAACGTATCTTCAACAATAGGTCTAAAAATTAACATCAGTAAGACCAAATTTATGAAAAATTTGGTTCCCAGCGAACACCTAACCATCCAAAATCAAATGGTAGAATTGACAGAAAAGTACATATATCTTGGTCATGAAATCAGAATAAGCAAGAATAATAAGACCTGTGAATTTCAACGACGAATATCACTTGCTTTTGCGGCGTATGCTTCACTAAGACATCTTAAAGAGCAACATCCCGATAGGTATGAAACGGAAGACATTTGACCAATGCGTTCTTCCTATTATGATATACGGAGCAAAAACTCACTATCACAAAAACAACAGCTTGTAACCTCGGAAACCTTTTTTGGATGGTGCTAGAAAGGTCACCAATGGAGACACTGCGGACGGCAGCCAGATGGTTGGTGGAGAGCGAGTCGTGGGTTCGAAACTAGCTTTTGAAACCAGGAATGGGTCCAACGGACGAAATAAGTAAAGATACGATAAGAGATATTGGAAAAGATACAGAAATAAACAAAAAGATAGATGGGTAAAATTACCAAAGATAAGATAAGATAGGGAACAGGGCGCCACTTAATTTTTAGGGGTTAAAGGAGAAAATTAAGAAACCTTAGAAAAGAAAAGAGATAAGGAAAGATATTTAGGTTCAGAGATCAAACCCAAGAAAAGATATCAACAGTTAATTATTAAATAAATTTGGAACCTCCGAAACTTAATCAGCCTAATCTTTCTTCTGGTCGAAAGTATAATAATTTAATATAATAAGTAAATATTCAGAGTTATGGTTATATCAGGGAACTTTGTTAGGAGTCGACAAATAAAATACATACATAAAACAATAACAATATATTCAACAACAAAATTATGACGCTGCTGAATGTAACACAAGTAATAAAAATACACCATCAACTATGAAATGGGGGTATACATATAAAAATAAGCAGTAATATAATTAGAAAATACCTTTACAAAGATATATAATACACTCATGCACAAATACAGTTTTGGCGTATCTCGAGATATTACAGCAAAAAAAATAAATAAAAATTATAACAAACACCAAAGATAACAAAAATTAATAAAATCTAAGTTTACAAAAATACAGAAAGGTTACTGAAATAAAAACATAAAAATTTAACCAAACCGCACTTTGTTAAATCGATTAGCTATCTCGCACTATTATTTAAAGATAAACTGAGACTTAAATGTTCATCATTATTACTTATTGAAATTTCTTAGTAGCTGTTGGAATTTGGTTCGTAACAAAAAAATATAGAATGTTCTTTAATTGAATGCAAAATTCAGTAGCTACTCTCAACTAGATTTGAAGACATGTATGAACTTTAGATACATCCAGATAATGGAAGATGATATGATACCATACCATATTACTCGCCCAGATAAGTGGAGAACTAAGATTATGCTAACTTACGGTAATTCCTGACGACTGCTGCATTAAGTCACTGAAGTTAATACTATACTTGTATTAAACACTGAATTTAATTAACATTAAAGGTACTTTATAACTATATTTAATCTAATATAGTATAAGATAAAAAAACTCAAATAAACAAGTGTATACACACTTATAAAGAAAATGCACAGAGAACGGTACGATAATAGAGATACAGTAAGATCTAGTCCTCACGCAAGGACTGTCCCACCAAAAAAGTAACTTGTTTTCTCTACGAGTGCCCACCGAGAAGTAAAACTTTCTTGCAAAAATTTACCCAACTACAAAAAAAGGAAGAAGGGATATCTCCCACTCAAAAATCATAGGCCAGTTGTATGTATTGCTGAGAAGGTAAAAAGTTATAACATCGAACATAACGGTACCCTTCTAGCTACAAACGTGATGAAATATAAAATCTCCTAGATTAGGTTTTTCCCGAAAAACATTACAACGGGCGTTCGACGACAATTACCGAATTTATGAAAGAGAACCCGGAAAAGGATTAACTAAGGATTAGCCAAACCGGCGTCTTTAAACAAATACGTAGGTAGATTCTTCAGTCATATTTCGGTAATTTCCCAATCAAAATTTCTGATCGTAAACACGACCATCAGCGTATCATCCACATGGGTAAAAGGAAATAAAATTAATTTAATATATTAATTAAAAAAAAGGTTACAAGCTCTAAAAATGCGAGTGGCACAAAAACGCATGGAAAGATCGATTCTCGGCGTAACAAAAAAGACAAAATAAGGAACCAAGACCTAAGGAAAATAACAGGTATCAGAATTGAGGCAGGTCACATAGCGAGAGTAAAAGACTCAAGATGGACCAGAAAACTAATTGACTGGCGCCCAATAGAAGACAAACGCAGCAGAGGACGACCACCAACACGCTGGATGGACGACATTAGACGAATATCCAAGAAATGGCAGCAAGAAGCACAGAACCGTGAAGAGTGGCGAAAAATAGGAGAGACCTATGTCCAGCAGTGGGCAAAAGAGGTTGCATGATGATGATAAACTTTGACCGCCCTTACCTACTATTTGAAGATTTGTGAAGATTTACATTTGTAATGAGCTGTCAATCACAACAATATAGAAATAGGAATCTTAAAATCAACAGAAGAAAATCACTCGATGAACTGGTTTTACAACTGTTTTAATTTCAGCTTAAAGTTAGATCCGAAATTGGTATCTTGGAGAAGACGTTGAAGACCCCGTTGAAGATAATGAACCTTTTTGGATTCTTTCGGCGAATGTATAACCGCAAAAAACGTGCCTTTTGCTCTCGAGAAAAGGTCACAAAAACAGGAATTGTGTGTATTTTCCATACACGACGATCACCCTATAACACATGCTATAACTGGGCTCAGCAAAGTATTATAATATCTGATATATATGTTTTTGTCCGTACAAAAAAGCCGCAACGCAAAAGCTATGTGACCTCAAACAATCATTAAATCCAGAAGAGTCCTCAAATAGCATATGGACAAAAACAAAATCCATATTGCATAATGCTGCGAAAAACCTTAAGAGTGATAGAGAAGAAAGAAGGAAACAATGGATAACAGACTCCACGTGGACTAAAATACAGGAGAGGAAGTGCTTAAAAGCCACAGGACTGAACAGTGAAAGTGATAAAGAGGCCTATAAAGCGCTGAACGGTCAAATAAAACGACTCTGCAAAAAGGACAAGAAACTACCATGCTATCAAAGATGATAACGGAACTCTACTCACTTCTAAAAAAGATATTTTACACAGATGGAAAGAATACTGTGGACGACTGATGATGGAGGAAAGCACAGACGCCCCATCACAACAAGAAGATGCTAGTTTGGCGTCGGAACCTGACGTACTCAAAAGTGAAGTTGAAGCAGCAATTATGAGGCAAAAAAGTCAGAAAGCTGCCGATCCAGATAACATACCTATTGAAATGATTTGGGCCCTAGATGACGTTGGAGTGGATATAATACATCAAATTTGTCAAAGAGTGTGGGAGACAGGTAAATGGCCTGAGGACTGGACACAATCACTATATATTCCCATACATAAAAATGGAGCGAAAGATTTATGTAGCAACTATCGCACAATTGCTCTAATTGCGCATTGCAGTAAGATACTCTTACACATAATTCTCGAGAGGATAAAGCCCTTTTTACTACCTAACATTACGGAGGAACAAGCAGGTTTCGTCCCCGGACGTGATCTAGAGAACAAATTTTAAACGTACGGCAGATTGTAGAAAAATCCAGAGAATTTAACATCACAACATATTTGTGCTTCATAGATTATAGTAAAGCTTTCGATTTGGTCAACTGGAGTAAAATGTGGCAGGTTTTGTCTGAAATGGGAGTCCCCAATCATCTGATACTGCTAATTAAAAGCCTGTACAATAACAATTATGCCAGAGTTAGAATAAATGGGGAACTAACCGATAGTTTCAGGGTCACAAAGGGCGTGAGACAAGGCTGCATACTAAGCCCAATTCTATGTAACATCTATGGTGAATGGATAATGCGGAAAGCTACTGAGGACTGGAACGGTGGCATCACCATTGGCGGGAAGAAGATTTGCAACTTGAGATATGCAGATGATACTACTATCCTCGCTAGTTCTGAAGCTGAATTGATTCACCTGCTACAACGGATAGAAGACGTAAGCTTAACGATGGGCCTTAAAATAAACAGAGATAAAACGAGAATCATGATAATTGACAGAGCTAACAACAATCAAAATCATCTGTGCATGATAAACAATATCGCTGTTGTAGATAAATTTGTGTACCTAGGCTCATTAATAACCAACAAAGGAGGCTGTACTGAAGAAATAAAGCGGCGGTCAGCAATCGCAAAAAGCGCTATGGCAAAATTAACAAAAATTTGGAAAAGCCATGAAATAACTACCGATACAAAAATGAGACTAGTAAGAAGTCTAGTTTTTCCAGTTTTTACTTATGCATCGGAATGCTGGACCCTTACTGAGAAAGACAAAAAGAACATAGATGTATTTGAGATGTACTGCTGGAGACGAATGCTGAGAATACCATGGGTGGCCCGAAGAACAAATGAATCCATACTGGACCAGCTAAACATAAAGAAAGGACTAAGAACACAAATATCAGAACAAATAATAAGCTATTTTGGACATGTCCTTCGAAGAAATGGTCTTGAAAAACGTACCATCCAGGGAAAAGTAGAAGGCAAAAGAAATAGAGGTAGGTCTCCCACACGATACACGGACCATATTGTTGCTACCATTGGCGCTCCATTGTCAGAATGTGCTAGAATGGCAGAAGATAGAAAAACGTGGAGGAACATTGGGAAATTTAGCTAATAGCTTCATGATATCACGATACCTGCATCAGGTTAACGACTAAGAAGAAGAAGAAGATATATGTTTTTGCAATTATTGTCTAATTTTGATTTATCTGTTCAATGGCTCTTAGTCATTAAAAATCCGAATTATTAAAATCATATGGAATTTCTTAACAATGCATTGTATAAGGTCAAAATAGATGTAATGAATAAACAAAAGAATGCCGACTCAAGCCTATTTCCACTGAACAATCCCCATACATTGTCACCTGTTTAGTAAACAACAACCAACGTTTTCCAGTGTATAACAAATGTTTACAACTTTTTAAGTACCGAAAGTAATTGTCTAGAAATTCCTCACCTACTAATTTCAATAGTTAACAATAGAGCGTAACGCCTATAAAAGTGTAGTGGAAAAATTTCGAAGAATGTTATTAAAACGAGGTACTCTACTCAGCCGGTTTTCTACAGAACCAGATCCGAAATTATCAAAAATCTCGCGTCTCGTCTTGTTACTATGCGGCGTCAGTTGCTGCCAAGGCCGCAGTTAACACTTTTTTGGGCACTTCGTTATAAGTATTTCCTTCTTAATTAAACGTAAATGGAAAGTTTGTTTTACTACAAAATGACAGAGAGAAAAAAAGAGACTATAAAGTTGATTGCAGGTGAAGAGATTGTAACCCGCCTTAATCATTCGTTGATTAGAGGAGAGGCTTTTTACACGAGGCAACTAAACTCATTAAAAATTATTTTTAGAATACTTAATAGCAGCAATCTAATGAGAGACAAGTTCGAAGACATTAAATACATGTAAATTGGGACCCCTGCAAATGGATGTTCGAAAATATCGTGTAATTTCTGCATAACCTGTTTGACTATGGTTCCAGCAACTCCTACAATAAAAAAAATTAGTAAAAAATTGTAATAAATTCATTAATTATTTTCATTATTATTTAATAATTTTGGTTTTGACGACGTTTCGGCGGGTACACGTAAACTCATCACCAATTACCATAAATACCCTCGTACATAGTACAAACTCATCACCGCCATAAAAGTAGGGTTTTCAAAATAGACCCTAAGAGATTGGTAAACTGATCACTGGCCTACCTGCAGCCTGGATCAGGTATAGACCATAAAATCCCAGCAAACGGCTAGTTTTTGGTAATTTCACAGAATAATCCAAATCCAGATGTCTTAAATGCAACTTCAATTTATTGGTTTTTATTTGGGAATTCCACAAAATTCTATTGATATCTACCTAAAATCATGCGAAAAGAAAAATTTCTCTTCATTTGCCCTTGTTTCTTCAACATGGATAGTGAACTGCTAATTTGTTACGTCCTGAGCCAACGCGGACAAAAAATGATGGTTATCAATAATTTTAAATTTCAATTGATTGCGAAAGACTCTAAAAAAATCGAATTGCCTTTTGTGGACTTGTGCGACGAAAGGGTGTAAGGCTAAATGTCATACAACTGGTGAGTAGAAATGTTATACCGTTTTTGTTAGTTGTTTTGCACTGGTTTTCGCGAATCATCCTGATCAAACAGAAAAAAATCAGTGTAATTAAGTTCTTTAAGTTAACTGTATAAGATGTTTCTTGTAGGCAAGGCATAATATTACTTTGTTGCTGTAGATTACCTTTTCTGATATTATATTTTGAGATTTCTAATTAAATTGTTAAAGTCACATTGTTATATGTATATGTATATATATATATGTTTGTTTTGAGGTTTCCGCGGGAGCTATATGTGCTGTCACTATTTTTCCGGGATTGACTCCGCGTTGTAAAATGCTGGTTTTCTTGAAAACCATTGTTTTGGCGACGTTTCGGCAAGGTCTCACTTGCCATTCTCAAGCCTGGTGGATCTACTTCTCGTCGTTACTCGATTAGTACTGGTCGACTGGGCATTTCGGCGCTCGTTTAAATACTCTCTCGGCGGCGCGCGGGCTCTTGTGATTGGTCCTGCCTGTGTGCGAGTGGGCGGGGCCTTGTCTGGCGGTCTCGCTGTTTGTTTTTTCTGTGCGTTAACTGAAGTTGAATTTTTTTGGACGGTTCTTTGCAGAGCTGGTTTCCATGTTGTTGGTAGTCTTTGGGCATCATCTCGAGTGTTTAGGTTATTTGGATATTTTTCTATTTCTATGGCTTCCCTGATTATTCGCTTGGTTTTGTGTTCGATGTTCGCTAGCATTGTTGTCTGTTCTAGATCGATTGTGTGTCCTGTTGTTAGGGCATGTTGTGCAAGGGAAGATGTCTTTTCTTGCTTTGCAATAGCGTTTCGATGTTCTTCTCGTCTTACTTGAATTCTTCGATTAGTCTGTCCGATGTAGGATTTGTCGCAGTCTCCACAGGGAATCTTGTACACTCCTTGGTTTTCTAGTGGGATTTTGGTTTTTGCGGAGTTAAGCATATTAGAAATTTTCTTATCCGTGTTGAATATTGTCTCTATTTTATGTTTTCTTAGGACTCTACTGATTTTTTCCGTAGTGCCCTTCACGTACGGTAAAATCGTCTTAGCAATAGGTTTTTCTTTTTCTTCTGTTGATTCTTTGCTTTTTCCTCCTTGTGATTTTTGTGCCTTTTCAATTGTGTACGTGGTGAAGCCATTTTTTCTTAATGCTGTTTTGACCGTTTTCATTTCTTTGTTCCTGTGTTCTTCATCTGTTAATCTTTCTGATCTTATAGTCAGGGTTTTGATGACTGACTGCAGTTGTGCAGGATGGTGGTGTGAGTCAGCGTGTAGATATCTGTCGGTGTGTGTTGGTTTTCTGTATACCGTGTATCCTAAAGTTCCATCTGTTTTCTTGATTATTAAAACATCCAAAAACGGTAGCTGTTGGTCTTTCTCTAGTTCCATAGTAAACTGAATTTTGGGGTGGATGGTGTTAATGTGATTTAGGAATGTATTTAGTTTTTCTTCCCCATGTGTCCAGATAATGAAGGTGTCGTCCACGTATCTCAACCATAGTTTCGGTTTATACTCTGCCGTTGTTATTGCTCGTATTTCTATTTCTTGGATAAACAGATTTGCTATCACCGGTGACAGTGGTGAACCCATGGGTGCTCCCTCGACTTGTTTGTACCTTTGGTCTTTGTATACGAAATATGTGTTGTTGAGGCAGTGTCTCGTTAGGTTTAGTGTATCCGAAGGTATTGGGTATTTTTTTCTTATAATCTCTAACGATTCTTCTACTGGGACGTTAGTAAAAAGTGACACCACGTCAAAACTCACTAGCAAATGTCCCGGGTCAAGAGTCACGTCCTTTATACGCTCGATGAAGTGGCCTGCGTTCTTGACGTAAGAATCCGCTTCCTCTGCGTACGGTTGTAACTGATTGGCTAAGAACTTTGCGAGCGGCTGTGTGGGTGATCCGATTGAACTAACTATTGGTCGTAGTGGCATCCCAACTTTATGAACTTTTGGTAAACCGTAGAGCTTAGGGCACCTAGATGATTTTTCGCGTGGAATCAGCTTGGGCTGATCCTCCTTTTTTATGTTTGAAACTTTGATCTTGGCCTTCGTTGTTTTTTCTAGATACGTTGTTGGATCTGTGGCAATTTTTTCGTATGCTGTGTCGTTTAGAAGATCTGTTAATTTTTTGTCGTAGTCATCTATATTCATTACTACCGTGGCGTTACCTTTGTCCGCTGGAAGGACGATTATTTCTTTGTTTTTCTGCAAATCTCGCAACGCCTCTTTTTCCTCACGTGTTAAATTTCTTTTTGGTGGTTTGGCTGTCCGTAATATCTGCGATACGTCTTGGCGTATGATCTCAGCTGTTTCCGGAGGTATATTGGTAATGGAACTTTCTACTTCGCTGATAATGTTTTCAACAGGGATTCGTGCGGGTGCTACGGCGAAATTAAATCCTTTTGACAGAACACTCGTTGTGGCCTCATTTAATTCGAGATTCGAAAAATTGTAAACCAATTTGTGTGTTTCCGTCGGTGGTGTTTCCTTTTTTCTCGGTCTTTGTTCGGCTGTTAGACTATTGAACTTTTTCAGTTGTTTTATTTTTGTTAAGTCGGCGTTTGTCTCTGCTCGAAAGTTGGATAGTGTTTCCAGTGTATTCCATAGTATTGGATGTAAACTATTACTTAGAACTAGGTGTAGCTCTAGTAATTCTGAATTGACTTTGTCGATATCCCGCCTCGTGTCATGGATAGCTTCCCTAATAAGTGCAAAACTGGCCCTTCTTAAGATGTTTTTAGTTTTATAAGTCTTTTTATGAAACGTAAGCTTCATGCTTTTAGGAATTATGTCCTCGTCGCGGCAGCGTTCTAAAAAAGTGAGATTACACAAAAGTGTGCTTCGTTTGGATCGTAGTTTTTCGTATCGTCTGATGTCTGGTAGAAGTTCCTTCCCGTAAAGGTTAATTATGTTTGTTTTGAGGTTTCCGCGGGAGCTATATGTGCTGTCACTATTTTTCCGGGATTGACTCCGCGCTATATATATATATATATATATATATATATATATATATATATATATATATATATATATATGTGAAACCTTTTTATTTTTAGTTCTATGAATTTTGTTATATAAAATAATTATGTTACATAAAAAGTTTTGAATGATCTAAAACCTAGAATACAATGATCAGATATAAATTTTTTTTAGTTGTATACGTGGTTTGTCAAAAAAAAAAATGAATTGTGGAATTGTGGATATTCTCAAGTCTTAATAAAATTCATATTGTTTAACGAACCGCGTAAATGACTGAAGACTACTAATATCTGATTCTGATGACTGAAATTTTAGATCATTCAGAACTAGAGAATAATTTTTTTTTCATAAAACTAAAAATAAAAAAATTTTCCATATGGTACCAACTTAATTGGACCCCTTATATACATATACTAAAAAAAGCGATAAACGCTTGTAGTCAACGCTGATCAGTTAGACTACAAACACAACTATATATTTGGGTGTGCAGCCGAAGATAGGACAAAGAAGTACTCTTTTTAAACTACCAAGCTTTCGCAAATCTCTATTTGCATCATCAGGGTGCTACAATAAACAAAATTAGTACAAATTACAGAATAAAAATTATTTTGAAATGAAATGAACAACTCATCTGACTCCTACAAATAATGGCGAAAACTAACCAAAAAATGTAAAATATTGCTTTTAAAAGGACTCTAATTGTGGGATCTTTGTACAAGTCATTGAAAGATAAAGTACAGGAAGCTGTACTTAAGCATTTTGATACATTCTGTCATAATAAATGCATTGCTGATTACTTCAAATTTAAAAATTTCCGCCAATGATGCCATAAAATGTAAAGCTTTGCACGTGTAAAAAATTAGGTTTCCTTCGACTTCAATGCACTAATAGCACACTCAAGTTTTTAGCTTTTCCTATTTTTCAGATATTTTATATTTACTAACTGTCCAAAATCGTCTATTATTTTCAAGATAGTCAAATAACGCCAAAACGGTATAAGACTTAGACCGAATATATGCTTAACAAATTATCTCGAGAATTCAATGAGAAATATAAAAATGCAATGAAAATCAAATAACGAAGTTGGGACTACTTCCGATATAAACAAAAATAGCACATATTGACAAATATTTTCATTTTAAAGTTCACTATCGAAATCCTATGCAACTAAACTTTTAGATCTCAAAACCATTTAGATTGGCAGATACGTCTAATAGGCCACACCGTGAGACATATTATTATCTCAGTTAAATTTTAAAGCAACTTACTTAAAATAATTTCTGAATTTATTAAATTATCACATAAACGATAAGTATAACAGGTAAGAGGCAATCTTTCGCATTAGAAACCAGGCAAAAGTCCCGGTGATGAGTTTACCTATCTGCGGTGATGAGTTTACCAATCTCCAAAGGATGCCGGTGATCAGTTTACTATATCTCCGAGGGTCTAATAATTTTATGAGGGGCTATATAGTGATGAGTTCGTACACGTCCGTTTCGGCAAGGTAGCATCTGCCATTGTCAAGTCAGGTAGTAATGCTTATTGCTAATGCTTCAACAGGGCCGGTTATAGAGTTTTGAGCGCCCCCGACAAAACAAAATTATGCTCCCTGTCATAAAAGAATATACAAATTTACTGCAATGTGAACTTCCATAAAAAAATATCACTTTTCTACAGCATATAAATTAGTTTGAGCAACAATTTGTTCTATTAGATCACAAGGGAAGAAATTCTCAAAATAAAATATTGGTTGACTTTTATGGGGGAATTGAACATTTGACTGTAAAACAGACTCAAATTTTGGTATTTCTGGAATATCTGTTTCAGATGCGTAGTGTCCAGTAAAATTAGTTAGCGTAATCACTGTACTCTGTTCTAACAAGACACTTTGATTTTCTTGTGGGTCATTCTCAAATGTTCTTTCAGTTGTGGAATTTACAGGACAGCTTCATCAGCTTCACTAAGCAATTGCCCAATTCTGCTATCAATAACATCTCCATAGGACTTACCGCAAGCAGAAGTAGATGGGGATGGTATTAAAATGTCATCATCATCATCATCAGAGTCTAGATCAACATCAGACCAATCTTCTTCTAAGGCAGCAAGGAGTTCACGTTCTCATAATCCCCTTCTTGACATCGTAATGCTAAAATATAACAGAAATTTGTGTTTTGAAAATGAAATGTTTCTGACGCATGACATTTGCGTTTTTTTATGGGATTGGACAATGGAAATAATTTTCCCACCAACTTCAAAGACAAAATCACTCAGTCTCAGCTCAGCTACATATTTTATTCAAAACATTTTTTCCTACTTTTAAAAGACTTTTAGTTTGCTAATTGTTCTGATCTATATTGCCCTTATCCGTATCTTAATGATTTTATTTAATAATATTGCTGTTTAATCGTAAAAAATATATGAACCGTAATAAATATGCACCACTATATTATTTTTATTTCCCAAGAATTTTATTGGCTCGTAATTTAACTATTAAATTGATAAATGAATCATTTAATAATCTCAGTGTTATCGTTCCAATCGTGCAATCTACGAATCGGAGCTATTATTGGCTACGAAATCCATAAATGCGGTAAATACTTCCTGGAACACACTCATGCCAGTCGTATTTTCAATAATTCGCTGCAATGTAAGTAAACATCCTCTTCCTGGCAGAATCTCAAGTCTTATATAAAAGTTATCGAAACTATTTGCTATCTAGAAATGTGAAATAGTTTTTCTTTTAGTAATTAAGAAATAAAGCTAGTAAAAAGTTTGTCAACGTGATAAATTATTAGAGAGTTTAGTAAAAAAGTCTTGTCATTAACATCTTTTATATTTTTTATATTTATAACCATTACTCATTCTTATTTATTTGGTTTTTATAGAAATAATTTTCCTATTTATTTATTAAATCGAGTTTATTGGTCGATGAAATTAAATTTATATTATGATCTTTAAATATTTTAGACCAATTCAAACCATAACAATATATATATATATATATTGTTATGGATCAGTTTATCGATCAGAAATAGAATAAAGAGTTTTTTTATTATTTTAATATACCGCGGGCATATAAGTTAAAATACAACCCTGTACTTATTTGTAATAGTTAGAATAAGAGAAAACATTGTTCCGTGACGGGACCCTGACGAGTTTTTCCGTGAAAGACTGAGTGAATAGTGAAAGGACAATGGAACCCGTATAATTATGGATTTAGGAATAAACTTGTAATTGTATTTTGCGGTGGGCATTTTTCGAAAGTAAATAAGAATTAGATTTAGATATGAGATAACAAAAATTTGGAAACTTATTTCTGTTGAAAAAGGCAAAATTGTTAATGGTTTCTGAAAAGTAATTTGAGTGAAAGTAGTTTATTTGTTTTAAATATCATGTTGGAAATTTTCTAAATCGAAAATAAGTGGGAAAGATGAATGCTTATGATTGGTTAAAAAGGAATGGTGGGAATGAGAGAGTTGAGAAGGTTGTCTGGGAGAGATTGAAAGATTATTATGTTACCGGCAGACCAGAAGAGAAGACGTGTTTTCGTGTAGTCAATCTGAGTACCAGTGTTTTCGTTTGTTAGTGAAAAAGGTGGAAGCTGAGAGCAGATCAAAATCGAGAAGATTAATACCTCTTTTGTGTCTGCATAGTCCACGAGATATAATTGAGAAAGAAAGGAGAATTTGTGAATAAAGAGTACCGGTCAAAAGAGGTTTGGGCTTGTGTTTTCGGAGGAGTAGTTTGCTGGTATGCGGTTTGGATCGATGCTGAGAACGGGAAAGATTTGATGGTAGCCGGACATAATCAATCAAGGAAGGAACTGTGGTTTGATCGAGAGGAGACATCATTGGTGTAAAAAAATAGAGGTCAGTCAAATAATTTGAATGAAAGAAAATTTTAAGATATTCTAAAGATAAAATCAAATATAAGCATACGAACTAAGATTCCAAGTTTCAAAGAGTTTTTTTGTTTTGTGAATAAATTATAGTTTTATATGGTCATTTTTTTTTAGTAGATATTATTGTAAAACAGATCAATAGATAGTTTGTAATTAAAATTAAATTTAGAGTATAGGAGTTTGTTAGGAAAGATAATTGCCCACAAAAGTTATTTATTAATATTCATCGTATTGCTTATTGAAAATAAATAATAATTTGTGTGCATATTTATGTTGTTTTAATGTTAGTTCCGTTTCCTGTTCTATCCCGATTATGAGCAACTAGGAGATACTGAACCCACTAGAAGAGATATATAAAGTAAACTGATTAAAGTAAAATTAACAAAAAAAAAACAAATAAAAAGGCACCCTGAGAATTTTTAAGAGTAATTGAATTGTATGACTCTGCATAAATTAGTGAATTAATTAATTAAATAATTGGATTAATTAAATTAGTGTTAATTAATAATAAAACATCATAAAGCAGATCACAACAATATATATGTATATATATATATATATATATATATATATATATATATATATATATATATATATATTATAAAGTTACTTCGATTGTGAAAAATATGGTAAAGGCTTCATGGTAATTGCCTTTCTTAATCAATGCTGCGATCTGTAATAACATATTGTACTTTATTATTTGTTTCAAACAATTTAAGTGCAAAAAAACATGTAAAAGTTAATTAAATAATAGATAATTTAATCAGTACACATTATATATAAAATGTTTTACGTTTAGCTGAGTAAACCTTATCTATTGATCTACTTAACACTGGTTTTCGTTTGTTTCAGGTACGTCAATCAAATAGCGACTTGCTGGGAAAGTGCAAATACATTCACAGGTTTTTATAAATGATTTAAAAAACTCATTTTTTGATTTATAATTTTTATTATTTATTAATTAATTTATAATTAATTTATAATTGATTTTTAACCTTTTTGTATTTCTGAATTTTTTTCGTTGAATTTTTAAAGTAACACAATAAATATATAAAATTTGGGAAAAAATCCCAAAAAGTCACTGTTTGGTGTGGATCTTAGGCTGGAGGCGTCATCAGTCCATATTTGTATGAAATGTATAGATATAATAACAATGGGAACAGTACGCAACCCTATCTAACACCTCTTTTGATTTCTATAGTTTCTGTATCGACATTTTCGACTCTAACCTTTGATTTTTGATTCCAGTACAGACTGGTCCACATTTTGTTTTAACAGTTTTACGAGTTTCTGATGTAGTACTCTATCAAAAGCCTTTTGATAATCTATAAAGCAGACATACGAGCCTCCCTCGTCCCTAGTCCTCTTCTGAATCCAAACTGGTTGTCCTCTATATCTTCTATTTTTTGTATAGTCTTCCATGTATTACTTTGAGAAATATCTTGAGAGTGACGATCAGTTAGAAATTGTTTAATAAAAGAAAACATATTTCCCTCAATGTTGTATTCTCGCTGAATGTTAAATGTTCTTTAAGTATTGTGGGCAGTGTACATTAAATATACTTCTCTCTATTCAAATAACTTGTGTGTGATTCCAAACATCGAGTGCAATAAACTTTGCTTTTCCTAAAATAAGCGAGCTAATAAATAATTTACGATTTCAGTCGGCTTCTTGTAGTAATTGATATCGTCGGTATTCTTTAGATAATGATATAAATGACTTCGTTATAATCCAAATGGTGGAATTGTACCAGATATCTGTTTGTAACAAGCTGAGATCTTCCGTAAACACGAAGGCGACTACACGCAGAGCTGAATATAATTACAAAAGGGTCACTGTATGTCGAAGAGAGATGCTGGTGATCGTTACATTTGTAAACTGACTACTATTCGCGGCTTGGTTGATTATGAAGTAATTAAAACATCCACTTATCAATGCATAAGAGAAGAAATAATCGGAAGTTGATTGTATACCCTTTATATATCCACAAAATACTTTTATTAAGGTCGATTGCCTCTTTGTCAATGTAGTATTATTATTCCATCTCTTTCTAGATCGACGTTACTCCTTCTTGCGATGTATCGTTTGTTTTTTTATAAGTTTTTGTGCTCTTCCGTTTTTCCACAGACTTTCCTATTTTTTTTTTTCAGTTTCGTTAGGACTTCTTTTATTTAGTTTTTATTCTTTGTGTTGATTAGTCTGATAAACTAAATCGTACCCAAGGCGAAAAGCTCTATGGTTTTGTACAGAAGTGAAGGAAAAATGTAAAGAAAAGAAAAAAGCTTACCTGAAATACATGTCAACCAAAACACAAGAGGCATACCATAATTACAAGACAATTAGAAATGAAGCACATGCACTTATAAGAAAAATAAAAAATGATCACTGGGAACGCTTTTCGAAGGAAATGGAACATGATTTTTACGGTCTGCTAAAAGAAATATGGCGCTTTATAAGAGCTCAAAGAACGGAGGTAAAGCTCCCCTAAATATTATAAAAATTATCGAAAACATCTACCAAAACAACAAAATGGAACTCAGAATAGATAGAACCTATAGAAATAGGCAGCGGAATAAGACAAGGGGATTCATTGAGCTCCATGCTCTTCAATTTGATCATGGATGAAATCATCAAAAGCGTTTATAAAGAAAGAGGATGCAGAATGGGAAATTAAGAAATAAAAATACTCTGTTACGCAGACGACGCAATATTGATAGTCCAAGTTGAAGATAGATCTGCAAAGACTGGTCCACAGATTTAACATAAGAGCAGAAGAATTTAATATCTCATTTCAGAAAACTAAAACAATAGTAGTCAGCAAAGACCCAACCAGATGTAAAATGGAAATTGATGGCATCAGTGTTGTACAAGTAATGGAAATAAAATACCTGGGAATTACACTGTCTAGCTATGGAGACCTGGACAAGGAAGTGAGAGATCAAGTACAAAAAGCAAATAGACTGACAAGATGACTTAATAATACTGTATGGCGAACCAGACACATTAACACTTAGATTAAGTCAAGAATTTATAAAGCCATTGTAAGACCAATAATAACATATGCCTCAGAAACAAGACTCGACACAGCCACAACGTAAAGGCTACTGGAAACGTCAGAGATTAGAGTACTGAGAAGAATTACAGGAAGTACGCTGAGAGATCGAAAGGAAAGTAAAGATATTAGAGGAAAATGTACAGCGTATAAATGAATGGACACAAAATAAAAAAAAGAATGGAATAACCACATAATCAGAATGGTGAAGACCATGTGTGTCGTCAAAATATCAAGAGATAAGTCACCAATCGGCAGAAGTATCGGCCTACCGCGCAAAAGATGGAGTGACTACCTTCCATAGAGGTATTAATCCGCCAATGAACAAGCAGAATTGCTTATAACGAGGAAGAAGAAGAAGAAGGTTAGTCTGATGGTATTTCTGGTATTTCAGGAGTTTCATTTTTTAGTATTGGGTTGAGTTGTATAAGGTAAGCTGCCCCTTCATCTTTGGTAACATGGTTCACTCTTATTAAGATAATACATTATGTATTAAAACGGTTTTTACAGCGTAATACGCCTTTCCCTTTCTAGAGGCCAAAAGGCAAAAATCTAAAATCAAAAAAGGTAAAAATAATCGATTGGCATAACTCATAAATTGTTATCAGGCCAAAAGAAACACATTTACTTATTTTTTAATGTTGTAAATGTCAGCTAAGAACAACAACGTCGATTTTTTCTGTGTACATCGCCATGCGGTAAAGAAGTCTTCCACGAGGGCGGGTAGTAATTATATTTCGACTCTCTAAACTGTAGATGCTTGTACCATGAGGTTGTTAAGCCCGCTGAGGCGGTGTGGTTCTATTTAAATACGCCAATAATGTGAAATTTACAAAATCTCGTTCGCACTATTTTTGATAGACATAATAAATTAGATAAGTCTCAAGAACTTAATTTTTCAAAGCTGTAAACTCGAGCGCTTTGGAGTAAATCAATGATTTTCACATAGACGCCTGGGTAATCGTGAGTGGTTCTCAGATTTGACAAAAAAAAACAAATAAATATATATATATATATATATATATATATATATATATATATATATATATATATATACAAAAACAATGAAATAAATATTTAACTAAAGTCATATTATGTTAAAAATATTAAGAATGATAGAAATAATATATGTTTAAATAAGCACTAAATGCTTTTCCAAACAAATGGGTATAAAAAAGCTGATGTGGTCAAAATATAAGAATAATAACGTCTATTAGTGATATAGAAAATATTAGACTTATACAGTACAGTTTAATTATGAAGGGGTCACTGTATGTCAAGTAAACTACTGCTGAATACGTCTATCAAAGATGATTTATGATCGTCTGTATGTGCATTAATTTAATATATTTAATTCAATGAAATAAAATCCGCGTAAACATATTTATTTATACATTTCTGGAATCCTTACTCACAAAAGTTGTTTATTTCTGTCATATCTATGTAACATTTTTTTCTAAATAAGTTATCAGTGTTGATTGATCGCCAGTCAAACTCATATGTATAGCTAAACTTAGTGTAGATATCTAGAATCAGGATAAAAAATTTGTTGTAAATTGAAAATACTCACAAATATCCAGCTGTTGTATTTTTTAAAATTCTGTTATGCATAATATTATCGTAATGTAATATTTAATATAAAAACAAATTAAAAATAATTTGTTTTCCATAGCAACTTTCTTCTTCTTGTAGTGCCTAACCGTTTAGGATGTTGGTGACCTTCATGGCAATCTGTATGTTGCAAACTGCGACTCTGAAAAGATTTGTGGTTGTTGTGTTGAACTACGTACGTAGATTTTTCAAGCAGGAAAATCTTCGCCTTCCTGGTCCTCGTTTTCCTTCTACTTTTCCTTGAAGAATTAATTGCAGCAACCCATATCTTTCGCTGTTCCTCATGATGTGACCGAGGTATTCAATTTTGGCTGTTTGTTGTGGTTAACAATTCTTTTCCTTTTGGTTAAAATCTTGGTAACTTGATTTTTATGGATACTGATAAATCGTGGCATTCAAATAGCTTAGCCATTTTGGGTAGGTGTATGTTTTAACTCTTTCTATTGGTCGACCATTCACACTGATTCTTTCAATTTTATGTTCTTGTCCACAATATAGGCATTCATCTGTGTCAGCCTTTCCGAACCTAGAGAGTTCGGCCCTAAAACACCCGTGTCCTGTGAGCACCCGCGTTTTCGTCCACTGTGTCACATCTTTCGTGTTGTTCCGTTCTTCTTGCCATCTTTCAATGGACCTTTCCCTTTCCTGTCTTCTCTCGGCAATAGTAAGGTTTGGGCCCTTTTCTCATAGAGCTCTTCTTTTTCCACCGCCAAAACATGTAACGGAACACATCCAGTGATGGTCCACAAAGCTGCCGCAGACACAGTCCTGTAGGCGCATGCCACTCGCAACAGACTTGTTCGTATGTATCCCAGTCCTAAACTAGCCTGTACCAAACATAACTTTTTGTACAGAAGGTATTTTTCTTTTTGTAATAGTATTGGATAAATCTTGCCCGAACGCAGTTATTTATATGCCTCAAATGAGTTCATTGCCCATTTGATTTTGTCGTGATCTACAAGTTCTTTTGCCACACGCCAATTATCCCTAGAACACTAAGTCATGTCCAATGTGTCTAGTGGCCCCGCTTAAATTTGGATGGGGATCACCCGCAGAGCTATTCAGAGAATGGCTACGCTGGGGAGAATGATTCCCAATACAGACAGGCTCTGACTGTGCAGTCTGTCGTCCTCTACGTGACCCCAGTCTGGAGTGAGGCGGCAGAAAACTTGCAAGGGGCCCATGGTACGCGTCGACAAAACTATTCTGCTACGGACCGCATATGCCTACAGGACTGTGGACTGTGTCAGTTACCGCACTGTGGATGATTACCGGCTGTGTTCCCTTACATGTGCTGACAGGTGAAAGTCCAGGATTCATAGTCGTAGTGGGTGGAACCTTGGAGAGCGAGAGGTGAGTGAGATAACGCAGGGCGAGAAATTAGTTTCAATCGGCCAGTGGCAGGAAGAGTGTGAGGCAACATGTGATGTGGCGGAATAGAAGAAGTCACTAATACCGAACCTTCGAAGCTGGGTGGACTGTGGGCTTAAGCAGCTGGATTATTACCTGACGCAAATGCTCACAGGACATGGCTGCTTCCGTCCTGCCCTCCTTTTCATGTTTAGAAGGGCACAGTCCTATCAGTGCCGCTACTGTGGTCTTCCGGATAGTGTGACACATACGTTGTTGGAGTGTGAGCGTTGGGCGGATGAAAGAGAGTGTAACTGCAGAATGTTTGATTCTGTGAAAAGATGGTGGAAAAAATGATGATGGTGGACACGGATCCACAAATTTATCAGGGAGCTGCTCTCTTCATGAACGAGATGAGAGGAAGCTCGGAAAAGAATTCTGAAACCAGCGAGTAGCACCTCGGTAGCGTTCGAACTGTCGCAGGCCGAAATAGGAGAGAATGAGAGAGAGACGACGCGGGAGAGATGGCAGCTTCGCTAAGGCAGAGGGTTGAAAGTCTTTGGTGGTTCGTGTGGGTGTGGTTTTCCCGATCAATATGTAAGAGGAATATTGGGAATCGAAGAATAGCAGGGCATCAATAGAGATGTTTTGCCTTAACCGGCCCTTCCATCCATGTCTGGAGTGACAGAGAAGAGGTTTTTAGTTGAACGCCGATTGTCTCGGGGTGGTAACATGATGAAATTTTAAAGGTTTAATCACCTCGAGCAACTCGTCGTGGCACAACTTCTAGGGTATTAGGAACCCAACAGTACCTGGGTGAGTCACAAGTGTGTACATATTTTCCTTTTTCTCTTTAAAGATGTAAAACAAGTGTGTCTAATGGCATTAGTTTTGCTTCAAACTCAAGTAAGTGCACTCTAAAAAGTTCTTGCGGGGTCCCTTCACCAACTTTGTTCTTTTGGAATAAGGTTTTACTTATATTTTGGAGAAAACTTTAAGGAGCCTTAACATTTCTGTAGTAAGGTATTCTATCTCCTTGTAATATCTTCTCCACGGTTATCTTTTTGCCTTTCTCCGTTCATAATTATAAATATAAAATCTATGATTTTATATATATTCTGTAGTTTTCAATTCTCATCCAAATTTCTAGCAAGGATCTATCTAATCTGTCTACCGACGTTATCGAAAGCGGAACCAAATTTTTAAATATAGACCCTGTCTAGCTCGTGTAAATAAATAAGATAAACACACACACAGCAAACAAACTTTATCGCATCCAACCAGTTTAAGGTGGATGTGCCTCCCTCACCTTTAATATCGGACTGATAAAAAATATCGCAATAGATTTTAACCTTCAACGGTATTTTTTACAAAAGTATAAAAATAATGTAATGATTCGATAATTTTAAAAGTATTGTATTTCATTTCATTAAGTTAGTTTTATTTGATGACTAAGCATTTTTCGATCGATTCAACAATAAGTGTTATTTTTCAGGGTATAAAGATTTGTAGAATCAGCTGATGGTTTCCAAATCTGGGCTGAACTCTATATTTGCCAACCTTTTATATTTGCCATCAAAAAACTCTGTCATAAAAAAATCTTTTGTCCTATTTTCTGACTGGTATTTTATGAATAGGTCTGTGCTAAAGGTATTGTAAACAGATTTAAGAGCAACAAACAACTACATATCAAGATATACATCCTAGCAATTATTAGATAAGAAGACATTATCAGCTCAATTATGTCCAACAATTGTGATGAACAAAAGTCAAAAAGCTGAACTGAACGGCACTGGATGTCTTTCAGTTTGTGTTCCGGTGTGAGATAACACATCGAGGATTTTCAATTTCCCAGAAGAAGCAAATAAACGTACGTAATGTACTTGAAAATTTTGTACGTTATATATAATATTGACGACTACAACGAATATAACAGACGAGAGGAAAGAGGAACTACCAACGATTCTTGAAGTTTTATTTTTTTTAACTTGGTAAGCTGCGTGTCTTTAACAGTTCCGAACAACATTATTGCACAGTATCTGCCAGCATCTAAAATATCTTCAAGCTTAGCAGTACTACTGTAAAAAATTTCGGCATGTTCCCTCATGTCCGGTCTTTTTTGAAGAATATCAAAAAAAATTTTTTTACCTTTATTGTAAAAAGCAGATACAGTATCACAGCCAGTAAAAGCATGGGAAAAAGCTATTAATTTTGAACTATCTGGGTACCCTATTTCAAAAAATTAATTGGTTTTTTTAACGTATTTCCTTCATTTTTAACGATAAAGTGTTTCTTCAAAAACGATTTTGTAGAGGTTTTTAAAAGCTACAAGGATCTGTGAATTAAATCTTTTTGGAACCCTTGGTTTTTAAATGGGGTGAGTTTAAAGGGCTCGAAAAAGATGGTGCTTGATCGTAAATCGATGCTTTAAACGGCTATATCTCGCCAAATAATTATTGTACAACAAATCTAAATAAAGGAAAATTTTAGTCATTAAAAAAGCTAGAATTTAATACATTTTTATTTTTTTCATATATTCAGTTATTTCGGGGATATTTAAAAAAAGAAGGGTAAAAAATATGAAATTGTAAATCGTTTCTCGCTTTAAGCTCTACTTTTTCTAAAACTAAGCATCTTAAATGGGTCAAACTTCTTGGACGTATTAACAATACATGTACAAAGAGAATTGTTGCAGAAGGGTGAAGATCGATTTTAATTAGGGGAGTGGTTAGGGGGTTGTTTTCATCGATTTTTTCGTAAAAAAATGAGGTATTGACCTTATTTTCATCATAACTCACTCAATTTTTGAGCTAGAGTCTTTTTTTTATGATAGGTCTATTTATGCTCTTTAAAAAAGGTTCTATGAGTTTTCTTCCAAAAATGCATCATTTCTCCGATATTTGACTTTGAATCTTTCAAATTTGGCATTTGAAGAAAACCGCTGAACATTGATAGGCCGTATTTCGGTTCCTATTATATCGCAAAAACATTTAAAAAAAATGAATTGTATTTGTCTTTTTAAAAGCTACAAAATTGTTTTCTACAATTTTTTTGATAAAATGCACCATTTTCGAGTTATTCGTGAAAAATCGATTAAAAACGTCGATTTTTTCGTCTAAAAGTTGTTACTTTCAATCGCGAATAACTTGAAAAATATCAGTTTTACAAAAAAAATGTATAGAACATTTTTTATTTAGAATCACTTTTTTAATCGAAACCTGTGGTTAAAACATAAAAAAAAATTTCACCCCCGAGATGGGGTGGCAACCACCCCCAAGTCTTTGGCGCACTTTGGTTCAATATAGATTTTGATCCTTAGGCTATTACCTACCTTCTGTTAAAATTTTAAGTCAACCACGCAGGACGAAAAAATTGCGAGGTGAAATGCTTCATTTCCTGGACTATTGTAAATAAAACCATTACAAGCTCATTAACTATTGTCTAGGAGACTATTTAAAACTCCTATTACTATGAAGCCTATTAAATACTGGTTTTCAAACGGAAATTACACATTCCTTTACTGCACGGACATCTGAAATGAAGTATAGTCAAATACGATGTAAAATTGAAATACAAAATTAGAGTTAGAGACCAAAATAAAAAATTAAGCATAAGAAAGCTACTGCCGCATATCCTGATTATTGATACAAGGTATATATGTCAGTTTAAACTGATTCCAGCAAAAAACAGACTCCTATGGGAAATATCCATTATGGTGCTTTTCGACAGATTCCGCCTGGACTAATAATCTATTAAACAAAAAGTTAGATCACATACCAGTGACTCGTTTACGTCTGAAACTAAAAACTACGCGAAAATAGAATTACAATAAAAAACCAGAACTGAATATGCTAATTCATTTTAATTTTATGCTGCACGGCTAGTGGACGTGTCATTCACTTGAACATGGACCAGGGTCACCTTCATAAAAAGGACGATCATGAATCATTTGGTATTTGAATATACTGAATTACCATTGTTCTATAGACAACTTGTTGTCGGTTGGGTTTTTGAATGAAGCCAGTGGTTACGATCGGATGGGAGTAACCATGATGGGGAAAACTATTTATTTGTTGCAAAACTTAGTTGTTATCCTTGGTGTATGTGGATTACACGGAGAACTAACACAAAGTGAACAAGACAGGAATTAAATATTTATTTGAATAAAAAAATATTTTTAAATACACTTTTTCCAATCTAACTAAAAAGTATAATTTTTTTACAGATCCACAATCCAAAATTTATAATCATCTCATGCAGATCTTGTCATGCCATATGCGGCAACTGCCCAAAAACTTATATCGGTCAAACTGATAGAAGTTTTAACAAAAGTATAGCAGAACACAAAAGGGCTCTCAATAATAGAAAAATAGATTCTAAGTACGCACGTCACCTTCTAGATCATAAAATAAAGGCCTTAACCTTTCAGTAGACGCAGTTTAATTTTAGGTGGCAGTAGTCGCACACTGTCTACTACACCGGTCATAAAAATAGTCCTCTGGATGTATTTTGTTTAAATTTCAAAAAAATATTCTATTTTTTGTAGTTTTTTAACATTATTTATTATTATTGTCATATTTTGTTCATTTGAAATGTTTATTTACTGCACGAAAATAGCTATAAATTGAAATTTTGATGTTTATTGTTTAAAAAATACCAATTATTAGGAAAAAAAGTGTAAAAAATGCAGTTTCTCCTTTAAACTTTTTCTAGAAAAAATAAAGCAGAATCTGAGATCTACGAGACACGCAGAAATTATTCTTTTTTGTAGAGATGTTAATATTACAAGGTGCGACTACTACAAATTGTATAGTTAATACTTATATTACCTCGTCAAAAAGAATAAAGTTTAATTTTTCAAAATTCATTTTAAATCTTAGGCATAGCTTTAAAATGAGATGCTTCAAATCTTTTTACGTTGAGTAAAAGCAAAGTTTTAAGCAAAAATGTCTGATATAGTCGATAATTTGTTATTTTTATAATATTAGCAATATCTCGACATCTAACGGACCGATTTTAATTTTTCAAAGTTAGAACTAAGAAAAGATAGACTAAAGGAAATATGCAAAAAAGTGAAAAATATGTGCATTAATATGCACTAATTTAACCAAAAATATGCAATAAATATGCATTTATTTTGAAACTATGCATTAAATATGCATTTTTTAGAAAATATGCGTCTTGTCAATGGAAACATATTTTTTATAATGGTATACTAATTATTGTTTATTTTAATATCTAGAAAACAATATAAATAAATTTAAAATCTAAGTAGGTAAAATTGCAATGTACTAATTATAATGAAAGTAGTAAAAAAATAAAATACTATTCCTTAGAAATATGGAAACAATAAATGACCAAATATTTTTCAAAATTTTCCAATAAAAACTTATGGCTTCTATATGTGTACATATATTATTTGTAAATTGAGAAAAGCAAAAGCTAAAAGATTTAACGCAAATAAAATTAAAATAATTAAGAAAATCTACAAGTTAAAGTACATCCACTAATAATTTTCCAACATAAACATGCCTCATTCTGGTATCAAAGAGACCGCCTTTCAAATCAAGGTTGTCAGACATATTTCCTAAAATTCCTAAGGTTATATTTAAAAAATATTCTTTATTCCCTATTCGATATTATTCAACTGCTAGTCAACGAACGACACTCTTAAAAAATAATATAAACATATTCTCAAAAAATATATATATAAATTAATTAACTAGGTACTAATATTTCCATGGACTCTTCACTAATGAATTAAAGCAACCGTGAACTTTGTATATATTCCTTATATTCTAAGTAATTTTCGAATATTGGCAACATTGTAGTCTGGAGAGAATTTGAACGTTCGACGTTGCCCTGTTGGTGAATTTAGCGGTAATACTTTTATAGATATAATGATCGACTTTTAAGAAATCAGACAACTTTTAAGAATCCAAGTTCTCAAAAACGGTTTCAAGAATTGTATTATTTTTTTCCAAATTTCATTGATTTTATACCTTACCTGGAAACATGAAAAATTGCAGATATATTAATAATGGTATTAAGGTTATATTCACTAATTTTAAACTCATGCATTATGGCAACAGCGAATCGCAAAGCCGTAAATTCTAATGAACACCTGTTTGTCTGGCTATGTGACACCCTAAAATATTTCCTTTTGCAGAGGCGGAGGCTTATTATAAGGTATAAGTAATATAAGTTATAAGTAATATTATATTTTTCTAGGATGGCATTTTTTAAGATGCATCAACTTCTGTGTTATCATTAAATAATGACAATTATGTTAATGACAGCTCCGAATTAAAAAATAAAGATTTGCACGTAGTTTTAAATATGTATGAGTGTTTGAAAAAAGAAAATATTGGGATGGCTGATAATGCAATTGTTTCGAGAATTCATGTATTAAAAAAATCGGGTATAAGACGATATATACAATTATTAAATTAGGCACAGTTACAGATCATTCCTTAAAACGAAAGCGACCAAATAAAAAATTGGGTAGGATTGACACTGCTGCAAAAGACGTTATTCAGCGAACAGTTTACAATTTTTACAAAGAAAATAGAGTGCCTACTTTAGAACTGATTCGTGAAAAATTAAGAGATTTCCCTGAATATAATTATATATTCCGCCGAATTCAGTGATTGTTATGGATAATGCGTCGGATCATTCCCGCATATTAAATAAAATACCTAATAATAACACGAAAAAGGACGAAATTTTAAAATTTATGCAACTTAAAAACATCACTGTTCCTAAAAAGATTCCAGTAAAGAAAGAATTAATTAGAATGATCAAAAGTCGGAATTTTAAAAACGAATACGTTATTGACACCATTTGCAGCAGGCACGGCCATACTCTTTTGCGATTACCCTCATACTATTGCATTTTTAATCCAATTGAAATGGTTTGGG
Source organism: Diabrotica undecimpunctata (assembly GCF_040954645.1). Classification (NCBI taxonomy): domain Eukaryota; kingdom Metazoa; phylum Arthropoda; class Insecta; order Coleoptera; family Chrysomelidae; genus Diabrotica; species Diabrotica undecimpunctata. Next base: position 9,495,489 of record NC_092811.1, read on the forward strand.
GTACCGTAAAAAAACGATTGCGAAAATATAATCAGTCACCAACATTAAGCGCAATGGCCATTGAGAATATTCGAGAAATAATTAGTGGCATTAATAGCGATGTGTGGAAAAATTGCGAAGCTCATGTTGTAAAAATAGAAAACGAATATCCTGTTTTACCGGCAATAGCACCAATAGTTATCCAACCTGGGAATGATTCGACTTCAGAAGACTCTGACGATTCTTTTCAGTCCTTCTAATTAATTTCTTTACAGCTATCGCGATGCATCTTGAACACTAGTATTCATTATTATACAGTGTGTCGCATTTAAGATGAAGACACCTCTATATATCAGCTACTAAAATACATACAGATTTGACATTTTGCACAGTCATACATGTTGATAGTGCACATTTTTTTAAGATAGTCATCTGAAATTTTAATTTTAAACGCGGCTTACTGCGAATCCACAAACAGGGTAAATTTTCGATATTTTGCTTCGCGTTAGAGAAATCGGAAAAACTTATTTGGAAAAGTTGTTCCACTTATTGTAACCGCACATACCAAATTTCATGACAAAATTCGCAATTTTAGTTTTTCAGTATTATTTGTAATCTCGATCCTAAATCTACAATTGGCTGTCTAAAGATGCATCTCGGGACAGCCAACTGTCCGTTTTAGAATCCTGACTACAATTGAAGAGCTTATTTCCAAAGTGTCTTAAATCCATATAATGAAATCCATGAAATTACAGATTTTCATACAAATTTAACATACAAATTATACAATTTTACAATTTTCATATGCACTTTTAAATGGTAAATAAGAAGTTATTTTGGTACATATAACTTTATTCTAGACTTGAAGAAATCTATAAAGTTTAAAAAAAGAAAATTAAAAAAATCGAAATTTTGGATTTAAGACACTTTGGAAATAAGCTCTTCAATTAATGAAAAAAGTAAAAGTGCGAATTTTGACATAAAACTTTGTTATGTGGGGTTATAATAATATTTGGAACATCTTTTCCAAATAACTTTTTCAAATATCTCTAACTCGAAGCAAAATATTGAAGATTCACCCTGTTTGTGCATTAACAGTAGGCCGTGTTTAAAAATTAAATTTCAGTTGACTATCTTAATTGCTGGATAGACAATCAAAATTTTCTGACAGAATGAGCCATTATTTACAGATAATTGTGAAAAAATATTATGGTTTATGTAAAAACTAAATAATAAGTCCAATATTCTTATAAATCACTAAAATTAACAAGCTTTAATTTGAAAGAATTAATTTGTTATTTATTCGATGTTGTGAGCCCGCTCCCATTTGAAAAAAAAACTGATTCTGTCCTTTGAAGAGTCCTATTCAAAAATGCCCCGTTTAAACAAATCGAAGGTTGAAGGGTGCCGGACATTTTTGCCGGAAACAATTCAAATTCAAAAGATCACCTTTTTCTGCTACGGAAAATATTGCTCCGATTTCTCACCAAAATCAATGTTGATACTTTAGTTTAGATACTCTTGAATCTCAAAAATACTCATTTACATATTTTTCAAGCCTCGAAAATGCATATTAGGTATCGCATTTTTCGGATTTTAAATCGCCTATATCTCCAAAACTATTAACTTTTGAGAAAAATGACATAGATCTTATTTAGAGTCACCCAGAAACCTAAAAAATATTTTTTGGATCACAAAAGGTGATATTTTGAATTTGTTTAAAAAATTGTTTAAGAAATTTCTGCCCAAAAATTGAGAAATTTTCCTGAATATAATTATGTAAAAATTAATAAAAATTATATGATTTTTCTTGAAATATGCGTTTGATAACTGATCCCTGTTCTTAATTTCCACGCCAATGGTCGGCATTGGCATCAAAGAATCTCAAAAGCCGACGCTTGGCAAATTGACGATGGAAAAAGTATACCAGATATTTGTTGCAGCTTAAACCTACGAAATATCTAAATATATTAATTAAATCGGGAAAATTTACAGGCTAGTCAATAACTGATCTTTTGCAATAGCAAAGCTATAAAAATTTACTACACTTTTATAAAAGAATCTAATCAATCCCGAGAATATGATTTAATAATATATCAGACTTAGTCTGTGAACACAAAGTATCAATTAAGATTAGGAACTCCCTTGAATATGTTGAATATTAGATAAGAGAATTGCAGGGCAGGATTCGTATACAAATTTCTCGAGAACGAAATTATGAAGTGGTAATTTTCGAATTTCATCATCTTTAAGAAGTAAACAATATAAAGATTGCTGTTAATTATAATAAATTTCACTGCCGCAAGTCCTATAGGTGTATTGTGACAGTTAGACATTGACATTAGTGATACCATCCACAAGAAAACTGAATTCCTGTAGTGAGCTTTATACCATATTCATTTTGTGAATAAAGAAGCCGACGCCTCCTACTGTCGATTCCTCTTCTCCTTTGTAATAAGTTTGAAGCAAGTTGTGCAGTCAGCCAAAACCCACCCCGGGTTGTAGTGCTACGAGAAGAGGAGGAGAAGTATTTTGTAGGCAAAACCACTAAATATGTATCACAGCAACAAAACACAGTACCACATTGTACAAAAATATCTATTTCTAGAAAATATGAGGTTATATAATCGAATTGTTGGTTGCATAACATAACGAAATGTTTGGTAATATGATTATATTTGATTAAAGTGAATTTACAGGACAATGGGACATATAGGTCCCCACAGTACAGAAAGGAATAATTATTGTACATTGCGGAGGAAGTGATGGGTGGGTTTTACAATTTGTAGTTTTACTTAGAGTTAATAATTGTATTATCTTACAAATCACATGAGAGAGATACTTTTCATTATGAATAATTTAATTTGATATTTAATAGAGTAAAAAAATTATTATTCATTTTATCATTTTTTGTCCTTGTACTTATTTTATAAGAATCTTGTTCTTTTTTCTTTTAAACATTTAGGGTCGTACATAAATACTTGTCTTACAGTAGCTTTATGTAAAATAACACAAAAAGAATTATTGTTTTAGTTTTATTAGAATTTTTGTTAGGCAACTCACTATGCGCCTCATTACATTCCTATTAGTCTAATACACATTGGGCTGACTTCGCAAATATCTTTAGTAGAGGATTAAAACAGTTTTTTGTGAGCAATCAGTTTGATTACATCAAAAGGCTTCCTACTAAATTTCTTGTTATTTAACCACCCTATTTCAAAAACTAAATAGCCCATATATTTTCCACAGAGCGATTGATTATCCTGAGTGCCCACCCTGCTTTTTTCCACGACATAAATCTTATTGTCCTGAAAATGGATTTTTCGCAGGCGATAACATACTTTTCTATTCTTCCTCGCCGGTATGCCGGTATTCAGTAATAGCAGTGACCTTGACGTTAATGTACCTTTTCCTGTAATTTTCTCGACTTCTAATGGGTAGTAAAAAAGTCCGATATATATATAATTTGAATTACTTTTAGAATAGAAATGTATAGGTGGTGCTGTTCATGAAATCAATTATATGTAGGTACGTTTTCAACGGAAGTCAGTTAATAGATCGATACCACTAAGTTATCTTGATCGTGTGCTGTTATTTTTATGTGATATCGTTAGTTTTTTTTGCCAACACACTATTTTTCGTGGTATGGTTATGATTGGCACTAAGCTATACGTTTCGTTATTATATCAATACTTTGATTCATTTTTATTTTATTTTACTATAATATGTAAAACCGAACAATCGTTCGTTATTCATTTGACTAACTAGTTTGTTCGTTTTGTTAACCCGTTCAGTTTTGTCTTCTAGATTCAGAGATGTGCTATGTTGTTTTTCTTCTCGAACGAAACATTATACTGCCCTTCCAAATTTATTACATTTTATCAAGTTGTTCTTTAACTAATTTATAAATTATACCAATGTGTAACTTTTATTGTAATGTAACTAGAAAGGTCACTAATTGATATAATAGACCAATCAAATTAGTGAAAAATAAACCATTTTCGTCAGAACTATATAGACAGGTTTGACATGTGACAGTTGACAGTTGAAATGTATAGTATAAGATATTATAAAAAGACTCTCATCTACAGTAGAAGCCACAGTTAGAATGCAATGTAGGTAAGATAGGCAATGTATTTCTTACGGGAGAATGGCCGACCGCTTTGCCGGTTTGTCCCGAGCGGCGCATTAGGACCTGATTTAAGGCCGTTCCTCGCGATTCTGGGCATAGCTAAATTCCAATGTAAAAGTTTATATCAAATAACGCAAAAACTATGGCAGATATTGAGATGATTCTTTTTTTATATGAAAGGTCTTAAAAAGTTCTAGTGCACTATTTGGTTGTAAATTAATAAATTATTTAAACAATATTTTTTTTTCAAATATTTTTGGTTAAAATAAACGTAAAAATTTTTTTTAAATAGGGCACTACAGAATTTGACCCACTTTCCGAATCTGTTTTTATTTTTAACATAAAGTGTAACACTAAGCAGCTATTTGATATAAACTTTTTAAAAAATCTCAAAGTTCTGCTAAATGTTACTCTCTCTCGGTCATTACAGGCTGTCTTTGTCGATAGCTTCTGGATTCTCGCAGACAGGTAGGTAAGAAATATACACTCTCTCATAAATAATGTTGAATAACAATATTAGGGCTTATTAAAGAGTATTTGAATATGGAATTTGATTATTTATAGTTATTGGAATATTTATTTTAAACGTTTTTGTTAGTAAAGTTTACATAATATATGAAGTTTGTTTCGTCACTTGCTTGTCCAGTCATATTAGTCCAGGGTAATAAGGATTTTCTCGTGACACTCAATAATCCAGGTAGCTGACAACTTTTTTAGTTATTGTAGACCTATAAGAAGAAAACCTATCTGTTTCCTGCCTAAAGTTCGGAGCCGTTTTTTAATGATTAACAATTTAATGCAAAAAACGCGATTTTTTGTATTTTTTGCACTCTATTAGAAAGCTAAATAATTGACATAAAATTACAAAATTTTATTTTTTAGAATATTGACAAAGCTTCAAAATGCCGATTTTTGAAAGTTGAAAAGTCAATTTGTTGCTTCGCAAACTGCAAAATAAGTGACAATTGATATTTGTTAAAAACTTTTAGTAAACTTAAACTTTAAACTTTAGAGTTCCACCCAAAGTTGGGTATTGGGGTACTTAACAAACTCTCAAAATTTGGGACCGATATATTAATTAGTTTAAAAGTTAATGTATTTGTTTATCTCAGAGACCTTTTTTTACAATAACAACAGAGATAGAAAATAATAAAGATAGGGTAATTCTGTGGGTGACAAATGCAACAAAAGACTTATGCTATCAATATGCATAAAAAAAAATAAAAGAATAATTTATTATAGTCAAAAATCCTGATGTCAAATTTTTGAAATTATGTAGTTTATAAACATTTAGAATAACTTTAAAAACATTGTCCCTAGAAAAAATCTTTTTTTACATTCGAAAAGCTAGTATTTTCACCCGAATTTTCAAATAAAAAAATTTGGCCTAGGTTAATTTGGGCCAAAGTTAGCCATGTTTTTTTGTTAATTCACAGCTAATTTGATTATAATAATTAAGGAACCTTATTGACGCCATGTTAAAGAATGGGATTTGTATTTTTTGTTAAAAAATTTGCACAAACATTATATAAAATAAAAAATAAAAATAAAAACGTTTATTGCCATTATTAGTCTACATTTCAAATTGTTTATATTTCATTTTCTTCTTCACGACGTCCCGCTCTTGCACCGCCTGATATTGGTCATTTTTTCTCTCGGATTGCTGGACTTCTGCTGGTTGCATCCTGGCGTCTTCTTCTGTAGGTACTTTTTGTGGCATCGTACCTACTTCCCTGGTTGGCTGTTCTTCGGCAACCATCCGGCTAGACCCTGATCAGGTGGTCGATCAGCTTATGGGTGCTTCTGTATATCCTCTGGTTCCTGTTTTTCTCGAGGATGTCCCTGGTCTTTCGGAGTCTTCTTGTGGCCTGGTGGAAGAAGTATCTTGTCCTTTTCTCAGCCACCTCCCTCAGTGGTGTGTACTGGAGCCTTTCTTTGATAGTTGCATTGGATATTCTTTCTTCCCATGTTGATCCGTCTATGATTCGGTAGCATGATGTCTCTGTGGCTTCAAGTCTCCTCCAGTTGGTCTCCGCTATTGAACTCCAAACTGGGACTGCATATAGTATCACCGATCTAACGTAGGCCTGGTACAACTGGATCTTCTTGGCCTTCGTTAGTGGACTGGTCCTGAAAATATAGGGGAGTATTAGTTTTTTAGCAGCATTAGCTTTTACCTTTGTTTTTTGTGTATGCAACCGGAAGTTGAGTTTTCTGTCGAGGTGAACTCCTAGGTATTTGACTGCGTCTCCTGCTTGGATCCTGTTTCCTCCTACTGTGATTTCGTGTACTGGTGGGTTATGTTCCTGAGTGAAAATGATGAATTGGGTCTTCTCTGCGTTGATTTTTATCTTCCATTTGTCTGTGAACTCCGTGATTTTTCCAAGGTGGTTTTCCATATTTCTGATTATTCTTCTGTCATCTTTTCCGGTTGCATACACTGCTGTATCGTCTGCGTAAAGTGCTGTTGAGGTTTTTGGATCATTTGGAAGATCTGAAACAAAAATATTGTATAAGATGGGTGAGAGAATACTGCCCTGAGGCATCCCTTCCTGGATTTCTTGTATCGTTGACATCTTTTGGTCAGCTGAAACTTGAAAAGTTCTATTAGATAAATACATATCACAAATATTGATTAAGTAATGAGGAAGACCAGCTTTGTCCATCTTGAAGATTAGTGCCTTTTTCCAAACCGTATCGTATGCTTTTTCTATATCCAGTATAGCTAATCCTGTCCTTTGTTTTCTGTTGAATCTTATCTTCGTATCGCTGATAATTCTTGCTAGCTGAAGTTCGCAATTCCTTCCTTTTCTGAATCCGAATTGTTCTTCTTGTATAATTCTTCTTCTTTCTGCATGTTTCGTCAGTCTTTTGTAAATGATTTTTTCCAGTATTTTTCCTATTGTTTCGAGGAGAGATATTGGCCTGTAACTTTCTGGTCTTCTTCCATCCTTCCTAGGTTTTAGTAGTGGGATAATCTTGGCGTGTTTCCAATTGTTAGGGAAATGACCTTTTTCTAGGCAGAATTTGAAGATATAGTACAGTTGTACTATAATCTTCTTTGGTAGTTCCTTGAGGGTGATGTTGTGAATTCCTTCAGGACCTGGTGCTCTGCTTCCTTTAAGTTTCCTGATGATTTTGGAAACTTCGTTAGGGCTGGTGTAGTCTTCTTCTTCTATTAGGAATTCATTTCTTCTTTTGATCCTGTTGTATTCATTGTTGACTTCTTCTCTTGTTCTTGCGTCTGACATGTCCTGATTCTGCCTATGTGTAGCTGCCATTTTTCTTGCTATTGCATCCACTTTTTCTTGGGTTTCAAAGTGTATTCCGTCGTTGTCTATAATTTGTGGCATCTTTTGTTTTCCTCTTCTCTTGGCTTTCAGCATCTTCCATATATTTCCTTGATTTTCTTCAGCTTTTCTAATGTTGTTGTGCCATTGGTTTTCTGTAAGACTTCTCAGTCTTACCCTTATTTCTTCAGATAGTGTATCTCCGTATTCCTTGAATTCCTGTCTTCTTGTTCTCTGGAATGCTTTTCTGGCCTTATTTCTGTCCTTTATTAGGTCCTGTAGTTCGGTTGGGATGATGAGTCCTTTGTTGTTCGTCATAGATTTTGGTATGTTGTCTTCCATGGCTTGTTGAATTTTTCTTGTTATCTCTTCAATTTTTCTTTCGACTTCTTCTGTAGATTGGAATTCCCTCTTCATCTCGATTTGGTTGAGTTGTCTTCTGTAGTTTGGCCAATTTGCATCCTTCCAACGCCATCTTTCGACTGGTTCTATAGTGGGAAGATCTACTCTGGATGTCATCCGTCCTGTAACTGGTTTGTGATCCGAACTGCATTCGAAGTTGGTCCTGACATCTTCCATAATAACTTCTTTAGTGATGAAAAAGTCCAACGTTGAGTTGTTTTGTCCTCTAATAGGGTTGATTCTTGTCGGTTCGTCTGGTGCGAATAACATCTTGTTTCTGTCTTCACAGTACCTTAGTATTATTGTTCCATCTCTTGTATCCGAGTTGCATCCCCATGATGTATGTTGAGCGTTGAAATCTCCGGCTAGCACTACGGTTGTTGCTGAGTTAAGCATGGCATCTAATTCTTCAAGAGCTGGATTTTCTCCCTTCTTCCTGTAAATAGAAAAAATATTAGTAGTACCTACTTTAATACCTACATTTTCAAATTGATTAGTTTCTAATACAACCTGATTCCATTCTATGTTATTTTTAACATAGATTGCCACTCCTCTTTTGTTGGGTATGTCTCTCCTTCCATATCCATCGTAGTTTGTAATTCTTGGCAGCTGTGTGGTCGTCATGTAGAGTGTTTCTGAAAGGCATATGACATCTGGAGTATGTCTTATCACCGTTTCCCGCAGTTCGTTAATTCGTAACCTTAGTGAAGCTATGTTGAGTTGGAGTATCTTGAGGTGCTTAAGCGGCATTATAGATGTCTTCGTATTTCATGAAAATCATTGCGTGTTCGGTGAATGATTTTGCTGCTAAAAGTTCTCTCTTCATATCCTGGAGGAGTGCCATCATTTTTTCTACGTTTACTATTTTGTTAATTTCGGCCCATGTGTTCTTGATGCCTTCTGAGTGACTTGTGGATTGTTGTTGGTTCCCTCTTGTTGATTGAGCGTAGGAGAGTCCGCTGGTGGTGGTCCTGAATGCTGATGGGTGCGGTGGAGGTGCAACTTTGGGTTGTGGTTGGCTTCTCGCTCTTCTCTGCGCTTGCTGGTCCAAATATTCTATGTGCTTCCTGCACATTGGATTGTTGGATGTATGATCTTCTCCGCAGTTGCAGCACTTGACTTTATTGACCTTTCCTTTGGGTAGAGGGCAGGTCCTGGTTGGGTGGTTCATGGCGCACTTCATGCATCTGGGTGTCTTATAGCAATTCCTGGCTGAATGTCCGAACTCTTGGCAATTGAAGCACTGCGTGGCTCTGGTTGGTTTGGCATATGTATCCCATCTTACTCGTATGTTTTGGAGACCGTTTATCCTCTTGACTTCTTTTAGGTCTTGCTGTTTATCTACTTGGAGAAGGTATGATCTGCTGGTTTTTCCTTGCTGCCTGGTCCTCATTTCGGTTACTTTGGCGACTATTCCCTGTTCTCTGAGCTCTGCCTCTACTTCGTCCAAGTCCATTCCTGGTGCTGCCTTCATTACGATTTTCTTGGTAACTTCAGATTTTTTCGTATATGTGTGAAATGCTGTGCTGGTGGTGATGAAGTCTTGTTTCAACTTCTCGTAGTCTTGATTGTTTCTGGTGAAAACTCTTGTACCTGCTTTTCCCGCTGGAGCGATTTGGAAGTTATTGTGTCCAAGTAGTTCCCTGATTTCCTTTATGAACGTGGAATAACTTCCTATTTGGCCTGCAATTACTATTGGAGGGATTCTTTCCTTCTTCTTGACACCTGAGTTCTCTTCTATACTCACCGACTCAAGTATTTGGTAACGGTTCCTGGTCACGAGTCCGGATCCGGAGGTTCCCGCGCTTGTTGAGGTGGAAGTTCTTTGTCTGGCCCCTTGAATGTCCTCTCTCGAGTTTCTTCTATTACACTTCACCGTCTGGAATGGTTCTTCCTCCATGATTTCGATGTTATTTTGAGACATTATTTCCAATATCTCTTGTCCTGGAGTTGTCTGGGTCGAGTCGTTATTTTGTAACTGGTCCTGGGCGGGTCCACCACCTCTTCGGGAGGTGGGCCTGGTTTTCTTTGTCTTGAAAAGACGTCTGTGGATTGGAAAATCCCTTCGGAAAGGATTGAAATCTGAAATTAAATTAGTTATTTTCGAAAAAACCTCAGTTTTATCTACTTCTTTAGTCTTGAAAAAGACTAAATCAGAGATATCCTGATTTACAAAATTGTTAGAAAATTCAACGGCATCAACGGTCAGATTGGAACAATTCAGTTCGTCATCCGACCAAATTGAATTGGGGTACTCTGTTAGTCGCTTAGACTTCAGCGTGGTGGCTAGTTTGTGATATGCGTCCGTACGGTAGCAAGTCTCACAGCCAAGTCTTCGTTGCACAAACATTGTACCTTTACAGGACCCTCTACGAATTTTCAAAAATGTAGTTCAAATAGTGACTAGGAAGAACCCACAAATCCATGGCGTTTAAATACCTAACAAACAATTTTAAACTAATAAAATTTTCTATATCTCCGGATCTACTCAATGGATTTTGATCACTCTTTTTTTCATTTGTATGTAATTTCTACGTACATTACAAATATGTAATTTGTTTATATATTAATTAATTAATAAATGGTCTAGTTTGTTTAAACAATTCGTGAAAAAATAATTTTTTTCCAAAAATCTATTTTTTTAATACCTAGTATCATTAATAATCATAGAAAAAATCGCGTTTTTTGCATTAAATTGTTAATAATTAAAAAACGGCTCCAAATTCAAGGCAGGAAACAAGTAGGTTTTCTTCCTATAAGGTCTACAATAACTAAAAAAGTTGTCAGCGACCTGGATTATTGAGTGTCACGAACATGGTCTATTTTTTGCTTATTTCCCTGGAGTATATTATATTTGATTAACATCTGTGTAATTTTTCTGTCGCTTCCTCGCTGGTTTTGCATATTGCTATGATAGCAGTATCATCGGTAAATGTTGCAATTGTATTATTTTCTAGAACAATAATATAACACGTATACAAAAGGTAAAGACACTTCTTTGTGGCAGTCCTGCTGTAATTTCTTTCAGTTCCGTGTATGTATCTTCCTGTTTAATTCTGAAATATCTTTCCAAGTATTTGAGAGTATCGTTTTGGTAAATATAGTCTTAGTTTATAGTTATGGCTTTGCTAGAATCTGCCCATGTGCTTGAATTTGATGTGTAGTTGACTTTCCAGCAGTAAATCCTCATTGATATTGACCAACAATATCCTTTGTAAAATGTTTAAGTCTTTCAAACAATACATTGCCGAAGATTTTATACGCAGATGCTAACAGAGTAATGCCTCTATAGTTCTTACAATCCAGTTGATCGCCATTTTTATGCAACGCATATTATTTCATTTAGCTACGGCTATCTTGACACCTAGCGGACCTAGAACATTTTTCGTCGTTTTAAAAATTGTGTTTTTTAACCAGCTTTCCAAGTATTTTTTAGATTAAGTTGAACTAATTCTGCGGGGTTATTGTAAATGTTTATAAGCTTAAAACTAAAACTAAAATTCTCGAGGATTATGCCTTTAACATGAAAAAAGGTAATGGCGAAGACTATGTGGAATAGTACATCAAAAATGGTACAAGAAAAATATTTTACAGAGTACGGCATAAAAATAGACCCTTCCGCAGATATATCTTTCAAATGTGCAACATTGAAAAGAGATACCAATCGAAGGCAACTTCAAAGTGTTCAAGAAAAAAGAAAACTCAGTTCAAAAGCATTATCCACCAAAGAACTGTTAAAAATCATCCAAAGCTACGACGAGCAAACTCCCGATGGAGCACAAAAAAGTTTTTTCACGTTTGCTCATTTGAACTTGCTTGGAGAGGCAATTAGGCCGTAAACTGTAATATTCACTTTTTCTAGAAGGTATTTGAGGTTATGGGAAAATTTACGGGCCGAATGGAATACAACAGCATTTTTTCCAAAGCAAATCAAAAGCGGTTCGAAAAGTTTGACAAGCAACAAATGGCTGGTAAGAAATTCATCAAACGAAAATTTATGCCCAGTTAGATTATTTTTGAAATTAATGGAAAAAGAGGAACACATATTTTATCAGGCAGATTCTTTCTTACCATTCATCCCAACTGGAAGGATGGATCTTGGTTCCAAGACACCTTGGTTTGATAGACACAAAAAAACATAAAATGACAAACCATTCTCATTGATCTTCAGCTCTGTCAGCCTTGTTCAAGCAAGGAGTTTCTGAAGAGGAGTTAATTCAATTAACGGGTCACTCAAATACAAGCTTTCTAAAACCATATCTGCAGCTGGATTCCAGTCACCACCAGTTGATCGAAAATCTCAGAACAACAAATGAAGCTGGACCTTCGAGTTCCCAAATGCTACAGGTCAATAATACACAAATTCAAGGTTTGATAGAAAAAAAAATGGGCAAACTACTATAACATAATAACTGTGTAATTTTCTTCTGGTTTTATTTAAGTTTGTTGCCTTTTGGCAATTTTCGGTTACGAAATTTTGACAAAATCACTCAACTGACGTCTCGTAATTTAACTGTCAAAATTTAATTCGCCACTCAACAAACTTTTATACCAGTCGAAAATATTGCCAGCAAAATTTGCCTGGATGAGAGTCTATTTGTAATATCTCATACTACACATTTCAATGTTGTGTCGATTAAAAAAACTAACTTAGTTGGCTTAATTTCGTTTATTTAAACGAAAAAACCTTTTTATATATCTTTTTATATTATATATAAATTTCAGTAGCGAGACTCTGCCTAACGTGGGCTCGCGGTAGTCTAAAAATCCGGTAGTAAAATATTCCAAAAATTTTAGATAATTGCGTACTTTCAAAAATCTCACACGCCTTCAGATCGGCGATTGCCTCAAGCTTCCTATGCTTATGGGAACCAAGTGGTTTAGTTTTTATTTGTATGCTACCGAATATATGGGTACTATTTTGCTTACTAAATTAGGGCGGGATATTTTTGGTAAAAATTACCGTGAGAAAATGCCTCTGGAACTAATATTATATATTCCAATTTTTTAATAAAATTTAATTCTGTATAAAGGTTAGTGAAACCTGTCATTATCGACTTGTAAAAATAGAAACTATAAAACTTATGTTTTCTAGATTATAAAAAGAACTTTGGCGAGTTTTCAGACAATAAAAAATATTTTATATTGTGTGTATCAGGTAAATTAGGAATGTTTTTAGATTAGAGTGTATTTAGTAAATAAATTTACTAAATGATTACTTTAAAGCCGCGTTTACACGATGACAATTGTCTCATTGGCGAGACAATTGTCAGAAGACAACTGACTGGCATGAAATTATTGTCTTCGTCTAAAGCCGCGTTTACACGATGACAATTGGCGAAACAATTGTCATTGGACAATTGTCATCACGTGGTTGCGGATTGTCGGAGGCCAGTCCAGTTGAACGAGAAGATGTTTATACGGGGCCAACTATTGCCATGGCAGTATACAGGTAAAACATAGCCGACTGCTCGTCATCTGTTGTGTCTGCTGTTCACACGGCGCCAATTGTCGCGACAATTGAGATTTAGAGTGGGGGGGGGGCTCACTGGGAGCAGCTCATTGTCCTCAGTCTACTCCCGGAGACAAGTGAATTTTGGGCATTTTCTTGAGGGCAGTTGGCAAGGCAATTGGCCTGAAGTGTTTAGACGAAGACAATAATTGCATGCCAGTCAGTTGTCTTCTGACAATTGTCTCGCCAATTTTCAATCTTGTAAACGCGGCTTAAATACTTCAGGCCAATTGCCTTGCCAACTGCCCTCACAATTGGCCCAAAATTCAGTTGTCTCCGGGAGTAGACTGAGGACAATGAGCTGCGCCCAGTGAGCCCCCACACCACTCGAAATCTCAACTGTCGCGACAATTGGCGCTGTGTGAACGGTGTAGGTCAGAAGTGCTGTCTTCATCATTCTGGCTTTACAACCTTACGTGGCTCATAGCCTCCTCAAGAATTTCTCTCCAGTCGTCCCTACCCATCGCCTTTCTCCACCAAGCACGTATTCCCATATTTCTCATGTCTTCATCGATGTTATCAAGGAACTATGTTCTGGGTCTTTCTCTTCTTCTCTGACAAATGGGTCTATCAATGAGCGTTCTTCTAGATGGTTCATTTTTTTCCATCCGCATTACATGCCCTATCCAATTCAGACGTAAACCTTGACGGATTTTTGACGGCTTCTGAAATACAGATGTTGCTTCGTGCTCGTCTAAATTCGCTCTGGGGTTTATAGACGGCTGTCTGGTGTTCGGGAAGTCTTTTTTGAAACTAGATATGTTTTTTATGCACACAAAACACTAACACTATGGTCATTTATAATATAACTATACGTTTCGCAATTTTGGCAAATGAAATTATTGTCAAAATTGGAGTTAAACTTGCATTATAAAATAAAAAATATTTTTAGATAGTTTTAAATATTATAGTATCAAATAAAATACCATAATCAAAATTATGGTATTTCCATTAGTAATTCAATTCAATCTGCAAATGTGAATCACGAACATCAAAAGACGCCGATAAATAATCACACTTGCCGAACAATAAAGCAACAATTTTCTCCAGCGTAAAAATATACAAAAAATATCAATTAGAGAGAGACCTTCGTGATAGGTTAACAACAGTTGGGTTACAATGTAACCAAAATAGACGTAACGTAATAATAAATATTTCATTCATTATTGTTATGTAATTTCTTGGTATTCGGTGTTTACTCTTGCTGAGCAGCAATGATTTATTTCAAGAACAAGGTCAGTAATCTTTTTAATCTGTATGTTCAATCTTACGTGAGAATTCAGAAATTTTACCAAACCGATCTTTTCCTTCCTCGTCTAAAAATTATTTTCTCAAAAACGCTTTGAATATTGATTATTAGTAAGTTGTCAGTAAGTTTTGTTATTCGATAAGAAAAACCGAACAAGTCATATGAGGATACCAGAATGGTAAGATAGGCGGAACAACCACAGAAGCAGAAGAAAAGTTGATAGGTTTGTAAGGCGAACGAAATATGAGAGAAAAATACTACAATTCGTCATTTAGGTATATATATTTCTACCAACAAAATCGACGCATCTAACACAGCTGTTAGAGAGCCATTAGCCATTCTTTCGGCCAATGAAAATTGCATGGCGGGCAATTGTTGCTGATTGGAAAAAAGGACCTGGCAGATATGTTTAGATCTTCTTCTTCTGGTTCCTATCAATTTCGGATGTTGGAAATCATATTGGAAATCATGACCTTGCTCGTTGCGGCTCGAAACAGCTCCGTTGAGGTTTTCTTAAACCATGTTCTTAAATTCCGCAGCCATGATATTCTCCTTCTACCGGGTCCTCGCTTACCTTTGACTTTACCTTGCAATATAGACTGCAGCAGGGAGTAACGGTGCTGATTTCTCATAACGTGTCCCAGATATTGCAATTTTATGCGTTTGATCGTAAACACAATCTCTGGTTCCTTCTTCATTTTTTCTAGAACTTCCTTGTTCGTGATCCTTGCTGTCCATGATATTCTCAGCATTCTTCTATAAAGCCACATCTCAAATGCTTCAAGTTTTTTAATAGTGGTGTCTGTAAGCGTCCATGCCTCCGCCCCGTACAAAAACACAGAGAAAACATAGCATCTCAAATGTCTCATTTTTGTATCCAGGGATATGTTGTGACTTTTGAAGATGGCGCTCATTTTGTTAAAGACCGTTCTTGCCTTTCCTATGCGGCACTTTATTTCCTGTACATTGCTCCACTGTTCGTTTATAATAGTTCCCAGGTAGCAATACTGTTTTACTCGCTCTATCTGCGTCCCATTAATGTATAGATGAGCCCCATTTGTATTCTCCTTGCTGACAATCATTTGTTTGGTTTTGTGGGTATTAATGTTTAGTCCGTACTGTTGACTGTACTCGTTTATTCTGTCCATTAGCCTCTGAAGTCCCTCTAAACTATCTGCTATCACCATGGTGTCGTCGGCATATCTAACATTGTTTACTCTTTCACCATTTAGAAGGATGCCTTCGTCTATTCCGTAAAGAGCCCCTAGTTTACTAAAAAAACTATGTGAAGCGTGTAAATCAGAGAACATAATTGCTGGTTTTAGAAAATGTGGTATTGTGTCTCTTTGTCGCAATCAAGCACTAAAAATGTTACCAATTTCAGAAGCCACAACTCCTGTCGCTGCTATTGACGATACTTTCAAGGAACTCCTGAAAGCTCTCAGACAACCAGAAGCAACTTCATCTCGCAAAGCACGTGAGAAAGTTTCTCTTGAGCCTGGAAAAAGTGTTTCTGTGACAGATTTTCTAATTTCAGAAGATCCAGTTGAGGTCGAACCTACCGGTGGTGCTAGTTCAAGCACATTAATTCATCATATGAAGAAGAGTCAGAGTGTTCTCTCCAAGATAGTGATGCAGAACTTATTCTATCTGACTGAAAAATCTGATATGGCAAACTATGCTCAAAAACTTGACAGTAACTTCCAGGTTGATGACTTTGCAATTGTGAAAGTATATGGGAAAACTAAAAATGTGTTTCGAATGAACATTAGCAAAATCTCACGCCTTGAAGGCAATGGTTATGTTGGAATTTTTTACAATAAATCAATTTCTAACAACACGTTTTTCCCAACTGAAGAAGAGTGTAATGAAGAAACTCATGCCGCCAGTTGAAGCTTCTAAGTCTTCCTCCTCTCGTATGAAAGCAAGCACTAGTTTCCTTGATGATCTCAGTAACTTTACCATGTATTAATTAAATTAACTTGACTAGCAATGATTAATTTTGTCATTTGTAATTTGATATTTGATAGCCAACGTCTGACTATGCCTTGCAATTTTTAGAAGGCTCCAGATTAAAGCAGAAATCTGAATTTGTTTCGAAACTATCTTACCGATTTTTCTATCAGATGTCGCTGTTGCGTCCATAGCGAAGCCATTTTATTGTTGCTTCCTAATAAGACAGAGAAGATTATTTTTCACGTTAAGAACGGCTATGAATAACTGTTCTGATGAGACTTATTAAGTCGAAATACGTATCAACAGATACATAGACGCTTTGTACGTGAAATCAAATCTTTTCTGTCTTTTTCATGATATTTGATCATTTATAATTTGATATTTGCATTACATAAATTTTTTTATCAAAACAAGTGTTGCTTCTTTTCACCCCATGATAGTGCTGACTGTTTCTATAAGCCCCACAGTTCTGCAGTTGAAATATACTTGGAAAACAGTGTCTGTTTCTCAATGGGGTGAACAGAAACAGCAGGTTTTAATTTTTTTCCTTGTACTTAAAAGAAAAAACAACGGTGTAGGTTTGTAGAAGACTGTAAGACCCATAACCCAAGATAACTTTCAATTCCTTACATCTTATAATACTTAACGATATTTATGTTCAAAGTTGAAAACTGTTTTTATTCACCCCATTTTACGGTAATAGATTATTTTGTTTTTAAAAGAACAAACCTATTATTTTATATGCAAAAGCAGAGGTTAACGTCCTGTTAGCAGCAGGCGCTTTAAAGTGCCTGATATGGAAACAACATCTAGATGACATAATATACATGTCAAGTGAAAGTCCACACATACATACCGCCAGTCGTCGTTTATCTTTTATGACCATATTTCGTTTATGATTTCATGCCATCTCGAGACGTCTTAGTTGTGATTCCAGTCAGACACGACAAGTTTTCAGTCCATAATAAAGTAGACGCTACCATAATGAAATGGTAATAGGTGTGTATGGTATGAATAGGAATTCGTTGCGATTTTGGCATCTCTTGCATGCTGCGAATGCACGCGCTTCTTTTGACCATTCATTGTTCGTTATTCGTCAGTTTCTTGTACCAAGGACGCTTATTACCACAGGCTTGGAATTAATTCAATAGGTTTGCGTGATACTACGCTAAATATTTCACTATTCTGTTAAATACCTACTCGCAAATATGCTTCTATATAGGCCAGTCCTTTAGCTAAGTTTAAATAGTTATTTGTTTGTGAAATATATTGCTATTTTTATTTTAAAACTTTGTAGGCCGGGTTGAATGTTTTCTTTTTTTTTTTGTTTGTAACCTACAGTTAGTAATTCAGGTAAAAAATCACTGCTTCGAAACAGTTATATGAAATTATTTGAACATTACATTTGTTTTTCTTTTTTTTGTTATTGTTCCTATATTTTAAAGAGAGCGCCATAAATTTTTCGTGTAAAAATTACTGCTCCATGGCGGACAGTTCATCTCTGAACGGCAAATCTGAAATATAAAATTCGAGAACGGTTATAAAAAAGAAGTACCCTTACGTAATAGTTTACCAGAAAAATTGAAAATTCTTAAAAAGAAACAAAACGACGAGTATTTGAAAAACTTGTTCACAAATCGAATTTTTTTACTTTCTTCAGTCACAAAATATTAGGATAATCACAAAAAAACGCACCTCTTTAATTTTGTTAATTTTGTTTCTACTAATTTTGGAATTAAATATTCAATTCATCTAAATCTTGGTTTCTGTTTTCCAGAAACTACAAAAGAAAATCAGAGCGCAAGCCTTTGACAGAAGTTATTTTGTGTGAAGCTCGTGAACTTATTAATAATGGCCTTTATATACGTCAGACAGCAGAAGCTGTGGGCTTTTGTGAAGCAACTCTACGCCAAAGGTTAAAAAATGGAAGTGGTGTCCAGTCTTTAGGCAGATTTAAAGAAATTCTAACCAAAATCCAAGAAAACGAAACAGTTCAGCTATGGAATGACGCTTAAGTCATTGCGTTTTTTAATTTACTCTTTTTATGTAAGAAACCCTATTGAGCATCCATTTTCACCTGTAAATCAGTTGGCTGATGGGGACTTCACTAGATTTTTCATGAAAAGGAACCGACTATCTTTACGAGTTCCATGAAAAACAAGTATTGCTAAAACCAAGGGCTTCAATAGAGTGCAACTAGCTCAATATTTTGAAATTTTGGAGAACACTATAAAAAATATAAGTTACCTCCCAACCGTATATATAACGTAGATGAAACGAGCATTCAGACAGTCCCAAACCATCTGCCCAAACATTTTGCCCCAGTTGAAAAGAGAGATGTAGCAAAAGCTGTAGCCGCCAAGCAATGACAAACAATTACGGCAGTTTGCTGTATGAGTGCAATTGGTCACCATGTCCCTCCATTTTTCTTATTTTCTGGAAAACGGATGAATCTTCTTCTAATCAAAGACGGACCCACTGCCTGCGACATGCCTGTTACTGGTAGTGGTTACATGAACACTCCTGCGTTTATCAAGTACTTGGAGCATTTTAAAAAACATACAAATCCAATAGAGGAGAACTCCGTTCTTCTGATTCTAGATAATCATGTATCGTACACAAATCTTCAAGCAGTAACATTTGCAAAAGATAATTTTATCCATTTATTATGTCTGCCATCACATAGCAGCCTTAAGACCCAGCCACTCGATCGGGCATTTTTCAAATCATTAGAAGCTTATTATGAGAGCGTCGCTGATAGCTAGACCAGTTTCCATCCAGGACAGGTTCTCTCTCATTTACTGGTCTCTTTTCCACAGCATTTGCAAAAACTGCTACTGTGTAGATATAGCAAGAGAGGGCTTTCGGTCTACAGGAATCTACCCACTAGACAAAAATATTTTTTCGGACGTAGATTTTATGCCAGCGGAAGTAACAGGACAAGATTCAGACGATGAAGGTCATGTTTTTATCCAGTTTCAG
Organism: Diabrotica undecimpunctata; assembly: GCF_040954645.1. Lineage (NCBI taxonomy): Eukaryota > Metazoa > Arthropoda > Insecta > Coleoptera > Chrysomelidae > Diabrotica > Diabrotica undecimpunctata. The sequence goes on from NC_092811.1 coordinate 9,514,991, forward strand.
CAAGAAGAAGAAAAACTTGTGACTGATGTGATAGAGCCCCAGCCATCATCAAAATCGGAAGTCGGAATTTCTGTACCTGGTACTTCAAATATTGAAAAAGAAACTTACTGACACGAAAGAGCCCCAGCCGTCATCGAATTCAGAACAGTCAGTAATTTCACCTTCATACATTATTCCCTTCTCAAAAATGAAGATAAAAAGGAAACGAGCCAAGAAAAGTTTGAAGTCAACCCTACTAATATGGACACCTAATAAGGAGCGACTTTTAGAAGAACAAGAAGAAAATAAGGAAGCAGAAAAGGAGAAGGAGAGGAAATAATTACTGAAGAATTAAAAAATTAAATCTCAGTGCTAAAGTTCATGCTGCCAAAAGGAATAATAATAAAATTTTTGTGACAGAAAAAGTCGAAAAAAAGTCAATTTTTAAACAATTTTTCAAATGTCCGTCATTTTATTTCTTTTTAACAATTTTCAATTTTTCTGGTAAACTATCTGGTAAGGGCACTTCATTTTTAAAACTCTTCTCGAATTTTATATTTCAGATTTGCCGTTCCAGTGATTAACTGTTCGCCATGGAGCAGTAATTTTGGGACGAACAATTTTTGGGGAAACATTTTTTTTTATAATTTTAAAATTTTCATTTGTTTAATAATAAAAAAGAAGTCCAATTGTCATATGTAATGAATAAGATACAAAAAAAAACGCGTGTGGCAGTTCAGTGGGACTGCCGGTAGAAGTTATACTTATATACACGCCTTCGTCGTTACAAATTTATATGGGAGTCAATCTGCACAATCATTACATATGTAGCTCCATTTTAATTTGGCAGCATGTTCTCCTGCGTCTTTTACTTTGGTTTTGCTTCTAATCCATTTGTTTGTTTTTTTGTCTATAAGTCTTACCCCGAGCATTGATCTTTCCATCGCTCTTTGTGCTTTTACTATTTTATCCATATTGGACTTGGTGAGTGTCCACGTGAACCATACGTGACTATAGGGAGGATACACTGATCGTAAATTCTGGTTTTCAAATATTGTTGTAGAACAGTATTTGAAAACTAGTTTTCATTTTTTTGTACCCATATTTATTATAAATGACTTCTTAAAGTGTACCTTAAAAATTAATTAGTTTATACGAATACATCTCAGTGGGCCACTGTTTTCCCTTAAAAAAAGGGACGGAGCTGAACGTGTTAAACTCAATTTAGACTTGTAATTAAAACATGAACGCTTTGGCTTTTTGCAACTCTGGTCAACGGATCTTCAAATTATCATTACGTGCTAAGACGTGCTTATGTTTTGACGAAGCTTATCTTGGAAGCGAACACAGTATAGTAGTCCATCATACACAAAATTTTCTACTTGCTCAGTAGCTAATTAGCAGTTCAACTTTTTCCACAGCTTTTTTATAAACAGCTAACGGAGCGAGTGCATCGACTGCACTGAACTAGTTTACGAGCTGTTTTGAAAAAGCCGGTTCGTAGCTTGTAAATTCGTCCCCTGTACTTGAACCTTTACATATTATATCCCATATCGATAGATAACCGTCTTAAAAAAATACTTCAATATACATTAGCTTGAAGTTATTCAAGATGTATAGAGAAGATTGGTGGATAATCTGTGTGTTATAATTTATGACTCACAAAAGAAAACTTTACGTAGTAAAAAGTAGGAATTCTTTGATAACATCGAAAGTAAAGCAGGTTTTACTACCAAAGTATTTAAAACTTCAACATAAATGCGTTTTACTACTACTACACATTACATTTACTTACTCAACATAAAATAAAAGTTTACGATATTAATCACAACTTTGTGCAAGGAATGATTCATTGTTATATTTAACAGGATATTTTATAACGTTGCATAAATATTTTTAATAGACATAAAATGGAAATCAACAGACGACAAATAATTGAAAAGGTGACTCACCTTATTGACCAAGAATGTACTAAAAAAATGTATTCTTTGCTTATATCAGAGGTGTAGTGTCAGTACTTAGATATGTAAAACAACATACCAATTCGATTCGTTTACAACGTTGTGATTTTCCTGTGAAGCATATTTGAAACAAAAAACAGCAGGATGAAATTCCAAAAAAAATTCTAAAAAGAAAAAATAACTACGCATAACTTCTTCTTTCTCTTTGTAAGCAATTCTGCTTACTTGCAGCGACAACGACACAGAAAAAAAACAACAAATTCAACAAGGTGGGTAGAGATGACAGATGCCGCGAAAATTTAAAATTGGCAGTGTATACAATACCAACAGATCACTGTAAATGGATATAATTATTTAATTTATGTTGAAAATAACTACATATTATTACCCAATTTGAATTTGAAAAGAATCCAATGTAATTAAAATACCAAGATGAATTTGAGAATAAGTATAGAAAAATGGTATCACATAGTTCGTCCAGGTTTTCATGAACATTGTTATCGGTTATTATTCTTTGATGTTTTATAAAAATTATAAAAAATTATATGTAATCAATCTAGTGGATTTGCGAAATCACTAAAGTTGTTTAAGGTTGAAGAATGTGACACACCTACATGAAATACGCAACAATTCATCAATTTAAGATAGTTAACACTACCAAACAACAAAAAGATAATTTTTGCTGTCTGGTATAAGATGATACCATATGGAAATACCGTATGGAATAGAGTTAGAAAGAGTCCACAATATTACCTACTTGGGTGCAAACGTTAACGATAACTGGGATATAAATAAAGAAATAAGAATACGCATTGAAAAAGCCAGAGCCGTCTTCTATAAATTAAAGAAAATTCTAATTAATAGAGATATTACGTTAAACCTTAAAGTCAGATTAATACGCTGCTACATATTCTCCGCATTGCTGTATGGTATGGAGAGTTGGACCCTTCATCATTCAATCTTCGCTTATCCACTGCTGGACATAGATCTCCCTCATAATTTTCCATCTATTTCGATCTTGTGCCTCTTGCATCCAATTCCTATGACAACGTTTTAGATCGTCAGTCCAACGTGTTGGTGGACGACCTCTGCTTCGGTAGGCATCGTCTCTTGGTCTCCATTCCAGTATCCGCTTTGTCCATCTATTATCTGTCATTCGAGCCACGTGACCTGCCCAGTTCCATTTCAGTGTTGCTACTCTCTCTACTGCATCAGCCACTCCTGTTCTTTGTCGTAGCTGGCGATTTGGGATCTTGTCTCGTAGTGAAACGCCCAACATAGCACGCTCCATCGCCCTTTGACACACACGGATCTTTTGAACTGTTCTCCTTGTCATGGTCAACGTTTCGGCACCGTAAGTTAACACTGGCAAAACACACTGATTAAACGTTTTTCTTTTAAGGCATATTGGTATATCAGACGATTTGAAAATATGGTTCAGCTTGCCGAAGGCTGCCCAAGTCAGTCTTATACGACGGAGAAGCTCAACGGTTTGGTTATCTTTTCCTATGCGAATCTCATGACCTAGGTATTTATAGGCCATTACCTGGTCTATGGATCTTGTTACTACGCATATATCTTCGCTGACTACAAGATTTGTCATCATCTGGGTTTTAGATATATTTATTTTCAATCCCCCTTCTAGCGAGGAAAGGTAGAGCTGATTTAAAAGTTCTTTGGCCTCATCTATCCTATCAGCTATTAGTACAATATCATCTGCAAACCTTAGATGGCTAAGCTTTTCTCCGTTTATGTTTATGCCCTTGTCGGTCAGTTTTGCCCTTTTACATATATATTCCAAAAGCGTAGTGAACAGTTTCGGCGATATGGTGTCCCCCTGGCGTACTCCACGTTGTATCGGGAATTTCTGGGTTTGACGATCACCCACTCTAACACTGGCTGTTGCGTTTTGGTATATATGTTTAATTATATTTATATACCGATAGTCAATACGGTATTCTGTCAAGGCTTCCAACATTTTTTGTTGATTTACGGTGTCGAATACCTTTTCATAGTCGACAAATATTAAAGCTAGTGGTTTATTATATTCAGTGCATTTTTCTATAAGATTTTTTATTACCAGTAGGTGATCGTTTGTTCCATAGCCTTTTCTAAAATCCGCCTGTTCTATGGGCTGATAAAATTCCAATTTATTTTCTAGTCGTTTCGTAATTATTTTTGTAAATAGTTTATAAATATGTGAAAGTAGACTTATGGGCCTGTAATTCCTGAGGTCGGTAGCATCCCCTTTTTTATGAAGTATGATAATTTCTGCGTTATACCACTGGGTTGGTGTTATTGCTTCCTGCAAACATCTAGTGAATAGTTTGGCAAGGACCTGCCATAATCTTTTTCCAGCCACCTTCAAGGCATCTGCCACTATTTCATCGCCTCCGGGGGACTTATTGTTTTTCATTTCTTGCACTGACCTTCGAACTTCATTGGGTGTTACGTCCGGTAAAATTTCAGATCCCTGATTGATTATCTTTGGTAATGATCCACTCCGGTTACATTGCTGTTCTTTGTATAGTTGTTGGACCCTTACAGAGACATTAATGAACAAATTGGAGGCCTTTGAGATGTGGATTTATCGACGAGTATTGCGGATAAGTTGGGTTGATCGAATAAGAAATGAAATAGTTTTACATCGAATGAAAAAGAGCACGGAAATAACAAAAACGATAAAAATTCGAAAGAGTCAATATTTCGGTCATGTAATGAGACATCCAGAGAGGTATAACCTTCTACACCTCATAATACAGGGTAAGATCGCCGGAAGGAAATGCCCAGGCCGACGAAGAACATCCTGGCTCCGAAATCTCCGGGAATGGTATCAAGAGACCACCGCTAATTTATTTAGAGCCGCCGTAAACAAAGTTATTATTGCCAATATGATCGCCAACGTTCGATAATCGGACAGGGTCCTGAAAGAAGAAGAAGAATAAGATGATGCAACTCATCTCGGATGTAAAAGGTTTAGAGAATTTATAAGTGACACAAAGTAAATTATGGGTGACAATCACAGACAAATGACAACTGTGATGAGAAAGCCCACCTGACAAATAAGAATAAGACGATCTCATCAATTGTTTAAAGGTCCTAACAGTTATGAAAAAATGGGACGGAAAAGCACCACCTACTCTATCAAATTCAAAAAAAAAACCAAGTATAACAGTTATTTATTATGTAAAATAAGAGAATCATAAATTTCACTGAGATGGTCAATATAATTACGCCTGTTCATGGTTGCAGGTTGTTTAAGAATGTGACACATCTCAAGGAAAGTTCTTTTAAAATAATTATTTTCAGTGGCTAAAATTTCTGTATTTTTAAAATTGGCCTGGTGGTTTGTTGTCAAAACGTATGTGGATAAAGCACATGTGTGTTTAGAGCAATTGATATCAATTCGATGTGAAGTGAGGCGTCCTTTCAAGGAACGACCAGTTTGCCCAATATAAGAATTCATAGTTCCGACAAGGGACCCTATAGACTATATTGGTTTTTTCTTGTTTGGATAGGGGAGTCTTGGTGTTGGAGAATAATTTTCCTATCGAAATAACATACTTTATCGCAAGTAAATTGTGGAAAAAATGGTAAAGAGCAATAAATGTTGGGAGTCGTGGGAGAATTTTGAGAGATAGCTCCTTGTGGACTATTTGAATTTAATGATAAAGCATCTAATTCTATAGCTTCAGCCAAAGCTGGAAAGTGTCTCTGGTATAAAACAATTTTTCATTATTGCTTTCCTATACTAGATTTTCCAATCTTGCTTTTGTCAGGACCACTTCTTTCACCAACTTCTGTTATTTCTTACGCGATATCGTTTCTTTTTTTAGTAACTACTTCCTTGGTAGTAGTTTTGGTTACTTGTCTATTAATCTTTATTCATTCTAGCGATAGAGCCCTTTTAGTTTCTGTTATTTAGCAATGGTTGTTGTTGCTGGTTGTCCAAGCACAACCATAAGTTTGTTATTTGTAAATACAAAATACTTTTTCCTGTTTTTCTTCGGTTAGGGCATGTACACTTATTATATTATTTCACTGTTTAATGAAAGTTCACCTTCGCTTCTAAACTTCACTTTGAAACTCTAAATCCTCATACATTTATTATCCAATTTGAGGCAGCAGTTTATTCTTAGATCACGAAATTATCTTGAACACGGACTTCATCGACTACACGAAGAGTCGATTAAAACTTCGTCTGCTGAATGTGGCTAGAAACTTTAGATATGAATGACAGTATCGAACTTGGGGAATCAATTAAACCGGAATAGTTGATGTGGATTCACAGAATTCTCGCTATTTCTCTCGATGTCTTAGTAACGGAAACGTTTAATATTAATGATTATGAATGGAATACTTGACAATTATTCAAACCTGTAAAATCCGATATTGCAATGTACTTTGTACATACAAAATGTGCTGCAATATATGTTTTTCATTTTAACCATCAAGTTTACAAAGCCCTTACAAAAAGCTTGATTTTATTTGTAGCCCTTCTGGGAGCTTTTAAACCGCTATAATATGCGATTTTATGTTAAATTCTTTTCGTTTTTCAATAATTTGTTTTAGATTAAAAACATTGTCATCTATCCTTTCGAAATCACTGTCTCTACTCGTATAATGGCATAGCCTTTCTACTCTACGTATCCGTTTCTTGTCTATTAATATCGATCTCTTCCGTTTTGACGTTTGAAAGTTTTTTTGTTTTAGCTATGGCGGCTGTTGTAAACTAGTAACGTATATTGACAGTTGGCAACACTATGGTTGTTATTTAATAATCTTTTTTTTTTTTATGGCCTTGGCATAGCCAATTGACCAGACTATTTTGTAATTTGTATTCACAGAACAACAATCAGAGTTCGAGTTAGTACTAAATGTAAGTTTTAATTTTTCTTTTTATTTTAATTTTTTTTTTTTATTTTTATTTAGTTTTTTTTTTATTTATTTTTTTTTTTTCGGTATATTACTTTTTTTTGTTATATTACTTTTTGAGATATTGTATGTAATATGTATATATATTTTTTATTTTGTTTTGGTCATCTTTTGTAATAATTTTGTTTTACATTTTTTTTTTGTTTTTTTTTATATATTTTTTTTTTATTTTTTTTATTTTTTTTATTTTTTTTTTTTTCGTATTAAAAGGTTTATTACATGATTGGTATGTTCGCAAATTGCTTACAAGTTTCATCTTAATTCTATGGTTAGTAAATTATATTGTTTAAAGTTTATATTTACAATTTCTTATTAACTGATAAATACAATTATAGATTTCTACGTTTCCAGAGAAAATTAATTCATTTATGTGAAATGGGAAACAGACATTTAGTTCTCGTAAGTTTTCATATAAACACGTAATATTTCCTTGTTGGTTTACACATTCTAACAGGATATGTGTTAAATCTCCATATTTACCACAAGTACAGTTTGGAGTGTCTACTAAATTCATTTTGCACATTCTTGAAGGTGTTAGAGCATGATTTGACCTTAGCCTATTAATAGTTTTAATAAAACTTCTGTTGGACTCTGAATGGAACCACCTTTTTTTAAGAAGTGTGGGTTGCCAATATTTAAATGATGACTGACTTTCGGATTCCGTATAATTGGCTTGCCATTTTAATTTGAGCCGATGTTTATTATATACATCTATATCTGACACCGGTAAAATATTGTTGTCTATGGTTTCTCCGCTTGATAATGCTTCTTTTGCCAGAGCATCTGCTATTATATTACCCATTATCCCAGAATGGCCTTTGATCCATGCGATAACAACTTCTCCTCCGAGCTTTGAAACCTCGTAGTACAATTTTAAAATCTCTATATCAAGATGAGTCAATTGTTTGGATTTATTTGTTATACCTAATCTTTCTACTGCACTTTTACTGTCTGTAAATATTACACAGTTCTTCATTTCGTTTGTCAAAGCGTGAGAAAGAGCAAACTTTAAACCCAGCATTTCGGATGTGTAGATGGTGGCTTCATCAGGTAACTTATATTTATGCTGTAGTCCAGAATTCTGTTGGTATACTGCGCAAGCAGTGTTATTTCCTTTTTTTGAACCATCAGTAAATATATAATAATAATTAGGCCATTTCTTCTGAATTTCTGCGTTAAACATGGGGCCTTGGACATCGTTGAGAAATTCTGTCTTGATTTTTATTGAGAACAGTACATGAGGCTTTTCAGTATAAACTGGTGGAAGATGACCCTTATAAAGTACCTCTTTGAATTTAGACAGATTTCTATAGCTTACCGCCACGAGTGGAGATTTTTTCTTGAACCAATACCTTTTAGTCAAATCTAAAACAGCCAGATTGTGTATATCTTTAAGAAATACTTGGTCTCTGCTAATGGTACGAGCTATATATTTGTCGGTAAGATACTGCCTCCGTAAATTCAATGGCGGTTCAACAGCTTCAATTTCCATTACATTAATTGGTGTAGATTTCAGATACCCAAGGCACAAACGTAGGCACTTATTTTTCTGTACCTCAATTTTTGTTTAATGAGTGTTCGATGCGTTTCCATACAAGTGACAGCTATAATCGAAAACTGGTCGTATCATAGATCGATAAAACATTAAACTAATGTTGGGATCTGCACCCCAGTTTGTTTTACAGAAAGCTCTTAGGATATTCATAGCTTTTTCGGTTTTTTTAATGATATGTTGAATATGGTCTTTCCACAAAAGTTTTCTGTCTAAATAAGTTTCCAGGTATTTGATACAGTTTTTAATTGGAAATTTGAATTGACCACAACTTATATACCCTTCTGGAATTCTATGTTTTCTAGAAAAGAAGCAGATTTCTGTTTTGGATTCTGATAATGTTAATCCATTTGATTCATAATATGCATGTATTGTTGAAATAGCTGTTGTTAAATTATTTTTAGAAACATCGATTGATTTGTCTGATGAATAGAGTACCACATCATCTGCAAATTGTAGTATTTTTGTGTTAATAGGAACAATGACTTCTAAATCTATATTATATAAAATATATAAAAGTGGACTTAAAATACTTCCTTGCGGCAGGCCTATATTGGACAGTCGAGGAGAAAAAAATTTCTCATTTATTTTTAAGTAAATCAATCTCTCTGAGTACAAAGTTTTCAAAAAGGATGTTATACCTATAGGTATCCCGACTGACAATAACTTTTGTTCAAGGATATCCAAATTTATATTATCAAAAGCAGATGATACGTCCAGAAATGCAGCTGCAGTAGATGAGTTTTCCGTGAAATTGACTTGAACTGTTGTTACGAGAGCAGTTATGGCATCTTGCGTGGATTTAAACTTGCGAAAACCAAATTGGGAGTGTGGGAGAATGTCATTAAATTCTAACCAATGCTCTAATCTATTTTTAATTAGTCTTTCCAGGGTTTTAAGAAGAAAAGAAGCTAGAGATATTGGGCGATATGAATTATAATCGTCATCACGTTTGCCAGGTTTTCTTATAGGTATTATAATATACTCCTTCCAGCTTTCTGGAATTGGTGCTTGTTTCTGCCAAATATTATTTAGAATATGAAGTAGATGGATTTTATGTTCATTTGTCAGGTTAGAAATCATAGAATAAGATATATTGTCTTTACCAGGAGCAGTATTGTTATTTTGTTTGAGGACCCTTCTTAGTTCCCATAGAAAGAATGGACGATCTAAGCAAAGGTTATCTCTAGAAACAGTGGCTATGGAGTTGGTAATATCATTCGGAACCCAATCTGGATTTAATAATCTTGCACACAATATAAAACATGGCGTTACTAGTCTAATAATAAAGATAAAAGTGTGTAAAGACAGTTTTAGTACGTATTATAATTATTTTGGAATCCGCCTTAGAAAAACAAAAGTGAGGTTAAGTAAATAAAAACATCGGTGTCCAATTTAATATAAGATACGACAGGGAGCTGTACAGTACCTCGCAAGAATCTTATTGTTGATGAGAACATTGTTAGGAAGAACAATTGGAAAAAATTTAAGCAGAGCCACTACATACGATGATCCATAAGAGAGACCAGAAAGGAAATGAAGGGTTCACTACGTTCCTAAGAGATGTTAAAACTCTGATTAAAACGTGTGAATTTAAAGAGTAAAACGAAATGCTACGAGATTGAATAGTACTAGGTATAAGCTCCAAAAAACTACAAAATAAACTATTGACAATGACAGACTTAAAACTAGATGATGATATTATAATTTGCTAAGCTGCAGAAATAAGTAAAAATCAGGTAAAAGTCTTCACATTGGAAATAATGTAGATGAATTAAAGTCAAGAATGAAAAAAAGGCACAAAGAATGAGAAGTTAAAATACCATTGTTAAATTACCATTGTAATAAGTGTAATCACAAACATCTTCTTCTTCTTTTATATAGACATGAATCTGTTTGTTTTTCAATGTGTCTCCAGTAAGTTGGGGAACCGTCTTTTGTCGTCTTTACTACTCCATTTGTTGTCATTCGGTTTATATGATCGTTCCATTCTACTGTTCTATTTCTTACCCAGTTCTTAATGTTCTCCACCTTGCATCTACGTCGTATACCTGTACTTCTAGCTCTGTCCCATAGTGTCTTACCATCAATTTTTCTAAGTCTTTTCTGGCGCGTCTTTTCTGCCGCGTATTTTCTGTCGCGTCTTGTTTCTGCCGTGTATGTCATTATTGGTCTGATGACTGTTTTGTAAATTCTGCCTTTCATTTCTTTTCCGATATTTTCACCATATTTTTTCATTCAGGCAGCCTGCGGCTCTGTTTGCTCTATCCACTTGATCTTCCACTTCAGTTTCGAGCTTTCCGTAGCTAGATAATGTGATGCCTAGATATTTAAACTCCTTATCACTTATTCTATTAGAAATCGAAATGAGCTAATAGAAATCGAAAAGTCTAGAGGAGGCCTATGTTCAACAATGGACAACTCAGGGCTGATTAATGATGATGAATGACTTATTCTATTATCTGACCTTCCAGCTCCAATTTATATCTTTGTAAAACATAATACGTAAAACATTTTCACTTTGAGAGAGTAGTATTGAGTCGTCTGCATAGCAGATTATTTTAAGTTGTTTTTCTCCCATTTGGTATTTTTTTTTAGGTCTTACTTTTTTTTATTATTTCATCCATAACCAGGTTGAGCAATAGAGGACTCAGGGAATCTCCCTGTCTTATCCCATTGCCAGCTTCAATAGGGTCGGTTAGCTCTTCTTCCACTTTTATACTTTTATTGTGTTGTTTTGGTAAATATTTTCGATGGTTTTGATTAGTCCTAGAGGTATCTCTCTTACGTACAATAAGTGGATAACGTTCTTTAATTATAATAACATATATAACGTCAGATGAATGAAATGAATGTTGATGAAACTAAGGTCATAGAGGATATCAATGATCTCTTTGATGTACATTCCATAGTTGGGTTGAATATGGACTCAGGACGTAGAGAAAAACAGTCAGAATATCAGCTTCAAGTTGTATACTGGCGCACAGGTCAATTCTGTCAGTCAAGATTTTCAAAAAAAAAGTTAGCAATCATAATCAGTTGTAAGAGATTCGAAAATGGTGTTGAAAGCTTATGAAGGAGAACAAAATCAATCCATTGGGTAACATTAAGTTAAAATAAGGTAATATATAATTTGCTGTTATCGATAAAAATGTAAAGCTTATTTTAGGACTTATGTAAAGAATTCAATCTTATTAAGCAAAAATCAAATTGTAAAGAAGATATGGTGAAAGTAAGTAACAAAACTGAAGTTGTGAAAAATATTAACGAACTATTTGAAGGGTTAGGTGATTTCCTGAATATTATACAGTAAATATAAATAAAAATGCAGAAGAAGAAATAAAACCACCTAGAAGATTACCTCAAGTATTTTCTAATAAATTTGAACAATAGAGCAAGACGATTAACAATGTGTAGTATCGAAGGTTTCTAAACCTAAAAAATAGTGTCATATCGCTACAAATCCGTATGGAATAAGAACACATACTAAATGAAGAAAGCACTTATAACGATATTGTACAGGAAAATAAATCGGAACGATTACGGTAGATCGGATACATGAATAAACGCCAAAATGTCAAACTTGTAAAACTGGTACGGAAGGAAGTTCACACAGGAGAATGCCCCTTGGGCCACAACAGTTTTTGAAGATATCTGTCAAAAATTATTAAATACTTTGCTAGACTTTAAACAAGGGTTTTGGCAAATCAAGCTCTATGATTAGTCGTCAGATCTCTGTACCTTCAGTACACCTTTTGGATTTTACAAATTTCATAGACTACCGTTTGGATTATCCCATTCTCCTGAAGCATTTATTGGTATGGTTGAAAAATATTTTGGTAAAATTGATCATAATAATATTGTCACATATTTCGATGATTTGCTTATTGCTACCGAAGACGAACAATTACATTTAATAAGAATAAATTACAATACAAGCTGGCTAATGCGTTTTTAGTGAAAAAGGTGTAGTACACTCAGAATAACCTACAATATCAATTCCAATTCTTAACAATTCATATAGTTATGGGTCTATTTTTAAACTGATAAATAATTCTCCACAAAACTAAAATGTTAAAGTTATTTTTGTCGAATATAGATGCTCCTTATCGAAAGTTCATCTTCAGGTGACGAAACAATGGAATTTTCTTAAGTTTGCGTATATTTAAGTTTACATTTTGAGGAGCGTCGACGTTATTGTATAATGAATGTAAAGGATGTTCAACAATGAAACCTGCACGTAAATGTCACTACAGTATGGCAAGCTTATCTTAAAGAGAGGATGGCATTACATTTTCATAGTTGAATTAAATCGTGACATGATTTGTGGAATATTAAATAAGAAGGTGTATAATAGGTAACCAAACTCTTTTATTATAAATGCCGACTAGGTTTTATTCGAAAAATCATCTTTTCAATGCATATTTTTAATAATATACACATAATATACATGTTCACTGAACATACTTTTTGATGTTAACGCAACTTTCGTTGATAGTGATACCACAATTTCTAATGTAGCTTTTTGAAAGAGTTTCAATACAGACTTTTGTCAATAACTAATAAAGAAAAATGTATATGATAGTCTTTACGACCAACTCTTTCTATTATCTTGTTCTGGTATTTCCTTAACTCACATAGATACAAAAATAAATTAGTATCAAAATCATTCCTTCTTTCTCAAAAACAAAATTATATCATCTTGTTCTGTTGGTTAAACGGTGACCTTGGACAGTATCAAAATAAAATGTTAAATTATTTTCGATCCACAACAGACAAGTTGTATAAAGTAAGTAATCTATTAGTCAACAGTAATAATTTTAAATTTAGATTTATCTTGAAATTGTTTTGAGCAATATCGATTTAATAATAAATATTCGCGTAATAAAGGTCATCTTTTTTTTCCTTCCTACTGGTAGCTATATTTTTAACGATCTTAGCATTTGTGTTACTAAGTATGGACTCATCACACATTAGCTTCGCAACGAGGGTGAAAAACTCAAGTTGAGCAAGCAAAGACTCAACTTTTAAGGTACTATTACCGTTGAAAATGCTTAAAAATGGCACATTTTTAACATTTTTGAAGTTATACTTTTATACGCGCGCTCCACGTTGGAAATTTGTAGGGGAGTGAATCGGTGAAATCATTACATATAAATATATATATAATATTTATTAATATTATTATTTATGTGGTATGTTTTGTATTATTTATTAAATGTTCATAATTATTTTAGTCTGTTGTATTTCTAAATAATAATCTCAATAAATTACTGTAAGACCGAGAACTGTCAATTTTGAAATACGTTTGTGTCATGGCTAATTGGCAAATGTTTTACGTGTTTGGTTCATACGCTGGTGTATGTGAGTTCGAATCCCAATATGAATTTACTTTTTTATTTTTAAAATATTTAAAAACCTCACGGTCATTTTATTAAATATATGTAATATACGCAAAAATGCTAAATTTTAAAATAAAATGAAAATTTACAACATAATCCGAGTTGTTGGTTTTTGAAGTTATACTATTATTATATTGAATTATGTTGCAGTGTATTGTTTTGTATTTTTATATTAATAACAAAATAAACAATGAATTTCACTGCAGAGTACGTGTAAAAATTTTTTTTTAATTCAATTCCTTTTATACATATATGAAAATAAAAATATATATTTTCATCAAAATATTGATTCAATCCTTTATTTACTTACTATACTCCTATTACAGGTCAAATGTTTATATACAGCAAACGATGCACCATATACCTGTATACCTAATTCTTTTTCTCTTTTTGCTCTCTCTTACCTATAGCATGACCTATATCCGACTGAAGGATAAGAGATGGAACCACGAAATACAACAGTGTAGGCCATGGTTAGGAAAGAGAAGCAGAGGAAGACCACAAATGAGATGGGCTGATGACATTAAGAAGATCGGAGGACACTCCTACATGATCTTCTTCTCCCACTTCCTCTTCATCATCATACTCATCACCTGACGAAACTTTTTCAAAAAGTGCTAACAATTTTTTTTGCTTTTTTTCATAATCCATAATATCTGACAAATAAAGTTTTCAGATAAAACGCAACCTCTCTACAACACAATTTGAAGGCGGCAGTTCAAGATATAATTCTTTAACGTTTAACGAGATTTTTCATATGTTTAGGAAAAAATATTCAATATTATTGCAAATATTTTCCACCTTTACAGTTTTATATATGTTGTTATTCAAATTTCGTCCGGTTTCGTACTGGTAGCTATTATAAGCCAAAACATATTATTTTTTCCTATTGTGGCAAAACTGTACATTCAAAAATTTTCAAAAAATCCATAAGTATTTCTTAGGATTATATCTTTATGCTGTAAGAAAATTAACAAAATTGTATGTATGGTTTTTCTGCTTTATACGTGGACAAAACTAGTTTTTTTGAGTTTTTTCGAAAACGAAAACATAAAGTTTGCTCAAAATTTGTGAAAATACTTCTAGTGATCACATATACCTTCTCAAATTTGTTCAAATTTTTTGAATGTCTAGTTTGTCTTTTGGGGGATCCAGATCAACCTTAATGTCTTCTAAAAGTTTGTCCAAAGTAGGTTTTTTTTTTTTGAAAATAAAGTGAATGCCCTTTTCTTCAAATTACTTATTTTACAATATCGTCTATAGTGTTATTTATAGTATTAGTATTTCTGCAGAGTTGCTTCTAATATGTGAAAATAGTTTTTTTGCAACCCTTTTGAACGTTAATGCAATGCAGTATGCAGCAGGACGTTGCAATTTGTTCGCTAAGATTAAATTAGTTCGACGTATCGAACAAGAACGGCATTCCAAACTCGAGCCTCGTGTGTTATTTCTGTTATACCGGGAGTTGTGTCTGTGTAGTGGATCACGTAGATGTTCCTTAATTGGAATTCAATTCTGCACCAAGATGCTATCAGGTACGTAGTCAAGGTTAATGCGGCCAGGCTAGACCCGACGACGACGTCGATTGAATGAGCCAACAAAACTAACTTTAATAATTCATCCGTTGCGTTGGTCCACATGAATGGTTGTAATTATTACGAAGCGTTTTGATGTATTCAGATATAATTGCGAGAGAGGTTAATATAGATGCGGGTATGGTGATAAATATTCCATTGACGATACCAAAACCACGATTAATCAGCACAGAGATCTTTTAAATCATAGTTACGCTCTTGTTTATGGTTAAAAAAGGAAGACGATTAGAATATGGTAACAATAAAAAAAGACCAAAATGTTTTCGTGACTATTAAATAAATAGTGTTTTTTTTAGGTATAGGACTTTGAAATGGAATAAAACAAAGATGATTTTTATAAATTGACATGAAATTGACTTTATTCGAAAGATAGTCTTTTAGCATTATACTTTAAACATGATTTCTGGTATAAATTCATACCGCTATGCTGCCAGTGTAAGTGTAAAAATGAAACACAGCTAGAGTGTATGTCAATTCGCCGAAAACGTACGTATTTATAAATGTAGATATGGAATTAAAAATATTATTTAACTAAAAAAAAAATGATTGTTTTATTGCCAAAACAGCTTGAAAAAAGTAGATTTCTAAAAATAAAAATAAAAAGGAATTTCAAAAATAAAATAATAATAATACACTTTTTTTAATTTGTAATTATAAACAATATTTGGAATAATAAATTTAATAATTCATATAATACCTAATGAACACAAACAAAATTGATGTTAATAAAGCATTATTTATTATCTGCACAAAACCGGACTTTCAGGAAAAATCGGTAGATGGAGCAACACTGTCGGCGTGTCACATACGCTACTACAAACAGCAGAGGAGAGGCGATCCAGTGGAACAAATAAATTAGTTATAAAACATCGCGACGTTATATAAAAATTTACACTGGTTAACTGCAAATCAGGGAATCTTAGTAATTGTACTAAAAATCCTATGTTCCGTAAATAAAATTCCAAATGTGTATGATCGTATTTCGATCACTCTTTCCAATATTTTTCGCCGTATATCAGCAATGAAGCGGCAAACATTGTCCTTCAAGTGGTCAATCGATTCATGCTTATCGGCGTAGACTAGCACTTTCACATAACCCATATTAAATAGTCTAGGAGTGTTAAATCTCACGATCTTGGAGGCCAATTCACGGTCTGATGTAAAACTATGCAGTTACCAAACGTTTCCTTCAATAAATCAATTGTGGCACGAGCTGTGTTGGAGAATAAAAAAGGCAGTAATCATGGCTCTATAGCAGTCACCATTGACTAACGTTCTGGGCAGCATCGTTTTTGAAGAAGTACGGTCCAATGATTCCATCAAACCATAAAGCACACCAAACAGTCAGTTTTTCTGAATGTAATGGTTTCTCAACATACATTTGAGGATTATCTTAACTCCAAATAGGACAGTTTTGTTGACGTAGCCATTCAACCAAAAGTGAGCTTCATCGTTAAAAATTTATTTATTTCCTACTTACTGTATTAGATAAACGAGCTAAAATAGATAAACAACTCTTGTTGGTCTAATTGAAATAACTTCAGTCTCCATTTTAAATTTAACAGAAGATAATACACTAAAAACTATTTAACTCTTAAGCGATAGATTTAATAAATGCGTACTAATTCTTCTAACAAAATCTTAATAACATTCAAATTAGTTTGAATTTTGTCAAAGGCTGAATCGGCCAAAACGGAGATTGCCGGTGTTGCCATTCGCGGACCGATGGAGATTGCTGTTTTTGCTACTAACCCTATGTTTTGATGTTAAATATGCAAAAGATATCGAGGGTTTTGCTACGCAATATTTTTTGAAGTTGTAGAGATGAACACAAAAATACAGATGGCAGCAATAACTAACTCAATTTGGGAAAATACGGAGATTGCTGGTTTTGCTTCTATACCCCTCAACTAGTGTTATTTATTTATGAAAAGATGTAAAATTGCAAAGCAAACAAACATTTCCGCATAAAATGTGCAGTGAACATGAGTTATATTAAAAGGATTTATTGTAAATCTGTAAATAACTTCTTATTAATACTTAAAAAAAAATACTATAAAAGGATTTTTTTAATTAAGGATCTAGAAATTACTTGTTTCGTATTTTCGTTACTAAAACTCTAATTTCACTATTTGAGAGAGTGATTCATCGTTTGAAGGCGGAGAAGTGGGGAAAGACGTATGAAAATCCAGTGGCGTACACTCACTTTTATTTCAACGTTAATTATATTATATTGTTTAAATATTATTGTTCAAAATAGGCCACAATATATTTATTTGCAGGTTTTCACTGAAGTTTCCATCTCTATATCCAAAGACCGTTTTCAAAGATATAAATTATAGTTATATTTATTTTATTAGTTTATTATTATATATTTATATAATCTTATATTATTTATTTTCTTTTTTTTTAACTTTAAAAACGATCTCTGGAATAGAGATCGAAACGTCAGTAAAATAAACATGTAAATAGATGTATTGTGGCTTATTTCCAACATTCTCCCTAAAAATACGGAATGCCACAAGCAAAAAGCCACAGAAAAATAAATCGAAACATCAGTAAATTAAACCTATAAATAAATATTTTGTGGCTTATTCCCTACAGTCTCCTAAAAATACAGAATGCCACCAACAAAAAGCTATAAAAAACAAGTAATTTTGCAGAAAGCTTACTGATGCCACCCGGCTGTCGCGGAAGTTACGCTAAAACGTCTTTTGACGTGACCCGTCTTTAAAGAGTTCACAATGAAATTTTTTAAAAACAAATTTTAAGACAGTTTCCACACCACCCCAAAGGTATGTCTTGTGGCACGTTACTTTTTTTTAAAATGGGTGTTCGCCAAGAGCCATATTATCCCATTAAATAAAATGAACAAAACACTTGAAACAGTATAAAACAAAACAAAATAAAATCCTATAAAACAAAATAAAATTCTATAAAAACAAAATAAAAATAATTTTTGATGTAACAAAACATTGTACTATTCTATTTAAACACAAACACTATACACACTTACTATGTTCTTCTCGTTTTTTTTTTTGTTTTTGGTTTTTTTATGCTGATGTTCCTACTAAACTATTAGAAAATATTATTCGCTGTCTAAATCTGAAGATGCAGTGCTGCTATCGCTGTCATTATCTTCACCTGGTATAATTATAATTGGCTCTAGTAAAACTTCGACATGAGTGTCAATTTCCCAAAAACGATGTTCTTCTTTAATTATGTGGCCTATACATTTAGCCCATTTCTCTGGAGTTACATGGAGGATTGCTTGAATTAAAAGTTCCTTAACTTCGTTTAAGTTGAACGTTTTGTTATTGCGTGCTACTTCTTCTTTCACTTGCGCCCATATAAGTTCAATGGGATTAAGTTCGCAATGATAAGGTGGTAGACGTAGAACTTTGACAGCATAATCTTTTGCAGTTTCATCCACAGCATATTTAAGATATTCACTTTTCCTTAACCGTGCAATGTCAAGTAGCTGAGTTGAGCATTGATTCTTCGTATGCAATCCCCTTTTCTGTAAGCCATTCTTGAATTCTCCCTTTCCGCCATGCCGTCGTCGGTAATTGTTCTAGTCTGCGGCTATGATATGGCGCATTGTCCATAACAACCACAGACCCAGATTCCAATTTTGGTAAGAATCTCTTAAACCAGCGCTCAAATACTTCGGAAGTCATTTCTTCATGATAATCACCTGTTTTTTTCGACTCAAATTGAAGCAAACCATCATCAAGGAACCCTGTATCACTTCCTATATGGGTAATGATTAAACGCCGTCCCTTTCCTGATGGAGCTTTTAATCCTGTAGACCAGCCTTCTATAAATGCTTCGCGTTTACTTTTGGCATTTAAATCTTGCCAAACTTTTCCAACTGTATGACCGTTAATCCAGGTTTCATCCAAATAATATATTTTGCGTCCAGTGCTGCCAATTTTTCGTATTTCTTCTAAATATTTTCTTCTCCACCGAATAATTTCTTTTTTTTTAATAGCATACTTTTTCTGTTGCGTTTTACATATCGAAAGTTCATTTCGCGCATGGTCCTGATTAAGACTCTACGAGATATCTTGGGTAAGGAGTCATCGTTTTCGAGCTCTTGAGAAATATTTTTCAGTGTTGGAATTTCACTCCGAAAATAAAATGAATGAATTTTTCGACGTATAATATTCCTTGTCCCGTCATCCAAAACAATGCTTTTCCTACCTCTAGTTTTACCTTTTTTTTGCTTTTTATTTTCCGATGTATTTTTAAGTACACGATAAATACAGCTAACGGATACTTTTGTTAAACTGCTACAAATGTCGACCGCTTGGCTAACATTTAATGCCATTTTTCTGCTGACAATTCCTTCATAAACGTTTTGTATCAATACTTTCTCTTCGGACGTTAACATTTTCCGTCTCTTTTGCGGCTTTTCATTTTTGGAATCAACATCAGAATTTTACTGTCTTTTCTTGGAACAACTCGGTTTTTCGTCCATTGTATTTCAATAATCACAGAATATAACTAAAAATTTACTATAAAACGACAAACTATAACACGCTTTATCAATACTACAATACAGTATTGAAAAAACAGTATTGACAACAATAAGTTTACAAACTTATCACATAAAATATACTCATAAAATGCAACACATGCACTACCCATAGAAACGCCAATGTAAATGAACCATCGGTTATATCTTGATGGGCATTTCTTCGGCCAAAAAATAATAAAAACTAGTTTTACATGTCTGGGTCGGAATTAATTCCAAATCGGTGTTTCCTCGCTAATTTCAACGTTGTCAAACGATTGAAAAATAATGTTTTAAAATATCGATTTTTATTTTATAAATTTAAATATGTAACGAAACGGAACATATAAATAAAATTTATTTCATTACAATTTTGTGCTTAATTTTTACTATTGAAAAATCATGTTTTTTGGTATTTTTATGACGGTAATAATTGCTGCGTGGAAGAATACAGGTTTTGTATGACTATAATTACTACTTGTGAACAAGAAGTGGCTACACTGTACGACAACTTCTGGTCAAGTCTACTATAGAGAAGCACAAATAAATATACTACTTTATATATTCTGTAATTTCTTATGAGGAAACGCAAATTGCAATTGATAAAACGGATAGTTTTCGAGGGCCGCTGTATACATTTAAATTTGAGGATATTCGGCGTTAAAACTATGAAATCACTCTTCTAAATTGAGGATTTCTACTTTATAGCAATTTACTTTCATACTTATGCTGTACACACCATTGGCTGTACTTATGCTGGATCATTAACTGTTCAGTGTCTAGCGATAATCCAAAACAGTCCCAAATTCGTAAAATATACTTTAAATAATTACAGTTTATTTCTTTTGCATAACTGTGATGCAAATTGTAAACGAATTAATTTATCTCTATATATGTATTAGTAAACGTTTCTTTTTTTTAAGAATATGATCCACTCCATGCCAAGCTTGTCATTAAAGGTATATAGAATTCGATTATATAAAAGGTTTAATACATCTTCAAACATAAAATAGTAAATATCCTCCTATCATCCATCAATGCCGTAATTCAAGAGATTTCATTGATCTTATCTGGTTTAGTAAACATATTTTATCGTTTATTGCTTCCATTCAAGTTCGTGTTTGTACAGCAGGCGCACTTTTTATTTAACTATTTTTAGAACACCATTTGTCAACTGAAGTACTTACAGAAAAAAAAATGTGTTTAAAATTGGGAAACGAAAACAGACGTTTGTTTTTGTTTCTTAAAATCCAGTATGGGGAAGTGATAATGGCTTTTCACATTTATTTAAGTTCGTCACAAAACGAGAAAAACGACAATAAAGAAATGTTATATTGTTTGTGTTACACCATGCTGTTAACCCTCCGTTATTCGTGCGGTTTTTGCTGACGAATTTAGTCACGCGGTCTATGATCGTAGAACAATTGGTTTTTGGTGTATCTTCTTCTTCTTCTTTTTATATAGACATGAATCTGTCTGTTTTTCGGTGTGTTTCCAGTACTGGCTTATATGATCGTTCCATTTTACTATTAGTGTCTTACCATCAATTTTCATCTCTACTATTTCTAAAATCCTGTTTGTCCTCTCTGTGTCAGGTCTTGTTTCTGCCGCGTATGTCATTATTGGTCTGATGACTGTTTTGTAAATTCTGTCTTTCATTTCTTTTTCGATATTTTTCTTCATATTGTTTCATTCAGGAAGCCTGCGGCTCCGTTTGCTCTATTCACTTGATCTTTCACTTCAGTTTCGAGCTTTCCGTAAAAGGGTATTGTTCGTCAGTACCATCAAAACTATGGTACAAATACAATTAGTAAGATAAAATGAAAAAAACTTGTGTACGCTTTAAAAAAAAAAATTTTTATTGTACATATGTATGTACATATGGTCTTAAATATAAACTCAACACTAAAAATATATTTACTACAAAGTAATTATTATTACATATTTATTGTTCATGAAAAGCTGCAAAACAGTTTCTAGCCTTAATTAAACACAGATGTATTTTACATTTTGTACAGAACACATGACTACGTCCATTACAATCTGTGTTTTTACACCTAGTAGCCTCCTTCTTAGAATCAATCTCCGGTATGTGACCAAAATTGTCCGTTTGTATTTCCAAAAATGGTCTCGTCTCTCCTCGTCTTTTAAATGTTGAAATAGAAGGCTTAGGAGATGAAGATGCTGGTCTTCCTCGTTTTCTACTTACTGAATTGCCCATATTTATTAGGCTTTCGGCAACTCTGACTCTGAAGTCTAGAAATTTCATTCGATTCTTATTGGTTGTATTACATTTGTCGCAGTCCTTCCTGTATTCCAGCCAGCTGTTGGTGAGAGCGAAGTCTATCATGTGCATAATAACACGCAATGTCCACTTTCGCGATCTAATAAATATTCGATAGTAATTAATCATCTGGTCCATTATATCAACTCCGCCCATTCCATAATTTTAATCTTTGACAATTTCAGGTCGGTTAACATCTACGTAACAAGAGCCTTTTTTGTCCCATCTTCTAACTATGTCTAAATTACCTGCACCAACATAATTGGAGGCTAATTTCACAGTCTTTGTATCTAACCATTTGACTAGCACCACATTTTTTTCTTAATTGACGACTTCATCTACGGAACCTCTCTGTAGTTTCAGCATTTCATTGTCTGGTAACACAGGAGGTTTGTAAAATCTATCTATTCGAATAGTCCCTCCAGCATATATTTTTTTGGCCAATAATATTTCAAGTAGTTCATAGGATGAGAAATAATTGTCATAATATAATTTGTGGCCTTCACTGGTGGAAATTCTTTCGGCTAGTTGAAGAACGATAGATGCCCCTAATCCATGTTTTGTTTTATTATCTGCATTCAGTTCTGTAGATTTACCCTGATAAAAAACAAAATCAAAAGCCTGACCACTTTTTCCGCACAAGACGAATAATTTTATTCCCCAAAGACAGGGCTTCCCCTTCACATATTGTTTTACGGAAAGTTTTCCTGTATAAGGAATCATTTGCTCGTCAACACTAAGTACTTCCTCAAGTTCAAGCTGTAAACATCTCTTTCTGACAGCGTCGATGATAGGACGAACCTTATAAAATTTATCTGTATCACCTGCTGGTCTTTCCAAATTGTTCACTAGATGTAAACATGTTCTACGCTGGAAAAATCTGTCCCTAGACAGGTTATCTAGGAACATTCTAATACCAAGGCTTCTTTCCCAGTACATCCTAATTTTGGGAAATTTGTTTAAATTTCCAATTATTATATGAAGTGCAAATAAAATTTTAATTTCTCTTTCATTAGTTGGTCTAAAATTTTTTCCGTTCTGTAAGGCATATACATTTGTAAATGTTGCTATATTTTCAAACAAATCATTTGAAATATACTTCGAAAAATACTGAATTGGGTACAGTGGCTCTGTAAGACTTGTATTTGGGGAAGTAGGATGCCATGTAAATGTAGGAGTCTCTATCGATGCCTTAGTCCACTCTACCTCTTTTTTGTTTTAATTTCTCTTTGTTTTGGTTTTTTAGAACAATCCTTTTCTGAGAAACATACTTTACTTCCTAATTTTTTTGTACCCGAGTAACCTGCAACTTCATCTGGTATATATTCGTCGTCTGAATCATAAGTTCTCCCTAACTCCTCATTATCATTTTCGCTGCCATCACCTTCTTCCAGTCTCTCAGTGTCACGTCTGGTCAAAGCATCAACCCCTGGTCTTATAATAGATTTATTCTCACAGTTATCCAGAATTCCATCCTCCTCGTCAGAACGCTCTCCTCCGGGAACTTCCAAATTGTCTATTTCTGATACGTTACCGTCCTCTATCAGGTCAATTAACTCTTGGAGATGTTTTGGGTTGTCGAAATCATATTTTTTTCTTTTGTAATCCATGTTATCTGCAATCAACAATACTAAGTTAAAACCCAAGTTTAGACCATATGTACATACAGATGTACAATCAGAAATATGCTTTCAGACCACTTGTACATGCTCATGTGCATCTAAAAAATGTTTGTTTATTTCAAAACTATCGTTTTTATGGCAATGTTTTGTACTTTATAAAAAACTACTTACCTTATAAATCACACTTAAAAAGTTGGATCGATTTCGTTTCACAAAAGATAACAGTTTCTCGTAAAATAAAACTAGCAGTATCGGTTACCAACTAAACAGCTGACACTTTACAACAAAATCGCTGACAACTTTACCTGTTGACCACTAGATGGAAGCAGAAGTTAAAAATGTGGATCGTAAATGTATATTTGAGTGACTGAATGCTATTTCGGTATAGATAAGCGAGTAGTTGGTATTTAACAAAACAATAAAAGCTATGTACATACACATGTACACAGGGTCTCAAAGGGTTAAGTGTTTGCACAGACAGTTGCCCTGCGGTGGTAGGACACTTAACAGGGTTTCTGGCTTTAGTCCAAAAGGAAAATCCAGATATTATTTTCACACATTGTTTTTTACACAGAAGCACTTGTTGGCACTGAATGACGTTTTGCAAACTGTTGTGAAAATTGTGAACTACATCAAAATTAGGCCTTTAAAAGCGAGATTATTTAACAGTTTGTGTTCTGCTATGGATTCTGAGCATACGCAGCTATTGTTGCATACAGAAGTAGGATGGTTATCTCGTGGACGTGTCCTTCAAAGATTTTATGAACTTAAAGAGGAGCTGTTAGTATTTTTTACTTGTGAACAGGCTGAATATGCCAATTTCCTTAGTGATGACACCTGTTGCACTAAAGTTGCGTTTTTGGCAGATATTTTTGGAAAATTGTATGTTTTAAATAGGAGCATGCAGGTAAAGCAAGAAAACATCCTCATCTCTACTGATAAAATCAGTTCCTTTCAGCAAAAGCTTTTGCTGTGGATAAAGAAAGTTGAAAATCAAGCCACGTGGGACATATTTCAGTTAACAAACAATTTGTTATGTAGAACCAAATCTGTCAGACCTTTTTTTGAAAAGTCTTAGTAAGCTCTCTTTCTAAAAGAGACGTTGATAAGGACGTGTATTTGTGCTTTGTGGATTTTAGAAAATCATTTGACAATGTCAATCATGAACAATTGATAGATATTCTGCGAAAGACAGGTATTGACGACAAGGACATTCGAATTGTGGCAAACTTATACTGGGGTCAAACAGCAAGAGCAAAAATTGGCAAAGAACTCACTAAAAGTGTGCAGATCAAAAGAGGTGTCCGTCAGGGTTGTATATTATCCCCACTCCTATTCAATATTTATTCCGAAGAAATATTTAATAAATATATGGAAAATGCAAATGAGGGCATAAAAATAAACGGCGAGTTAACGAACAATATAAGATATGCCGACGACACGGTGATCCTTGCCAGTACCATAGACGAATTACAGCAGGTAATGGAAAGAGTTTATTCAGTTAGTGAGGAATACGGCCTGAGCCTCAACTTCAAGAAGACAAAGTGGATGCTGATAAGCAGGAAGCAACAGCCTGCTCGACAGTTACGGATAAGTAACATACTAATTGACCATGTAGAATCTTATGTGTACCTTGGCACCAACGTAAATGCAAAATGGGAACAGGCCACAGAAATTAAGGCGAGAATAGAACGAGCTAGAGCAGCATTTAGCAATATGAAAAAGCTCCTCATAAGCAGGGATTTGTCTCTTCCCCTAAAACTACGTCTAGTTAAATGCTACATTTTTCCGATCTTACTGTATGGTGTGGAGGCCTGGACGCTGACGGAGACGCTCACGAGAAAACTAGAAGCATTCGAAATGTGGGTGTACCGACGCATTCTTCGTATATCCTGGACCGAACATGTCACCAACACAGAGGTAATTCAAAGAATCTGAAAGGAGAAAGAAATCGTGAATACAATTAAACAAAGAAAGCTTGAATATCTAGGCCACATATTGAGACACGATAAGTACCGTCTACTGCAATTGATTGTCCAGGGAATAGACAGTAAGCGAGGGCCAGGCAGGAGAAGACACTCGTGGCTCCAAAATCTGAGGAAGTGGTTCGGGCTCCCATCGGTCGAACTATTCAGAAGCGCCGCAAATAAGATCAGAATTGCCATGTTAATAGCCAACGTTCGCAACGGACAGGGCACTTGAAAAAGAAGAAGCTCTCTTTGCCAATGACAATATCAAAAAGTATTTTCCCTCCCTCGATCCGTCATCAATGGACTGGGTGCGAAATCCATACATCGAATCGGCTTATGACACGGCCTTGTTCACTACTGATGAAGAGGGTGAACTGATAGATATAAAAAACGGCCGTGGACTTAAACATAAATACAGTAAACTAGTTGAAGAAGCAGAGGCTCAGTCAAAACTCAAGAAAATCAAAGTTAATGAATGCAATAATACCGTTTTCAACTTCTTATATCTGTGAATCTGCTTTCTCGTCGATAAACGACATCAAGAACAAAAATCGTTCACAGCTAATAAAATCTTTTAGAGGACGAGTTTTTAGGGTGTGCTTGTTTACAATACGTCCTAGAAAGAATTTAATAATAAAGGATCACCAAGCACAAAATATCGCATTAGATATGTTGTCACTATTTTTAATTAGACGGACATTCTGTTTTATACTCCATTATTTTTTTTATCAACTCGTCTCTTTTCACACAAAATATATGTTTATGAGTGCATTAAAATTTTGTTTTCTCATCATCATCATATAACGGGGGTCCTACGGCGATTGCCGCTTCCCGCATTTCAGCCTCCATCTTTTCCTATCTCTCCAATCTCCCTCTTCTAAGCCTCTAGATTGCATTGTTTTTGTAATTTCTCTTCTCCAGGAATTTGGTGGTCTTCCCCTTTTCCTTCTTTCTGGCGGAACATACATTAAGGCTTTTTTTGGCCACCGCTCCTCCTCCATTCTCATCACGTGGCCATACCATTGTAATTGCCTTCCTTGTATTCTATCTGAAAGAGTATCTCTAATTCCTGTACGGTTTCGTATTTCCTCATTCCTGATTCTTTCCATTCTCGATACTCGACATGACCTTCTAAGATAATCCATTTCCACAACGTCTACTTTATCTCGTTCATTCTTTGTCATCGTCCAACATTCGGCACCATATGTGGTAATTGGTTCTACAATTGCTCTGTATACGCGAAGTTATGACTGCGTTTTCAAGCCTCAGATCTGTGGTATTTCCTCCAATTTTTAAATATTCTGTTTTGCTTATGTTTACAGTAAGCCCCTATTTGGCATATTCCTCAAATAATTTTCGATTCATATAATTTATATCTTCCTCATCGGTTGCAACCACCACCTGATCATCTGCAAACAACAATGTATACAAAGTTTCTTGTCCCACTTCGATGCCCATAAATCTACATTTATTTCTCCAATTCCTCAATGCTTCTTGGACGTATATTTTAAAGAGTGTCGGTGACAAACAGCATCCTTGCTTTAGGCCTTTAGTGACTTTAAATTCATTTGAGGTTCTGGTTCCAATTTTTACACAACTAACTGCATTTTCGTACAATTTATATATCGCTCGAATATACGTCGAATCCAATCCGGACCTTTTGAGGACCTCAAACATTTTCTTTAACGGGACACTATCATATGCTTTCTCAAGGTCTATAAATACCAAATGGGTCTCTCTACTTCTTTCGACACGCTTTTCAATTATTTGTCGTAGGATAAATATATTATCAAGGCAGGATCTCCCGGTACGAAAGCCGCTTTGTTCTTCAATGTCTTGTATCTGTCTTTCAACCCTCTTCTTTAATATTCTGCAGTACAACCGGCCCACAGAGCTCGTCACACTAATACCTCTATACTTGGAACAGTCTCTTTTATTCCCTCTCTTATATATGGAGCTTATATAAGATTTATTCCAATCTTTAGGAATTTCCTGGTCTCCACACAAACATTTATTGAAAAGGTCTACTATTAATTCTAAAAGTGCAGTCGGCCCATATTTAACCAGCTCTATGGGAATGTCTCCAGGCCCTGCGGCTTTTCCGTTTTTAACCTCTTTTAAGGTTTCCGTCAATTCAGATAATGTTATTATAGGGATTTCCTGTCTTTCGTCTCTGTTGTCTATTAATTCCCTTATCTTTTCCCATCTGTACTCTACTCTATCCTCTTTCAGCAGTTTCGTATAATATTCTTCCCATTCATTTAACTTTATGAGAGAAATGTTGTCTTCATTTTTCCTAAACTGCTTTAATGTTTTCCAAGCTTGCGCCACTTTTGTTCCACCCATAAATCTGTCCAGTTCATCACACTTAGCCTCCCAGTTTATATTTTTCGCCTTATCCACGTCTTTTTTAACTTCTCTATTCCATTTAGCGTATATTTCTCTGTCTTGAGGATCTTTGGATTGAAGCCATATGTGATATGCTTGTTTTTTCTTGAGAACTTTCTCTTCTAGTTCCATTGACAACCATTCAGGTTTTCCTTTTTTCCGATTTTCAACTTTTCCCAGTGCTTCATTTGCCGCTTCATGAATATATTTTTTAATTACCTCATACAGACTTTCAGGGTCTAAGTCCTTTGTTTCTATATTTTTTATTTTCTGAGCTATTCTAATTTTATATAAGAACTTTGTCGAATCTTGTTTAAAGCTTTCCAGGTTATATTTTATGTTTTCTATGGTTGTTCCTATGTCTGTTTCTTCATCATTTTTGTGACTTGATTGTTCTCTCTTAAATGTCACTATTACTTTTGCAATAATCATATGGTGGTCACCCACATTCTGGCCCTCTAAACACCTTCACGTCCTTCGTTTTTAGTTTAGAATCTTTACGATGAATGAAATAGTCAATTATTGATGTTAAATTCCTGGTAGGCTGCGTCCATGTAAATTTATGTATATTCTTATGGGGGAAGAAACCATTTAATATTTTCAAAGAATGTACCTCGCAAAAATCTATTAATCTTTGACCATTGTCGTTCAGAATGTCTTCTCCATATCTCCCTATTATTTCACTGTTGGAGCTCTTTCCGGTTCTTGCATTAAGATCACCTAAGATCCAAATTTCTTTCTTCTTATTAATTGTGGCTAGAACAGTTGTTAACTTGTTGAAGTACTCTTCCTTGCTGTCAACCCTTGAGTCATCCGTCGGTGCATATGTTCCAATTACCACTATTTCATGGCCATTTTTCTTAATTTCCATGAGGATAATTCTTTCATCTATTTCTTGCCATGATTTAATACATTTTGTTTTCTCAATTTTTCTAATTAGTTTCCGTAATAAGCACAGCATTAACTCAATGAATTATGTTTTAAATTATCTTTTTAAAGAAAGTAACATAGTGAAAAAATCACATAACAATACATTGTGTGCTGTGGCTGAACGAGTTTTTAAGTTAATGTGCCTCAAGCTAAAAAAGGTTGGGAACCTCTGGTATAGTTAATCTATTTATATTGAATTTGGAGTTTTATTAGTTTCCATGCTATGTTTTCAATGAAGTTGCTCCTTGAAACTTTTTCATTTATGAAATGAAAAAGACAGAAAAGATTTCATTTCACGTTCAAAGCGTCTATGTATCTATTGATACGTATTTCGACTTAATAAGTCTCATCAGAATAGTTATTCATAGCCGTTCTAACTATCTATCTTACCGATTTTTCATTTATGTTATTAGCTTTATACACACAGCAGGCATATATCGCAGATATATTTAGCAGATCATAAAATATGAGCATGGGCCACCGATTTGTGTTTCTTGCTACATTGTATTTTTCACACATTTAATCAACTGTATCTACACCTATTTTAGTATAGTTGTAGAAGGTGACGATATTGGATTTCTTCTTCTCACCAGTTTCCGGGTCAATCGCATTATCATTGTGCGTAAAAGAAATTAATAGCACGGCCTTATTTCTTTTAGAACAACAGGAAACCATGGTGAAATTTTTCTGAAAACCAGAAAGTGAAGTTCATTCTTCTATATTTTTTTAGGTAAGAACTCTGGTGGTATGTCACGTTTATTCTTTTTCATGGTACCAACATGAGTTAGTCTTTTCTCCTCCAATAGTTTTTCTTTGTTGTGGCACACTGGTAAACCAATGTTCCCCGGTTATGGTTCGTTTTGTTCCTTCTGCGGGGTGTACTAACTTCTTTTATTAGGCATATGGTCCATAATTTGTCCAAGGACCTATTTCGAATTAAAAATATTTTCAAGTAGACGTATACCGAAATACCATTGAATCTAGTACATATCAAATGTTTGTAATTTCTATAAGAATCATTCTGTATGGAGGTATACGGTTACATACCAAATAAAAATCACACATTCAGTACTTTACGTATTAGTTTTGACGTAAAACAATCAATTAAGAGCTACTAAGAATACTAATAATACCAATAATCGCACAACTTTCAACTTGTACACGTACGGCATCAGTCTGACTGTCCTATTCACTCACGACAAATTGTTGCTAGTAAAAATACGGATAAACACCTTCTTCCATCATTTGGACACTGTTTCCTTGCACAACCTTGGTTTGAAAATCAATGCAGCCTTGACGCTTCGGCGTTACTATGGCAACGCCGCCGTCCATTCATCCTTTACGCGCCGCCCACGCACATGCCGCCGCCGCCGCCTGCGAAGACGTTTCGACTACGAAAGTTGTATTTGGAGCAAGTATTCGTTGCGAGTACATAACAAAACTAATTATTATGTAAAGTATACACAAATTACGTAACATCAATCCGGAGTTATGATTCTAGGTTTTATTTATTGGCAGAAAATACGAGGGTCAAACAATATTTTATGAGAAATGGAGTAGTTGGGGGCTGTATTTGTAGTAGAAAATGGGATGATTTATAAGTATTCACTAATTAATGTAACAACATTATTATAACAATAATTATATTCAATAACGTAAGTGTGAGATGAGAGCTTTTATAAACTACTTCTTCTTTTGTCTTTTCTCACATTCCAAAGAACTTGCGAAACCTTAATATGGAATTCGGAGCATACTAGTTCGCTCCGGAGGTCAAAAAAACCCTTTTTAATTATATACTTACTAGTTTGCTCCAAAGACCGTATACTTACTTATTTCGCTCCCATTGTTAAGCGGATTAAACATTTTTCTACTACCAAAATTGGTACTGTGACTTTTGTATTTTATACAGAAATTATATAAAATATTGGTTGTTTCATATTTATATATATAAGAGAGTGGAATAAGATTATTTAGACAATATTCACTTTATTTTTGTCCCTATTTTGAAAAAATTTAGTGATTTAGAAATTTTATTAAAAATTTTTATCTGTTTTATAAATTTTGTTAGCTACTTTGATATTAATTCTGTTAAAAAATTAAAATTAAATTAAATTAATAAAAATTACTGAAATAATTTGTACCAATTCGAAAATATATGACATAAAGCAGTCAATACAAGTGTACAGCGTAGGCGCAAAATTTCGGACCAATGCTTTTTAAATGCATTCATTTTTTTTTTTCGAATCCTGAGAAAACTAATAAGTATTTTTGAAAAATTTAAAAGCAAAATGAAAGATTACATTATTACCGAGGGCCGAAAGTCCCTGAAAACTTCTATAATGTTTATTTTAGTAAGTTACAGCGGTGAAAAAAAAAGAGAAATTAAGTGTGATTTTTAATTTCAATTATCTCATTCAAAAGAAACTTTTTGTTTATTCTAAGGGACTTTCGGCCCTCTGCAATAATGTAATCTTTCATTCTGCTTTGAAATTTTTAAAAAATATTTATGAGTTTTTCAGGATGCGAAAAAAATGAATGCATTTAAAAAGCTTTGGCCCGAAATTTTGCGCCTACGCTCTTAGTTAAACAAATAAAAATTAAAACAAGGCATTTATTTTGCTTTAATTGCGTATTTTTATGTAAGTCTCAATTTGAGTATCTTTTAAAACTTATAAAAATTGAAATATACAAGGGGGCGGATTGTAAAATAACGAATTAAATTTAGAATTGAAACTTTCCTAGGCATTGGTTGTACGCTCAAGTGATGAACTGTTTTCCACCTACATCTTAGAAGGGAAGTCTGCAACTCAGAAATATGTTGTCCACCAAGTAGTCAGCAAATTGTTGTACGGCTTGATGTTGAGCTGGTAATATCTCACTTAAGTTTAAAGCAAAAAACTCACTATGTCTAATGGAACTAGGAAAGGTAGACCAACCATGTATGAAGGGTCTCGGGAGAAAACCATGAATGTCACAAAATATTTTGAAAAAAATGAATTTTACAGTTAAATATCGCGTAAAAACTAAAATATGTGCCTGATATATTCTATTGTAAAACATTTATCATTAATATTTACTCCTAAAAACTAGTACTTAAAACTAAACCAATGAAACAAACAGTTTTTTTTAATAGGAAAACATCAGTGTCAGTCTTCTATGGAAGAAAATCATGAAAGTCCAGGTGCGTTTTTTTCTGAGCCAAACGTTTCTTCATTATAACAGGGTGCAATTCCTCAAGATTTGAATTATTGACAGTTCCTTTGTTGTTTTTTATCTTCATTTCTTCTATTTTATTCTTCATAAGTAAAGCATAACTGCCACAACATTTGTTATATTAATGCCATGTTTATAATCACTTTATTGGAAGCTACTGTAATATTTCTCCTGTTATCAAATATTGTGAAATATTTAAATGAAAAATTGTGTGCGATACCAAAATATCCTTCAGTTCTAAATCTGAACCGAGCGCTGAATGAAAATCGCCCTCGCAACTTCACAATTTGGTCAACAATGACCGTTATTTTTATCTCTGACTGAATAATAGTAGCATAAATCATTGTACCTGACCACTAAAACGCGGTCCAAAATTTACTCTTTACACGAAAATGTTTTCGAACGTTTCCAAATGAATTTGAATACTTGTGAATTATTTATAGTAAATAACGTGGACCGTAATTTATCTCCGGTTTCAATTATTTAAAATCTGTTGAAACGATGTGGCGATGAGAATGGATGTGGTGAGCTTTAAAATTTCATTCACCAATAAATTTATTAAAATTTTTTAGTAGTAGAAACTATGGAAAAAGAAATGTGATACTAGTAGGAATGTAAGTAAGTTCTTTACACAAAACTAATAGAGATATCTATTTGTTGTATCTTTATCTAGATGCAGCACTCATTCGTAATTTAAAAGGTAGGTACAAATTTATAACTCCTCCAATTATATCATATATGCAACTAAAAAAAGGGTTTTGGAACTGCAACATTTTTTTGACGTGACAACGTCTTAAATTAGGTTGTGGCTCGGAGTCACTCATGAAAAAGTGTAACGCCCGCTCACGTCTGTTACGATGAGTCACCGAACGAGAGAGAGGCCCGCCGGACCGGCGAATGCCTTGCGTCTCTCTCCCACTCAAACATGATCGGTCCGCTGGTGCGATGCTATTTCTCCTATCATCGTCCTATCCTCAACAAAATCACTCAAATAGAAATTAGTTAAGTTTAAGTTTACATGTACAATGTTTTAGTAAACAAAATATATTTCTATAGTTAAAATTTGTGCAATTCTTATTTTCATTCAATTCCTTGTTCCTATTGTGCAATTTAATAATATTCATATCAATAAATATTCTACCGAGAAAAAGACGTTGTCACGTAAAATCTTCGCCCGTAAAACCGACTTTACAGGCAACCGATTTTTTTAGTTTAAAGTATATATCGGTTTAGACACAACGAGCATGTTGATATGTTAGCAAAAAAAGTGTAAAAAATGGTTTGACCAATAAACTACCTGTAAGTTTTTTTGATGCAGTCGTTTATATTAAAATGAAATATTTTAATATTTAGAACGAATGTTGGCCACAACATACTTATACCATCCCTTCTAGATACTGCACTATGCAAAATCAAATACCGAATAGAATGTGGTTCCAGCCATAGGTATATCTTCGTTCACAAATTGTTGAGAGCACGAAATGTGCCTCAAACTCATAAAACGGTCGTAAATCATAGGCGTTCCTAAGGTGTTTATTCATTGAATAATAATATAATGTTTTAATACTGTTATATATAATATTGATAATATTTTAATACTAATATATTTAGCAAAAAAACAATTAAAACTTTCACGACTAATGTTGGTTATTATATATTATTAAAAATAAGAATTTAACCATTAACAATTTCGTAAATAATAAGAATACCTTATCTCTTTGGATATTTCAATACTAATCTTCGCGTTTAATCACTTTACTAGACAACCTGGAATTCATATCTGAAGGTACTATTCGTTGCAAGATAATTAGGATGGAATTAATATGTTGAAGAAGAAATTATCTAAGATCCATACGAAAATTCCGGGCTGAAGGAAGGCCCATCTTCTACCAGGATGAAACGTGGGTAAACTCAGGCCATACTCTAAAAAAATTTGGTCAGATAAAAATATATTAAGCTCCAGGCAAGCCTTTATGGAAGGTTGGTCTACTGGTATCTCCCCACCTTCTGGTAAAGGCAGTAGATTAATAATTTCTCACATTAGCAGTGAAAAAGGATTTGTTAAGCATGGTTTGTTGGAATTTCAGTCCAAAAGCACAAAAGACTATCACGAGGAGATGACAGCTGATGTTTTCGAAGAGTATTTTGAGCAGATGATTGAACACATACCACCAAATTCAATTATAGTATTAGATAATGCACCTTATCATTCAAGACTAGTAGAAAGACTTCAAACGAATGCGTGGAAGAAACAGGATATTCTTGACTGGCTGCGGAATAAGTATCTGCCTTACGAAGATGGAATGGTAAAAGCAGAACTTGTAAAATTGCCCGACAACACAAATCTAAGTTCAAGAAATACGTAGTTGACAAAATGGCGGAAAGACGAAACATCACAGTCTTTAGACTTCCACCCTGCCACTGCGAAATAAATCCAATTGAACTCATTTGGGCACAAATGAAAAGTTGTGTGGCTAGAAAAAATACGTCATATAAAATACAAGCTGTACGTGAATTGTTATACGAGTCTTTACAACATATTACAAAACAAAACTGGAAAGATGCAGTAAGACATGTAATAGAAGAAGAACAAAAAATGTGGGATCTTGATAACATAATTGATGCGACCGTAGAGACACAACCGCTAATTATTAACCCTCAAGACGACTCGGATTTCGAAGTTGATATATTTTCTCTTTTATTTTCACCCCTGTTACATAACATATTAAAATAAACATTGTAGAAGTTTTCAGGGACTTTCTGCCCTGAGTAATAATGTAATCTTTCATTCTGCGTTTAAATTTTTCAAAAATATTTATTAGTTTTCTCCGGATTCGAAAATAATGGATACATTTAAAACACATTGGAAATTTTGCCATGTGACATTTGGCTACTTTTTCCTTAATTAAATAAATGTATCTTTTACAAATGACAAGAAACTTTTTATTTTTGAATAAAATAAATAAGTTTTATTAAAAAATACAATTTACATAAGTACAATTTAAAAAATATATTTATTTAGTTCAAATAAATGTTTCAATCATATACTCTACGACACTGGTCGTTCATCTCTAACCATTCAAAATACCCCCGTAATAGGATTATAAGGTATTGTATTCCTTCAGATATAAGGTGGGTTAGTCGAAAACATCTTAAACCGTCAGTTTTAGGTTGGTTTTTACTATTATATCGTATTACCTATCCTCTCTGTATTTCAGTTTTCTAATTAGGGTTAAACTTGTAGTGAGCTATCAACAAATTGTGAACCGGGTATATATATATATATATATATATATATATATATATATATATATATATATGTATATATAAATAAAAAGCAGATAATACAAAGAAAGGTATTTTGAATTATAGAAGAGAAGCTTTATTTAACTTATATCTTATTTTAATTTCAGTACTTAAATCATATTATTCAACTCTTCGTTATTGATATATTATGGACTTTAGGGTCATTAAATTATTAGTCATGTTGTGACTGCCTGATTGGCACCTAGTTGATGCCATTAAAAACATCGTAATTGACAAATTTTTGACTTGTATGTACTAATTGATATATTTTTTACAGGTGAGTGAAAAAAGATCTGGATGGTGCCAAAAAGTGTCAGACTTAAATTGAAGATACATCAAGAGATAATATGTAAGTTTCGCCTGTTTTATACCAACACACAAGTCGATTTTACTCAGAAATGAAACGAACATTATAATCTTCTTAAAAAGATTGAGAAAAGAACAATTTTCAGATTTATAGAAACAGTTACCGAGTACTGATCTGCTTTCCAAAAGTCGAATATCTACAATTAATTTCATAAGAGCTGTATGTTTTGTTTTGTAATATTACCAAAATCTTAACAACTACCTTTTGCTTTTTTTTTTCTATTTTCCTTTACTACTAAAAGATGGAAACTATCAGATCAAACAAGTTCTCGTATATTTAAAGAATATCGTTAAGTTTCTGTTCTACAGTACTCATCTAATATGACAAATAATCACGATCTACTTGTTGTTTATTAAGTATTTTCCCATAGAAACTGATTGATTTATATACACGACACTATTCCATTGCTGTAAATAGTCTCATGAATGAGTATAAAAGTCAATTATATACACTAATAAATAATTCAATTGCGCGACCACTACAAAACGACGACGACAGGCAAAACGCTTTTTATCTTGTAGAAGTCCACGTGTCCCTAGCGTAAGGGTCAATTATTTATTGACTCCAATATGTTTCATGCTTCGGGCGTGTACATTCATTAATGAAAGTTGGGAGCGCACTTTACCATAACAAACAATATAACTTTTGCTGAACCTTTTTAATTCGATATAAAACGAGCGCAGATGGCAGCACTACAAGACAACGTTTATGAGGATGATTCATAAGTTAATGGATCTTATGTACAAGAAAATAAAATTAGACTTTCTGCGAACTTCTGGTTAGTCAATGTTTACAGTTAATTTTTACTGAATCTGCGATTAATAACTGAATAATCAATTGTTGTAACCTATACGAGTACCTTCGTATATCAGTTGGCCCAACGTTAGATTGTTAAGAAAATTAAAGTGGCATAAATTGGCCGAGTGGGTCACTAATTTCTAAATTTTTTGCCAGCAAAAGGATGCCAGCACCGATGAATGTAACAATGGATCCCTCACACTAAACAATCAAATAAACCCAGACAAACTAGAAAAGCCAGATACAGTAAAACCTCCGTTAACCGAAATAATTGGGGGGGGGGGGGGAGGCCGTTTCGGATAACAAGAATTTCGGTTAAAAATAACATTGTTTTTTATAATATTCTTGATCAAAGTATTGGTATTAAAAAATACTATGAGTTGATTTCGTAATGTTTTCTAATAAGTAAATCCAAAATAAAGTAATAAAATTAAGGAAAATGAATAAGTTTAACATGCTTTTTTAAAGAAATCTGCTATTTTTTTTGCGTTTTCGTTTGACAACGATGTTTCTCTCTCCCTCCATCGTTAATTTGCAGAACGTCATGAGTTTGCCTCATTTGATTGTTCGACGAAACTTAAAGCAATCTGAAAAAGACAAAACTTTATGTAATGACAACAAAAATTAAAATCTGGTTGTGTCCCTAACTAATTAGGCCTACTGTATAAAATTCTTTCCTCTAAAGCATTGAAAATCTCGTCGACGGTCTTGTGCTACCTGTTGCCTCTTGGGTCGTCATCTTCGTCATCTGATATGCTCAGGTTGTCTTGATAAAGAACCATATCAATGATGTCCTGGTCGATGAATTCACGTTCTGAGTCATCAGCTGCTAACCAGTCACGTATCTTTTCTTAGTTAATTTCGTCATGTCCCGGCAAATTTTTAATGAAAGGTTTAATTTCTTCTGTCGTTTTCTTACCATTTTCTTCTTCAGGATCGTCAATCAAAATCTTATCAAAAAGTTTGTTCTAGCATTTTTCCAAAGTTGAAGATTTGATCTTGGCCCACGACTCAGCTCACCAATAAAAATGTATTATTGTTAAAGATTTGAGAATTTCGGGAACACTTTTGGATTAATTCGTCTCCTGTAATAACAGATGTCTTAAGAATGCTTCTCTATAATGTCTATTGAATGTCTCTGTGACTCCCTGGTCTAACGGCTAGATTAAGCTTGTGACATTCGGTGGCAAAAATCTGACAATTGTCACCATTTTGTAGATTTTGAGGGTGAGGCAAGCAACAATACTTTGATGAGAAGGTTTTTTAATTTTAAAAAGGATTTTACACTTGAGACGAATTAATTTTCAAACCATTCTAAAAATAAAGTGGTCGACATCCTGAACTTTTTTGGCTTCTATACCTTAAAATGCCTTTTCGGAAATATCTTTTAGAGCTCTTGGTTTTTGTGATTCCCAACACACATAGACATCAATTGGTGAGTGAAATTACCGGAATTGTTTACGTTTGGAGACAAACATTTACTTTTTATTGACGAAATTATTGAAACTGTTAGCCGTTTCGGTTAAACGATGTTTCGGTTAAAAAGGTTTCGGTTAAGGGAGGTTTTACTGTACAAATGTAAAGGTTATTAGCACAAACAGGCCTGTAAGTAGAAAGCTGCAAACCTCTTTTGAATTCCTTAACCTAGATTTATATTATCAGAATGTTTGTGGTTTAAGAACTAAAGTACATGACTTTTATACTAGTATGTTGTCTTATATAAAATATCATGACACTGTAGAAACAAACATGAACCCAACTAGTTTTTGGTCATTTGTGAAGTCCAGAAGTAGTTCCAGAAATTAAGTTAGACAACAATATTTACACTGGTTCTGATGGAGTTTCTAATGCTTTTGCACTATACTTTAAGTCAGTCTATAGCATATCATCTCATCTGATATGAAGATACCTAAGTTTCATGGTATTCTAGAATTTGATGAGATAACTGAAGAAGCCATTAGAGCTGGTGTAAAGAGATTAAAACTCAAGAAATGTACAGGTAAAGATAATCTACCTACTTATATCTATAAGGGATGTATTGACCAACTTGTTGAACCATTACAGGTTATATTATTTAATCTAGCTTTAAAAATTAAAAGATGCCATTACAGTTCCTATTTTTAAATCTGGTAATATTAATGATGTAAAAAATTATAGACCAATTAGTGTTTTAAATTCTTTGGCAAAAATATTTAAATCTATTT
This sequence comes from Diabrotica undecimpunctata, assembly GCF_040954645.1. NCBI lineage: Eukaryota > Metazoa > Arthropoda > Insecta > Coleoptera > Chrysomelidae > Diabrotica > Diabrotica undecimpunctata. Next base: position 9,554,016 of record NC_092811.1, read on the forward strand.
TATATAACAACTTATTACAACATTTTATCAAATGTTTTAATTAATATCAACATGGATTTCTACCGGATAGATCAACACTTACAAATTTATGTGTTTTCACACAATCTGCTGCAGATTCCATAAATACTAAGAGGCAAATGAATGTAATCTTCACTGATTGTGCAAAAGCATTTGATAGGGTTGATCATGGTTTATTACTAGAAAAAAACTGGGCACATTTGGCCTCTCAATTAATGCATTAACATTTTTCTTTCTTTTCTTTCTAGCAGATAGAAGTCAGCAAGTTAGAGTTGGTAATTTTTTCTCAGAGCAATATTCCGTAACTTCTGGAGTTCCTCAGGGCAGCAACCTGAGACCACTCTTATTTGCTTGTTTTATAAAAGATCTTTCTAATTATCTTTTATGTTTTCGGTGATTTTAAGATGTTTAGAGTTGTAGAAGATCAATGTGATTGCCAACTATTACAACTAGATTTGAATGCGGTATCTAATTGGTTTCAGATAAATAGAATGGATCTAAATGTTGAAAAGTCTTCAGTGATGAGCTTCATACGTAACAGAAACTTTATTAAAATGGTTTATTATATCAATAATAGAGAATTGCCCAGAAAATCCGTGTGTAAAGATCTTGGTGTGAATTTTCAGCAAAGCTTGCACTTCAATGATCACTATCACATTGCTAATGCATAAGGCTTTTAGGATGTTAGGATTTATAATTAGAAACACCAAACATATTAAGATGATAGATCTTCTTCTTAGAGTGCCATATCCCTACGGAACGTATGCTTATAATATTTTTATACTGATCTCGGTCTTGCGCTACGTGTAGCAATTGGTCAAACCTGTCCACTGCCGCAAATTCCTCAACCAAGAGAGTTTCTTCCGTCCTATCCTTTTCTTTCCTTCGATTTTACCGTTGAGAATTAGCCGAAGGAACTCATATCTTGGTCCTCTGATTATATGTCCAAGATATTCTAGTTTACGCCTCTTAATAATATTTAATAGAGTTCGTTGATGTTCCATTCTTCGAAGAACTTCTTCGTTTCTAGTTCTGCTAGTTCATGGAATTTTTAGTATCCTTCGATACAACCACATCTCAAACGCCTCGATTTGATTCATGATATCGGCGTTTAAAGTCCAAGTTTCACATCCATACAAAAGTACAGACCACACGTAACATCTTGTAAACTTTTCACGGATTTCCAAATTTAATGAGTTATTGGATAATAGAGGCTTGAATTTTTGAAATGAGTTTCTTGCCTGTTCAATTCTACATCGAATTTCGAAGGATGGATCTAGATTTTGGGTAATCCAACATCCAAGGTATTTGAATCGCTGAACTCTCTGCAGCGGTTGTTGGTTTAGTATCAGTTGGGTTGCGCCGATGTCCACTTTACTGGTCACCATGTATTTAGTTTTATCGATATTTATCGACAGTCCCCAATTTGTGCATTCCATGTCAACTCTATTGATTAGCTCCTGCAGATCGTCGATGTTCTCAGCTAGAATCACAGTATCGTCGGCGTACCGTATATTGTTAATTATTTCTCCTCCTATGATAATTCCTTTTTGATCTTTTAAAGCTTCCCTAAATAGATTCTCAGAATACACGTTAAAGAGGGTGGGAGATAGTATACAGCCTTGTCTTACGCCTCGTTTAATACTGATTGGCTTTGATTCTCTGTTGTTGGTATTAATAATGGCTGTTTGGTTCCAGTAAAGTTTGGCAATAAGTTTGATGTCTTTCTCATCTAGTTGGATGCTCTGCAAGGCGGTAATTAGTCTGGTATGCTGAACGCGATCAAATGCCTTTTCAAAATCAAAGATGATAGATAGCATAATTCAACTATATAATTCCTTGGTAAGACCACATCTTGAGTATGCTTCTGTAGTTTGGGCACCCCATGCAGAAGTAAATATAGATTTAATAGAAAAGGTACAAAAAAGTTTTTTAAGATATCTATATGTTAGAAAATATAATTCTTATCCATACTTGGTGTCTTACCGGAGTAGGTATGCTTGAAACTTTCAAATTTGTTACACTGGAACAGAGACGGAAAATGCAAACAATGCTACTTGTATATTATATGGTGAATAACTTAAAATATAAAGACATATTCTTGATCAACTATATAAAGTTTTTGGTACCTAAGATTAGCTTAAGGTTAAATCATAGAGGGCTGTTTTTTTTATTTGTGAGGCAGACTGCTCGCCCATAAACAACATGATGGGGCAGTGCAATATAATATGTACTAAAAAATAGCGACATAGATATCTTCAACACCAACATCAAAGCAATTAAATCTAGATAAATCACTTTATCTTAGCATGTAGGTAAGGTAAGTCAGGGTAAGTGAGAATCTGGGGCAAGTGCGACTATTCAATACCGTAATTCAACCAACGATAGTAAAATAGCGAAATCTAGTGTAAACGTTACTCAACTTCATAACCATGTGTTCTGTATACGGTGGAGCGACGTTACCGACAGTACATGTGAGAGTTGAGGTATTGAACATATATCTGCAAAAATCCACTTGATTTGTCAAATTTGCACTTACCCCAGTGTTCTGCAATAGCAAGATTTTCAAGGTAAGATTATTAGCCGTATTATTTTAGTGTAAAAGTGCACTTCGTAAATACGATAAACCTGTTTCAATATGCATAACCCTACTTAGAGGCCACGTACACTAATGTTCGCACTTGCCTCAATAAAATTTTATCGAGGCAAGTGGGAACTAGGAATAATTAGTTACGTTCCCACCTGCACCGATTAAAATTTTTATGATTGACTCTTTTTTAGGTGCTACCATGGTTCGCATTTATCAACGTACGACGGAGAGAGCGACATCTTATAGTAAGGAACAGCTGCAAAAAGCACTGGAAGATATCAGATCTGGAAAAACAACACTACATACAGCAAGCCGAAATTATGCAATTCCAAAAACAACATTGCACAATCATTTAACTGGTGTCAGAGGAAAAAAAAGTGATTCATTAGGTAGAGGACCAGTTATTCATGCCGAACATGAACGCAAGTTAGCCGAAGGATTGAAAACTCTAGAAAAATGGGGCTTTGGATTGTCAAAACGTGAAGTTCTGTTGATTGTCTCTGATTTTGTTACACAAAATAATATAAGAACGCCATTTAAAAATAATATTCCTGGTCATGACTGGTTCACCGGCTTTAAAGCAAGATATAAGTTATCTCTCAAGAAACCCCAATCGGTTGAGTACGCAAGGAAGAAGATGTATGATCCATTTCCCATTTATAAGTATTTTGAGATCTTAAAGATCACTCTTGTTGAATTAGATCTTAATGATAAGCCTAAGCAAATATGGAATTTGGACGAGACCAGCTTATGCGTTGACCCATCCCGAGTGAAGGTGATAGGAGCCAAAGGTAAACCGTGTTCGCGAACTACGAGTGGTCCAGGTAAGGAGAATCTAACAATATTATCTGCGGCAAATGCATTTGGAGACAAAGTACCACCATGTATTGTATTTAAAGGAAAGTTCGTATGGGACCAGTGGATGGCAACACAGGACCTAGATAATCTTGATATAGCATATGCAGCTACTCCAAACGGCTGGATGGAAACGGACGTTTTGGTCAATTTCTTAAAAAATACATTTTTGAATGCTGTGGGACAACAAAGACCACTATTATTGATATATGATGGTCACAGCACTCACGTAAATACAAAAGTCATCGAATTAGCTCGTGAAAATGAGATTACCATTCTCAAGTTGCCGCCACACACATCGCATTTACTACAACCCTTAGATTTGTCCGTGTTTAAATCCTTTAAGACTGAGTGGGACAAAAAATTGGTGGCTTGGCAGCGAAGAAATCAAGGAATAAAAATGCCGAAGCGAACATTTTCTGAACATGTTCGTGACGTGTGGTATGGTACAAAGCCAGAAATCATCCAAAGCGGATTTCGGAAAGCGGGAATATTCCCATACAAAAATGACATTGTAGAAGAAGATAAATTTCACCCAGATGCCTATAAACGTTGGAAGGAGATAAATAACAAAACTGCGAATCAAGGTGACGAAAATATGGAAGCAACTCTAGAAGATTTACCGCCATTGGTTTCTTTTGAAGACTTGCTTTTGAAAACAGTCACACCAATGTCTCGTTTGGAACCAGTAAAGAAAACGCGAGTAACTCCCGGTGCCGAGGTTATAACCAGTAATGATTATTACCAAAAATTACAAGAAAAAGCAGACAATAGTATTGAAGCAGTGCCCAGCACCAGTGGGGTAAAGTATCAGCGGAAAATAAAATCTAGACGACGAAAACAGCATAGTTCCAGTTCTAGTGACGAGTTATCTGATATAGATCCACCGTTAGATGATGATTCGTTAGATGAGCTATCTGATATATATCCACCGTTAGATGATGATTCGTTAGATGAGCTATCTGATATATATCCACCGTTAGATGATGATTCTTTGGATAATGATTCGCTAGATGATTTGGTTGAGGACATACTAGATGACGATATGGGCAACAATATTGAAAATTTAAAGGAAGATTTTGAGTTTGGACAGTGGCTTGTAGTGAAATATACCGGAAAGAAATCCGTGAAACACTTCATTGGAACAATAGTGGGATTTGACCAGGAAAACAACAATCCAATTGTTAAATTCACGAAAAAGAAGAATAACAATTATACATTTTACTGGCCAGATAATGATGACACTGACACTGTTTCCAGGGAAAATATTGTCATGATATTGCCAGATCCTGTAGAAAATAGAAGAGGAAAATCGTTCCAGTTCAGTGTATCTTTCGAAGGATTGAATTTCGTATGCTAGGAAATTTAGCTTTTATATTTTGTTCTCATCAAAAAATTTTGGACTTTTTATAAAAATAAATATTACTGACACTAAATTTTATGTTTCTTATTCGCAATTGCCCCATACATAGTGAAATACACAAGACATATAATAGCCACATGCTATTCCCACTTGCCCCACAGTCTGGGGCAAGTGAGAATATTTGATCAGGTAACGAAAAAAAAATTGTATTTGATAATGTTTGCATAATTAACACGTGTTACTAAATCAGTACTAATTAGAAACTTCTAATGACTTTATATACTAATTGTGATTATTCTAGAATGCATACTTCAGTTTTAATAGTGACATGAACATCATCTCTAGAAAAATGCGTTCGCTCTTACCCTGACTTACCTTATATCTAATGTCAAAATCCCTACTTATAATTACATTTTATTCTGTAAAATGTGTTTGTTGTGGAGGAAATAAATAAATAAATAAATAAATTAAAAATATCTGTCATGGCTTCACTATTTTAATTAGTCCAATTTCTTAGTTCTAAATTTACCAATTTTGCAAATACCTATAAAATTGAAGTTAATTTCGTCGGTTTCCTTGCGAGACGAGCAATTATTCCTTACAACAGTCGTAAATACCGGTAAACAAAACGGTCGAAGCATTAGATTATGTAACAAGTCAAATTTCTACATTTCATTTGAACTGACACGGCTGCCAACAAGTTCAGTGTCAAGGATAAAGGCATCGCGTGCTACCGGCGACGACGGTCGAAACTCGCTCACTCGCTTAGGATTTTAGAGTTTTCTGGAAGTTGCTTATAAACATCGTAATTCACTAAAACTTTCGAGGAATCAAACCGAACCAGAGGCGCCACGTAAATCATTACCGTAATCGAACGACGCTTTCTCTAAGTGACGGCTCGAATTAAAAAGGTAAAACAAACAGAATTCGCGGAAGAAACATAAATTTCTCCTCCGAGATTATATACAGTGTAGTTCACAGTTAAATTACGGTAGTTATCTCTGCATTAGGCGGATTGCCAGTTTTATTCAAAATATTTGTAGATGTTGGAAATGAGACATCTGTGATCGAATATACGTTTATTTAGAGCTTTCAGGAATGGTCAATCTTTCACTATAACACGCGTTCCGGAATTGTACGAAAATTAGTATAAGGCAAAGACGTATTCTTAATTACGATTTGTAGATATTGTTTCATATCCTGTACGAAAACCACGCTGTTCTTTTGGCTAAAAGAAGTCTATTTTTTTTTTCGCCCATATGGTAATGTCTAGACTTCGGCAAATATGCAAATAAAAATGTAGAAAATATGCGCATAAATATGCACGTGTTTACCCGAAAATATGCAAATATTTTACAAAATATGCATACAAATAAATAAAAAAATCGTAAAATAGTAACAATTTTATTTAAAAAAAAAAGTGTACATAACTAAATATTTCCTACTATTCATTAAGATTTACATTTATTTTAAGTAACTACATCATTTTTAAGTATGAATAAACTTATTTAGAATTATGGTAACAATAAATGACCAAGTGGTGTTCAAAATTTTCTAACAAAAACTTGTGGCTTCTGTCTGAGTACATATATTTATATATGGAAAAACTTCGTTCAACATCAACTGATGTAACGGGAGCATTTTTCAAACTAACCAAAACATTTGGTTCTAAATTAATTGTTTCCGAAATATTTCCAGCTAGAACACTGACTACTTCAGAAAGAATATGGTAACCTTTATTTTTTTCCATAGTAGCTTCAAATTTTTTTAAAATATCTTTTCCAATATTACCTCTACCGTTCCGACAACATGACGCAAATTCTTTTATTAATGCTGTACTTTCGAACAATGACAGTTTTGGTGATTCTAACTGAGTAATTGTTTTTTGAACAAAACTAAAATTTGATTTTATAAATGAAAGTTCTTGTTGAAGCAAGTTACTCTGAAAAGTTTGTTTAGAATCCAAAAGAGATTGGGAACTTTCATCTGTTAACGTATCAATTATGTTCTTTATTTTAACAAAATGATCTGCATAAAAATTAGCTGCTTCTAACCATGTTCCCCATCGCGTTAAAATAGGTTGTGGTGGAAGAGGAATGTTAGGTAGCATTTCTTTATAAAGTTGAATTCTTATAGGAGATTTAAGAAATACTTTTTTGACAATGGATATCATGGTATTTACAAGAGGAAACTTTTTCGTATTTCCTCTGCAACTCTGTTTAATCCATGCGCTACACAAGTAACATGTATTAAATCTGGGAAAAATATTTTTAAATTTTGACCTGCTTTCACCATATAAGGAGCAGCATCCGATAAAATAAGCAGTAATTTATTAGAAGGAATAGTTGTCGAAAGAAAAAAAGTTGCTAATGTTTCTTGTATAAAACGCGAAATTGTTAAAGCATTTGTTTTCTCAAGTTGCTGGCATGAAATAAGATGAGATTTTGGTAAGGTATCTTTTTTAAGAACACCAATCAATAAATGAGCAATATACTTTCCTGAGGAATCAGTGGTTTCGTCTACAGATATGTAAAAATAATTATCTGCAATTTCTTCCTTAATATTAATTAACACCGACGAGTATAGCCCGTTCACATTATTTCTTCTTAGAGACCGATCACTTGGAACATTAAGTTTGCAATATTTTTTTAGAAACGAACTAAAATTTACATTTGCTAATTTTGAAAGCGGTATGTTTGCAGACACTAATGCGCGACACAAGTCTTCATTAAAAGTTTCTTGCTCATCTAATTTTTTTGAAGTAGATTGGAAACATTTAGCCATTGAAGTTTGATGTTTTCCTCCTATTTTTCCTTTTTTTGCAATGTGTGAAGCAGTTCTCACATGTTGGTCTATCTGAAATTTCTTCTCACATGCTATCTATAAATAAAAATAAAAACCTTTATTTTAACCCAACCTTTAAAATATAAAAATATACAAGGTGTTTTTGGTTAATCAAATAACTGGTTTGGAAAAAAAAACACTCGCTAAGTGTTTTAAATGCAGTATTAATCCACAAATTAGTTTTTGTTACTAACCATTAGTACATCATATAACTTATTTTAAAATTCAACAAAAGTTTTTTTTTTGTTAATTCAATTACAATAAAAATAATTGTGTTTTAGAATAGCTGACTTCATAAAAAAAAGTAAAGGTGAAAAATTTTTCTAAATACACACCATTGTATTGTACCATGGACAATTTTTTCTCACTAAAGGAAGCTATTTTTCATTTAAAAACAACCTACGAGTACTAAATTTCAAGTAAATACGTTTATTGGTTTTAAAGTTATTGTTGTTATTAACTAAAAGAATTTAATTTTTTTTAATTTTAACACCCTGTATCTCGAAAAGTAAATAAGTTTGACCCCTCATTAACTATATCGTTTTGTTCAATTTTTCGAGAAGTATCTACAGTCAAACGTTGTAAGTATCATTTGGAAACACCCTGTATGTATGAAATATTAGATATTTAATAGAAAATATTAGATACTTACAATTTTGCCACAGACTGAACAGTAGATTTTTCCCATATCCATAGACAGCTCTTTATAAGGTTTAATCCAAGTTGAAGCACTGGTTGTTTTAGGCATTATAAAATCACAATCTTCCTTTTTGTTACGCACAACGAGTGTTTACGCTTTGAATATCAAAACAAAAATGATTTACAAATCTGAGCATCAAATTAGAAATGTTTAGGTACCTAATTCAATAAACTGGGAGATTTTGGAAAATCCCTAAATTAGGAACAAAACTATTAGCCGTTTACCTGCTGTTAAGATACAATAAATTGTAGATAGATTTGGGGATTAGATCATAAAATGCAAATGAGCGAACCCTTAGCGATTATCCAATAACTGAATGCCTCAGTGACCGAGACTTTCTAAGAATGTTGAGGGCTACTTAAATTGATCTTCTTTGAAATTGTAAATGTTTTGTACCTGTAGATATTACGTACTTAGATCATTTCTTGATTAAAATGACTACAAAATTTTATACAAGAATTGAAATAAATTGGTATGTTTAAAAATTTTCAAATACAGTATAAAAATCTGAACTTTTATGCACTTTATGCAAACTTTTATACAAATATGCCAAAATATGAAATATTTGCATAAAATATGCACAATATGCAAAATATGCAATATGCATATTTGCCGAAGTCTAGTAATGTCTAATGCATAGTTTTAGACCAGGGAACTAACGATTTTCCCTTTGACACTCGTTGATACAGGTGTCTAATTAATGCTTTTGATAAATTTGTTGTCGTAATTATTGCAAAAAGTAGATTTTTTGAAAAAATGCATAAAAAAACTTTAAATTTTGCGTGAGAATAAGGTAAGTTTATTCCAAAAAGATTTTATCTACAACATTATTATGCGTAACCTATTGGGTCTATAAAAAAACATGGTATAAACAGACAAAATTGAATACCTTGGTCACATCATGAGGAACAGCGGAATATATGCGTTGCTGCAATTAATTCTTCAAGGAAAAGTAGAAGGAAAACGAGGACCAGGAAGGCGAAGATTTTCCTGCTTGAAAAATCTACGTACGTGGTTCAATACAACAACCACAAATCTTTTCAGAGCTGCAGTTTGCGGCTCTTTTATCTACATATACTCTCACCAAGAATTTTCTTGGCAGAGGCTAAGATATTAGACTTAATTTTTGCCCAGCTTTCTTCGACTCCATCACTTTCTATGCTATATGTGTTTCTGCTTTTTTCGGTTATTTTTAAATTAGAAAAAGATTGCCTTTCAACGGAATCGTCGACAAGCTTCAAAGTGTGGCCTCAAAATCGCCGACTTTAAGAAGCTGTTAACTGTATCTCTGGTTCTTGTTCATAGATTTCGACGTTTCTTTTTTTAATATCCCAGAAGCAGCGGGATATTTCTTTTTTCCATAGCATCTTGATGAGTTTACCGAAAATGTTTATTCTCGATTTGAAAATGGATAATAACACAGGATTCTTTATTACAGAAAAATTATAATTATCAACAAATTCTGCTACTTTTTTTTCTTTACTAGATTATAGAACACAAAATAGATCACTAGATAACCTAAAAATCAATAAACAGAAAATAAAATGAAATCGTAGGCTTCCACGGCCAGAGTCAGAATTATTATTTCTTCCGTATATTCGAAGTGTCACTGATAGGATTGGCAAAATTCTTCGCAAAGAAGGTATCAGGACTATCGCAAAGAAGGTATCAGGTATCAGGTAACAGGACTACTTTTCGACCACCCAAGAAAATCTCACAATATCTACCCTCTCCTAAGGACCCATTACCGCCCCTATCTTCCTGTGGTGTCTATTCTATTCCTTGTTCATGTGGAAGTGTATATTGGCGAAACTGGTCGTTCCGTCAAAACTCGGATTCAAGAGCATCAAAGATGCATTCGATCAGGTCTTTTCTCCCATTCTGCAGTTGCAGAACACTGCCAAGAAACCGGTCATTCCATATTGTTAGAAAAAACCCATATTATTTCTAAGAGCCCCTTCTTTTATTCCAGGAAAATCCGCGAATCTCTAGAGATCCGAAAAAATCCACATAATATCAATCGAGAGGAAGGATACTACTTGTCTCCCATCTGGAATCTCAGTCTAGAGCCGCCGTCCGGTCCCGCTACCACGATGCAGCCACATGATTGGCCAGCGCGCGCTTCTTGACGTTCGCGCCACGGAGTGTGCCGATACGTCCCGACACGACAGGTCACCGCGACTATAAATAGAGCGGTAGCGGAAGCGGAGTAATCGTCGCCCGTCGGATGTCGGATTCACTCCCCGCCTCTCGACGCGTTAGTGTTCTGAGCTGTTGGACGTGAATCCCTGTCCTGGCATTTGGTTTTCACCTCTGGCTGCGTTAAGTAGTTGAGTTACTGTGACCAAATGCCCATCTTGGTAGTTAGTATTCGCCTCTGGTTGCGTTGAGTAACTGAGTTACCTTTGCTAACTACCCATCTTCCTGTCTTTTGTTTTCTTTTTTGTTCTCCTGAAGAAGCTACATACAATTGTAGCGAAACGTCGAGATGAACCCACATTTGGGTCACTCACAAATGACACGGTCCAAACCCGGAAGACGAATAAACTATAAGAAAATAAAATGATAGATAAATAGAAGTTGACAAAGTTGCTTAAACAAGGCATAATTTTGACTAACTTTCCTTATCTAGTATGTGGTTATTATAATTTGTATAAGTGTTATTGACAGTACTGACTAATTGAGAATCTAATTAGGTCAGAAGAAGCAGAAAACTCAACTTAAATCGTTAAAAGTATTTCGTGCTTTATCGGTGTCACGTCAACATTTTCATTAAACGCTGTTTCCTTTGTATCCAATTTTAACCACAATACATGCTATCATGTTAATTTTGTTGATATACTGATAATTTCTAAGTAAATATACCTTGAACTTAACAAAGAAACTTTGTTATGCAACGAGAATCTTGTTGGAGTGTTTTTATTCAGCGAATGTTATCTTTGTTGTAGTACTATTTCAGCTATTAGGTGGAGAAAACGACGAGTTTTATTGAAGTTTGTAATGTTGTTTGTAGAGTTTCAAAATTGAAGTGCCAGCAATTTTAATTTGTTATTATTGTTTAGTTTTTTTTATTTGAACTTTTTCCATCATCTTCATCTAATATGTACGTGACTTTGTAAAGGATGTCTGTTTTTGCCTTGATAATATTTCCAGAATACATTTGTATTCTGGGTCGAATTCGGAAATCTGTTTATACTTCAGTTGTCAGAGACGAAAATTCCACAGAACTAAGAAGTATAATATGCTACTGCATGGTTACTTTTAAGGGAAAGGTTTGAAAATAAACCACTTATACTTATACTTATAATCTGGTTAATAACCACATTAAAAAGCTCTTTAATTTACCTAACATTTCTAGAAACTCGATCAACACGATTATACAAAATAATCCTCAAATCCAATGTTCACTTTAGGTGATTTTTTTGGAAATTCAACATTTAAAACGGTTTATAGAATGAAAAGTTCGTAGTTATTATAAAAAAGATTAATATCGTTTGTAGTTTATTAAGAAAGTGTTTATCATTTATCTATTCATTTCGTATTTATTATTCAACGATAACTTCCAAGAATCTCACTTAAAGGGGCTATAAAAAGGTGCCCAAACGTCTCAGCTATGGTCCTTTTAACAAACCAAGATAATGTTTTCTTGAGATAACGCCTTGTTATTTTAAGTCAACTAAAAGGCTAATGATTGTATTGTATCTAGAAGAATTCTGGGAAGATTCAGGTAGTTTTCCAACCACCAGCTCTCGAGTACCTTCATTGACAGTTCTTCATTATTTCAAAATTTGTTCGAGACAAGAACACACAAGTAACCATAAATACTTAACCTTTTGTCTTCTGAAGAGCCGATTGTACCTGCCCGGCGTGAATTCCATTGTGCGAGTTGAGATTCTCGTCTGGAGATGGGCCGGCAAGGAACAGAATGTGATTTTGTAACTGTGACTTAACTAAGTGCTTAACGTCAATACCGTGATAACAAGTATTATTCAACATAACTTTTTTAAGGGTCTTGATACTCCAGATCACTGAACCTAAGAATAAAGTGGGGTATCGGCAAAAATGCCAGCGTCGTTCAGACAGAACTGACTGGTATCTCCATAGCCGCAAAAGAGATAACCCAAAAAGGTATAGCAGGGAAAACTATAATGATCTGCACAGATAGTAAACAAGCGTAATGGAGTGTCACGAGTCACTAACTCAAGCTGCGGATGGTAATACCATCATCTTGAGGTGGGTTAAAGGACACAATAGGAATAAAGGCAACCGCATTGCTGACCAATTATCTAGGAAGGCGGCAGGTCTAAGACTCTTAGGACCTGGGGATCTTTTTGGTTGGTCGACTTTGGTTTTCGGTTGGGGATCTTTTTGGTAAAAAGATGGGTAGAAGGGCAAGGATGTAAACTTGCCAGGGTAACACTAAGTAACCTTGAAGAGTCAACATCAAAGCACTTGGGAATGACCAGGAAAAACCTACGTTTGACAGTTGGCTTTTTAACTGGTCATTGTCAACTAAGCAAACACCTCCACACACTGGGGCTAGCAGACACACCTCTATGTAGGAAGTGTAAACGAGAAGACGAAACTGTAGAGCATGTCCTATGTGAATGCCCGGAGTTATCGTTAATACGAGAGTACGCGTTCGGCGAGTCCTGGCCCACACCTGTCCACATAAGAGAGATGTCTCCTGGTGACTTGTCCACCTTTCTAGAAATGGCAGGATGGACAATGAGCTAAGGGTGACAGCTCCCTGGGAGGATGCACAATGGGTCAATTGTGCCCTAAGTGCTGTGAAACTTAACTCGCCCTCTCTACTATACAGATACAGAAGGGTCTTGATAAAACTCGATACTGAGTACCGTTTTCGGAATATTTTGATTTAAAAATTATGAAATTATAACCGATGCTGGTATAAAGTAATGATAAAGTTATTGATTAAAAAAATCACAAAAAGAAAATTAAAATAAAGACCAAGAACATAAAGTAAAATTCATTCGAGTTCAAAATGTCCTCGTTTTTACAAATACACAAGTCTATCCTTTTTCTAAAGAATCCGTTCATCTTCTAAACGATTGGGGATCAGCTATGATGTCATTCAAGCTTGAATTCAAGTGACGTTAAATTCTGTCTTCAATTCTTGACGTCAATTTACCTCTGTAGCATAGACTTTTTCCTTAACATAAGACCAAACTGTGTAGTCCAAAGGAATAAAATAGCATGATCGCGGAGGTTAATGAATCGGAGCTTATATACCTCTATTTATATACTTTTTTTATTAGATCAGTAAGTTTTTGTTGGATTTGATACCTTGGAATTAACAACAGTATTAAATATGGCTATTGTATTAAATTGGCAGTATTTCTCATGTAAAGAAAACACCCAAAATTCGATCGAAAATTATGTTGCAAGAAGAAGGGAAGTGAAAAGAATTTGCAGAAAAAAGAAAACAGCAGAAAAATTAAACAGATGGGCGGAATATTTCGAAGATTTATTAAATACAGACCAACAAGAGGAACAACAAGGGAAATGAGAATTGGCAAGAAGATGAAGAAGGGACGTGCGAAGAACCAACTTTGAATGAAGTCAAAGAAATAATAAGAGATCTAAAAAATAACAAAAGTGCAGGAGAAAGTGGTATCCCCGCTGATTTTTAAGGGAGGTGGTGAAACATTGAAGGAAAGGATATTTCACTTGACACTAATAATTTGGCAAAAGGAAGAAATGCTGAAACAATGGAATAGCGCTCTTATCTATAAAAAATGAGACAAAACGGAGTGCGAAAACTATAGAGGTATAACATTAGAAGCAGTCTATAAACTACTTGCAAACATTATTAGGAAAAGATTAATAAAATATGATAACAAATTGATTGGAGAATACCAGGTAGGTTTTAGATCAGGAAGAACCCCTACTGATCAAATAAGTATGTTAAAATTAATACAAAATAATAGCTACGAACAAAACTTAGGATTACATATGCTATTTATCGATTTTAAACAAGTATATGACTCCCTAAATCGAACGATGCTATTCGCTCCGTGCGTGACCATGGTAGGGGTACCTTGAAACGATGCCAGCGTGCGTAACGGCGAAATATGACAAAATTGGAGTCTTATACGCATAAATTTTATCAAAAATGTGTGCAAATACATATTGCGTATTTAATTGTGCTAATAATAGCAAAAATAGCAAGTGTAGTTTTTATAGGTTTCCAAAGATTACATATAAATTAGAGAAAAGAAAAAGATGGATCCGTGCGATTAATATGAAAAAGTAAATATCACATAACATCATTTTTATGCAATTAAAATAGGAAATATTTAAATAATTTACCTTAAATGATATTTTATAAGGCTTCAAGCTAACTGCAAAGTTCCTGATGACTTTAGCTTTTATATCATAACTTTTACTATTACTGTTTTTAATTATATGCTCTTTCACGTGAAAAACTTGATTTGCCAGTACTAGATTTTTAACTTTTCTTTTCCGTTTGGGCTTAAAAAGATATATTATGATGAATTTTGAGAAACCCAGTTTTTAATACTACATTTATTTTGTACATAAACTGAAAAAATATAGTTAAAAAGTTAATTATTAATAATTGTCAATTTCGCCTGTATTTAACAATGTCAAACATATGTCATTAATGTCATATGTTTAACCTGAAAATTGGTAGACTCCAAAACTGTCAGATGAAGGCGGTAGGTGTCGCGTCAGTCACGCACAGAGCGAATATGAGGCCATGAGAACATTAGAAATACCAGAAAAGCTTATAAGGCTAGTGAGAATGACGCTTAGGAACACGATGAATTGAGTAACAATGGAAGGAAGCTGTGAAAAGAGGTTTAAAACAAAGTGATTCGCTATCAACGAATTTATTCAACCTAGTATTAGAACAAATCGTAAGAAGATCAAATATGAACATAAACAGGATCATTTTCAATAGCAGGGGACAGTGCATAGCGTACGCGGATCATGTGGTGATATTAGCGAGAACAAAAAAACATTTAGAAAAAGTTTTCCAGAAATTTGAACAAGAAGCGAAAAGATTCGGATTAATAATAAACTAAACAAAAACGCAATATATGGAAATCAGAGGAGACATAACAAATAATAACAAATATATCAACATGGAAGCAGCAGAGACTGTCTATAGTTTTGAAAAAGTGTTTGAATTTGAATACCTAGGAGTAACCAGAACGAACAAGGGAAAAGAAGAACAAGAAATAGACAAAAGATTAATGAAGGGAAACAGAGCGATAGGGTCACTAAATTCATTACTGAAAGCAAAAAATGTGTCCAGAACAGCTGAACTGCGAGTCTACGAGACAGTAACCAGACCTACAGTGATGTATGCCAGTGAAACATGGATTATGAACTAGCAGGAAGAAAAGAAAGTAGAGATCTGGAAAGAAAGGTGCTCAGAAAAATCTTCTGAGGAATAAAGACGGCAGAGAAAAATATTTGGAGAAGACGAACGAATAAAGAAATAATAAGGATGTATGGAAAACCAGCAATTACGGCGAAAATACGAGCCCAAAGAGCTAGATAGCTTGGTCACATTATACGAATGCCAGAGTCTCGAAATGTTAAAACAATACTGAAGGAGGGAGAAATGGGAAAAAAGAAGAGGACATCCAAAGAAGAAATTGTAGGAAGCAGTAAAGCAATAGGCGTGAGAAATTGGGGAGAGAAAGCAAGGGACCGGAAAAAATGGAGGGAAGTTTTTTGAAAGCCAGGGGCCTACAAGCCTTTTAGCGTTGTTATGTATATATATATAAAGCGAGTTGCATTTTGTGTGATAAAAAGAAACCAATGAAAATTCTGTACAACTCCTATAAGAGCAATTATTATGATCTACGATCATAATGAACGATGAGTAAATGTGGTGTAAATGAGACTGCTTAGAGGGATGACTGGAACGACAAACAAGGATAAGATAAAAAATTAATATAAAAAAGTAAGTTTAAGTTGATGCCAAAATAAGAGATCATTTTGGCCAAAAAAAAACTAGTGGTAGACGCTTTGGCAGGGCATGTACGTGAAGGAGATTAATATTGGTATGACCTAAGCTATAAAGAAGCATTGACCAGAAACAAAAAAGCTATGACTGTCAAGAAGAAATCTAATTAGGGAAGCCGACTTTGCATGGGGAGAAAGTCAAAAATATTGACGATGAGATCAGTCATTTTTGTGAAAACTATTTTACTCATTGTTTACTAATTTTCACTTTATCTTCTCTAGATCTAGACCAAGCTCATTTGTCACAAATCTAAATACGTCTTTTTGTATTATTAATTTTAGTTTAAAGCCTTTACCTCAGTGTAGTTTTTTTGATTTTTAATTTATCAAAAAAGAAAATACTACAATACACTTCGAATTAATTCGGAGCGGATTCGGTTATTTAATATATCTTTGAATATTTCTAATTTGATTTTTCCATGTACTCGGACTAATGTTATATGTTTAATATTATTAAAATTGATATATAAATAGATTTGTTTAATGATTGATTTGGAAATTTGGTTATAATTTAAAAATAATTACTACTACCACTATTTGTCGTTTAGAAATTCCAAATTTGTAAACGAGAATAGTAACCTAATTGTGGATCTTTGACTAAACACACTGTTTGTAGAATTCCATTTTATAATTTATACTTACATATATCTTATATATTTATAATAAAAGGTTATATAACCGATTACGGCAGATAAAAATATTTGTATACTTTCTACACTATATATTTTTAAGTTTTATCGAGTATACTTCAATTCGAAGAAAATAGCGGAGACACACAATTTGGCTTCATTAAAAGATTAATTGTTTTTATTCAAACTATTGTTTAGAAAATGTTGTAACATATCATAATACATCCCTAATTAATATATGTCTTTATTAAATACGATTATGTACATATTTCTTTCAAAATCCAACCCTGTACCATATTTATTTTATCACGAAAAGGTCGAGTTTTTGTTAAATGTCTTTTAAGTTTTTATTATCTCATAAATCAGAGTCCTTTTCATATAAAAAAGATTATTAGTCGTCAGTTAGGACAATCATATTTTGTGCTCTCTCTACGAAACACAATCTCTAGTCCGCAATCGGACAATTATCTCTATGCTCTTACACCCAACTTCTCGTCCTTAGTAGGACACTCATCTCGTCGTTCTATACGCACTATATATCGTAGTTCTAAGTTAACAGAACCATATCTCGCTTTAGTGCACATCGCGCTCTCTCTACATGTTAAATGAACATACTCGACATAGCAAAGTAGCCATTTAAACTCAGTTATTTTCAAGACCAATAGTAAAATAAAAGTGTTTGTAGAATTAAATGTGCTCAAGTAAAATAAAAATACTTAAACTCGCAGTTCACAATATTTCTGCAACTTTGAATTATACGTTGCTTCGACCAAAATTAATTAATCGAAGTCTTTCATAATCAAATACTTAGAAGTTTGGTTCTCGTTTTATATTTGAGGAAAAGGAAATTCACAACAGTTAGGTTAAGTTAATTTTCTTTGAGTAACACCAAGAAGTTTTTGTATGCTTCATAGATTATCAAAAAGCATTCGACAACGTTAAGCACGGCGTTCTACTAGAGTACTTGAGTGCAAAACAATCGACTCAAAAGCGAGATTTGGGATTACGCCTCCTGTTTCAATAGAAGTATGAAAATAAAAATATATAATGTGCAAACAATAACTTTTAACAATTATTGAACTTACAAAAACTGCTATTGCAGTATTTGGAGGACGCATTTTAAAATCAATATGTAATACAAACAAAGTTTCCCAAATATTCATCATTGGAACTAACACAAGAAAGATGTTATGATCAGAGAAATGATCAATTACAAAATAAATGTGTATATTTTTCAGTCCTACTCCTATTTACACTTTCCAATCGACTTCGCATGGATCGGATGACTTTTTTAATAAATTCTTGAGGCATTGCTTTCCATTATGCTCCGTGGTGAATGATTTCTGCGCCGGACCTTTCGTTTAAGTTCATCCCAAACAATCTCTATTGGATTTAAGTCTGGGCTCAACGCAGGCCAATTTATTATAGCTATACCGATTTCAGTCAGGGTGGTGATGACTCGAGCAATATGGCATCGTGCATTAAAATATAGGCACCAATACATCCCACGTATGGAACCACATGTTCCTCCAAAATGACTCTGATGTAGCGATCTGCCTTTAAACCTCGTTTATGTCTTCCACCAGGCACGAAAACGAACTCGGTTTTCTCATCCATGGAAATGTCTGCCAAAACATAGAAAATCCGCCTCATAGGCGGATAATACCTGACTCATAGTCGGGATGTTTGGGAGCCAATTCTAATCGCCTTTGCTTCTGGGCTTCAGGTTCGAGTGACCCGTAGCTGAGTTGTTTGGTATCAGGTTGTCTGCTTTTTATCTCCTTCTGACTGTCCAATCGCTGGTAACCACACCTCGGACCTCTCTAAGCTCTTCTTTGAGATTAGCACCTGTCAAATATCGATTTCTCAGGAATTTCGATACAAGAAATCGATTATCTCTCTCCGTTGTTATTCGTTTACGGCCTTCTCCTTGTCTGCGGATACAATTACCAGTTTATTGGTATCGACGTTGCACTCGGGACACAGCTGATTGGCTTAAATCTCTTGCCTCTGGCTTAGGTCTTTTCTCAATAATCCTTTTTGGTGGATGTGGTATCCATTTGTAATGCACTTGTGAACTTTGTACAAGTTACTGATATATTAGTGGGTTGTTGAGAATAATAGACGTATTGATAAACTAAAATCACAGAAAATAAAGATGAAGAGGAATTGGAAGACCTTTGTAATCCCTCCAGGTAGAAATATCGTAAATATTTTTAATTGAAAATGCAACTTTATACAACTAACAGGGCAAGGCTCAGGTAAATTTGATAAAATATGCTAATAATTGCCAGAAGTGTAAAAAAAGTAACTTTTACGAATTCACAAAAAAATGAAAATGCAAGTTGCATATTATCCGCCCTTTAGATATGACTAATTAGACACCGAGAACAAGTAAATTAAACACAGTTAAACCAAAAGTCAAATGGGGTATTTGATTGCTATGAAATATGAAATGTTGACAAAAAAATCTAAAATGAACACTTGTATAAAAATCTAAAAGCAGAAACCAAATAAATACCTATAGTCAGTTTTTATTCTGAAAATTATTTTCCAAGCTGCATCCCACTGTTTTGCGCCCACCTCTACTGTCGTTCTTCATATAGGAGAACTGTTCAGCCGAGCAACACCCCCTACCCTGAGTCTCAAAGCCTTTGAAAATTTCTTCATGCATTCCTCAAATACGATGAGTCGCCGCTGGTCTGGTCCGGTTGTGGTTGTAGTAAAGAGTACGCTGTGTTGTAGTGGTACCGTGGTAGTGCCAGTTTCCTTCGCGACGTGCCGGAGGATACCACGTCTGTGACTCCGGTCGGTTGAATCACTTGCGGGTATAGGTACCAGTTTTTAAGTTATGGTGACGTGTTTGTTGAAAAATTACTCGATTGTGAAATAGTGTGTGTTGGTCATCTGTGTTTTGTTGTACACTTCGTGTTCAGTGTTTGATCCTCAAGATTACAGGACACATTTTAGAAGGTAATAATTGGATATTAAAATCTACATGAATGAATATTTATCAAAAGTATTTTAATTAGTTAAGATTGCCATTTGATATTATGTTTGTGAAGACATTTCACATTTGTCTTTTAATTCACTTAATGAAGAATAACCTGTTTAAGATGCGGTCATCTTTTTTCCTGCTTGCTTGCTCAAGTTTATTCCTGTTAATGAATAGTTCAGACCAATTTTTACTTATTATTATTGTTGCTTTATATTAATTATATTATTGATGCTATTAAATAGGATGATCATTGCTTGGGATCTGATCTCTTCAGGTTTCGTCATTGTTTTTCTTATTTATATTGGCCAGTACCTATTGTGTTGTGTGTTTGTGAGTCGAGTTCTGTGACTCTATGTATTAGTAGAATGAGATTTGAGGCAATATTTACGGCCATTTAAAAAAAATCTCATAAACCAATCTGGGCATGTCGTTCAGTGGCATTTTCGTCTCTGATTGTACTAATGTAGTGGATTACGTTCAAAATTCTTCTAGTTTGCTAGAAATACCAGTCGTTGTTTTTCGTAATTAAGAAAGAGGTCTTAAGTTTGTAAGAAGTAAAAAGCTATGATCAAATGACACATATGATCATTAAGCAGCTGTAGACAAATTAAAGAACAATAAATCTAGAGCCACTGAAGGAAGGAGAAGACGCATCACTGACAAAAATACATGAGCTGATAACAAAGATATGGTTAAATAAGCAATTACCAGCGGAATGGAATATTATATTATATAAAAATGGAGACCAGTTAGAATGTGGAAACTACCGTGGAATCACGCTGTTAAACGCTGTAAACAAAATAATATGGCATTTATAAAAGGCTTAGACCAAACGCAGCAAAAATATTTGGCAAATACCAATGTACTTTGAAAAATTAAAGGCAAATATCGAGCACAATTTTAATAATCAAATCTTGCCCAAGTACTTTCGCTTTCTACAGCATCATCAGTGGCATTTCGTCAAATTTGGGCTATCCCATTTGAATATGAAAATATGGACCGAGAATTCTCAATACAAACAATGAAAGAATTCAATATACCAACACAACTAATAGGATTGATAAAAAAAACTCGGAAAACGGAAACAATAGATGTGAAAGAGGGACTAATAAATATGCAAAAGAATGTCAAGATCCCGGAGTAATAAGTTCTATGGTCCATTCTTCTTCAAGTTCCGTCTTCTATTGAACGTGAGATACATGGCAATTTTCACTTTATTTATGGAAGCTCTAAAACTGGGATTTTATTAAACCATTCTCTCGAATTTCCTATCAAAGAGCCTTCTTCCTCTCATATCATCATCATTTTGGCTTGAAAACCCTGCGTAAGTCCTAGCCTCATCAAGAATTTCCTCCATTCATCCCTACGTATTCCCATAAATCTCGTGTCATCATCGATGTTATCAAGGAACCTTGTTCTAAGGTCTTCCTCTTCTTCTCTAATCAATTGGTCTCTCAATGAGCATTTTTCTAGCTGGGTCATTTTGTTCCATCTTCATTACATGCTCTTTCTCCCTCAGACATCCTATCTTACGATATCTGGTATACTCTATAAAGTTAAAAGTTGCATCGTCCTCTCCACATGCCATTGTCTTTCACCATTCCATAGATTCGCCTTAGTACTTTAGGACTGGGTATATTATTGTTTTGTATATAAAATAGCACCTGTTGGCCGTGCAAATTCTGCAATGGTGTTATTTTCAGTGTTGCCGAGCGCTCCCATGTATACAAATTCGTTAACTGCTTCTCGATGACGTCGTGGTCTATTACAAGTTGCCGTAGGATTTGTAGTTGCGTGATTATTTTCATGCACTTCGTTTTATTGGTGCTTCTCTATATCTCTATATCTTTTACCTTGCATAATCAACTGTAGTAGTCTGTACCTTGATCCTCTTATGACATGTTCAAAATCTTCAAGTTTTCGCTTTTCAATAGTTTGAACGACTTCTCATTTTTATTAACTCTGCGTAGGACTTCAATATTGGTAACTATCTATCCACGATATACGTAGCATTCTATAATTCTAAAGTCACACATGGAAGAATATATCAAACAATTGAACAGCATATACAACAGCAACATTTTGCATTCAGAATAAAAACCTTTTACCTCCTTGGAATTCAATCATAACCGCCTCATAATTGTCCAGTGAAAAATTTTCAGCAACCTTTATTATGAACATAAATCTGTATTAGAAGAAGAAAACATTTTTCTATTATCCCTTATTTTGTTCAGAATGTATTCAGAAGAAATAAGCAAGGAAGCTATGGAAGAACTAAGGAAATTTATAAAAAGGAGGCTTGGCAGATCTACAAGAAATGCTTGACAGAGGAGTAGATACATAGTTCATGGAAGTCACAGAAACTCAGCAACATCGAGTTACCTTAACAATCAATAGAGAACAAGTAAAGAGAGTCCACAACTACAATCATCAATAATGAGTACGTTAAAGAAATTATGGCAAGAATATGTTAAGAAAGAAATTCATTCAACAGAAAGAAAAGGGTATTGAAACATCACAATGAAAGATTGGACTTTAAAGAGGGACATTATAAACATATTGGAGGCTTTTGAGCCATGACCAATAGCAGAATATGATCCTCAAAAGTGTTAAGAAGGATTGGAAAGGACAAACATGACTACCATGAGATGCGAACATTATAGCTTGCTTCAAGTAAAATACAAGGAAGAAGAAGGCGAGGAAGGAGACGTATTTCCTAGTTTGATCTACCAGGTAGTTTGGATGTCATTCCTTGACTTGTTTGCCAACATTCTATGAGGAGATAAAGAAGAAGGCAAAAAGAATAAGATACTGATGCGTATATACCCGTTATGCTGGTAGTCAGACTCATCGCTTGTTGAACCTAAATTGTTGTCATTGATTTTCTTGGGTACTTTTCTTTAAAATGTCACTAAAAATAAATTATAGCAACAGCTAAAGTACACAACCTTGGATCACTTATAAAATACCTATTTCTACCGATGTATGTTGAACATATTTTGGTTCCAACGCAAATTTAAGTACATTTTACTCCGCAGTCCACAGTTTTTCCATATGTTCGTTCATTATATTGTACGGTATCTATGAGCGAAGACTTTTCATAAACCGTGATAATCTCAAGAACATCAAAATTTTTGAGGAAAGACAGTTAAGATTTGATTTCACGTATAGTGGGTCTGTGTATCCGCTTATACATATTTCACCCTAAAAGGGATCTTCGGAGCGGCTATTCACAAACGCTCTGAACGTGAAAACAATCTTTCCTGTCATAGTAGAATCAACACTAAAATGGCTTACATCTGGACGCAATAGCGACATCTGATAAATAAATCCGTAAACTAATTTTCGAAACCAAATTCAGATTTCTGCTTTAATCTGTGCCTTCTAAGAATTGCAAGGCAAAACAGTCGTTGATAAATATGTAATTAGAGACATGGGGAATCTAAAATTGCATTGCACAACATATCTCCTCAACTAAAAGGATTTTCTGTAATTAATTACTATTTAAATGGGAATAAGCCACAATTAAAGGTTAAAATACGTTTATTGACGTTTCAATTTCCACTTCGGAAATCGTTCTCAAAATACAAACATTAGTAAATTAAACAAATTTTGTTTTTTGTTACTTAGTGAAAAATTCTTCTAATAAGTTAATTTTATCATCTATATTGACAATTCGGACATACCTTATACATTTTAAAGTAGACGACTTTAAAATGATATTGCCAATATTGTTGAGTTGCGTTCCTGGGACGACTTTACTTATAAGATAGTTCATTCGATTATATGAAATCAACTTTAACTTGAGAATATCCGTCAGAAAAGATCATAACATGTAATTCGTCAATAAACATCAAGACCATTAAATGTTAGAATAAGTGAACATCAATCCTATATTAAAAATAGAGAATTTGATAGATCTCAAATCTGTAAACACGCATGGGATAATGAACATAGGGTTCAATGGAATGATTCAAATATAGTCCTAAAAGAAACGGATCAAAGATTCAAGAGAAAAA
This sequence comes from Diabrotica undecimpunctata, assembly GCF_040954645.1. Taxonomy (NCBI): domain Eukaryota; kingdom Metazoa; phylum Arthropoda; class Insecta; order Coleoptera; family Chrysomelidae; genus Diabrotica; species Diabrotica undecimpunctata. Next base: position 9,578,054 of record NC_092811.1, read on the forward strand.
TCAAAGAAGCGGCTCTAATTAAGCTAAATGAGACCAATTGCGTCGCGAATTCCTCGGCAGAATGTAGTAGGATCTGGTTACCCATATTGAAAGAGGAAGTTATTAAAAGGAAAATACCAGTATTGGTAAGTCAGTAACATATAGAGAATACATCATTTATGTTTTTTAAATAACAAACATATAAAATCGGAATTTGGTGTTTATTGAAGGTAAACTAAATGCACGATCAAATACTTACCATGTCGGGATAGTATTATGAGGTTTTTTCCTGGTTTTTCCCTCATAATTTACTGTGGAATCACTAACAGGAGAATTTTACTATCATCATGGCATGTATTTGTCTTTTTAAAGACGAATTACATGTTATGATCTTTTCTGACGGATATTCTCAAGTTAAAGTTGATTTCATGTAATCGAATGAACTATCTTATAAGTAAAGTCGTCCCAGGAACGCAACTCAACAATATTGGCAATATCATTTTAAAGTCGTCTACTTTAAAATGTATAAGGTATGTCTGTCTGAATTGTCAATATAGATGAGTCAGATAAAATTAAATTATTAGAAGAATTTTTTCACTAAGTAACAAAAAAAAAATTTGTTTAATTTACTAATGTTTGTATTTTGAGAATGATTTCCGAAGTGGAAATTGAAACGTCAATAAACGTATTTTAACCTTTAATTGTGGCTTATTCCCATTTAAATAGTAATTAATTTAAAATGCCACAAGAAAATAGTTTCAGAACGATTTTCTGTAAATTTTCAAAATAATATGTTATTTTTGTAGGTACATTTCGTCTCTTAGAACTTTTTTCATATATATTTTAAACAAATTTGGAAAATTTTGCAGATATGTTTCCCATTTTAATGAATGGCTTTTATTTCATTGACGATTGTATCCTAATCCAATCTATAACAGACATTAATTATCCCTAAAAGCACATTATGTATTTTAATTTTTCTTTTTCATAGTTTACGACATCTGTGTTATCGAATTACAGATGTTTCTATTGTTTGCAGTGATTGTGTAGTTTTTAATATGTATTTTAGTGGCTTATGGTGTAACTTCTGATGTATAATTCGATTGTTATGGTTATGATGCTATTTTTCTAGCTAAAACAGAAAGTAGTTGTCTGATATAGAGGCATAAATCAAAAGAATAGTTACTTGGTTACTGCAATTGTTGATCTATAAGAATCTAAGATATGTAGAACCTTAGCTTCTTGTTTCAGGTAGATCTTAAATTTGAGAATTTTGGAGGTAACATTTCCTATTTTAATTTAAGGAACCAGTTGTCATGAACTTCTGAATAGCTTTTATTGTATTTATTTACTTATATTCCTTTTCCAAGAAGATTCTAAATTTCATCTGAGGTAATTTGTCTTAAGATTTAAATTAAAAATAAAAATTGAAAAGTGATAATCGTGGTTTATTGTTTCTTTATTATTAAATTCTTTATTTCTTTTGGTAAAAAAAACAAGACTACCGAATATAACTAAAAGATGACGACAGTTGATTGCTTACTACTAGACTTCGGCAAATATGCAAATAAAAATGTAGAAAATATGCGCATAAATATGCACGTGTTTACCCGAAAATATGCAAATATTTTACAAAATATGCATACAAATAAATAAAAAAATTGTAAAATAGTAACAATTTTATTTAAAAAAAAAGTGTACATAACTAAATATTTCCTACTATTCATTAAGATTTACATTTATTTTAAGTAACTACATCATTTTTAAGTATGAATAAACTTATTTAGAATTATGGTAACAATAAATGACCAAGTGGTGTTCAAAATTCTCTAACAAAAACTTGTGGCTTCTGTCTGAGTACATATATTTATATATGGAAAAACTTCGTTCAACATCAACTGATGTAACGGGAGCATTTTTCAAACTAACCAAAACATTTGGTTCTAAATTAATTGTTTCCGAAATATTTCCAGCTAGAACACTGACTACTTCAGAAAGAATATAGTAACCTTTATTTCTTTCCATAGTAGCTTCAAATTTTTTTAAAATATCTTTTCCAATATTACCTCTAACGTTCCGACAACATGACGCAAATTCTTTTATTAATGCTGTACTTTCGAACAATGACAGTTTTGGTGATTCTAACTGAGTAATTGTTTTTTGAACAAAACTAAAATTTGATTTTATAAATGAAAGTTCTTGTTGAAGCAAGTTACTCTGAAAAGTTTGTTTAGAATCCAAAAGAGATTGGGAACTTTCATCTGTTAACGTATCAATTATGTTCTTTATTTTAACAAAATGATCGCGTTAAAATAGGTTGTGGTGGAAGAGGAATGTTAGGTAGCATTTCTTTATAAAGTTGAATTCTTATAGGAGATTTAAGAAATACTTTTTTGACACTGGATATCATGGTATTTACAAGAGGAAACTTTTTTCGTATTTCCTCTGCAACTCTGTTTAATCCATGCGCGACACAAGTAACATGTATTAAATCTGGGAAAAATATTTTTAAATTTTGTCCTGCTTTCACCATATAAGGAGCAGCATCCGATAAAATAAGCAGTAATTTATTAGAAGGAATAGTTGTCGGAAAAAAAAAAGTTGCTAATGTTTAAAAAAAAATTTTTATTAAAAATCCTTTGTCAAAGGTATATATTTTGGTATATACAAAATATATACCTTTTACAAAGGATTTTTAATAAAATTTTTTTTAATATATGGTATACAGCCAAATACAGGAACGTAGATTCCTTGTGGATGTTGCTAATGTTTCTTGTATAAAACGCGAAATTGTTAAAGCATTTGTTTTCTCAAGTTGCTGGCATGAAATAAGATGAGATTTTGGTAAGGTATCTTCTTTAAGAACACCAATCAATAAATGAGCAATATACTTTCCTGAGGAATCAGTGGTTTCGTCTACCGATATGTAAAAATAATTATCTGCAATTTCTTCCTTAATATTAATTAACACCGACGAGTATAGCCCGTTCACATTATTTCTTCTTAGAGACCGATCACTTGGAACATTAAGTTTGCAATATTTTTTTAGAAACGAACTAAAATTTACATTTGCTAATTTTGAAAGCGGTATGTTTGCAGACACTAATGCGCGACACAAGTCTTCATTAAAATTTCTTGCTCATCTAATTTTTTTGAAGTAGATTGGAAACATTTAGCCATTGAAGTTTGATGTTTTCCTCCTATTTTTCCTTTTTTTGCAATGTGTGAAGCAGTTCTCACATGTTGGTCTATCTGAAATTTCTTCTCACATGCTATCTATAAATAAAAATAAAAACCTTTATTTTATCCCAACCTTTAAAATATAAAAATATACAAGGTGTTTTTGGTTAATCAAATAACTAGTTTGTAAAAAAAAAACACTCGCTAAGTGTTTTAAATGCAGTATTAATCCACAAATTAGTTTTTGTTACAAAATTTTCAAATACAGTATAAAAATCTGAACTTTTATGCACTTTATGCAAACTTTTATTCAAATATGCCAAAATATGAAATATTTGCATAAAATATGCACAATATGCAAAATATGCAATATGCATATTTGCCGAAGTCTACTTACTACTTTCCTGAGACAAATATCATCAATATGTTTGACCAATCCTCGTACGTTGAATAAAATCACCGCCGTTAGTGTCATCAACTTTCGATCAAATTTGTTGGCTGTTAAAGTGTAAGTTGCTAATATTATCAACACTTGAAATGATTCATAAAATTCCTGCGACAGCATTCGTAGGTGTTCTGTCTCCAAAATCACGGTATGGCTTCTTGCCCAACACACTTGGGAGAAAAAAATTTCGAAAACGCTTTCAAGCGTACGATTCCGATGCTGAAACGACAGCTTGTGGGCAGTGTAAATATTTTTGAGATAATTTCCAAGTCAACGGCGATTCTCTGTAAATTGAATGTCTGTATCAGTTAGTATTAGTAGCATAAATGGAAAAAATTGTTTTACGCAGACTAATAGATCAGTCAAATGAAGTAATTTCATAGCCGTACCAAGATATATCGACACCTGATATGAAAAACATTGTAACTCACTTTTGCTTAGTTTAGAAGAGAGCGATTTAAAAAAATTTATACATTTTATTTTTTGTGGTTTTCTTAACCCATATTTTCTAACTTTTCCTCAGCTTTTCACTTTCACGTACCATATTGTTGTTAAAATTACTGGTCCTGATTTAAGTAGGTTGAGTTACAATATCAAGTTTTTCAAGAATTTTAGGTGAAGATCATTGTAAGTGGTTTATACAATGATATTTCAACAAAGTATGTTTCTTTGATTGAGTACATATAAATGGTAACTAATGGGTATATTATCATCTTTGAATGTATGTATGTTTTCTTCTTTTTTTGAAAATAAGACAATTAAAGGGGGTATTATCTTCGAGATTATCTTTAAAATGAATTTCGCCAACTGATTTTTGGTATTGCAACCATTTAACTGGTTGCCATAAAAACTTATCTCCAGCAACATCCTTTTCTAATTGTGAAAGGTCCTTTTCTTAAGCCAAGCTCAGCAGAGTTATAAAAATCGTTTAAACTCATATAAACAACTTTAAATGAGTTTTTTATCTTGCATGATCTAACCAGTTGAGTCCAATCATGAAAATTAGTTAATTTTCATTTGCATTTTTTTAGTTTTCTCAATAATGCCGTGCTTGTTTAAAATTGTAACAAAACTACATTACAATATTCTTCATCCTCTTTTAGTTGATAATTTTTAGATTGTGTCTCCCTTAGTACATTTACCTTTTTTAAACGTTTTTACACAATGTACACTCAGATGCAAAAAAAACGCAACGGAGAAAATTTTGGTCAAATTCAAAGTATTTCAGTTTTTTTTATTTTTAGCCCTATTTTGATAATTTTTTAGCACACTGTGTAAACATTTATAAATTTTAATTTAGTATAGTGAGTTTTTTAATGCAATTTTGTATTTGACTTATTAGACGGGGTTAATCGAAAAGTGGTTTTTATCCTAACTTTGAATTATCCTGTGGAATAATTCCGTTAGCGGATTTTCGTAAAACCTTGTTTTTCGGTTGGGGGCTTTGATGACTGATATCGAAGGAATGTCATATCGACATTCCAGAAGCACTGTATTTAAATAATGATTAAAAGCAACGACATGATCTCAGTTTTAATGAACGATGATAACAATAAAAAAACAACTTACTTAAATGTAACTAAGTACGCAAATGACAAAGAAAAACTACTAAAAAATAAATTAAAACTTTGTATTGCCTCCCCTAGCCTCCATAACTGCCTGTACACGTCGGCTCATGCTGTCTATGAGGTTGCAAATATCATCTTGCTGGATGGTATGCCATTCCTCTTGTAGGACCAAGCGAAGTTCGGTAATTGAGGCTGGTGCGACTTCGCGACCCCTAATATTTCTACCTATGTGCTCTATTGGGTTCAGATCTGGCGAACACGCTGGCCAGTTCATTTTATTAATACCAACTTTCTCTAAATATTGCGTGACACACATTTCAGAGTGGGGTCGTGCATTATCTTGTATTAATAAAGAATCATCGCTGATATATTGAGAAAAGGGTACTACGTGATTCGCTAAAATTTCTTTTAATATACCGGTGTACAGTCAACGAACCCTCAATAAATACCAATTCAGTGTGCACCTCTCGGGATATTCCTGCCCATACCATCACCGTACCATACCATCACTTCCATGGCTAACGCAGGGACTGAAAACGCACTCCGCAAATCTCTCTCCAGTTCGACGCCATAATCGTTCTCTTCCATCTAATGGAGTAAAGACAGTATCTCGATTTATCCGTAAAGCCATTGTCCTAAATTCCAATGTAAATGTTCCCTGGAAAATTGTAGTCTAACCACTCTGTGCCGTGGAAATAATTTGGGCCCAGTTGCTGGTCTGCAACTTTGCAAACCAAATTCATGTAATCTTCGACGAACTGTAAATACACTTACATTATTGCCTCAAACAGGCAAACAAAATGTATGTGTCAATATGACATAATGATAACAGTCACCAAAGCCACCTCGTCGTATTACAGAATAACTCCAAAATAATCATAATTTAAAAAGTCCTAATTGTGAGTGGCAAATTCTTTTGGCTCTAAAAAATGAACCAAGGTATATTTTGACATAAAACAAAAAATACAATGCATAGGAGACATGGTTGCAACCGAAAAATAAGGTTTTACGAATATTTGTTAACAGAATTATTCCACAGGATGTTTCAAAATTAGGATAATAAAATCACGTTTTAATTAACCCCGTACAATAAGTTAAATATAAGATTTTATTAAAAACCGGCTATACCAAATTAAAACTTATAAATTTATACACAGTGTGCTAAAAAAATCATCAAAATAGGGCTAAAAATAAAAAATTGAAATACTTTGAATTTGACCAAAATTTTCTCCATTATTTTTTTTGCACCTGAGTGTATAAGCATTGATTATAAACCACACATACTGGTTTATATACTGGGGTGTGGTTTATAATCAATGGTATAAGCTAATCATTAATATTAACATGAACGTAAACTCAGAGTTTTGTTGACTCGCCTGTATTAGACAAACATGTTATGACAATACGCTGTATAAAAACACGGTAAATTCTCAAATTTTATCCAACGTTTACGTGTATACTTATCTCGAATGATTTTCAGATTAGTTAAACAGTTAAACTCGTTTTGAAACCATGAAACCAGCAACCTCAATCTCAGGTTTCCCCTACGTGATTGCATCATATCTATAAAAAGATTAAATTTATCAACGTCATTAGTTTCATTAATAAATACGGAGACCGGGAGCTGAATATCTCTACCGCGATTGAAAATGGTCGGTGCTGTCTCCTTAGGCCAGTGCAGAGAAAAAAATCAAGGTGGGTTACCTTAAATGCGGCTACTGCCGCGATAATATTGACGTCTCTAAATCCGTGCCTGGCGTGAATAACTTGAGTCGAAATATTGCATTTTCTGATATTTATTACAACATATTGTTTATTAATGAATTTATGCGGTGAATAAGTCAATATCTCAAGAAATCACAATAATAACGTTTTAACTTATTGTGAATATACTGACAACTCTTTGAAAGCCGCGATATATCTATAATATCTTCTTCTTATAGTGCCGTGCACCTATAGTGCGTTGGCGAATTATCTTAAGGTCAGACGGCTATCTTTTGCGGCATGCAAAAGATCGCCAGTGTTATTTATGCCTGTACAGTTCTTTATGTTCCGTATTTGTCCCGACATTTGTTTGCGACCTACTCCTCTATTGCCTTCAATATTTCCCTGGATGATTAGTTGAGGGATTGTGTATTTTTTTCCTCTCAGAATATGGCCGAGGTATCCAATTTTTCGTACCTTGATCAAATTGAGTAGTTCTTTCTCGGTATTTGCCTTTCTTAAGACTTCCTCGTTTCTCACCCTATCTGTCCATGGGATGCGGAACATTCTTCGCAACGTCCACATTTCGAAGGCCTCCAACTTATTAATGGAAGGTACTCTTAACGTCCATGTTTCCATACCGAATAAAAATATGGACCATACCTAGCATTTAACCATCCTGTAGCGGAGATTGAAGGAAATATTGCGGTTACATAGTAGCGGTTTAAATTTGATAAAAGCTTGTCTTGCTTGTTCGGTACGGCATTTTATTTCTTGTTGAGGATCCCATTGGTCATTCATCATCATTCCCAAGTATTTAAATGTTTTCACTTGATCGATTGGAGCATTATCTACTTGCAGTTGTATTCTTAAAAGTGCGTTTTTTCTTATTGCCGTGCATTTAGTTTTTCCAGCATTTATTTTCAAGCCATATATTTTTCCTACGGTGTTTATTTTATTTAACATCAACTGCATATCACGTTCGTTGTCTGTTATTATCGCGGTGTCGTCGGCGTAACGAATGTTATTTATCGGGAACCCGTTTACCTTTAATCCAGACTCAGAGCCTTCCAGTGCCCCTGTAAAAATGTTCTCCACATAGAGATTGAAGAGCATAGGAGACAAAATACACCCCTGTCGCACCCCTCTTAACATTTCAAATTCTTCTGTGTTGGTTGATTTGTTCAGTCTCACTCGTGCTTTTTTTATTCCAATAGAGATTCTGGATAACTCTTATATCTTTCTCGTGTTATGTTAGCGTTGTGTAGCATTTTTATCATTGCGTCATGTTTTACGATGTCAAACGCTTTTTCATAATCGAGGAATGTTATGACTATATCCTTTCGTTGATCCAATTCAAGCAGAAAACTGCTTCACGTATGTAGTCCGCTCTTGAAACCAAATTGTGTCTCACCGCTTAGATCTTCCAGCTTTCTGAACATTATTGTGCGAAAGATGCGAAGAAATACCTTAAGCGACATTTGCTAGTCATCAAAGCTCCCAACCGAAAAAAAAAGTTTTACGAAAATCCGCTAACGGAATTATTCCACAGGATAATTCAAAGTTAGGATAAAAACCACTTTTCGATTAACCCCGTATAATAAGTCAAATACAAAATTTTATTAAAAAACTCACTATACTAAATAAAAATTTATAAATTTTTACACAGTGTGCTAAAAAAATCATCAAAATAGGTCCAAAAATAAAAAAACTGAAATACTTTGAATTTGACCAAAATTGTCTCCGTTGCGTTTTTTTGCATCTGAGTGTACATTGTATAAAAACGTTTAAAAAAGGTAAATGTACTAAGGGAAACACAATCTAAAAATTATCAACAAAAAGAGGATGAAGAATATTGTAATGCAGTTTTGTTACAATTTCAAACAAGTACTGACATTTAAATACGATTACAGATCTTCAATCATATCGCGCAATCTCGGTAGTTAAAGTTTGCGGCATTCTTCACAATGTTATCAGACTAATAGACGGAGTCCAATTCGATGATACGTTATTTGATAGTACATTGATGAATTTATAACCGACAAGCCTGAGAAGTTTGAGATTATTTTACTTAAATATCGTACACCGCTAAAAGCTTATCCAAAGGTATATTAACCCGTAAGACATGAGATATAAGGAAAAATACAAGTACTTTCTACTTACCAGAATTTTTGGAGCCGATTCATCAAGTAATTTGCGAAATTGTAATAGAAATCAACTTTTAGCGGCAAGAAATATCATGACCTATCAACATCTAATTGTCGATTGTCAACTAAAAATCAAATCCGTCGAATAACTGTCAGAATAGTTGGTGTATTTATTCATGAAACGAATACTTTAATATCACAAACATTCTATATACTGATAGTGACAATTGAAATTTGGCGGCAAAGTTAAGTGGGAAATATGTTCTTGTTGTCTAATTACGGTTTAAGCTGACAATATATAGATTCCAATATAAGATTGATAGTTGAGCCTCACTCATAGAAGAGAAAATGAAAGGTCCTCGTATTATTTTTCCATTATTTCACATCAAAACACGAATTATTTTTTGCATTAATCAAACTGAAATGACGGAAATTGCATAGCATGAGTTTTTCGTCGAGTTACACAAAAAAACGTAATATAATGATTGCTGTAATTATTCTAACAGCTTTGAGCGTATAATTAATACAGACTATATATATCACCGACTCCATGATAGTTTGTGCAATGCAATAAAAGAAAAAAATGTTTCACAGTTTATACCAGCCGAGAGTGTCTGCTCCACAACGCAACGCTTTGTTTTAGCGCGAGTAATGGCGTGCAGATGTTTCGGGTTTTAAAAATAACGAATTATATGCAAGAATTGAAACTGGGATATCGGTTAACAGTGTTGTAGTCTGCCCTCCACGTGGCGTTTATCTCGGTACGGTTTTGTGTTTTTATAAACAAAAATAAACGAGTATTGCATACAATTACGATACATTGGTTCTTTTAGTACATATATGAATCCAATTAGGTATTGTTTTAAAACTAAAAAGATTAACAGTACATGAGATGAAATACAGAACAATACCGGAGACCTAGATCACTTTTTCAGGAAGCAATAGAGAGACTTGCAGACCTCTCAAGGATAATATTAGGGTATATAGTATTGGAGCAGAGGCAAGGTGAATGAGATCGTGGGTAACTTCGGCCTAGGAGAGAGAAACGATAGAGGTGATAGACTTATATGCTTCTGCCAGGAATATAACCTGCTGTTAAGTAATACACTCTTCAAGCTCCCCAAACGTCGACTTTACACATAGAAATCGCCCGCTGACTCACCTGACAACATCATAAGGAATCAGATAGATTATATAGCAGTACCAACAAGATATAAAAACATGATAAAATCATCAAAAACGTACCCAGGTGCCGATGTTCCTACGGACCACAATCTGGTGGTATGCAGAATGGTCATGAGAGTAAAACGGCTCGAGAAAAGATCTAATTTAAACACAATTGATATTAAGAAACTCACTACCCCAGACACCGAAATAAAAAAACGGGAACAACTAGGAAAGAAAATAAACGACATTAACGAGAACACGTCGGACATAATAGAGAGATGGGATAAATCGAGGGAAGCAATCCAAACGACATGCGCGACTCTATTAAAGCGTGACAGACGGAAGAAGAGAGAATGGATGTCTGATGAGATAATGGATATGATAGTTGAAAGACATAAATTCAAGAATAAAAATGCAGAAAAATACCAGCAGATCCACAAAATCATAAGAACGAAAATTCGAGAAGCCAAAGAAAAATGGTTTTCCAACGAATGCAGGGAAATAGAACAATACGAACGAAAATACGACAGTTACAATATGCACAAAAAAATAAAATCAATGACAAACAAGAGGAAATTCAATAAGTCAGCCAACAGCATAAAAGATGGCGATGGAAATCTTATCTCGGAGCCATCAACGATCTTAGAAACATAGAAATCATACATAGAAAAATTATTTGCATCTGACAGGACTGATAATCACCTATATGGAGAAGGAGAAACAGGACCTTCAATCCTTAAATCGGAGATAGAAGATGCCATTGCAGCACTAAAAAACAATAAATCAGCAGGTCCGGACAATGTACCCTTCGAAATATTAAAGATCCTATGTAAATCAGACAAACAGTTCCTTGATAATCTAGTTGAACTTTTTAACAACATATATAATAGCGGTAAAATCCCGGAGAACTGGCTGCAGTCAACATTTATTACAATCCCGAAGAAACCAAATGCCCAGATCTGTGATGACTATCGGCTTATAAGCTTGATCAATCATGTCACTAAAGCGTTCACTAAGATCATTCATAGAAGAATATATGATAAATGTGAGTCAAATATTGATAGATCGCAGTTTGGCTTTCGGAAAGCACTTGGAACTAGAGAAGCAATTTTCGCTTTCCAGGTGCTTATACAGCGGTGTAGAGACGTTGATAAGGACGTGTATTTGTGCTTTGTGGATTTTAGAAAAGCATTTGACAATGTCAATCATGAACAATTGATAGATATTTTGCGAAAGAGAGGTATTGACGACAAGGACATTCGAATTGTGGCAAACCTATTCTGGGGTCAAACAGCAAGAGCAAAAATTGGCAACGAACTCACTGAAAGTGTGCAGATCAAAATAGGTGTCCGTCAGGGGTGTATATTATCCCCACTCCTATTCAATATTTATTCCGAAGAAACATTTAACAAATGTATGGAAAATGCAAATGAGGGCATAAAAATAAACGGCGAGTTAACGAACAATATAAGATATGCCGACGACACGGTGATCCTTGCCAGTACCATAGACGAATTACAGCAGGTAATGGAAAGAGTTTATTCAGTTAGTGAGGAATACGGCCTGAGCCTCAACTTCAAGAAGACAAAGTGGATGCTGATAAGCAGGAAGCAACAGCCTGCTTGACAGTTACGGATAAGTAACATACTAATTGACCATGTAGAATCTTATGTGTACCTTGGCACCAACTTAAATGCAAAATGGGAACAGGCCACACAAATTAAGGCGAGAATAGAACGAGCTAGAGCAGCTTTTAGCAATATGAAAAAGCTCCTCATAAGCAGGGATTTGTCTCTTCCCCTAAAACTACGTCTAGTTAAATGCTACATTTTTCCGATCTTACTGTATGGTGTGGAGGCCTGGACGCTGACGCTCACGAGAAAACTAGAAGCATTCGAAATGTGGGTGTACCGACGCATTCTTCGTATATCCTGGACCGAACATGTCACCAACATAGAGGTAATCTAAAGAATCGGAAAGGAGAAAGAAATCGTGAATACAATTAAACAAAGAAAGCTTGAATATCTAGGCCACATATTGAGACACGATAAGTACCGTCTACTGCAATTGATTGTCCAGGAAAAAATAGACAGTAGGCGAGGGCCAGGCAGGAGAAGACACTCGTGGCTCCAAAATCTGAGGAAGTGGTTCGGGCTCACATCGGTCGAACTATTCAGAAGCGCCGCAAACAAGATCAGAATTGCCATGTTAATAGCCAACGTTCGCAACGGACACGGCACTTGAAGAAGAAGAAGTATTGGAGCGAGGAGGATTAACTCGTCTTATCAGAAATGACCCTAATGCTCCAGACCATCCATTTCCCCTGCATAGCGCTCTGATGCGCTATAGATAGAGGCTTTCTTATCAGCAAAGTCCTTGTCATGTGGGAGTCCTGGGTACAAGGCATGTCACACTAAATCCTTCCCCGAACAATGCAGGCCAGCGTAGGCGCTGTATTCCTGCTATCTCTAGTGACTTATCTTCTTCTTCTTCTTCTTAGTCGTTAACCTGATGCAGGTATCGTGATATCATGAAGCTATTAGCTAAATTTCCCAATGTTCCTCCACGTTTTTCTATCTTCTGCCATTCTAGCACATTCTGACAATGGAGCGTCAATGGTAGCAACAATATGGTCCGTGTATCGTGTGGGAGATCTACCTCTATTTCTTTTGCCTTCTACTTTTCCCTGGATGGTAAGTTTTTTAAGACCATTTCTTCGAAGCACATATCCAAAATAGCTTATTATTTGTTCTGATATTTGTGTTCTTAGTCTTTTCTTTATGTATAGCGACTTTATGTTTAGTGACTTATCATCGATCTGTATTGCTTGCACAGGCCTCGAGTCCCTGCTGTGGGCTACGCCCAGTTCGGTAACTCGGCGCTCGAGAATGTGAGCCCCTCTTGTCCGTTTTTTGGGTTTTGTTAGTATTTTTTATGACTTGCGCCTTTTGTTAGTGTTTTATTAATTTTTTTGGTGGCCGAAGCCGATTTTGTGTTTTTTGTAGATTTTTTGAGAGCTATCTGAAACATATAAAATCAACATTAGTTAATACACTGCCATGCCAAAGATGAGCGCGTTATCTTCTTTTGATAAAGCTACGTTTCTCTAGACTTTATTATATGTTTGCTAATGTTTGTTGCTGTGCTTCCATCTATGGTTTAAATCATACCTAAATATCTCTCGCATGATCCGGTTTGGGTGATCTTCTAACTCAATAAATTTTGTTATAGCTTTTTCCTCCATTATATCCAGTACCCTTATTTGTTTTATGTCTTCGAATAGGAACCGTTCAGCAACGTATCTGGGCACGTTTTCAGCTTCTCTTAGGCAGTTGTTGTGTGCTGCTTAAATCTTATTACTTGACTGTTCAAACTATAAGGCCCAATCTAACGAACTGTTTGTAAGTTTCGTCAACAAATGGATATCTCTTGGGAAAAATTTTGTCAACAACAACACTACGTCTATCAACTTCGTCTTGGTCTTCATGATATAGCACCAGGCCTATCAAATGGTTTGAATAGTTCAAGCGTGGATCAACCATCACTGAGGAATTCCGTAAAAGCCGTTAGATTCCTTATAATTTGACTGTCCATAAGAAGAAGGCATGCTGTTGATTGGTGCTGCACCATACTCAAACGGATGCAGCTCAAATTTGCAATGGAACATCGTGACTGGTAATGATATACACAAAAAGTGAAAAAATGTAGGCCAAAACCAAATCGTCGTGAGTACATGTTTCCACGATTTCGTTAGAGAATTGTAGAACCTTCAATGCTGAATGAAACTATATGTATGCCAGAACTGCTTAAGCTCCGGAAAAAAATCGATTTGATAGGCCATTCTGCATACAGTCCTGTCCTGTATATGTCAGGGCCGGGATGTACCGAGTGATGCAGTCTGAGTAAATAATTATTCCTACTTGCAGGGGTTTTTTGAATTGAATGCTAACTTGGACGTGTTCCTTCAATTTAGACTATTCTAAGCGATGCCAACCGCAATACGTATTACCTGACGTACACCCATACAGACATTCCCTGTGGTTGTTAAATATAGCCAAATCTCGTCAAAGAACTGGCCTATGTCTCACAAAGAGACTGCCAACTCTATAAATATACGCATGTGAAACAGAAATACAACCGTCCTGTAGTAAATAAAATACCTGCACAATGAATGCGTGTGATTATCTGTAATTATTACGAAACCGATTTTAATTATTCATTACATCTGAGTATACAATTAGCCAAGTTGCACAATAGACAACAGTAAGTATGGAAATTAGTAGAGATGTGTTTCTAATCAAGACATGACTAGACGAGACTGCACCTCTTTTTAAAATGGAACGAGTGTCGGACATATGTACAATAAAGATATTTACGAAAAAGATTTTTTTTAAGACAGACCCGAAATGTGAACTTTATAACTGGAAAATGGACGTTAGGAACCGCCAAAAAGCTTTTTCCGATCATAAATCCAATCGCTGTTTGATAATACAATCTGTCTTCATGTTACTGTGATAGCAATGTTGTAATTTATTATAAAGTGACAGTTGATTTTTAATTCGTTGTTTGTCACATTTGTTTCACGAATTGGCAAATTCTAGAAGGATTTTTAGAAGCAGCAAAGAAAGCGACTTACGATGTATTGCCAGTAAAATCAAAAACCCGATAGGAGAAGTCATACGATGCATTTAAAAATTGGTGTCGAGAAAAAATAAATAAATAAAAAAAATCGGTTGCCTGTAAAGTCAGTTTTACGGGCGAAGATTTTACGTGACAACGTCTTTTTCTCGGTAGAATATTTATTGATATGAATATTATTAAATTGCACAATAGGAACAAGGAATTGAATGAAAATAAGAATTGCACAAATTTTAACTATAGAAATATATTTTGTTTACTAAAACATTGTACATGTAAACTTAAACTTAACTAATTTCTATTTGAGTGATTTTGTTGAGGATAGGACGATGATAGGAGAAATATGAAATGAAAGAAAGTGTTTCTGCTGTAATGTGTCTTGAACGCCAAGAACGCTCGAGAAAGACAGAGACACAAGCACGCACCGATTCAACGCGCCTAATTCTCTAGTGCTGCGCGCGCAGCGGACCGATCATGTTTGAGTGGGAGAGAGACGCAAGGCATTCGCCGGTCGGCGGGCCTCTCTCTCGTTCGGTGACTAATCGTAACAGACGTGAGCGGGCGTTACACTTTTTCATGAGTGACTCCGAGCCACAACCTAATTTAAGGACGTTGTCACGTCAAAAATGTAGACGCCCTGTTGGCATATTTTGCTCAAAAAATTATATGCTAAAATTTACTCTAGCCATAAAAGATATATAAACATTATTAATTTCATAATAGACATCCGGCGATACTCGTATTATATACTATAATGTTCCGAAAGATTGGTGTCTTTTCAAACCCATCTGAATGTCGATCCTAGTCTATCCATCCTAGTATCCAGTTCACGATGGAGGTGGAAACTGATTCATCCCTACCGTTTCTCGACGTTATCATAAAGAAAAAAAAAATCCCAAGGTTTTCATCACTCTCTTTATCAAAAATCCAGCCATACCAATCGTTACTTGCATGCCATCCTTATCATCATCTCATCATCCCCTTCACAAATTAAATCCTCAGACATAAATCTCCCCCTTAATCTCAACCCAAAGCCTCAGACTTTTTTGAAAAAGTCATACTTTTTTCCTTACATCAAAGGTGTCACTGACAAAATCAATTAAAATTCTTAAATCAAGAGGATTGAAGACAATATTAACCCGCAACAAAAACTTTCATCTCTTGTCCGATCAGTCAAAGACAACATTCCAAATGAACAACATGAAGTTTATGAAATTCCTTGTGCACACTTCCCCCAGTCTTATATAGGCAAAACAAATCGTAGAATCCAAAATAGGATTCATGAACATTCCATTTTTATTGCAATTCCGATTCGATTTCAGACGTATCCCTATCTTCGTCCATGTTAACGTGAATCATAATTCCTTAAGTGGTAATCCTATTTATTGTGTACCTCTAAATTGTCTTCTAAAAAACATTATTTTTTACAGCTTATTTTTCTTTGAACTATATTCGAGTTATAAAAAGTTTGTAAAATAAAACGTTGCAATGTGCGAGATGCAGAAGTCCAATTTAATTTTTCGAGTTACAGAAGGAAAATGTTTACCAAAATGGCTTGCAGGAACTCACTGATTATTTCGAATAATAGAGGGTTGAGATTTGGAGTAATGGAGGTTTTGGGCCTTGAAGGGAAGGGAACAAAACGTATTGTCGAGTTTTGGAGGTTTTCGACCGTACAAGAATACCACAGATAAATACATTATCGATTCGTTTCAATAACAAATTTAGCACAGTTCCAAAGTAACAACTCTTATAGTTACACCTTTACATAATCAATTACACAATGAAAATGGTGTGTTGTAAAACGGTTTTCTAAAAATCTTGCTATATATTATATATTTCTTTATTTGATTCAAACTCTTGATAATTACATACAACTGATCGGTTTTAACATAATTTCAAGGAATAGATTATTTATCGAGTAATTACTGCCTATTGAAATAATAGTACTCGCAGCAGGTTGTTATAAAATGTATATGGTTTTCACCATTTATTTATTGCGTCGATTTCATTGCAATCGCCGCACACACAATGGAAGGTGCAACGATCTACTGGATGCAATAATTGGTCTGTTAAGTCAAAACGGATTTGAATAGGTTGAATTATGGTGTATGACTTTTAAGGCAGGCCTATTTAGGGTGTGTTTTTGTTGTAAAACGACTAATTTATGTGTTAACAATAAAATTAATCGTAAAAGAAAATTTCCGTTTCTACGATATCTACGTATCAGCTACTACGAGGTACGGCAAAAAGTTCCGAGACAGGTATGACATCTTTATTTAGCAATTTTTTATAATTTTTCATTTTTCCCCTTAATATACTCTGCTTCTGCATCCATTAAGAATATTCTACTATACGAAATTGTTTTACGTTCTCTAAAGACTGTTTGCCAGTTCATTTCAAGCAGGATTTTATTTTTGGAAACAAGTAGAAGTCGCACGGTGCTAAATTTGACTAATGAGGCGGATGTTCCATGACTAAGGATCCAGGAGTTGTCTTGTTATTTTTCGGGCCTCTTTTTGCGAATTTTTTCTCTGAGTCTTCGTAAAACCTCTAAGTACTAATATTGGTTAAATGTTTCACCTAGTGGTATCCATTCCATGTGAACTACACCCTGTATATCGATAAACCAATCAACATCGCCTTGAATCTGAACCATTCCCGCTTTTTTGACTCTTAGAATGTTTGGAGTCTTCCACTGCAAGAATTGCCACCTGGTTCCAGAGATATATTGAAAAACCTATTTTTCGTCACAAGTCATGACCCTTGACAACAGTCTGAGTTCATGGGCACCGGCCGGATTATTTTCAGGGGGTGCACCTGCTTTTTAGGGGGTGCATTTGTATCTACACATACTATTAACCAATATAAAACATAGAACTATACATACCTGTATAGCTATGTACTTTCTTTCAGGATCATCATCATCATCATCAATGGCGCTACAACTCTTCGTGAGTCTTTGCCGCGTTTACTATTGCCTTCCATGTTTGTCGGTCCTGTACCAGTAATTCCCATTGTCGCACTCCCATTTTCTCTAGATTTTCTTTGACTGCATCTTTTCACCTTTTTCTAGGCCGGCCTACAGACCTTCTTCCCTCTGGCTTTTCCCAGAACACATTCACATGCCCTGCCCATCTGAGTCTATTGGCCTTTATATATCTGACTAGATTTTCTTTTCGGGAAGCAATGAATGATCTCGGAATCCAACAAACACTAATAAAAGCAGTTAAAGCACTATACAAAGAAAACAAAGTAGCTATTAAATGTGGAAATAAAGCCTACAATCCATTTAAGACGACAAAAGGACTTCTACAAGGCTGTGCTACGTCCCCTACTCTGTTTAAAATATTCTTGGAAAAGACACTCAAACCATGGAGGAGAAAGTGCGAAGGAATGGGCATACCAGTAAGAGACGAATACCTATACACCTTAAGTTTTGCCGACGATCAAGTAGTCATCGCACAAGATGAAGAAGATCTCAGCTTTATGCTCAGATAACTAGAAGAAGAATATAAAAACAACGGAATGGAAATAAACTTAGAGAAAACCGAATACCTAACAACAGAAAACAAGGATATGAGAAACCTAGAGATAGACGAGGGAAGACAAATAAATGGAACAGATAAATTCAAGTATTTAGGAACCATAATATCGAACCAGGGAACAACAGAAGAAGATATAAACAACAGACTGAGACAAACAAGAAACTGTATAAGACAACTAAACTCAGTGTTGTGGGATAAGAACATTACGATAAAGACAAAAAAGAGAATATATAATACCCTGACAAGAAGTATCCTGACATATGGGTCCGAAAACTGGACAATAAACAAGAGAAATAGAGGTAGAATAAGAGCAGTAGAAATGGAATTCCTGAGGAGAAGCTGTAGACTTACAAAAAGAGGCAGAATTGAAAACGCAGAGATTAAGCGGAGAATGGGAGTGCAATCAAACATAATCGACTATATAGAGGAGAAGAGACTATCCTGGTACGGCCACGTCAGAAGAGCGGACAGAGGACGCTGGATAAACAAAATCACAGAATGGAGCCCGATTGGAAGAAGAAAGAGAGGAAGACCCCGAAGGTCATTCAGAGATGAAATGGACGAGGCTATGGAGAAAAGAACCCTGCGAGAAAGGGAGACTGGAATTACAGGGAAAATTGGAGAAAACGGTTGAGTGAAGGAAGACAGTGGAAACTGTGGAAATCCTTAGTAGTAGTAGTAGGATAGAGACTCTAGCTCGTTATTGTATCTGCCCCTCCATTCGTTTGTCACGCTGTCTCTGCAAGGGCCATATATCATTCGAAGAATTTTACGTTCCCACACCAACAATTTATTTATTTCTCTTTTTGTTAGCGTCCATGTTTCGCTTCCATACGCGACTGCTGGTCGTATTATGGTCTTATATATCCGGATTTTTGTACCTCGTGAAAGAAGTTTTGACTTCATTACATGTTGCATTGCAAAGAAAGATCTATTTCCTGCCATTATTCTCGTTTCAACTTCTCGCTCTAATTTGTTGTCATTTGTGATTGTTGCTCCTATAAGGGATTATAGATATTTAAATTCTTTAACCCCTTCGAAGTTGTGATCATTTATAGTAATGTTTTGCCTTATTCGCCGTCGTTCTTATTTTGAGACGACCATGTATTTTGTTTTGTCTTTATTTATTTTTAGACCGATGTTTAATGCAGCTTCTTCAAAGCTCGAGAAAATATCCTTAATTTCTAATGTTGATTGTGCTACTGCGTCTACGTCATCGGCAAACGCGAGTATGATATTTGCTCCCCGAGCAGTTATGTCTGGTTTGATTTTTGGATATATTTTTTGCATGACATATTCTAAGGCCAGGTTAAACAACAATGGGGACAACGGATCTCCCTGTCTCAGTCCAGAATTTACGCAGAAAGCATTTGATATTTCTCCCCCTATTCTAACTTGTGCAAAAGAGTTACTTACACACATTTGTGTTACCGCAGCTAGTTTCTTGGGTACGCCGAGCTTCCGTACTTCATAAACTCCGAGTGATTCATAAACTTCTCCCATGATTGCTAATGTTGCTTTGAATGAGTTCTTTTGTTTTGATCTACTCCATTGTGTCATCATCAACAACTATTCCATCCATCGTCAGATGTAAACCTCCATTCGGTGTGTCCATTCATTTCTGTTTGTTGTTTTTTGCATACATTTGTGACCAGCCATTCGCTTGATGTCATCAGTCCATCTGGTTTGAGGTCTGCCTCAACTTCTCGTGTTTGCTCTTGGTCGTCTTTCAATAATTCGCTTCATCCAACGCTTATCTTCCATTCTTCCTATGTATCCTGTCCAGTTCCATTTTAACATGACAATATTTTGGATCACTCCATTGTATGTCGTTGTGTAATTGTCCAACCTTTAATTTCCTCCGAGTGTCTTTTTTGTTTTAGTTTCTGTGACTCTAATTCTCTGGAGTAGCTCCAAGTAGCTGTCTAAGTTTATCCTTGTCTTGACTGATACGTCGCGATTTCGATCCCTATGATATTACAAATTACACAAACAATAAACAACATTACCACTAGTATTTAATTATTAATTCAAAGAAAAACTTTTTCAGGTACAAATGTTTCTGCCAAACGACAATTTAAATGAAAACCAATCGTGTAGCGTTCAGTATTTTATATCCTGATACACCCCAGCGATGTGTTAGAGTAAAAATTAATTTGATATGGCCTTTATTACATATTGATCTGCTGCTCTATTATTAATTTCAAGGTTAGAGCTGTAAACGCGACAGCTACAACATGAATATACGGAGAATCCCACAGCGAAGGGAGAGTTTAAGCTCAAATCTAAAAATAAATATGAGATAATGAGAATGGACTCTACTCATTATCAATCCACAATTACTTCTACCAAATACTCATATATATATATAAACAAAATATGACTCCCTAAAATATGTATATCTTCAAAACCAAAAAATGTTATTTTTTAAACAATGTTTAGCTAATGCTGTAGTGTTAGATTTATTATTTCTTAGAGTGTTTTATGTGCAGTAATTCGTCTATGTAAATACTGATGCGTCTGTGCAATATCTGTCTGTTTACAATAAAGTACCACAATTGTAGCGAGTGTTTCATGTTTTAATGGTTTTTACAGGCCAGTAAAATTTGACGTTTACCCTTTTGAAAAAAATATTTTTGTTCCGACAAAAGGAAAAAATTTAATAATTATTTAATAAACAAATAAGTGGATTATTGCAGAATCTGTTTAATCTCTTAAACATTAACCAAAACCTTCTTCTTCTGACTGTTCAACATGAATATGATATGGGTTGACAAATGAGAATGACAAAGACATGGGTTCTAAGAAAAATTTAACGTTGTCAACGTGTATGATTGAACTTGAAGTTATCTGCAATGTTGTAGTTTATATCTTTCTCTTCTTCTTAAGGTGCCTTCTCCATTACTGAAGGTTGGCTATAACTACAGCAAATTGCTCTCTATCTTGAGCTGTTCTTAGTATCAAATGTGTGTCCATGCCTGTCCAGTCTCTTACATTCTTCTTCCTGGACCTCTTCTTCCTTCCACTTTCCCTTCCATTATAAGTCGTAGGAAGTTGTATTTTTCTCATCTGTAAATATGTCCTAGATAACTCGTTTTTCTGGTTTTTACAATATTTAGGAGTTCTCTCTCAGCGCCCATTCTTCTTAGCACCTCGTTGTTGGTCACGTGCTCTGTCCAAGAGATCTTCAGCATTCTTTGAAATCTCAAAGGCTTCTATACGCCTCATACTTGTAATTTCGAGAGTCCATGTTTCCACTCCGTATAGCAATATGGAATAAATAAAAGTTGGTATCGAATATCCAACGATCTATCTCTCTAACCGTAGATATTGTCCGAGATCAACAATGTCGTCGCAGATTAAGGCGATGTAACTGACAACAACGCCATTCTTCGGGTAGTTTTTTATTGAATGCTATCTGTAAGTCAATTTCATAAGCGCATTGACAGGGGTTTCATAAATCAGAGAACAGAACTGTTTGTAGCGTTGTTAGTGGAAGTCGCTTTTACGTTTACTTTTTGTAAACACTTTTGTACTTTGGTGACAAATAATAAATATGACTGGCAGTAGTAATAGTGAACCGTGTAGCAAAAAGAAACGTCACAATTTAACACGCGAAGAAAAAACTACGATCGGAAATGTATTTGAAGGACTTCATACTTTGAACGATAACAATACTTTGAAGGTTGAGACAAGAGGAAGGAAACAAATAAAATTAGTTAATACAACCAAACAGGCCGACATTCGTCGTGCAGCACATGAATTTTATTTTAACCCTTTAACGCTTAGTGGCTACATTTTTAGCCACTAAAAATGCTCTAAATGCTCATATTATTTGCTAATAATAACAACATTTTCTTCAACAACATTTACAAATCACGATGTAGGCACGTGGAGTAAATGTGGCTAAAAATGTGGACTCCAAACGTTTAAGCATACTGTCATTGCTAACAGAGTTCATTTTCGGACAATTATCAAAGTCGATTTCAACCTTAACATGGATGGCTACTTATTTAGCCACTAAACATTTCGCTATTAGAAAACTGTGAGCGTTAAAGGGTTAAAAAAGAATTACCAACTATAAAAAAAAATACTTAAAAAAATTAAATTTAATCCTTGAATCAATCATAAGTTTGTTAATTTAAACGGATAAAGGTTTTTTCCCAAAAAAAATATATTTAACAAGGATTTGTTTTATTCATCTAAGGCATCTATCTTCTTCTTATTGCGCCGTCTCCTTTCGAAGGTTGGCGATCCAAATGGCAAGTGTAGCTTTGGAAACTGCTGCACGAAAGATTTCTGTTGATGAGCGGTCAAACTATCTTCTCAGGTCTTTCAGCCACGAGTTCTGGCATCTTCCAACTGATCTTTTCCCCTACACTTTACATTCCAATATGATTTGGAGTAATTCTTTTTGTTTACTTTTGCGCGAAGTACCCCACCATTGGTCACTTTTCGTATCCATGGAATTCTCAGCATCTATAAAATAAGAAAATAATTTTGATGACGATCAATTCGTTCTATAATGACTCGTCGAGTCTAATTTTATGACTCGTCGATTTCCTTTCCCTCAGGCCCGAAAAAGGTTTACATTGAAAATATGAGTCAACCGCTATAATTGTGGTACTATTTGAACACTTAGAAGCTATATTCCGATTACAATAGTCTAATTAATATTACATTTTGTTTTATTGGGAATTGTCAGTTCTTTCATGCAAACTGTCAATCAGCTTCAAATGGAGTATAGTGGGTGCCGTTCACAATATCCTCAGAATTTGAATATATAACCGCACCTCAGATGATTTCAGTCTGTTCAGGTCTTAAATCCTCCTTCAAGTCTGATCAAATATAAAATTCAAGAGTTAAAATTTAGTTTTCACGATATTGATATTCTGCAGAATGAACCCAACATTTTCCTATCACGTGATATAACTATTTTGTAAATTCCACGCTTCTGTTCTAGCGCCGCCACTGCACAGTGAATACTATTAGAGCTACTACCAAATCTATTTGTAAAAACGGTATGGTTAGCCGTATCTAATTGACAAGTATCGCCGAACACGACGCTAATGCAGGCAAACTGAAAAGACATTGCTGCGAACATGGTAGGTATTATCGTTTTAATCGTCGTTATCTATATCTGTATGTTGTCTATTTAGCAGCTGGCATTGGTTAGGTTTAAAAGTATTTTTTATAGTGAATTAAACTGACGTTGCCGGTTAGAGACAGGCACCCAGGACGGGCAAGGTCATCGTAGTAACGAATAACAAACACAGTGGTTGGAGAGTGCAAGGCGAAGGTTATATTACATAACCTTCCTCAATGCCTCGTTGTTTCATGTATTAAAACTGATAAAAGTGTTGACATACTAATTTGTTTTATGCAGGAAGATTATTACAATTAAACGTTTTTTTATTAAAATATATAAGCTTGAAAAACAGTGGCGGACATATTCTTAATATAACAGTAAACTCCTACACTAATTTTTACAGCAGTTAAACAGCGAGTTTTAACAAGAAACGCCTCAATAATAGTATTTACATTGTTGTCAGATTATCCGTTTGTTAAAATATTGATATCAACTAAACAGAATTTAAATATTAGCGCCATATGTCATTTGCAGGAAGTTAAGATTGGTACAATGTAAACTGATTTTTCTGGAAATATAATGAACTTTGTTATTTCAAATAAGTAGTTAACCCTGTGTATGTTTCTTTTTGAAATCCTTAAAAAATACGGAATATTTTTTATTATAATATTGCCGTAATTTCAGAGTTATTACTGGTGCAGTAAAAGCATATTTAAAACTCACTCTGTATACATATGCTATCTGTTGTAAAAAATATAATCTGCAACTCATCAAAGAATAATAGAGAGAAAACGACGAATTTGCTGACAAAGAAAAATTGAGAAATTGGATTACAAATTAAAAATTTATAGAAAAAAAGTTTACTTTTTATCTGTTTATTTATTGAGTAATACATCTCTCTATTGATATTTACTATTTTTTTATTTTTATTACTTATATATTGAAATATCTGCATATTAAATTTAAAACCAGGTGTTACTTTTTAATGCTTGATTTGCATTATCGGTATCCACACCAAGTGCATAACTGAGTACTAAGTAGGTTTTTCAATTTACATGTTTAGCAATAAAACTACATTTCCAATTAACCAAGATGTCGGACGGCATACTTGTCACACCCATTTTTTGTGTACCATTACTGTTTATATTATAAGAGATAATTCAGGTCACTTATTGGTGTTTTATTAAAACTATTCTTGAATTTATGGATCTATGATAGAGAAACCTGAAGATAAACAGAATATTACAAAAAACGACTCACTGCTATAGAATTAGATGTTTGCCAAAGATCATGTAGAATTTCTAAGAAAACAAATGTGCAAGATGTAGAAAGCGACAGTTAAATTTGTACGGGCATGTCGTTTCAATGGGGAGGAAAGACTACCGAAGGCGGCATGGAAATGAAAACCCGCAGAAAAAAATAAACAGGAAGACCGAAGACCGGTTGGAAAACTAACATTAGAAAGGCAATGAGTTCGGGGAACTTTGATGAGGAGATGTGTTGGGGTAGACAAGTGTGAAGAAGGAGTCTATAAAACGGACAGCAACAGCAGACGCTGTGAGACCGCATTGTATATTATATAGTTAGTTGGGTTCTTAAGGACTTAGGAATTAAAAGTCCTTTTTTAGTTACTAAACTTCTTTATTTTCTAGCATCGTTTTTAAAATTGTAGAATTGTTTTCACATCCGATTTTTCTCACTCACAAGGGATTAAAAACTTCCCGTTTTATACCTTTCAGGCGCCGAATTTGATTTTTTTGCTTTTGGATTCCGTAGTTATGGATTATTAGTCAAAATACTTTTAACATTTTTCAGTAATATTACTCTTTTCCCAATCTGTGTATCAACTGAGAGTTTTCTACATGTTTCTTAAATTTTTTCCTCGCTGTTACAATGATCATTTTTGTTTTCTTTTTGTGAATAATTTTTTTTATTAGTAATTATCTTTTTTTTTCATTCTTATGTGCTGGCGCCCCTACGTAAAGTTCGTGCCTCATAGTTTGAGAAACGCTGTTCGTTACCATTGATGGGATTCTTTTGCTATAGTAGAATCCACAGTTAGAATGCAGGGTTGGTCTTACGGCGCGCAGCGATGCCGCTCATGTCGGCACAGTGGTAGGTGTGTGGTAGTTTGGCGATAGACTGAGAAATCAGGACCGTACGCGCTTCGTTTCAAAAATCTTTACTCATTAATTTAACTGAGTTAAATAAGAGAATAACAAAAAAAACCAAGTAAATTCTGTAAAAAATGCATATAATACATAATTATATACCTCGTACACGACACGAAATTATATATATATATATATATATAAAATACACAAGAAGATCATAAGTGATATGTACTTTTTAGGTAATCTTTCTCGAAGAAAATGTTCTTTTCGATTAGCCAATCCTTGATTTGCCTTTTGTTCCACAATTTTTTCGGGAAATCAAATTTGCGGAAGTGATATGAAGCGGCATAAAAAACGACAACGTTTTTTTGTCTTTTGGCAAATTTTGAATTAACGTCTTCTCAAACCATTCTTCATATAGATCTCCGTCCATTTTGTCGTGATAATCAGCGGTTATCTTTTCGCTTCCAGCATGAAGAAAAACAAACCGAGGACCTCTTTGGGTTGGAGCTTTTAGCCCAGTAGCCCTTTTATGAAGGCATCTCGTGGATTCTTGATCGTTGTATCCCTCCATTCCTTTTTGACTGAAGCACCGACGTTAGTCCAAGACTCATTGGTATAAACAAGGTTTATATTATCCTTCTTCCTCAATGTTTTTATTTGTCTGATATACTTGTGTCTCCAGAATATGATATCTTTTCTTTTCATCTTTTCATTATCGAATCTTGACTTTTTTTACCTATGTCATTTAGTAGCCTACGAAATGTGGTTTTTGAAAATGCTGGTGGGTCCTCATCATCCTTCACTCTGTTCATTATGCTGCTTACGGTTGGTGGTATGTTTTCCAAAAGAATATCATGAACAATTTTCCTTATTCGAGATTTCACTCCCCCTCCCTTTCATAGTTTTTGCCAACAAGTTTTTGGTCTAATGACCAGTACCCAAATCGACATGTTTGCTTTCATTCTAAGCATCTCCTCTAAGAAGGTTGGCAACCATCATGGCATTTCGCATATCTTTTCCCATTTTTCTCAACACCTCCACATTCGTGACTCTATCCACCCAACTTATTCTTATTATCCTGCTGTAGGCCCAAAACTCGAAGGCTTCTAATCTGTCCGAAACATCTTTCTTTAATGTCCAAGCCTCCAACCCATAAAATAATACGGAGAACACGTAGCATCTCAAAAGTCTTATCTTTAAAGAAATTGAAATGTCCCTGCTGCAGAGTACTTTTTTCAGTTTGTTGAAAGAATTTCTTGCCTGTCCTATTATTGCATTAATCTCTTTTGTGTACTCATTATTTTCGTTAATTATTGTACCGAGATATTTATATTTTTTAACTTTTTTAATTTGTACTCCATGTATGTTTTCTTGACGCTGTTGGACTTTTGTAATTACCATAAATTGTATCTTTTTAGTGTTTAGGGACAGTCCGTTTTCTTCACTGACTTCTACCACTCTGTCAACCATTTGTTGTAAATCCTCAAGACCAAACCGTATATTATTGATTGGTCGGCCATTTACTTTTATTCCAATAGTTAGTTCTTCTAGTGCTTCCTGGATTATTTCCTCTGAATAACATAACATAACATAACAATATCTTTATTTTTAGAAAATAATATACATTCCGTGAACATAAAATTATTTAAAAAAAAAACAGTGTCACAAACGAAAATATTATTTACTTATTCCTAACCGTTACATATACAAATAGTCCTCCACAGAATATGGCTCAAGAGCTACCAGTAATTTAAATATTTGATGTTTATACAAACCTAATCTTTCCTCTCTTTTAATAGGTTCAGGCAGTTTATTAAACAATTTGATGCAGCAATAAAGAGCGTTTTTTTCTGTTATACTTAACCTGTGTATTGGAATTTTATAATTATATAACCTGGTATTTACTATACTATTGGGCTCAAAGTTCCTAAAGAGTATTTTATTCTTATATAGAAACAGTAAGCATTCTTGAATAAATACAGCGTAAACTGTTAAAATATTATTACTCCTAAAATGCCCTCTACATGATTCCCTACTTTTTAAGTCAAACATAACTCTGATTATTTTTTTCCGAACCAGAAATACATTATTTATGTCCCTACTGTGGCCAAAATTTATTAGACCATATCTAAATTTTGCTTCAAAATTAGCATGATACACTCTTTTTAATGAGTTACTATTCATGTATTTTTTTAGAACTCTAAAGCTGTAAATCACTTTACTCAAAGACATACATAACTGGTCAACATGTTTATCCCAACATAAAAAACTGTCAATATATAATCCTAAAAATTTGGTACTGCTGCTAATATTTAAAGTATCATTATTTACAATAATACTGTTTGGCATATCTGAATGTGCATAATTTGTCTTAAACAAAAGAAGATCTGTTTTATTTTGATTTAAAACCAACCTATTCATAGAAAACCAGTCTTTAGCTTTCTGGAACTCTAAACTAGCATTAACGCTTAGAACAGACATGTCTTTACCACTGACTAAAATGTTTGTATCATCTGCATAATTTGTTATGCTGGAAGTAGTATTAGCCACTAGACCATGAAGATCATTGATATAGATCACAAACAGTAAAGGACCAATCACACTTCCTTGTGGTACTCATATTGATAGTGCTTTCAGATGAGATGCCTATTTCAGTGTTTTTATGTATTTTTACTAAATGTCTCCTATTTGCCAAGTAGGACTTAAACCAGTTCAATGCTGGTCCACGTATACCATATTTCTCCAATTTATCAAATAATAGGTCATGCACTAAACAGTCATATGCCTTTGATAGGTCCAAAAAGAGACCCAAAGCCATATGACCAATCTCAGTACATTTTAAAATATCCCAGACAAATTGAAAAATCGCAGTCTGAGTTGATTTTCCCTGTTGATAACATTGCTGATTTGCACTAATAATATGACATTTTGTTAAAAATTCTGTTATCCGCCTATACATAGTCATTTCTAAGATTTTTGAAAAGGAACATAGAAGGCTAATTGGTCTATAGTTATTAATTAATTTAGGATCACCCTTTTTGTAAACAGGTGTTATTATGGCAGTTTTCAGGCATTCAGGGAATACACCAGATTTTAGTGAATTATTTATGATTGTAGTGAGAGGATTCACGATCTCCTTTATACACAGTTTAAGGATTTTAGTGGGTATTTCATCAATTCCACAACTCATTTTGTTTTTTAAATTTTTAGTTATATCCATAATTTCAGTTTCTGTCACAGGTGCGACAAACACTGAATTTATGTTAGTTGCAATGTTGTCTTTATATTCAGTGTATTGTAATTGAGATAAAGTGCTATTTAAAGCAGTATTTAAGTGGTTCATGTATTTATTAGCAATCTCTTGAGGACTACCCTCTACTTTTATTGAATTTACACTTTTTAATTGACCATTAATTTAACTAACAATTTGCCACATGCATTTATTTTTGCTGGCAGCTTCAGACATCCTGTTTTCATATAGCTTTGATCGTTTTGTTATTAGTTTCTTATTATATTCTTTTTTTACCTGTCTATAGGAATCATAGAATTTATGGTTAACTCTGCTCATTGTAAACAAGATGTCTAAACTAGGCTTACATTCTATTATCTCTGGATCATCTCTTTTATTAAGGCCTTTTTTACGTTGCCTAGAATCTAACTTTTTAAAAGGAAAGCACTGATTGAATATATACAGAAACTGATTTAAGAAAGTATTCCATTGATCATTTACACATTTGTAACTTAAATTAAGCCAGTCATGATTATGTAATTTACTCATAAAGGTTTCAATATTATTTGTACTAAAATGTCTTTTCATTTCAAGAGTATTCGTTTCTGCTTCGTCTACCTGAAAAGTTAATTTTTGGGCAGAATGATCAGAGATTCCAGCGTGCAAGACTTCTACTGACACATATGATTGCATATTTGTTAGTATGTTATCTATACAAGTTTATTATACAAATACAAATTGAACAGAGTAGAAGACAGGACACAGCCCTGCCTGACTGCCTGACGCCCCTCTCAATCTGTATTTCATTTGAAAAGACGTTGTTTTTTTTTTACCACAGCGATCTAATTATAATAGATAGCGCTAATGATCCTGATGTCTCTCATATCTAAGTTTTTCTTTTCAAGTATTTCAATAAGACGGTTATGTCTGACCTTATCGAAGGCTTTGTTGTAATCCAAGAAACACATATATACTGGCTGATTAACATCCATGTACCTTTGCACAAGTACATTCACAGCGAACAGGGCTTCCCTCGGTCCCAGTGCATTTCTAAATCCAAATTGTGTGTCACTTATGTCCTGCTCAAGTTTGTTGTGTATTCTCCGCTATAATTTTTAAAAATGCTTTGAGCGTATGACTCATTAAATTTATTTTCCGGTGGTCTTGGCATTCTTTTGCATTTGGTTTTTTTGATAGTGTTATGAATGTTGACCTCAGCCAATCTCTGGGAATGATTTTTGTAGTGTATATTGGATTGAATAAGTCGACCAATATTCCAATATGCATTAACCGTATTATGTCTACAGGTATTTCGTCAGGACCTGTTGCCTTGTTGTTCTTTGTTCGCTTTTTCGCCTCTAATACCTCATCTTCTGTTATGTCTGGGCCGTTGTGGAATATTTGCTTCATTCTCCTAATGACTTTATAATGAACTTTATTTCTCAAAGAATGTATTTACAATAAAGCTATTGAAAATTGATAAATATAGATAAGCTATCGACAATCAGTTTTTGTTATATTTTACTTTTTTTGTAGTATTTTTCTTCATGTTATTGTTTAGTTCGACAATGTAACCCTCTTATTTATATATTGTATAGCTTTAGTTGAAATAATAATGATAGTCTTTGATACAATCGCGTTGGCAATTGTGTGCGAGTATATTCCAGTGTTATAATTCTTCAATCCGGTCCTGATGCGCCGCTCGGGACACACAGGCAACGTGGTCGGCAGTTTTCCCATAAAAAATACATTGCTTATCTTACCTGCACTGCATTCGAACTGTGGCGTCTACTATAGAAAATACGACTCCTGTCGGGAGCTGTTTCTCTAAACCTTTACTCAATTATCAGTTTTAAGTGTTCGAATTTATTATTTCTTAAAATGTGACTAAAATATTCAAGTTTGTGGTTTCTATAGTAAACAACGGTTCAAGTTCTTTATACATATATCCTGAGAAGGACATAATCGATTCGTACTATTGGATCCAAGTTTAATTAATATTATGCTTTTTTTGGACCAATTTCATTGTATTTTCTCGACTATCAGCATATGTTACTTTACTCTTCTGATAGTACATTCGTTTATATTCTGTCACATCGAGTTTTTACTAGCATTCTCGTCAGCGTTCATTTTTGTAGTGCCATTGTTTTGTTTAATGCCATTTTCATTTAATTATTTTTTATGGTCGTATGTTCACCGTACGTGACAAGTACCACATCATCTGCATACAATAGGGTATTAATCTTAACATCTAAACATCTTAACATTAATTATATCTTTAAATCTTTTTGCCAACGATAACGCCGGAATTTTATCACATAAAATCTCACAAAAAAAAGATTACTTTTGTCGTTACGAGTCAGTTGTGAGAAAGAAGAAGAAACAACCGTTGCAACGATGATGAATTCAATCCAAACCAGTTTCGTTGGTGTTATTTACTCAATTAATTAAACTAAAAGCTTTCTTAATTGATACACGAGTCTATAACAGAATGAAATCAATAGATATTACCGGGTAATTAAGCTGTTCAAAAATTCATTGATAACTACCTTATCGGCTGGTTTTAATTGATTACTATTTTTACACTCTCGACCTTCACGTTAATAATTGTTAGTTCAAATGTTCCGATCGCAAAAAATACGATAAAACCGTCAAGCTACTATAATTGGAGTTACGCGTGGATTTAAGTGGGGATCGGCGAATTCGAAGGCCGAAAATTATTTGTTTGTCAAACATTTTTATCATTGATTTGCTGTTGATATTTTCGGTTACCGTAACTTTTTGTTAGATTAATTCCAGGAGAATATTTATTGAAAAAACGCCTCAACTAAAAACTCCAAAACACAGATACATTAACCCATTTATGCACAGAACTATTTTTTCTTTTACATATAGTTTATTTTGATATATGTTGCGTTTGAATGATTCAAATTAAGTGGAAAAATATTTAAGAAATTATGACGTCATTAATAGTAGACATATAAAACATGGGTTTACATGGGTCATTGTCGTTATCGTCCCTTTGGGCAAATGCGGCATGTATAAATATGATTTTACTGATTTTTATAGAAGGAATTTTGATATAAAAGGGAAGGTTATGATATATGTTTTTTAATAATTATTTTAACAACAAAGTACTTATATCGAAAAATATTATAAATAAACATAACATAAACATTTATATAATAATGAATCCAAAAATAAACAAAATAACAAATAAATTATTGTGATATTCCTTGAAACATTTATGCAGAGGGATATTGTAGCGTTGACATGCTTTAACTGTCTTATTTTTACACAGTTGACAACGACGTCTCGGTTGTTCACATATTATGAGGTGCTGTCCACTGGATTTTCTGGTATAAAAGAGGAACGAGATGGTCCAGGAAAACGTACATATTTTTGTAACAATAACAGTACCACCATTCTTTGAAAATATTAGTTATCATGTTTGTAACCATATTGTCGAGCAAGAACCCACGCATTACTCATACAAATATCGAACATGTAGAGCAAAATGGGTACATACCATTTCTTTCCAATACGATATGAAGCGATATGTCTGTCTAATATATCGACACCTCCCATGAATGTATTGTATTTTTTAATAACGTTAGGTTGATTTCAACTTTTGTTTTAGCTGCAGCTGAATACCTTCGTGCTTTTTGAATCAGTGCTATTCCAAATTCATTTGACAGCAAATTCACAATATTATTATCGTTCCACTGTAGGGCTATTATTTTTTTTATCTTCTGTTAGGAGGCTCTCGTATGCTCCTCTCTCTCGTTTTTTCATTTCATTTTTTGCTGTGAGTGGACAGTTTTCCATTCTATCCCGTCTAACAGTACCTGTTGCTCCAAAATTCATCTCTTGTAACTTTTCGTAAAATCGTAGATCTTTAAATTTTTCTGACAAAAAATTTGCAAATGTAAGTACAATAGACGCTCCTACGCCATATTTGATATTGTCATCAGTTTCTGCCGTTCTTTCTTGTTTTCCTTGATAAATATCCTAATTCACGCAATATTCTCTAGTTGTAGCTAAAACCCAGGCTTTGTAACCGAAGTGAATTGGTTTTCCCTTTATATATTGCTTACAACCATGCCTGCCAAAGTAGGGAATCATATATTCATCAATGGAGAAATTGAGTGGTATAGGAGCATATCTGACAAAATTGTCATTGAGCATATCCATCAAAGGTCTTAGTTTCTCCATTTTGTGGTTTTTAGGTAGATTGTTATTGTCCGCTACATGAATGTACCTGAAAATTTCTTCAAAACGATTTCGAGTTTGCAACTACATTATTATGCATATCTTCCATCGTTTCCCAAAACATAAGTAAAAAATACCTAGAAATGTGTATATTTCATTTGTCCCCAGTTCCAGCCTAGCATTATTTTGATGTGCATACATCACTGTGTGTTTAACGATATGTTCAACAATGAATGACGATAAAGAGAGTTCAAAAAAATCAACTGGATCACTGTCTGACGATAATGATATGAGAGCATGAGAGGTATATAAGTTGTAGCACAATCTGGTTTTTAAGTTTTATTTTTTACTTCGAAATCACTGATAGTTTTGCTCCAATTTCTCTTTACTTTCTTTACTTTTTTTGACCCCCCTTTTCTTTTTTTTCCTTTATCATCAGCTTTCGCTTCTTCTATAATCTCTTCCCCTTCAGATTCACTTTGAATAGGCTCTGCAATATCTACTTCGGCTATTGCCTGCAACTGGCGTGGACTTAGCCTATCTAGATCATTATAATCTTCATCCCCAGAGTCCTCATCAGAGTGACCAAGGGGTCGTTAGCGACCCAAACAATTTAAATCCATTTTATATATTCAAAATCAAACAATCTAATAAAATTTATAATATACCTAAAGAATAGTATATTTCGTATTGACACTATAAAAAAAATTATTCACAATAATCTATAAATAAAAACTTACCAATATGTTTTGTGTACATGTTCAGTTTTCAAAAATGAACAAAAGTTAAATTTGCTTATCGATTTACAAGTTACTCTCACAAATGTTTAGTCTATACTAATCACTAATCAATAATTACACTTACACTACTACTTACTAAGAGTAAAACAAACAAAGATATCCAGTTACACAGTTCAACTCGCCGTGAAGGACCTTAAAGTGCCATGGGTCGTTATCGACCCTCTGGTGGGCATAAATGGGTTAAACGATGACCAGAGTACGATGAATTTAGATTCATTTTATCGATCTAATAAACTGAAAATTAACTTGAAATAGTTGATCCATCAATACTGTTCCTTTACTATTATAAGTAAGTTCCTATACTATTATAAGTTGTCTGATAACCTCTTTAGAGTCCTCTTTTACCTCAATATAATGATTTCAGTAATTTTCCAACTTCTTTATACCATCCAACTAATACAATTCTGGAAGCTCTGCAAAATAGGCATTTTTTCATCAATTATCTCTTCGGTCAAGCTTACGTTTTTATTTATGAGCCATATCTTCAGATTTGGGAACTCATAAGTATCGGAGGGGGCCAAATCAGGAGAATAAGCGGGATGAGAAAGTAATGAGCTAATGAATGAATTTTTCTCAGTCATATTGAGTTTCTAATTGAGTTCCCGCTTCTATTTGTTCAATAATGCTCAATAATATTGTCTATTGATAGTTCTGATAGTTAAAGATGCAGTGAAAAAAACTAGTCAGAAAAAATCACCCGGAATAGATCATCTCCCAGCTGAACTATATAAAGAAAGTGGCCGCGATACCATAATGGCATTACAGCTGCTTATAAAAGAAATATGGATACAGAAATCCCTCCCCAATGATTGGAATATTTTGCACCATACACAAAAAAGGAGATATGTTTGAATGTTCTAACCACAGAGGAATTACGCTTCTAAATGCAGTGTATAAAATATTTTCCACACTACTATGTCACCGTATGGCACCATATGCAGAACGGATAGTAGGAAAATACCAGGCTGGTTTCAGAGGTGGTAAATCGACAATTCATCAGATTGCAACCCTGAAACGAATTTTGGAAAAAACACTGGAATATGGCATTGATACTCATCACATATTTATAGACTACAAAACAGCCTACGACTCTGTGAATAGAAGAGAAATGTTCAATGCAATGAAAGAGCTAGAAATACCAAATCAGTTGGTAAATTTAACAAAACTAACTCTTGAACAAGTTGAATGTAGAGTACGAATTCAGGGGGAACTGTCTGAAACTTTTAAACAACCCACGCAGGGTTGTACAGTTGTACAGCCAGAATGATGATGGTTCATAGTTCTACCTTTTTCAAGATATTCAATCAAGTTTTTGTCTTTGCAATCTCAAAATACAGTGGCTATAATAATCCATTGAGCCACTTTTGACTGCTTCAAATCTTCAGTTCTGAGCCGTGCATTGACCATGATGGCTTTGCTGGGAATTAAGAACGATACCGCTTCCTCATCAGTTGGAGGAAAATCAGAAAGACTGGAAAAAACTGTTTCTGCTAGCCTACCGAAGCTCCCAACATGAAGCAACTGGTATTGTGGCAGGTTGCAAATTAATTTTTGTTTTTCTAACTTCCATAATAACGGTATATTGATGTACATCACAAATTCAACCATTTTACATTATTAGCTTTTATTTCATTGTTCGTAGCATTCGTGATAGCTGAGTTTAAGGTGAACAGGTTATCGGCCTATTGCACCCGAGTCCAGTGCCAGGGATGCTGGCTATAGCTTTTGAACAAGCTATGCTTTCTCCCTTCCTCGTCCGCCCTGACCCTACCTTCCATTGGGGTTGGTTACCCAATCTCCAATAGGGTTGCTCAGGTTTACCGGGATTCACCCGTGTGATCAAGATCACACTTCTTGGAGGTGAGGATAAAAGATGGATAGATGACGTAGAGAGGGATCTTAAAACCATGAACATCAAGCAGTGGCGAAGGAAAGTATCCGACAGGGCAGAATGGAAGAACATTGTTAAGCAGGCCAAGACTCACAAAGGGTTGTAGCGCCATTAGAAGAAAAAGAAGAAGAAGGTTTTATTTCAATTTTTTGTAGTAATAATACATGATTTCAAAGTGTACCAATAAACAAGATAGCGTAAAGTATTCGTGGATAACTGGTCTTTAAAACACTTGCTCTATTTCGAGAATTCCGACACTTATAATCCGACATTTTTTGGCACTAATAATGGTAACGTATGGTCCTAAAGTTTTGGGAAAAATTTCACCTGGTCTGATTGAGAAGCAAAATGCATTTAACAAAGAAGGCCATGGAATTGAAATGTCATCAGTTATTGACATTTAATAAACAAAGCAGAATATTTTGGTTTGTGCTCTGCAAAATGTCTTATAAAATTGATATTCGTCGAGGTGTTTATAATATGGTTGGGCGAATGTCGAAACGAGATATTGGTAATATTTATCGAGATCAAAACATAAGCAAATCGACAATTTATCGCACAATCAGAGAATGTGAAGAAGGAATACCATGTGTTAACTTGCGTAAAAGTGGCCGACCGCGGATTTTGAACCATATAAGAGAGGCAAGACTGATTGAAACAGCTAAGAACAAAATTGGGGTCTCACAGCGAAAACTGGCCAGAAGATTTCATGTTGGAAAGACTACAGTATACAGGACCCTATCGAGTAACAATATTATCTACCGGAAAAGAAGGAAAGCTCCAAAATACACAGAGGATCAATTAGAGAGAATTCCGAGATGTTGCCGCGCGTTAAGGCGAGTGCATTTCGTCAACAAGTTGATCGTGATGGACGATGAAAAATATTTTACTTTGTCCAACTCTGAGATGAAGGGTAACAATGGGTTTTACACGAACGATTACGAAAATGTAACTGATGAAATCAAATTCAAAAGTAAGAAAATATTTGAGGACGAAATTTTGGTATGGTGTGCAATTTCTGAGGCTGGTGGCTTTATCTCACAGCCCTACATTGGTGTTGTTCGAGGCGAAGCCTTAAACGCAAACATTTATACTCAAAGATGTCTCTCTAAATTACTTCAGTCTGTGAACACACATCATGCAAATGATCAAATAGTCTTTTGGCCAGATCTTGCTTCATGTCATTACGCGAGGATCACAAGGGACTGGTACGAAACTAACAACATTACCTTTGTACCGAAAGCAGACAATCGCCCCAACCTACCTCAGGGTCGTCCAATTGAAGAGTTCTGGGCAATATTAAGTCGGAAAGTCTATAATAACGGATGGGAAGCACAAAATCAGGAACAGTTAAGACGCCGCATATATCAAAAATTAGAGAAATTGACGCCGAGGTCGTCTAAAGGATGATGCAACGTGTCAGGGGAATTATTAGGCAAATCGAAAATAATGGTCCCTTGTCTGTCATTTGAATTTTGATTTATAATAAGGATAGTTAAGTTACATTGTTGAATTATTTAATAAAAATATAAGATTATTGTGGTCAGAGTTATATGCTTTTGAAATTTTTCCCAAAACTTTAGGACCATACGTTATATTTCTGTACATGAATGTATAATCCATTATCAGTTAAATCCGTATTTTTGCTTGTCTTCGACAGTACGTCAAATAATGGCAAAATTTTCTATTAACTTTCTCGACACAACGGACCAAAGCTTTTAAGTCAAAGCTTTCATCTCTAATCCAAAAAAGTCACAAATTTACTATAGAAAAATGTCTTCAGAAGCAAAAACATTGTTATTTAATAAACTGACCTCCAATTATGGTTTTTATCCCATATCCATTAGGTACTGCACGAATATATCAAATACATAAATTATGTATTCATATCAGCTGTTCTGTATGTACATAACAATTTCTTCGGAGAAAAAAACTCTGATCATGTTGTTGTTAGACTAACTGATTAGTGGTTATTATTGTACTAACCTTCTCTTTGTAATGATATAATTATCGGTGCAGAGGGGAATATTAATCTCAAAAACCATAAATTTTCCACATTACTATTAAGTTTTTACAGTTTGTTTATGTATTTCCAAGAAAAATAGTTTTAAATAGGTATTACAGACTAACTACTTTAGATTGCGGTAATATTATTTATCTATTTTTTTTAGAGATATAAATAATACTATTTTTATAGCTATATAAAAATTACAATCGGAAACCTGCACCAGATGGCGCTAATTATTTCCCTCAATTTATTCATCGATTATTTTGAAAAACTGAACTTTTATTCAAAGGAAAGACAATTTGCTTATCTTAATAGATAAGGTAGATACTATATAACGATAGCAGCAAGAATTTTCATCCCTTCTGTACTCAATAATCATCTAATTCGGTTCTAGAAGTGATAAACGTGTTAATTTCTCACATGGAAATTGAAATAAAAACACATTTTTTTAAAGGTGAAAAATATCCAACCAAGAGTCTAGGTTCTTAGAACAGGGTACAGGAGACCCTATATGGGAGCCGGAGCAAGACTAGCCTGTGTCTTGAAAATGTCCCATATTTATATGTTTCGAAATGGGCCAAATATATAATTGTTATTACTGGTTCTATATTGCTTAAAAATGATATCCAACATTGTTTACTTAAATAAGAAAGAAGAATAAAAATTATATCCAACATTGTTTACTTAAATAAGAAAGAAGAATTGCGGTTAATACCGCAAAAATCGTAAGACGCTTATAAAAAAGAATACGATAAGTTCATTAAATGGATGGAAGAGCAGAAGGTCTTCTTCTTCCTATGTCGTCTCCATTGACGGAGGTTGGCGACCACATTTTTAAAAGCTTCTCTGTCTTTTGCAACGTGGAATAATTCGTCTACAGTCATGTTTGTCCAGTCTCGAATATTTCGCAGCCATGACTTCCTCTCTCTACCTATTCCCTTTTTGCCATCGACTCTACCCTGCATGATGACCTGCAGAAGACTATATTTATTATTTCTTGCGACCAGACGTAACATTCAACAAACCTCAGTCTCAGCGCAGTGTTCAGATTTTTGTCACAGAACAATTGTTTGAATTTTAAGAACGCTGCCCTTGCCATTTCTATTCGTACCCGGATCTCTTGGTCTGGATCTAATTCTGTGCAGAAGGTAACAGATACAAATGAACGAGTTGTGCTTGCTTACTTCAGAAAACATCGGAACAATACAAACCGTTGACTATATGGGCTATCCATTCGAAATTCCAAAGTATGTTGAGGATAAACAAAGGGGTCAATTTAAAATCATTTGTGAAAGTGCATGCATTCATTAAAGCAATTAGCAATAATGGCGTGGCCAAGAAGGCGTATGTATTCCAGGAAGACGATTTCCGGAAGTTTTTCATAGATGCTTCGGACATTACGTATTTATTTGTTGAAGGTGGTAGCCATTTGCGGTATCTTTGCTCTTGCAGAAGATGTGAATTGTGCGATTTACGCTTACATGACATTAAGGAAGAAGGAAGCGTATTGCTTATTACTAACCAACCATCTAAGACGACGTGACGAGTGATGGCTCGACGTTTTACAGTAGCTGATAGCTATGCAATTAATTATGTGCGTTTGGTGAAGAAGTATTTATTATTCCACCCCAAAAATGTAAGTACAGATCGAGTTTTCTTACGGTATGATAAAAGGAAGTGCACTAATCAAGTAGATGGTATTAATAGATTTGGATCATGTCCCTTGCAAATTGCACGTTAACTAAAATTGGACGATATGCAGAAATACACGGGACATGCGTTTCGACGTACGTCCGCTACAATTATGACGAATAGTGGATTGGCAATAGATCAAATCTGACGACAAGTAGGATGGAAATCAGCAGCTGTGTGGACTGGTAAGTTGAAGAGAGTATTACCAATACGAAGAATGTTTCAAACATTATTGGGAGTGCCATTAATGGAAGTACAACTCCATTGGATTTCGAGAATGTCGCTTATGGTTTTGGTTATGGTTTACAGTAGAGTGGATCATTGGCTGTCGAGTGACTAGCGATAATCCAAAACAATTAGTGAAATATACTGTAAGTATGACTGGATCCTTTTGCCTTAATGGCAAAATGGCTGTTGATTAGACAACAGATGAAGACATTGAAAAAACTCCTTCCAAAAGATATCGAGTAAATAAGATTTTAAAGGACGATGGTACTAGTATAGAATATGAGCTACATGTCCTATTTTATTTAGGAACAAATAAAAATAATAGAAACCGGGGCAGATCCTGGTTACCAATTTATAAATATAAATAAAAATCTTTTGTCCGTCAGGTTCACCAAGAGGACTAAACTATGTTTTGTTCGCACACCAGAAGATAGTATAGCACTTTCATTATCTGCACTCGGTGGCAAAATAGAAATTAAGAGGTACCTTTTGTAAAAACTACTGACTGAAAATCCTACAACTAGTACTTGATGCGGCGCAGCAAAATTACCGGAAATGATCTAAGTAGAAGTAATAAACTCGACGTGTAAACTAAGTTTAACAATCGCGTAGTGGAGTCCCGACGTTCATCCATCTCTTTCTCTCCGAATGCTTTCTCTTTCTGCTCTCAGCGCCGACGGGAAAAATTTTGAAAATCATTCCTATTCTTGACAAATAATACTACTGGCGAAATTAAGAAGTTTGGAAAGTAATCAAGGTTATATACAATAGCATACGAAGACATATAATCGTAAGAAAATATATGAAATATAGACAAAGGATTAGTGAAACTCGTCATTTGAAAGATTTTAGCCAATAAAAAACCACGCTTGGTGGACATACGAAGAAATTAAGAAATAGAGCACAACTGGAGGCGTATGGAGAAGGCTTATGTCCAGTAGTGGAAGCGAGAAGCTGGACGATGATGATGATCATGATTAGTGAAACTATGAACTACAAATTGCTATAAACGACTAATATTACTAAAATTATTATGTAACGTGATACCACTACTGCTTTTTTAAAACCATTATGTGATTTACTCAGTGTATTATGAATTTACTTATATTTATAACGTTTTTCTTGCTGTTCTAACAGTCTTGTGCTTTTTAAGGCGTGGGATAAATTCCGTATCATAAATCTTTTGTGGTATTTATAATCCACTTGTCAATTTGTCAATAAGTTGTAACTCTTTTGCATATTTTAATGAAACAAAACAAATGTTTATTAAAATTAAGTCTGTTGGTTTATAAAAATGAAATATAAAAGCCGACACGGTATTTATTGTCCAGAAATGTGCGTTTATGGGTATTTTATGTGGAATACACTATTTTATGGATTTCATTGTTAGGTTCTAGCGCCAGTTTCATTGTTACAATGTAGCAATGCATTTCAATTGTGTATACAAGGACCGGACTTTATTATTCGTTTAAAGCAAACATAATAAACCGTTACAGTTTATACTTAAACAACTGCATATGTTCAACATTTTTGTAGTGCCTTATAGAAATTATTATATTCTTCATTTCAGTGTTTACGCATTTCTTAGAAATTTTTTCGAACAACGTCCTACACTTCTTTTTCCTTTCAGTTTGTAATTTATTATTTGTTTAGTTAGTCAATAAGATGTAGCGAAAGATACAACATCTTGAGATAATTCAAGGAAAAGTAGAGGGTAGGAGAAGCGTAAGAAGAAGACGCGTTTCCTGGTTGAAGAACCTGAGAGAGTGGTTTGGTTGCAGCTCAAGGCAATTGTTCAGAGCAACTGCCTCGAAGGTCAGAATAGCCATCCTTCGTTGCGGAGATGGCACGTAAAGAAGAAGTTAGTCAATTATCTTCTTAGTTAGTCTTCTTGATCGTGTGAATCCTTAGGTCTTTTACCGTTGGATTTATTGTAATATTTGTTGTTTCTCCAGTGCTTCCATTTTTTCTATGATTTCTCATTTCTACGATTGTTTTCCCTCTCCTTTGTCCAATTTCGTTTATTCCCTCTATCTCTTTTTTCCTAGCTCTGCCTTTTTTCTTTCCTTTATTCTCTTTAGGTGTATTATCCTCTTAATTCAGTGGTTTTGGTTTTTTTCATTAGGTGATCATACCATTGAAACTGTTTTCAATTCGTCGTTGAAGAGGTTCTTGATTTATCTGTTTCTAGTCTCTGCATTTCTTATAGATGTATTGAGTTTTGAATTTTGACGAAAATATTAATTTTAGGATCCCAAAAAAGATGCAAAAAAGCTTCCTGCGGGGTTCCCCCTAAAACCATCATCGTAAGCGGTAAAAGCGCAAAAAAAATCGATTTAACAAGAATCTGTCCGCCGTAGAAAAAAATGTTTCAAATAAAAAATGTAGCTGAGATAATTTTAAACAAAAATGCTTATTAGCACTTTTTGTGTAGAATGAAGCGTTCTCTTAGAAACAACGCTTGAAGCGACCGTCGATTTTAAATGTGTCGTGTGCGCAAAATCAATGTTCAATGAAAATGTTATCAGCTCGACGGTAAAAATTCGATATCTTTTCATCCAAGTGTCCTATCGACAAAACTCAAGATGCGTTTTAAAGGTGCAGAGAGCAGCTTTTGTATAGAGTTGTATTAGCTGAGAATATACTCAGTTTCTATAAAGGTGTGAAATAAATAAACGTGGCGCGATTTTTGTCATTTTTTATGATTCTCATGAGATCTTCATTTACGGCTCCAAAAATCTTTCCCCACGAATTTTTCTCTCAAAAATACCAAGAAGTCTTTCATCATTTTGAGACAAGATCCACGTTTCAGCCGCATATATCAAAAGCAGTCTTATTAAAGTCTTGTATCCCGGACAGGGGGAGATTGTTTTTTGCAGTTTCCCAACCTCACTACTAAACGGATACCTGTCCGTCGCTGAGAAAATAGCTGCAACTATTTTCTCACCTAAACCGGCAATCGCTGGAACCATCTATCGAACTCCGACGAGGCCTGGCCGTTAGCGAAAGCGACCAATAACAGGACTATAGTGTAATACACTAGTTCTGAAGTTGGTCGCAATCGCAAAGACGGCTTGCAGGAACAATGGTTACTAGAGAACACGGTTTTTGGCCCTTGCGGATTCAGACTCGCACACTTTCAACACTCAAACATACTCACACAAATCACACACACTCTAACCCAACAGTGAAAGGGGTCCTCTTTCTGCTACCGAAGCATCCTCATCACCGGGACCCCCGTCCGACTGCAGCCTCCGTTACTTCACACGGCATCTGTGGTCGGACGGGGAAAATCTAAGTGATTGACGGAGCCAGTAACATCGAAATGGTAGCGTCCGTCTCTGTTGGGTTAAATCACACACATACATCCACACTGGACGAAATGCGATAAGTTGACTCTCGAAAGCCGAGTCGCGTCTATTTTCGAGCACGCCCGTCCACAAAATTACAGTGCAATACACTGGTTGCGTGGACGAGTATATGCTCGAAAATAACACAGGAAGAACGGTCACTAGAGACCCAACTCTGTTGCATCTAGCCCAAAAAACACACATATTCACTCTGGAAAGAACATCTAAATCCAGACAAGCCTTTCGCCTCTGATTCAAATAGCGACTCCATCTCAATAACCTCCAAGATGCTCCCACAGAAGTTACGCTAAACCTCAGTGGATTCTAGGACTGTTTTGCCTTTGTACTGCCAAACAA
Source organism: Diabrotica undecimpunctata (assembly GCF_040954645.1). Classification (NCBI taxonomy): domain Eukaryota; kingdom Metazoa; phylum Arthropoda; class Insecta; order Coleoptera; family Chrysomelidae; genus Diabrotica; species Diabrotica undecimpunctata. Next base: position 9,621,403 of record NC_092811.1, read on the forward strand.
AAATTACATACAAATCAAGCCTGAAGAGGATCAACCGATCCTAAACGGGTACAAATGTTCATTCCTTTCAAAATAGAGATATCCTTATCCCTCCCTGCCAAAATGAACATTGAAAGAAGAATATCTTGTATATATTGAGCTTTACCGTCTACGAAGCGTCGGTCGACCACCTACAAGATGGACTGACGATTTAAGAAGACTCAATAAAAACTGGATGAGAGCAGCGCAAGATAGACGAGGTTGGAAACATGAGGAAGAGGCCTATGTTCAGCAGTGGACTCTTGAGGCTGGATGATGGATGATTGAGCTTTACTGCACGTTTTATATTTCTATTTTTCAAATGTTTCTGGAGACAGTGAACAGTTCTGTTTCCTATTGCTATGCGTCTTTTTATTTCGTCGCTTGTCGTGTTTGTTGCGTTTACTAGCGATCCAATATATGTGAATTCTTTGACTTGCTCAAAGGTATGGTTGGTAATTTGAATTCTCTGTTGGATATTTCGGGGGTTTTTAGAAACCAACATATATTTGCTTTTTTCCTCATTTACCACAAGTCCTAATTCACTTGCCACGTCCTAATTGTAAAACACTGCTCCATGTCTCTCATGTTTCTGTCCACTATAACTATATCGTCAGCGAATGCGAGAATTTGCGTCGATCTATTAAAAATAGTTCCATTCATTCTAATATTTAATTGTCTGATTGGCTTTTCCAAGGCAATATTAAAGAGCAGACACGCCAGCGCATCCCCGTCTTAGACCATTATTAATGTCAAAGAACGTAGAGTTTTCTCCTTCAATTCTAACGCATGAGCTTACGTTTTGCATTATTAGTTGGGTCAACTTAACTAACTTAGGTGGGATCCCAAAGTCTATCATTACATTTTATAATGCAGTTCTTTTTACACTGTCATAGGCTGCTTTGAAGTCGACGAAGAGATGGTGTGTATCTATGTTATATTCTAGTGACTTTTCTAGAATTTGCCTAGGTGCTTGAAATTGATGTGTAGTTGACTACATCCGCATTGATATTGACAAACAATATCCTTTGTAAAATGTTTGTCTTTCAAACAATACATCGCCGAAGATTTTATACGCAGATGCTAACAGAGTAATGCCTCTATAGTTCTTACACTACAGTTGGTCACCCTTTTTATGCAACGGACATATTATTCCCTTTAACCACTCTTCTGGTACCAATTCGTTCAACCATATAAGTATTATTAGTTTATGAATTGCTGCAAAAAGTTGATCACCACCTTTTTTTTATACATTTCCGAACAGATTTCTGACACAATAATCCCGTAACACAATATCCCGTATATTTTCCCATAGTTGGTTAATGTCTTCTTCTTTTAAGTTTTCTGTCCTTATTTGATCTTCGATTTGCTATCTGTATACATTTGGACGATAAATACCAGCCTTTTTATACCAATTTGGCTTGTGTCGAAGATTAAACAGGTGAAATTTATAATATAAAGATAATACAATAACGATAATATAATGAGTTTTTGCTTATTTATCTTTTTATTTTTATTATTTGAGGCGCTCCGTGGAAAAACGGCGAATACGCCAAATGGGCATTTTGAGAAAAACGCGATTAAAGTTGAAAAAGTGTTTTTAATTCAATAAGGGCGAATATACACGTCATCAAAATTTTGTAATGCGGTTAGGTAAAAACTATTTTTTTTATAAAAAGTTTTGCTTGTTAAGCAAATAAGATCACCCCATCTAAACCAAAATTATAATTCAGGATATTGAAAAAAGTTTTATTCAAAGGATATGATATGAAAAACATTTTTTAATTAAAAATTGTTCTGTTTAAAATAAATCAAAAACTAAAAAAACACCAAACAATAAATTATTAATTCAAGCAAAAATCCATAACATCATCCTGACTTTCTCCAGTTAGCGTTGCCAAATTGGTTTGTGATTCTTGGAGAGAGATCAGCTCATCAAAGAAACTCCTATGATGAAGCGGTATGTATGGAAGAAGTGACTTGATGTCTTTTATTTTTTCCTCTGAAAGTTTTATAGGCTGTTGGTATTTAGGAGACAAAACTGCGGCAGATAAATCAAACAAATGACGTTGATATTCTCCTACTTTTCCTTTCTGCAAAACAACTTGTTCGGACAAAACATTTTGGTACGTTGGTTGTATGGAAAACCCTTGTTTGAACAACTTGGAGTAAAGAAATACTTTACCATCTTTAAAACTAGCAGTTGATTTTCTTTTTGTAATTAACTTCTGAAGAGCAGTGAAATCAAAAAACATTGATGATGTCATTTTTACTACTTTGAATGGTCTGACCTTCCTTGATGAACGAATTAAGTCAATATAGTGGTCTTCAGAATAAACATCAATATTTCGAAGCCTTAACTCAATGTGACCAAAATCCCTGTCACAAGGTAAATATGAATGTCCAGGAATCATAAAGTAATGTTCTATGAAATCAAATTTTAATTCATGAATTTTTTTCAAACAAGCTAAAACAATGTTCATATTTTTGTTCTGGCCGCCACAATTGTCACTAAATAGCACAACTTTTTTGACTTGATGATCCATAGAATCAAAGTAATGGGACAAGCAGCTTGCTATTTCACATGAACCACGACCTCCAGTACTTTCATTCCACATGTACATAACACATTTTCCAGATTTAACATCATGGACTGCAAAATTGTAGGTCCAAAGCTTCCTTTTGTAATACTGTACAGATGTCGTCAGTTTAGGGGTAGGGAGAGTTTGCTGCAGATCTATACAAATTGCTGAAACTGAGTCTTCATTATTACTTTTATAACTTTTAAGTATTTTTTGAACTGCTTTGGCTCGTCTTAAATGAAGTTCCTTGGCAACTTGTAATTGGTTACGTTGTAAATCATCACAATTTGAAAGTTCCATATCTGTTTTGTCACAAAAATTACAAGTATCCGACTTAGGAGGGTTGAAACCAATATTGAATTTTTTATTAAATGTGTCACGATAGAACCGTGAGCTGACAGGTTCAATTAAAGGGTGATTTTCTGTCATCCACTCACAGTACAGGTCATACAACTTGTTTATGTTTAAGTCTGTGGAAAGGTACTTTCGGTAAGGGCTTTTTGCTTTGCTGTAATGGCTTGAACATTTGGGTAAACTATTTACATGTAACATTACAGTTTCTTTCATTTCTACACTTACTTTGTTAACTGGATTTTTATTTCCTCTTCTGTCCAATTCTACAGTGCCACTTGTGGATACTTTATTCAAAACAGTTCGAACCCTCTTTTCAGTGACACCATGAATCGCATAGAATGCTTTTCTGCAGACTTTAAATTCATTGCTTTCAAAAAGTACACTGTACTCAATACTACGTAACTTTCGACTAGGTCGATTTTTAATGCGACAACGGTTGACAGAAACAGATTTCACTCTTTTAGATAAGTAAGTGTTTTGTAGGTTATACTCAGATAATTCCCAAAAGTTTTTAAAAATTATACTAATTTTCTCCAAACCTACTTTCTCAAAACATCCACAGGAACAGGCACTTCCCACAGTCCGCTTAGGCACAAGTTTTCTGTTTTTAATGGTGCTGTATTCTTCACCTGAGTTTCTTTTAACTTTATTCACATTCTTTTGCCACGTGTCTTCAGTTTTCGACCTTTTTCTAGTGTAGCCTTTGTTTTGGTCTTCTGTAAACTCGCTTTCTGACATTGTAGCAGTAAAATTTTAACTTTATTAGTAAAGGAACTCAAACTATTCAAACTAATCAAAATAAAAACTACTTGTTTTGACAAGCAAAACGACACTGTAGCTTAAAACGGTAAAAATAAGACGGAAATCACGGAAATTTTATTCAGAAATTTGGCAAGACAGAAGTGGGAGGGCTAGCTGTGTACCGACGTAGCGGTGGCGTATTCGCCGTTGTTCCACGGAACATTTACCATACTTTTTAAGATTCATACAGTTTGCTTCCTTTAAGTCAACCTATTATAGTTCTGAATAGAAAGGACGAATAAACCATGTTATGGTGGTACATTGTTCGAATAATGATCAGGCTATCCATTGCATTAAAAAAAAAACTGTAACTGGCGTATTCGCCCTTTTTCCTCGGAGCGCCTCATTTATGACTTTGTCTTAAAGGACGTGTCTAGGAACTAAATAGAGGCCTTTCGATGCTATGAACAACAATTGACATATACATTGGGTATTTTAGAAGGTTTTTTTATAGTTTTTGAACAATATTAAATATGTAACACAAATCATTGTTTCGGTGTACTCTTCAATTATTGATTTTTCTACATTCCCTGAGAGATTTAAATATTTCTGCTGTGATATAGCATTATTTTCCATATTTAAATAAAAGTCTTTCAGTTTAGAATCCGTTTTGGACATTAACGGTAAATTTCTTGTGCTCACAGACGTAACCTCTGCAATTTGTCGAATAGTTATCAAGTTAACGAATAGTCCTGGTATAAGGGTTTGTAACATGATTGTTTGTAGTTTGAATGTACAAATCAATCATTCACGTTTGTCGATTTAAAGTGATTTTATTGACGAGATATGGTTAGTTTCAAAAAAATAAAAATTACCGCAAGTATTGATCATCGTTTAATATTCACCACATTGCCTTTAGATGTGCGTTAAAATTAACTCTGTATTTTATAATTTTATGTAATTCGGGTAAATTACTCGTCGATTATCCAAGTCTGGGTCGTGTAAGCTGGATATAATTCGATATCCTTAACAATGAGTGTTTAAACTCACTCTCTCCAGGGAAAGAGTGAATGGAGACCAACCTTTTGGATGACGACCTAGTAACCCGCTAGCGGCGCTGAATACCAATCGATCCAGGCAGTCATGAATCGAGCCCGGCAGTAATAACACGGCGCACTCCCACACGTTGAACGCGTCGCCTCCATTCTGCCTTCCTTTCAAGGCGCTCTAATTTATTGCCTCTCGCTGCCCCCGTAGTACACGCTCAATGTTACAAATACTATTTACGCTACTATGAAATGAAAGAGACAGCGAGCGATGGCTGCTGGTGGTGCTGCTCTTACTTCGGCTCACTACAACATTAGCTCGATTTTTTTTTTCAAATGAACAAGATGATTGGCGAGAGTTTGCTGAAAAGTTCCTTTTTTATTTTTCCTTGTGTATGACTGCAGTTACGAGGGTAATTCAAAGCTAACTGGAGTTTTGAAAGAAATTAAAAATTTTTCATTTTAAATTTGGATTAGGTTAGAAACAGTTAATGTTTTTGGCTAAGTTTTTTTAAATTTTTGTTAATAAGTACCGTCAAAACTTTCCATTCTATTGCACAACAATTAGATAAAGAAACTTTTTTCCTTAGTTATACTTACACTATTATCCCTAGAATGGTATCGATATTTTTTAGGTAATTAGTGGTACAGTGGTGTCATATACGACACCACAGACATTTTTTTAATTTATACTAAGAAATCAAAAACACGTATTTTTTACATTTTTTATTGTGCAAGGTTATAAAAAAGACTCTAAAGAAGTAGAAAAGAACATGTTTATAACAAAAAAAAATCAAATTTTTTCGGTACAAGTTGGACAGATTGGTCTTCTGTGTTCGGCACACAGGCAAGCTTTACAGCTGACGCATAGGTCTCTACCTTTTCTGTTGGCAGATCGAGGGCAAACTTGACATCTTTTGTGGGTTGGAGGGTGAGTTTCTTGATTTTTGAGTACTGGCTGGTCCTCTTGACCAAGAACATCCAAAATCATGAAGAGCAAAAATCTGGACAAAGTTGGTATTTCTAATCTCTTTTTTAGTTGGGAGTCACCAACTGTAGTGCTAAATGCCTAAGAAAATCTTTCCTGGGAGTAATTTTTAAATTTGAATCTGATTTGGTTCTATTTGCGCTATAAATAACATAAGCATTAATACCTGCACCATCAAGCATGCCATAAAAAACTATAAGAGGCCACCGACGAGTTTATAGACACGGATTTAGAATGACACAACTGATCATAAGAGTCTACTCCTCCTTTTGTAGAGTTATAAAATAACACAATCTCGGGCTTGCTAGTGTTTTCATCAATTACACCATAAGTATTAAATGTTGACAGCAACAGAACAATTTTTTTTGTTTTGGAGAAAATGATACTAACGCCTTATTCTCGTCAAAAGCAAAGTCAGACCTTGAAACAATTTTTTTCTTTTTAAGAAATTCTGGCGGAATGTCAGACTTGTTTTTTCTTCCATCCATTGTCAAATTTCTTTGTAAAAGCTTTTCTGCAAGATCTGAGGACGAACAGCAATTATCCATGGTGACATTTCCATTGGTGCCATAGAGATTTTTGCATAGGCGAAGAACGTATTGGGTGGGCAAAGTTTCTGATGCATCTCGTCTCTCTTTTCCCACATATGGTATTGCAGAATACAGATAAAAAGTCTTAGAGTCGCACAACATAACGATTTTAATTCCATATTTGTCTGGTTTATTTGGAATATAAACTTTAAATGGACATCTGCCCCGAAAACTGAGCAACTGTTCATCAATTGTCACATATACGCCAGGAGTGTAATTAGCTTCACAATTTTGAGCGCTACATAGAGTCACGTGCCCTACTTAGATCCTCTGCCACTCCAGTGTAATACTCACTCTTTTTGCTTTCACAAGTCTGTTTATTCTTTCTCTTTCTCTGCAGAAAAATCATCATTATCATCCAGCCTCAAGAGTCCACTGCTGAACATAGGCCTCTTCCTCATGTTTCCAACCCCGTCTATCTTGCGCCGCTCTTATCCAGTTTTTATTGAGTCTTCTTAAATCGTCAGTCCATCTTGTAGGTGGTCGACCGACGCTTCTCTTGTCTTCCCTTGGCCTCCATTCCAATAACCTCTTTGTCCATCGCCCATCTGTCATTCTGGCTATGTGTCCTGCCCATCTCCATTTTAGTCTGGCTATCTTCTCGATGATGTCAGTCACTCCGGTTCTTCTCCTGATGTCTTCGTTGGTTATTCTGTCTCGCAGAGTTATTCCTAACATGGACAGCTCCATTCTTCTCTGCGTGACTCTCAGTTTGGTAGCTGCTGCTTTTGTTAAGGTAAGTGTTTCTGCTCCGTACGTCAAGACTGGGAGGACGCACTGATCAAATACCTTTCTCTTTAGGCATGTGGGCAGCTCACTTTTAAAAGTTTCTCTCAGTTAGACAAGGAGACGCAATGTCACCTAAACTTTTTAATACGGTGCTAGAACATGCTTTTAAGAATTTGGATTGGATGACAAAGGGAATAAAAATAGATGGAGAATATCTAAACAACTTACGTTTCGCCGATGATATACTTATAATAGCTGAAGATCTAGGTATGGCAAGAGAGATGGTACAGGAACTCGTTGTGGCTACAGAAAATGTAGGTTTAAATATAAATATCTCGAAAACAAAAATCATGACCAATTTGGTACCCAACCAGAACATCAGTATTGGTGGGAAAGAAATAGAACTCTTAGATAGATATAAATACCTGGGACATGAAATTATGATTGGCAGGGATAACCAGACTCATGAACTGAAGAGAAGAATCGGCCTTGGGTGGGCAGCATTTGGAAAACTGAGAGAAACTGCAGAAACATATTCCTCACATAATCTCCACTCGTTTTCCTAAATATTTTTAAAAAACTCATTACCTGCTTTCTCAAATTCCGACATTCTCGATCAAACCATACTTGTCTACCTTTTCTATTATTACCTTTCTGTTCGCATACTCCTCCCATTTCAGCGATTTCCTTGATGATCTCCTTAAGTTTAGGTAGTAAAGGTAAAATGTCCTTATTATGCACCTGCCCCTGATCCCTTTCCATCTTAAGCTCCAGTATTATTGGCTGATGATCTGCACAAACTCCCTTGAAATGCAAGCTGAATCTATTACAGATCTACCAGAAATATCTACAAGAATAAATTCTCCATCCTGGTCTACCATTCAAAACTACCATATCATCCTCGCAAAGTCCTATAATCCTCCTTCATTGTATTCAAAAGTATCAGTAGACTCTAAGTATCTTCTCCTGCCTCCTACACTGGTGCTTCCCGTGATTCCATATGTATGGCCTCTTCTGCTTGTTGCCTTATCTCCATATTTAATTCTAACCTGATGTTTCACTCTTTCATTAACTTTTCAAACCCTTTTTTTGTACAGCACATTGTGAAGCCCAACTCATCAAGGCGGTTCAGAAAGTTTAGCAAGCAGCATCATGGCTGGTAAGAAATTCGTCAAACGAAAGATTATTTTTGAAATTAATGGAAAAAAGGGGACCAAAGATTTTATCAGAAAATTATTTACCGGCAAAATTTTTTCTGGTTTTATTTAAGTTTGTTGCCTTTTGGCAATTTTCGCTTATCAAATTTGTCAAAATGTATTTAGTGAAAATTACCAGGCATCAAACTTTCATACCACCTTTTTTTAGACTTATTTGTTAAATTTTCTTTACTTATATGCAAACATTCTCCTCTTTTTTTAATCAGACTGATCATACTTAGTTTTGATAACTTATATGCACAGTTTGTATTTTTGTACAAAACTAGTTTAAAATGTTTACACGGCTTTAATAACGAATTGCGGAATGCAGAAATCATATTTTTTGTATAATTAAACAAATATTACCGGTATCTAATTTGTTAACCAAATTTAAAAAATATTTTAAATGTAATCACGTAAGCCGATATAAATATCTCTAATAAATTCATAAAAACTATACCAGGTTTTGGATTTTCCAAGAACACTCATCGAATTATACAATAAAATCTCTTTTTTATCAGTGAAAGAGTCGTCGTAGATGTCTTAACATGTTCCGTTTGTTGCAGATAAACATTTGTAGTGCCGGTCTGTGCCCATGATTTCTGCAGGCGTGGAGGGAAGACTGCCTTATATGACTTATCCAGAGCCTTGGAGAGGTCCCCCGAAACAACCGTCGGAGTTGTTTCTTCGGCCTGCTCCGAAGCCCTTGCCTCCAACAACAAGGTAAGCCGCAAATCAAAAGTTTGAATCATCTCTGGCTAAACTTAATCTATGCTTAAAAAATGTATTTCTGCGTGTTGATGATATGAGTTAATTTCTCTTTCCTACGATAGCTCCAACTAATTTCTAATCTTTCTTTTGTTAGTCTTTATGCATACTTAGCCCTTTTCTTTATAACATTACCTTTTTTGTCATCTGCTGGTCCATCCAAGTCTCTTATTTGATTAGTTTTTTGGTAGACGGATCTTATTATTTTTGTCCGATTCACTCTTCTAATGGCCAATAGAAAATTTGATATCTACTGCCCTGTTTCTGTTCCCTTATTGGATGCGGTTGTATTGGTTCGGGTTTAAAGGCTTTAGTCGATCTATTTGCCTTCTATTATCATCTTCTTATATACTAAGTGTAAGTTTTTCTGTGGATTTTCCTCTCCATCTTCTTTTACGGCACTACAGCCCAAATTAAACCTGGAGTGCAGTTCTAGTGTCCTTAACTCATCTGCGACTTCTCTTTACATTACTGAATCTTCAGTTTTTCCAGGTCCAGTTTGTTTGTTCTTTGTCGTCTTTCGTCTCTTTCTTTGTTAACTCTGCATCTAAATTTGGTTTCGAGTAAAAGATGGTCTGATCCACAGCATGCTCCTCGTCGTGTTCTCACATCTGAGATACTACTGGCAGCTCTTTTGCCTATGAGCACATGGTCGGTTTGATTGGTTGTGAAATCCATGTCATTTTGTGTATGTCTTTATGTGGGCAGCATGTGGAACTTATAACCATGTTTTTACTGATGGAAAAATTTATCAAAAACTCTCCATTCTCGTTTGTTTCATTGTGCAGTGGGTGTTTTCCTGTTGTGCCATAGAACTGCCATAGAACTTAACAGTATTCATCCAAATCTTTTCGTTTTGTATTCGCCAGATTCTTTCTGTCCATATCAATATTATCTTCGTATTTAACTTTATTTCTAGCTCTTGCTCGTCTTCCTTTTCGGACTCTTCGTTTACTACTACATGGCTTCTTCTTACCTCCATCTTTAGAGATTGTATTTTTTACGGAAGAAAGTTGTTTCATGTCTTTCTCCTGTGTGACCCATCGTTGTTCTAATTTTTGTTCTAGTCTGGACCGATTAATTGTTTTGAGTCATCTTATAATTGTCATATGTAAATTTTTTTCCTATATTTGTGGTTTATTTGGATATTCCCTGCATGTTTTTGCATGTAGTAGATTAAAACAAAAAAATCATAATATTTACTTTTCGACATGCTAATAATACCCGTTTTTTTATTTCAGTAGATATAATGGTGTTACCACCACGTATCCCAACGGCACCCGACTAGCTCCACCGCCTCGGCCAGTCAGCAAGTATCCCTCACCACCAGCAACGATCACTGCTCCCGTAAATCTAGTTCAATCCAAAGAGGAAATCACAGAAGATATGTCACCGTACACCACTTACAGGATGTTTCCCCCAACTCCCCAGTACACACACTTCCCCTATCCCACCTTGTGCCAACCCCCCTACTTGCAGATGAGGACTAGTTTCGCCACAACACCTTTATCTCCTTTAGAAACATATTCTCCAACCACGCCGACGGTGACGGCCTCGTTTCTTACGCCACCAAATTCGTACAGTCCTCCGACGAGTATAAAACCCGTGAGTACTAGTTTGAGGCCAACGACTCCTTCTGGATTGAAACCAGCGACTATTGTGAGGGATGCGAGGGAGAAGAAAACTCCTCCTTTACAGACGCAAGTCATCAACGCTCAGAACCTCAATTCGCAAAATTCATCGTTTAAGGTTAGTATGTGAATTTAATCAATCATGGAAGGGAAACACTATAGAGTTAAAAAAGAGCAGAAGTTTATTTTGTGTACTTTTTTGATATATTTTTCAAAAACTATTAAGTTCCAAAATAAATAGTTTATTTCGAATTTGTAAATAACAGATTCATTTTGCTTACCATAGCAGGTGGCCGGAGGAACTGGCTTATAGTTCAGGCAGTTGATTTTCGTGAAGTATTCCTTATGTTATAAGAGCATAACAATTATTTAATTCAAAAATATATAAAATTGATAAGCGAGTGAATGCAAGAATACCCGGAGGAACAAATAGGAGAACACCAAGCAGGATTTAGGAGTAATAGTTAAGGATGAATTTTCCAAATTATAAAAATATATATAATAGAAATACAAACAACCTATTATAAACGTAAAACCATGCTGTTACAATTTCTTAACTTTCTAATCACAAACATAAACCAAAGCTTCATTAGTAGCCAACAAGAGATCCTTATGGTTGCCTTCGTAATCTCTAAGTTAGCACTCTAACACAATAAATGTTATATCTTTTGTAGTTTTATAATTTTTGTTCTTAAGTTCTCGACCTCCAAAGCCTGTTGAGCTAACTAAATAACTAACTGTATGTTACAGGTGCCTTCAGGTAAGGAAGGTTCGTTGAAGCACAGAATTTTGATCCGACCTGACGAAATTAGTCCGAGGGGCGGTCCCTTAGATCTCCAAAAACCCACAGAGGGAAGAAAGCGGCTCCTGGCGACGGCCAATACGACTGCAACTATGTCGCCGCCAAGGTCACCTAGAAAACCCTTAAACAATAATACCATAACTGGGAGTTTTGCCAAAGGATCTTTAATTCAACTGCACAGCGGCGAGATGAGGAGGATAGAAGATTTGCGAACTGAAGATTTCATCTTGTCAGCTGCCAAAAGTGCCGAGGTTAAGTTAGCCGAGAGTACGGTTGTGAAGATCGAGGATAACCAGCAGCTGGGCAACACCACGATTACGCTTACCTACAATAACAGGCGAGATCAGGTAGGTCTCATTATAATATTTTTTAAATATGCACTAAATTGTCCAAAGGGTCGTAAAATAGTAGTAGAGTTAGTAGGATGAGAGTCCTATCTCACCTCTGTACGCGCATGCGACGATCTGTTCACGTGTAACTCTTTAAGCATGCTTTTTCATGGCTATGCATAAATTTATAGACTTTTTCACTGAACATCTTCAAAAATTTATCGTTTTTTTTTTCCAGAATTTATTGCAACTCAAAAACACTTTGAGATCAAACTAACATAAGCCTTCTGCATCAGGATTTACAGTTTTGTGACTTAATGCACTGGGATAAAGTATGAGTAATAGTTTATTGTATCTTTCTTTAGATCACAATCTCTTCATCTGTGGTATGAGATCAATATCAATCTTGATCGTGTTTGCAGTTGTTCTTAATAGCCGGTTCGTTACATGCCTAAACCAATATCTTCAAATTTTTTTATCAAATAATTTCTTCTTGTTTTTAACTCCTATGTTTTATCTTACCTTGCGTTACATTGGTAATATATATAAGTCATCTCACAAGTACACAATGTATTCAAGTTTTCTTTAAGGTTGTTTCTGTATTTATCTTCATAGTTCTTAAATAACTCTACTCTCTTTTAAAGAATATAAAGTATACCATACCTTACATCCTGGTAATACAACCAGAGGTGGTAGCAGTTCTATCATAATAAAGAAACTATCGACATCATCAAGCAATAAGCTACAAACCAGAAACGTTTCAAGCTACTTCAGTCAGTGGTAAAACAAAATCTGTTGAGCTGATAGTTGTAGGTGTTCACTCTCTATCAAAACATAACCTCAAAAAGATCATTATCTGGAATTTTTGAATAGACATGGCAAAAGATTTATAATTGGCGGTGTTTTCAACTTCACTTAAAAGAAAAAATCAATTTGAAAGTTTCCAAATACAGCAACCAAATACAGTATCATCGTACAGGCCGATTTCCTTACCACCTGTAATTTCGAAGCTATACGAGAAGTTATTGCTGAAAAGGCTGAAACCTGTCATAGACACGAAGGCTCTAATCCCATCACACCAATTTGTCTGAGTCACCAAAGTCATTAAATTATCGACCAAGTCCATATAATAACGAATATAATAGAGAGGTCGTTAGAATAAAAGAAAGTTTGTTCCGTTCTCTTCCTGGAGGCGGCGCAAGCTTTCGATAAAGTATGGAACGAAGGACTTAAAGATAAATTAAGCAGGATTTGGTCAAGTAACTATATTATTGGAATCGTACATTTCAAATAAGGAGTTTTTAGGATACAGCAAGAAGAAGCCCGCTCGGAATTAAAAGAAATCAATGCAGGTGTACCACGAGGTAGTGTGGTGGGAGCAGTCCTGTACCTATTATACACTGAATTGGATCATAACACACTAGCTACCTTTGCCGATGATACTGCCGTGTTGGCTGTAGGTGAAGATCATGAAAACCTCAATACAAAGGTGCTAAAATGCAGAAATGCAGAAACTATAGAGGAAAGTCTGACAATCATACAAGAAACAGTGAGAGAAATAAAAGAACAACATCTGAAGAAAGATACAGAGAAACGAAAATCGTGGATGACCGATGAAATACTTGAACTTATGGATCAGAGATAAAAAACAAAGAATATCTCCAAGAATATAAGAGAATACATACCATCGTCAGAAGAAAGATAAGAGATGACAAAGAGCAACAAAAAACAAAACAACTCAGTGCAGATTAATTTTACAAACAAAAAAAAAACAGCACAGTCCTATTCACAGTATCTAAGGGATACTAGTGGGTTTGCCCTTAGTCTCAAGGTTTAGAATAGAAAAAAGTTTCTTATTGATCATTGATATTGGCGTTTATTATTAAGAAAATTAAGCTGGTTTTGAGCTTGTGTGCCATCTTTATATTAGTAACAGAAAAGAATCTTTTATCTTGCCAAACAGCCGTGTCGTATTCTATTAAATATGAGAAATATATGTAAAACGACAGATTTCTGTAAATATGGTTGACAAATTTAAGTATTACATCTCTCCTATTGCTTCATTCTTCCCACGGAAGTCAAATGCTCTTTGATCATCTTTCTACATTAGCTATAAAGTTATTTTTAACCATAATAAATAACATAAAAATGCATATGCAGGATTATTTACCGCTACCTACATAGTAAATGCCAACAACCACATATCTGACGATAATTTGCAGATATTTTGCGATTTTATGAAACATAAACAAAGTTTATTATAATTTTTATTACTGTTGAACTATAAAAATAAATATTAGTTTTATTTGGAAAAACCACTGTATAGACAGTGATTTTTTTGTATCCAGGACTTTGTTAGAGTGAATTGAAAGTCACTTTCTATCAGTGAGGTCACGTCTTTATTTTCTTGAACAATTAAAGCAGAATATGTTACATCTCGTGACATTTTGAACATCTTTTGTACTATACCAGGATTAAGACACGAAAAGGAAGATTAAAAAACATGTTATTATGGTTTAAAATGCCCGTTACTGAACAGTATAATCTCCCTAAGTTTCAAAAAATAAACAATTCCAAAATAACCCATAGAACCATAAATATATTAATGTTTGTTCATATTCTCCAAGCTTTCCATTGCCTCCTTGATAAAGAAAATATTGTGAATGTCTGAAGTGGTTCGCAATATCTTCAGCAAAAGCACGCCTAACACGGAAGTGTTCAATAAATTCACAATTGTTGAAAATGACCGTTTCTTTAAGATAATTCTTATTTTTAGGCCTTATACGTTCATCTAGAATTTGTAACAAATCTTCATCCGACGACAATTCTTCAATGTAAAACACCTCTTCATCAGAGGAAGAACTTTAAGAAGATTCCTGAAATATGCTTTTTTCACTTCATAAGTTAATTATTTAATCATAGTTACCTATATCACGTATAATTACCATTTTAGATATTTAGTCCAAAAATGTATTCAATAAAGAATAATCAATGTAAATACACCAAACGTTGGAATTGAACAACTATATAACTAAATGAAATATAACTTATTTTTTCATAATGAAAAACATTTATGAAAAACATAGATCATAAAATAAAAGCCTTAACCTTTCAATATATTTTATAGGTACAATATATATTTACAGGTTAATAAGAAACCTTATTTATTTATAAGTACGCCCGCGTCAATCTATTAGTTGGAAAATAATCTTCAAACCAGAGAGACTATTTGAAACCGGTCGACAACTCTGCTAGAACATCTGACCAAACAGTTGGAGTTTGAGTTTGAAATTAAACGTGCACGAACACAATTTTTTTACTGCGCAAACTCGTGCGTTGTAAAACCGTTTCCAATCACTGCAGAAACAATCCTAATAACATTACAAATCTTCATTTAAAGGATTTTCTATGCTTTTTCAGTAAAATTGTGTCACTTTTCCATATAATACCTTTCCATACCTTTAGTATCTAAAATCAAAGAGCATCTTACATTGTTTATATATTGTTTATAAGTAAAAAATTAAGTTTAATCGTTTGTACATTTTGTTTATTACATATTATATACACTTCATCTAATTTACTTACCGTTGCACGTCATCCGCGTCATAGCTCGTGAGGTTATATGATACCAACAGGCGGTAGGTGTGTTCTTTTTTAGAATCACTTTACCGAGTACATTGGCTTAACAGCCACTACACATATTTTATTATATACGCGTAGAAATAATATTTAAAGATTTCTATTAATATTAACTTAAAGAAATGCACAATAATATGTTTCATTTAATTTGTATAAATGCATTATAAAGCGTTTTTATGAAGAACATTTTTTGTTCGGAACACAGTGTAATTTTAATCGAAAGAAGGCGATATTTTGGCATAAATTGGTAACACTTATTTGACAGTTGCGGTGTTGACTAATGTTAATAAGTAATGAAAAAAGTGAACTTTGTTTTCAAAACTTCCACAAAATTTATTTTAAATTCTTATCACTACAGCTGTTTCGGCTAATTGCCTTTCTCAAGTGATCTGTTTTTTGGCATGGGTTTACACTTTAAGTCTCTAATGAAATAGGTTGAGGAGGGGAGAACTGTTTGTCTCAAGCTGGTCATTCAGAATTATATCTTGTAACAAAAACAAATGAGGAAGGATGTAACAAAACAAATAAATTAAAGCTGGCTAGCTGAATGTGCCGGAGAGTGACTACTTAACACTCAAAAGGGGATTCGGCAAATTTGCATGCCCTACAGAGACCGTAGAATAAAAAAATGAATGACAAGGTAATAAACAATCTATAGGTATATAACTGAGGTAAATAAAAATGATTATAGAAGTTGCTCCAAAATGTGAGTGGGCGCCAGGAAAGTATTAACATAAACTTTCCAAGGTATCTTATAAAGCTATTTGCTGAAATACAAAAAAAAGGATACATGTATGAATTGAAATATTTAGTTTTCACCAAAAATTTAATCCCTATCCAATATACACAATCTAAATTTACCCTAAAATACCCACCACCAATTATGTACAGTCAAATTAGTTAATTATCTACAAAAAAATAAATGCCCTAGTTGTACGCAACTGATTCTTGATGATCTAAATTTACCAATAATAAGATATAGAAAAAATTGTAATGATTGACCTAAAAAGGTAATTACTTGCCTCAGAGATGCAACTCTGTCATTTGGCTTTCAATCGAAGGTTGTAATAAAGTAATGAGGACAATATCCTGAAGGGATAAATGTCCAAAAGTTTGAAAATATAATAATAATAAAATCTTAATAAGTAACTCTCTGATTAGATGTGTACACATAAAATCGCACAAATTGAGTTAAATGGGAAGATTTAAAACCTCGACCTGGACGTGACAATTTTACTGCATATATTATAATTATTTAGAAAAAATGACGAGTCTTTATTATTAAATGAAACAGTATGATTTAAGATTGGAAACAAAATATTATAAACAAAATTATTAACAATTAATGAATAAAAAAAAATATAAAAAAAATGAACAATGTTCCACCCTCTAAATAAGGGAGGTCTTTCGGGCTGGTATCCTGAAGTGGTCCGAGAGTAGTCTGAGAGAGCTCTGGACCTCTGATGGAACAGACGGGCAAATGGGCAAATTCAAAAACGCAAATTCTTTTCCTCCTTGTAAAAAAAATCCCCAAAAATAAATGAGAAAAAAAAAATCCTCGATCCTGGATTTAACTTCTTGGGGTAGGCTAAAAAGAACAGTTGTGTTACAATTCCTCCTTACGCTTAATAAAAAGAAGGGAAAAATACAAGGTTTATTAACAAATGAAATAACTTGAAAAATATTACAAAAAGTTGCTGGGAAGCTTGTATCAAAGAAAAAAGCTGTAATGATTTTGTAGATAATGTGACCTTCGCATGGTCTGACAATATTTGATGTAAAATAAATTGATCAAATAGATAATTTTTAACGAAAACTTGCTACGGAAATATTTTTGAATGTGAAAGAACGATATGAGGCAGAATATTTTTACAGATAGACTTAATAGATAATAGATAGTTTTAAAAATGGATACCTAATTATATGTTTTTAAGGCCGGGAAGTAAAATAGAAAATTGATATGATTTTATAACATTACTATATCTAAATCCAGAATGTTTCTTAATGAAATAATGTGATAAATGACAGATAGATATATCCCTAACGAAGGGAAAAATGACGATATTATAGAAGTTAAAATAGCTGATGATTTTTACACTGTTATTTATAATTGAATCAACTTACCGACTAGAAGTGGCTTATAAATCAACGGGTATACACTACGAAACAACTAAAACTGTATATATTCTTCCTTCCCAACGAAATTAATATTCTTTAAAACAAATTTAGCCTTCTTCTGTCGCCTACCCTTTTTTTTGTTAAACGATGTTGTCTACCAAAAGGTTAAAACCAGAATGAGCTCTAATTGCTAGCCGGATGATCATGTTGCCCTACATCATCGCAGGTGTCGCTGTTTAAGCCAACTTAGAAATTCAAAATTCAGAAAAGCATTAAGAGGATTGGGATTTTAAAATTGTATTTAAAAATGTTTACGGATTATTAAAGTAACGGACTCGTTACAATCTGTGTTTTTTAATTTGTTGATTTCCATAGATTCTAACAAAGATAGCTTAAGGCCTTTATTTTGAATGTGTAGAATTTTAAATTCGTCATTAAAAGAATGATTATGATCTAGAAGGTGAAGTGCGTATGTAGAATCTGTTTTTCTATTATTGAAAGCCCTTTTATGTTCTGCTATTCGTTTATTAAAATTTCTACCTGTTTGACCAATATAAGTTTTTGGGCAGTCGCCACATTTAAGTTTGTACACACCACTGTGTAAGTGTTATTTATGTTGGCTCTTGTTGTTTTTAATATATTTGCCTAGGTTGTTATTTGTTCTGAAAGCTGGTGTTATTCCTTTCTTTTTTATGTGTTTGGCTATTTTTGTTGATATTTTGCCTGTATATGTAATCGAGCAGAAGGTAATAAGAATTTAAAATAAATTTTGTGGAAGTTTTGAAAACAAAGTTATCAGTGTTTTATTGTTACATAAAATGAATTTCCATCAAGTAACGGTCGAATCCATCAATTATTTAATGAAAAAAGTGCTGTTTTTGTTTAAGTATTCCATTTTACATCTTTATACGACGCATTCAAGCGGCTCAAATTGTTTTTAACAAGATTATTTTTTTAACTCTTGTTTTGTTTCTATTTATTTACATTATATATTAATTTGTTTTCTTGTATAATCCACTTTTGCAATAATTATGTGACCTATTTGATTTAAAATGGATTCAGGATTTTTTTATACTTTGGCAACTATGTCAACTTCGATCTCTGTCAATGATATGATATGAAATTAGATGGACTGTACTTGTATCAAAGAATGTCACGAAAAATTTTATTTGCCAAATTTCTAAAATCCAGTTTTTTACCGATGTTTTAGGAATCAAAGTATAGGACTCAAAGTAAAGGAAGAAGAAATGTATCGATTAATTTACACAACCATATTTGAATTTAAACAGAGATAGTAAAAGTATACGCGTAAACTTTCATGCCAAAATTATTTTCATTAAACTGTCGTAATTTTATATATAAAGTTTCCGTAGACCAACATTAGAATTCTAAACACATTAAAATTCCACAACCTGTATTTTACGTTTCAAAAGCTTGGCCAATTAGCGGATACTTAGACCATTAAATTTTTATTCATATATCATTCGGCAACCCACTTAATGCGACGTGGGCCGCGGTAGTTTGGTGTCCGCTTTTACATTTGAACGCCGTTCCTTAATCACCGTTTACAAAATATCAACTTCAGGTACAATGTACCTTCACAATAAACCCACATGCGGATTTATATGATGCCGATGCTATGGAGCGATAAGCGCTGGTGTTAAAACTCCTTAAAATTTTGGTATCTGAATGAACAGTAGAGGTGGGCACCGGTTTACCGATACCGTATTTAAAACTGCGACTTCAAAATAATGTAGGATTTAGAAAAGTAAAAAATTTCATAGGAATGGTGCAATTATCGAAAAATTTATAGTTTTGTATGTAAGCCTAAACTACATTCATTTCACAGATTCCCAACTGTCAACAAACGCACGTGAAAGCCAAATAGGGTCGTACTGAGGTGTATCATATGATTTTTAAAAATATTTACTTTTTAAACTATTAGTGTAAGAATTTCTTGAAATTTAATCATTGTGAGCAAAATTTAATGTTCATTGAAGAAAAATGTGCTAAAATAAAATATTCATTAACTGAGAGATACATAACAAAGTGAACATTTTGAATAAAGTAGCATTGTCATAAGTTTATCAAAGCATAAAAACATACCATTTAAATTACTCGGAGACCGAGGAGCTACATGTGCTGCTGTCTTCTTCTTCTTCATGTGCCTTGTCCGTTCCGATCGTTGGCAATCAACATGGCTATTCTGACTTTGTTTACGGCAGATCTGAATAGTTCAGCAGATGACAATCCGAACCATTGCCGCAAGTTTTGGAGCCACGAGTGTCTTCTCCTCCCTGGACCCCTTCTGCTGTCTATTTTCCCTTGAACGATCAGCTGTATTACTGTATATTTATTATGTCTCATAACGTGACCCAAGTATTCCAACTTTCTTTTCTTTATACTTATTCCTACCTCTCTCTCTTTACCTATCCGACGTAGTACCTCTTCGTTGGTCACGTGCTTAGTCCAGGGTATACGTAATATACGTCGGTAAGCCTCCATTTCGAAGGACTCTACTTTTTTCATCAATGTTGCAGTCATTATCCACGCCTCCATTCCATATAACAAAACCGGGAATACATAACATTTCAGAAGTCGAATTTTGAGAGGTAGGGTGAGGCATTTAGAGGTGAAAATTTGCTTCATGCTAGTGAACGATGCTCTTGCCTTTTCTACTCTTATACGTATTTCCTTCGCTTGATCCCAATTTGAGTTAACTGTTGTTCCCAAGTAGATGTACGAATCCACGTGTTCAATTCTTTCATTGTCTAATATCAGTTGCTGTGGTGGTTGTTGGGTTTGGCTTACTAACATTAGTTTTTGTGATATTTAGTCTGAGTCCGTATTGTGCACTTGTTTTTTGTATCTTACTCTTTAGGTAACTCAGTTCCTCCATGCTACTTGCTAGAATCACAGTGTCATCAGCATACCTTATGTTATTAATTATTTCTGCATTTATCTTTATGCCTTCTGTGCTTTCCTCCAGCGCTGTCTTAAATACTTCTTCTGAGTATATATTAAAGAGAATAGGAGACAAGATACAGCCCTGTCGTACCCCTTTCTTAATCTCAATTTTATTGGTCAATGTAGATCCTACTTTCACTTTAGCTGTTTGACCCCAATAGAGACTTGCTATTGTTCGAATGTCTCTGTAGTCGACTCCGATCTTATGGAGAACTTCAATTATCTTTTCGTGCTTTACGTTATCGAATGCTTTTGCGTAGTCTATAAAGCATATGTACACGTCTTTGTTCATATCTCTGCAGCGCTGGATGAGTACCTGTAGACTAAAAAGTGCTTCTCTTGTCCCAAGAGAATTCCGAAACCCAAACTGCGAATCTCCAATGTTATCCTCGCATTTTTTGCTTATTCTGTTGTAAATAACCTTGGTGTATGCCTTCGAAATGTGGTTAATTAGACTTATCATCCGATGTTGATCACAAGACTTTGCTTTTGGTTTTTTCGGTATGGCAACAAAAGTTGACTCTAGCCAGTCTTCAGGAAACTCCCCGCTGTTATAAATATTGTTAAAGAGTCTGACGAGTGAGTCTAGAAATTGACTGTTTTTTCACTAAGTCAATACTTTTCGAGTTATTTGCGAGTGAATATGTTCAACAACAAAAAAACAATGTTTTTAGACGTACATCATTTTTTTTTTTGATAAGCTATATTTTTGCTAAGAATATGTTTTTCGATAAAATACTTACTTTTTGAGCTATTTGCGGAAAACTATCTAAAAACGTGTTTTTTTTTTTTATTGAAAAATGATCATATTCACTCGCAAATAACTCGATATGTATTGACTTTGTGCAAAAACTGTATAAAATAAAAGTTGCTTAGAATTAGTCAGTTTATTCAATTCTGGACTTATTTTGAACTCATGGTTTTTCACACCCGAGAAGGGGTGAAACTCACCCCCATGGCAAAAGCACACATCGGCACAATATCACTTTTTTTCTTTGCCATTAGCTATGTATATGCCAAATTTCATGTCAATCCAAGCTATTTTTTAATATTTACAGCAAAAACCGTGAATAAATGGACTAAAAAGGAAATAAAACTTTTCGAAATGTCAATAAATTAAAATATTGATTTCTCTTACCTTTATTAAAGTGATTACCGCAAGCTATTTTTACTTTTGATTAACAAATACTTTGTTTTTGGATACTAAAAGTTCACCACACACTAAAACTTAATACTAAACACTTAAACTAAACTTTAAGAAATAAAACGACCAGTAAATAACTTAACAATAACTATAACATATAACACACAATATATTAACTTAAAAACCAACACGCTACAATTTGAATTTAAACAGACTGGCAAGTTTTTACCTGTAAAATGAGAATCCGTCTGGCTTAAGGCAATAAATTATATTTAATAGCCTCTTAACGAATGAGAGAGCAAATATCAACAAGTGCGTTTGTTTACAGTTCGGAATTTGCTGAACGAATGTACTTTAGATATTTTTTATAGTTCTCACTAGGCCTGATGTGTTTCCCACTTTGTAATATTAGGTTCTGTTGCATCCCTCCTATGCTTATAATGTTGTGAATAAATCACATGCATGAAGGTGACGCTGGCGTCAGGGTTTGGTATTAAAACATATCCTTATTTTATTCTGCCATTTCTTTACATTGTTTGCTACTCGTTTTTAGTGATGGGTAGACCTGGTTCGTTTCGGTGACCCGGGTCTTCCAGGTCAATCATTAAAACGATCCGTTCATAAAGATCCGTTCATATGAACGATAAATTAAATTTGTTGTGTAAAGGTCAAGTCAAATAATTTATAATCGGTTTACTACCCGAATCTAATAGGTTTACTTTCTATTTATTGCTTACTGGTATAAGTCTTTTTTAAGAGCATAGACGCAAAATTTCGGACCAATGCAAACTAATAAGTATTTTTGAAAAATTTAATTGCAGAATGAAATATTACATTGTTGTATAGGGCCGAAAGTCCCTGAAAACTTCTATAACGTTTATTTTAGTAAGTTACAGGGGTGAAAAAGAAGAGAAAATTAAGTGTGATTTTTAATTTAAAATATCTCATTCAAAAGATACTTTTTGGTTATTCTAAGGGACCTTGCGCCTTAATACTCAGTATGAAATTAAAATAGTCAATGTTTTTATAGTCCATTTCCATCATATTGATAGCACATTATGTATGCAAATTCCTAAACTGTTCATACGGGTGACTCAATGAAAAATAGATATTTGTCAACAAGTTTACAGAAGTATATAGGAAAACAATTTTAAATTGAGTATGACCACCAGGTATAAAGGTTGAAGCAGAATAGAATACAATAGTTTTGAGGGTTACTAATCCCTAAATAAAGTTGCCAGTGTCGGAGTGATGGAGATTAACAGGTACTAATGAATTTGCAAGAAATGTAAGATGTTTATTTTATTGGTTATATATAAAATAATTTGTGGCCGTAACAGGGGCCGATTTGTAAAAAAATGAATATTATTTTAATCAAATTCCATTTCAGATTCACTGCTTTCTTCAGAATCTAAGGAATCTTCAACTCCAATGTTAATTATTACCGGTTCCAGCATTGCATCAGTCATATTATCCAAATTCCACATTTTATTTTCTTCCTTGTGAGCATGACTAACAGCATTTTTCCAATTTTCTGGAGTTACTTTTGATAAGGAATGTTTTAATAATTGTTGTAAGTCTTCTAATTTAAAAGTTTTGTTGTTGCGTCCGACTTCACCCTTTACTTGAGACCATATATTTTCTATCGGATTCAGATCACCGTGGTATGGGGGTAAACGTAAAATAATTACATCACGGTTTAATGCCATTTCATCAATTATATATTTTTTATAAGCTGCTTTATGTTGCCTTACAATAGGTAATAATTCCTTTTTTGTCGAATTCTCCTTGTACTCAATTGCGTGTTTATCCAACCATTCGATTATCTCTCCTGTTTTCCATACCATTGTTGGCAATTTTTCTGCTAGTCTTGAATGGTAACTAGTATTGTCCATGACTATGACAGAATTTTTCGGAATTAAATCCAACATTTGCTCAAAATATTCTTCAAAAACGTCAGCAGTCATTTCCTCGTGGTAATCTTTAGTTGATTTTGAGGCAAAACTTAATAATCCACCATTGACAAAACCGTATTCGTTTCCAATATGGGTTATTATGAGTCTGCGTCCTTTTCCAACAGGAATATTGTTTATTCCAGTAGATACACCTTCGATGAATGCCTGACGGGAACTTTTCACATTTGTATCAACCCATAGGTATGGTACAGTATGACCTTCATTTAGCCCAGTCTCGTCCAAATAAAAAATTGTTTTCCCTTCTTCTCGGTACTTTTTAATAGTTCTTAGATAATCTCGTCTCCAACATACAATGTAATCTTTTTCAATTAAAACGGATTTTTTTCTATTCTTTTGCCAACGAAATCCCATCTCTCTCAATAGTCCCCATAATTTCTTGTTGCTTATGTTTGATAACTCTTCGTTTTCTCTAATTAATGTTTGGATTTTGTCCAATTTTGGAAATTCTTTGTTAAAAAAACTGAGTGGACGCTGCGTCTTGTCATGTTTTATGTATTTCTTCAATTTCCAAGGGTTTACTCCCTCCAATCTTTTGGGGAGATGAAACAGTTCCTCCTTTTCTTTCTTTTAGGAATCTATAAATTGTTGCTTCTCTCCAACCCCTGTCATATTTGAACACATGTTAACGATTTCACGAACATTACTTAAAGGACGTTGATGTACAAGTGCATCGTGTACATTTATTATTATATTTTTCTCTCTTAGACTGAAGGCACCTTTAAAACTACACTTAACCGGGATAAAACCTGTTGTAGACGTCATTTTTAAATGCAAATAACAAAATATCAACACCAAAAACGTAGGTAGGTAAGACATGAACAATGTACATCTACAAACTAAATGGAAGACGCAAACAATTTCTAATTTATATTATTGGCATAATCTGTAATGTGGCATAAAAACTACTTAAACTATCATTAGTGAAGCCTTATCAGTAATTCCAGGTAATCGTTCAAAGAAGGTATTCTTTTTGTGTCAGGCGATAACTTGTATAGAAAACAATAATCACCTTTAAATTACTGTTTACATTAATTTATTTCGTGAAACATTGAATTCTCTCGTTAATCACCCGTGTATATTAACAATAATCGTGTGGCATATATACCGACGTTTTTTACGCACAAAAAAGGTATAGTGAGATTAGTGGACACTTATTTTACAGAAGATTTTTTAAAAGATAATGAATTGTTGACGGTATCTTAAAATATTAATTTTTTTTATTTATTTCAAAATAAGTATAGGGTGACGCCTATGGTTTTTTGACCTGTTGAGGATTTGCATACATAATGTGCTATCAATATGATGGAAAAGGACTATAGAATTCTTTTTTTTTTAAGTTCCTGAAGTTTAGAACATCAATAATAAATTAACTTTACTATTTAAGCTGTCAACTTTAAGCTACTTAAGATAGAATACAAAAAAAACATTCAAACAAAAATGAATAGATAGACTGGCACTTTATACTGGAAAACAAGCATTCATTCACTTTATAGCCAGTGAAATTAATAAATAAAATAAGGACAGAAAAAAAATATTTTTATCGCCAAATCTCTGCACTTTCGTTCTAGTAGTAGTACTATATTACAGTAGAAGCGCTATTAGATATGCTACGAAGTATATTCGAGAAAGGTACATTGACACTGATACAGGCATCACGATTTTAGTAATAAATTTCGTGAAAATGTGTAAAACACTTTACGTCTTTATTTATTTTTATCGTCACAGCCACCTCTAATCGAAATTGGATAAAACATTGCAGTCAGGTGGTCAGCGACCTTGCTGTTCCTACTTTAACGTCTTTGGATTGAATCATAATGAAGTAGCTTCGTTTCTCGCCCGGGAAATGCTAATTTGGACGAGGAGAATTTGTAAATAAATAAACATTTAACGAAAAAACAACTAATGAAGAATTATTGTGTCGAACGGCAATTATGTAAAACCCAAAGGTCACAAAGACTAGCTTAGAGGATTACTTGACTCGATGAACAATTTAATATGCTAAACACAGGTATTTTTAACAGATGCTAGGCAAGGGTTACTTTCTTTAAAAGCCATAAGGTTTTGTTTATTGGAAAAACCTATCAAGGTATATAATTATTAACATTAAAACTTGATCAGCATTGATTAATAAGTAATTTTCCTCTAACCTACATTACGTTTTTTTGTATTGAAATGTGGAAACTTCAGAGAGATGGAAATAAAGTAACTTTATTCGTTCTGTGCAGCTGACGGGAGAAGATATACGTTACGTTTAAAGCTCTCATATCGGCCAAATTTGTCATCACGGTAAGTCTGCTTGTTGGCGAGCCACAAATCTTCGAGGGTACATCGATGAGGACAGTTTCTGCATGTAAGAAGATGTTCCATATTCTGTGTTTCTCCACAGTTACAGTTCATATCATCTTGGTCGATTTTTCCCCATTTTGATATGTTTGATTTTACTAGAGCTACCCCCGTTCTTATCCGATTCATAGTTTTCCACGTTTTAAAGTCTAGGGAATGAATGGCCGGTCCCTTGAACCTGGGGAAGAGGAAAATACTCAGGTGGTTCATCCTACACTGTTCCAAGGAAGTTTTTCCTAGATTTTAGTCGCTTTCGTGGTGTTCGAGCTTTGTATAGAGCATGCCGCTCGTCCGCTATCTATTTAATTTTCTCTATGAGCTCTGAACGCCTCTGCATGTTGAGTGTTGTGCAAAACCCGCTGCTTTATATAGATTTGAGAGTGGCGTTGGTTTCATGCACCCCGTTACTATCCTGCATGTCTCATGTAGCGCAGTATCAACTTGTTTGGTGTAGGCAGATCTGCCCCAAACGGGGCATGCATATTCAGCAGTTGAGAAACACAGTGCCTGTGTCGTTGTTCTTAAAACGCCAGGACGTGTGCCCCATTTACGTCACGTGAGCTTTCTGAGTATGCTGTTTCTTGTTGTTACTTTTTCTCTCGTTTTTATGCAATGTTGTCTGTAGGTGATGGACCGGTCCAGAGTTACTCCAAGATATATAGGTTGGTTTGTGTGTTCTAATGTATTACCATTCCACACAATTTGGAGTTTTCGCTTGGCTTCCTTTGCGCGAAGGTGGAAAGCGCAGACTTGGGTTTTAGAGGGATTGGCTCTCAGGGAATTCTGCAGGTAGTACGCTGTCATTGTTTTTAAGGCAGTTTTGAGTTTCTTCTTCACTTCTTCAAAACTATTTCCTTGAGCACATATTGCAAAATCTTCAGCATAGAGGAAGTGCTTGGTTTCGGTCGGCGTAGGTTGGTCGTTTGTGTATATATTGAAGAGCATTGGTGCTAAAACACTTCCCTGTGGAAGGCCATTTCTCCACAACGTCTGTTTTGCAGTAAGGAATATACGACCTTACCCAGATGGTGGTCATTGAAAGTGTCGTATAATTTGCGGAGCAATGTTTTGTGCCTTACTGTGTCATAGGCTGCTATCAAATCTACGAAAGCAGCCCCTGTTATAAGTTATTCTTCAAATCCCTCTTCAATGTGTTCTGTTAGTGCGAGGACTAGACCGGTGCAAGATTTGCCGGGTCTGAATCCTCCTTGTGGGATGAGGTGCTTGTCGATGTTTTCTTCTATTCTGGCGAGTATGAGTCTCTCGTATAGTTTAAAAAAGTGACACAACAGCGAGATAGGTCTGTAGCTACCGGGGTTTTCTGGGTCCTTTCCTGGTTTTAACAAGGCTATTACTTTAGATTTCCTCCATGATTTTGGAATTTCGCAGGTTTTGCAGCACGTGTTATCAAATTGCAAGATCCAGTTTTTTGCTCCTTGGTCTAGATGCTTTATAATTGCAGCTTTCCCGTTTTTTAACCTGTTCATACCGTCGTGGAGTTCTTTTAGTGTAAAAGGAGTACCTAGGTGGTTTGTCTCCGAATCCAATCTTCTTCTAGTGTTTGGGCTCTTATATCGGTTCGTAGTTCTTCCAGTCATAAGGAGTTGAGCAGCGACTTGGTTTGCTGTAACCTTGCAAGGTGGTTTATGTTTGTTTGGATCACCGCTAAGTTTTTTTAAAAGGTTCCATGCTATTTTGCTACTATGTGTCATGTCCATTTTTTCCAGGGTCTCAATCCACTTTTCCTGTCTGGCTTGACTTAGCTGTTGGAGTAGTACTGCTCCGCAGTCAACCGTTTCTTGGCTAAAAGGGTCAGTGGAATAGAGGGTTTTGTATGTTCTCATTAGTCCTTTGGACTCGCTGGACACCCGGGAACATATTGTTGTTTAGATCCTCTGGGGATAGCTTTTCTAGACACATTTTTGAGTACCTCTACAAATTTTTCATAGTTCTTTACTTTTGGTTCACGACGTAGCAGCTCAGAATCTAGCATGTCTGCATACTTTTGCCAGTTTGCCTTTTTGAAATTAAATCTCCTTCTGAATGGAATAGTTTTGATATGGAATTTTGCATTGATAACCTAACAAATGAAGTTTGTTTTATGATTAGAGTAAACAAAACACTCAGTTAAATAATGATGGCGAAAAAGGAGCTAAAATTAGTAGTAAAATTATATGGAAAAAAAATGGATCGAGAAAAGAGTGTTGCAGAATGCAGAATACACAAGTGTAGGGCAAATAAGTGCTCGTCGCATGTCAGCTGGTGACAGCGCGCATAACAATAGATTCAATAATCATGATTCATCAATTTCTTTAAATTTGAATCTATGGTCAGCGAAATAGAAGCACCAGGGTCCAAGATTGATAAAGGTGGTACAGTGATACCACCTTTGAAATATCCAGACTGTACCACCAAGGTGGTACAGTCATCATAGCTATTGCAACAATGTCAACAATAATATAAACGTGGAATTTGTCAAAACCAGATTACTTAATTCTGACTTGAAATTTGTGAGTCATCAAATTTTCCACCTAATTCTATCTTGAGCTTCTTGCATCTAATTTGTGGTGATGCGCCTTATATCATCCGTCCATCTAGTCCTCTGCTTCGATATGCGTCGTCTTGGTCGTCATTCCAGAATCTTTCTAGTCGATCTATCATCTATCAATCTGGCAACATGTCCGGCCTAAGCCCATTTAGTCATGGCTATTCTTTCAACTGCATCCGTGACTCTTGTTCTTCTTATTTTTAGGTTCGGTACTTTATGTCCGATGGTAAGACCTAAATTTTTAAGTAGTACAGGGGAAACGCATTCCTCAGTTGAGCATATTAATTTTAACATTTTAAGAGGCAAATTAGATTTTTATAAAAGATTAATTAAGGAGTGATGAAATTGACTAAACCATTATTTTTGGAAATACCTACGTCATTCTTGAAACTATTTTTATACTTAAATAATTTATTTTTATTGTTACCCCTCGTACCTACACAAAAACTAAAACAAAAGTAGTACCCGCACGTTTCTGAGTTCCCTTTTGTTACTAGCCTACCAACGTTTTTTTATACGTATACCGAGTATAAAAACACACCCATAATCATTATTATACAACATTTCTACGCCCACAACTCATTATACAGCATTGAATGGAACGTAAACACGATCGTGGGAGAATCTCCTCCTATTGTGCACAAAAAAGGGCAATTGGCTAACACCATAATCGTTTAGAAGGATATCGTTTGATATGTAGATAGGACGTTTTTTGCTGGTGAGCCTATCTTAGACGTAATCGGCGAGGCAAGAATAATAAAGGGCTTGTGCGTGTGTTTGTAATAGCAAATATGGTGAAATTTCTACTTGACGATAACTACAAGAACAATGTATATACGGATTTGCTATTTATGGCTAATATATACATAAAGTATCTAATACCTCGTAAATACTTATATACATATATACAAGAAAAATGGAAGTAGTTTACCCTATACGACACAATAAATATATATACATAAAATACACGAGAAGATCATAACTGAAATGTACTAAATGTACTAAGAAAACAAATGAGCATTAAATCTGAGATATGTTTCGTTAATTAATACTAGTCCCAATCCATATTTAAATCGTTCTCTGCAAATTGTCCACCGCAAACATTTTTTCTTCTACTTTCTTGACGTGGTTCATATAATTATGCCACTGCTCTTTAGATACGCGTTGTTAAGCTTCTTTTATCAACTATTCTACCGGTTTTTCTTTAAAATCGATGTTGTTTGAATCCTAAAACTTGACTCTACGCCATCTCAATCGGATTCAGCTCGCAATGGTAAGGCGGCAGTCTCAAAATTGTATTTCAATTTGTATTTGTACTCGTAGGCTGCAGCAGTATCCAGTAATTCACTTTTTAGGTAATCTTCCTCAAAGAAAATGTTCCCTTGATTTGCCGTTTGTTCCACAATTTTTTCGGGAAATCAAATTTGCGGGAGTGGTATCACGTGTTATCCAAAAAGCCGTTTTCTTTGTCTTTCGGCAAGTTTGGAATTATCGTCTTCTCAAACCATTCATCGTATATGTCCCCCTCCATCTTGTCGTGGTAATCAGCGGTTCCCTTCTTGGACAAGAAAGTTAATTCGGCCCATGCCACAAAACCAGTTTCGCTTCCAGCATGAAGAAGAGCAAATCGAGGACCTTTTTGGGTTGGAGCTTTCAGTCCAGTAGAGAGCTCTTTTATGAAGGTATCTCGTGGATTCATGATCGTTGTGTCCACCATTCTTTTTTGACTGAAGCACCGACGTTAGCTCAAGACTCATCGGTATATACAAGGTTTACATGATCCTTCTTTCTAAATGTTTTTATTTGTCTGAAGTACTTGTGTCTCCAGGATATGATATCGTTTCTTAGATCAAAATTGAATTTTGACCTCTTTTACCATATTCAAAACCCGTGTCATTTAGAAGCCTACGAAATGTGGTTTTTGAAATAAACTGGTAGGTCCTCATCATCCTTCACTTTGTTCATTATGTTGTCGACGGTTGGTGGTATGTTTTCCAAAAAACATTATGGACAATTTTTCTTATCCAGAGATTTCACTCCCTCATCGTAAGTATTCTCACGTGAATTGGACTGGAAACTGCTGCCATCTGATGTAGCACTGATAAAAATAAATAAGGACTAAGCACTGGTGCAATCTTATTTCATCAAATTTATCAGTCTCTCCCACATCTGTCCTAACACTAGTTGTTAGTGCTTCATACATATTTCTCATAATCTTCACATACTCACTGGAGACTTCCTTCGTGTTGAGCACCCACCGCACAACCTCACGAGGTACTCTATCATAAGCTTTCTCAAGTTCTCTAATGAAATACGTAAATAATGAAAATTAGTACAGGTAAGTAACTAATATAAATTCCAATTTTCTTTCAAAATGTCTGTTCTCTTTGATAATTGAAAAAACAGGCGGAGGAAAGTCGAGAAGAAGATGGAGAGGTGACGTAAATGGAGATATAATATTAAGGGAGTGTTTGATCTTCTTCTTCCTTCTTGTATGTATGCTTTAAAGCCTGTTTCTTCTTTATATTATCCTCCTAAATTGTTTAAATTATCGCACCATCTTTTTCTTGGTCTGCCAATACTTCTTCGTCCATTTGGTGACGTATCTCGTGCTATTCGTACTAAACTACATTCATTTTACATATTCCCAATTGTCAACAGACGCACGTGAAAACCAAACAGGGTCGTACTGAGGTGTATTATATGATTTTTAAAAATATTTACTTTTGAAACTATTAGTGTAAGAATTTCTTGAAATTTAATCATTAAATCACACTTAAACTAAAGTCTAAAAAATAACACGACCAGTAAATAACTTAACAGTAACTATAACATATAACACACAATATATTAACTTAAAAACCAACACGCTACAATTTGAATTTAAACAGACTGGCAAGTTTGGATCTGTAACATGAGAATCCGTCTGGCTTAAGGCAATAAATTATATTTAATAGCCTCTTGACGAATGAGAGGGCGAATATCACCACGTGCGTGTGTTTACAGATGGGAATTTGCTAAAAGAATGTTCTCTTCTGCCATTCTACTAATGTGTTCGTTCCACTCCTGTTTTGTCACATATCCATTTATGTTTTCTATATTGCATGCTCTTCTTATGTTTTCACTTCTCTTCCTATCCAACAAAGTTTCCCTGATATTCGTCGGAGTATTTTCATCTCGGTTGTTTCTAGTAGTCGTCTCGTTTTACATGTGTCAGGTCTTGTCTCCGCCGTGTATTTTAATATAGGTCTAATTGCTGCTTTATAGACTCTTGTTTTTGTGTCTTGCCTTAGGTGTTTGTTCTTCCAGATTGTGTCGTTAAGAGATCCCGCCGCTTTACTTGCTTTTAAGCTTTGTTGTCATACTTATTCTTCAACATCTCCGTAACTAGTTATATCTATTCCCAGATATCTAAACCTTGTTTCCTGCTTTATTATTTTCCCATCAATTTCGATTTTACATGGTAGTGGGTATGACAACATGGATGTTGGCATTTGGTTTTTTCTGCTGATATTATCATATTGTATTTCTTGGCTGTTGTATTGAAGATATGTGTTAATCTTTTTAGCTCGTCTTCTATCTCGGCGATTAATGCGGCGTCGTCCGCATGACATAATATTTGGATTTCTTTGTTCTCCATTCTGTAACCATGTCCTTTACGTACTGCTTGTATTATTTCATCCATTATTATATTAAAGAGAAGTGGGCTTAAAGAGTCACCCTGTCTGACTCCGCTTTATACTAGTAAAAAAACTCCGAAAAAAAGAGAATGGATCAACATTTGTTACATAATTAGAACCACGTAATGAAATCAGCCTGAACAGTTTAAAGAAAATTAGGCAAAAAGCGTTATTATAAAACACGACCCAACTCTTTCCAAAAATCCGCTATCGAAAATTCACGTCACACCAGTTTCGTTTCCAGCAAAGCCATAAAACATCGAGAATTTCAATAAAATCTCGATTCCCATTATAGGAACTATAAAGAAACTTGATAAAATATTGCAGTCAGATGGTCAGTGACCTTGTTGTACCTTGCCTTTGGCAAGATTGTTACTGAGGTGAATTGTTCAACTTTCATAATTCGTAGCTGCTGGAAGTTTGGCTTGTAAATTTGAACGTAGTGTCCGGGCTGTAAATAAGAATAATGGCAGTTGAATGTTTATAGATAGTTAATATAAATTATGACGTAAGGGTGTGGGCACGAGGAATTTTTTACGCCTTTATTTTTAATTTGTTTTTAACGATTTACATTCAGTCATTAAAAAAAGCCGGATGAAGTGTACAAAATTGAGACTATGAATTTATCACTTGGCGATTTCGAGAAATGGTGTGACATTGCAGCTTAGGAAACAAGAAGCGACCTAAAGGTTACCATAGACGTACCAGTATATTCTTTAGTATAGTAGGCACGTAATTTCGTTGGAAAATTTACGGAAACACGAGTTATGTGACAAATTTACTGACAAATTCAAACATTTAGGATTCATACTCTCAAAAAATGGAACCACCGAGCAAGAGATAACCAGCAGATTAGCACAGACAAGAACTTGTATTAAACAAATGAACGGGATACTGTGGGAGAGACAGATTACCAGAAATACAAAGAAGAGAATTTATAACACCTTGGTACGCAGTACAATGACCTATGGAGCAGAGAATTGGGTAATAAATAAACGAAACAAGTCCAAAATCACAGCAACTGAAATTTTAGTTCATGAGAAGAAGCTGCAGAGTGACAAAAATGGATCGCATCAGAAATGAGGAGATAAAACGAAGAATGGCAGTAGAACAAGACATACTCAGCTACATCGAAGAAAAACGTTTAATTTGGTATGGACATGTGAAAAGAACAGATCATACAAGGTGGATAGCAAAGATTTCGGATTGGAGCCCAATAGGAAGGAGGAAAAGAGGTAGACCCCGAAGATCATGGAGGGATGAAGTGGACGAAGCCATAGAAAGACGATGGAGAATGGCAGAACAGAAAGGACTGGAGGACTTTAGGTTGGCTAAAAGAAGGAAGG
The DNA here is from genome assembly GCF_040954645.1 of Diabrotica undecimpunctata. Lineage (NCBI taxonomy): Eukaryota > Metazoa > Arthropoda > Insecta > Coleoptera > Chrysomelidae > Diabrotica > Diabrotica undecimpunctata. The sequence continues at coordinate 9,654,938 of NC_092811.1, forward strand.
CGGCGACAGCTGTAAAAATCCTTATATAGATAGATAGACGAGTTATGTTATCCCTGATGACTTTCATGTTATTGTAATCAGGAGAAAATAGAGAATTCATTTTTTAAATCAAATACAGGGTGTTCTATTAAATAACCACAACTTTGGTTTGACACCGTTTTATAGAAGACCTCAATACCTCAATAATTTTAAAATGGGTAAGAGTTCTAAAACTATTATTTACATCATTTTTCATATACCTATTGTAGCAGGTATTTTATAATATCCTAACCTGTACATTGACTTTTTTAGATTAAATACTTTGTACCTTTTTTGCTATCAAGAAGTGTGTTTGTAGTCTATTTTCAAAGATATATAAGCACAACAAGAATATCTACAATTACAATAAAAATAAAGGTTTCAGCTAACACCTAATTCGAATTAAGTATTTCCTAATCTACTCAGAGTCACTGTTATCACCAGTATCACTCGTTTCTTCTAAATTTATAGTTAATTTGGTTAATGCTCGTAAATATTTAACATACAGTACATTCAACCAACTTACACCTCGAAACGATTAATGGAATTCACAGAAAACCTTTCGTTGTAGTCAGTGGCGCACCCAGAGGGGGGGGTTTGGGGGTTAAACCTTCCCCTCAAGACCCTATTAAACACTGTATTAAATATAACATTGAAATAAATTAGCACTAAATCACTTCCGAGTTTTCATCAAAACAAAATGTTTAAACACGTGTGGTTCAGTAATTAATACCAAAGCTATTGACGAGTATGCAGTCCAGTAATTAGACCGAAGGTACCTACTTTATCGTTTAACTAAAACACACCACAAAGTCCGAATTGAATTCCTGAAACACTTTTGTTACTTCTTTTTAGCAAGCGATTTGTCCTATTCAGTGTCTGATATTTTACTATCGAGTCGTCACTATCTGAATTGTCTATCCGAATAATTAGAGGCCGGACCTCATCTATAACTTGCTCGGTTTGAAAAGACTGAACGATTATGTCTTCCGTATGTCTAATACAATTTTGCCATTGTTCTGCCTTTATTTGTTCCAGCGATTCTCTCCATAAACTAAGAACGCTAGCGTCATCTGTTGTTTTGGATGCATGTTTAACATAACAATTTTTAGCTATACCCCAAACTATCTCAATTGCATTATAGTGGCAATGGTAGGGCGGAAGTCGAAGAACTTCATGGCCATGTCAGTAACAAATTTCTTTTGAATTATGTTCTCTCCACACCTTTGAAGTAAATCGAGTTTTAAAAATATGTCAGTGTGATACATTTTCTTTTCTGTCAACCACAACTTTATTTCTTCTTTTGTAGAGCTGCTTGAAGGAAATCTCTCTTCTGCTCTTGAGTGCTAGGATGCATTATCCAACACTACTATGGATGGTCGCTCCAATTTTTTTAACAAATTTTCTTCAAACCATTCTTCAAAAATATTTGCATCCATATTTCCCTAGTAATCACCTGTATTCTTTGCGGTTGAAAAAATTAAACTATCGTCAGGAATAAAACCCTCATCATTTCCAGCATGAAGTATAATGTAGCGTTTACCATTACCGGAACGACTAGAAGAATAACATTTCGTGGTGCCATCTTGTCAGGATGATTTTGACATCATTTGGTTTGTTGAAGAATATAATGAAAATATTGTAACAACGCCGTATAGATTTAACCTTATATAATATAATGATATCTAATAAAAAAATGAATATAATAAAAATCGTGCACATTACGATAAGCAGTCACTGATGAGCATGACAATTATGATATTATTTTCTCTTTATTTATTGCAGTTTTCAGATTATGTAAATGCGTTGATAAACATCCATAAACATCTTCCCCCTTAACGATATAAAAATCCAACACTTAAGTAGAAAGTCTCTTTATAATGGTTTCTGGTTAGGCGTAGTAAAAACCGTGAGTCACCATTAAATCCCCTTCAAGACGAAAATAAATGGTCGTTCTTTTATTGTCCTTTCTTTGTTCCATCACGAGAGGCATCGCTGCATTTTTCGAGAAGCGATACGCAGACAAAGTTCGATGATCAGATACGTTGCATTACATTATAAATCTGGTGGTAGTGGAATGTTGTCCGTACAAAACAATTTTTCGTAGTAATACTCATTGTAGGTGAACTGTGTGAAGGGGCGGGTGAGGACTAGTACTCGGTTCCGGGAGTGGATGGCCTTGAACGGTCCAAACCTCCTCTTCGAGCATCTCGAACGCTTTCAGACGTATTTCGTTGTAGTGGCGCCGCACTGTTTAAACCGAGTATTCTTTGAGATCAACTTTATGGCTATTTGTTTATACAATGTAACTTTCTTCAGGTTTATTGGCCTGTGTTTAAACACTATAGACAATGTTTAAACAACTGACACGACGTTCTTTTGACAAGTTAAAAAACATTCAAAATGTTTTTTTTATGTTTTATCTTGGGGTGATAATTGGGAAGTTATTGTCCATTTATTTTAATATCTTGTTCATCGCAGTGTAGTTTATTGAATATATATTCCAATAATTGCATAATTTTGGGGATATTATGTCTGTCTTAAAGAAAGCGGATAAAAACTAGACGCTTTTGAAATCTGGGTATGCTGCCGCATGTTAGGAATATCCTGGATTGATCATCGCACTAACGTATCGATATTAGAACAACTTAAATTAACACGTTAACTGCCGATCTATTCTGGGTAGGTTTTCACCAAGAGCCGCTTTCTGTTTTTGATACACAGACGTTTATTTATTAGTTTTTGGAAAAGTTCGAATAAAGTAAGTGTTTTTAAACTAAATGCACATATACAGGGTGGTCCTTAAGTAATTGTACAAAAAGAAACAGTAGATTCTCCACTTTAAAATATTACGATTTAAGCCAACTTGCTTTTATAAAATGTTGATATTAAGAAAGATACAGGGTGTTAAAGTGGAAATTTAAAATTTTATTTTTCGCTATTTTTCATGTTTGTAAACATTTATGTATAAAAATTTACAACTGAGTACTTCTAAATATGAGAAATTATAACTTCATGCATACTTTAATGTAGCTGATAGAGGGCGCCACATACGCCACCTATGTGGCATAAATTTGCACTTAACTTTTTTTCTCTTTAAGTTACCTGTATTTGTGACAAAAAATATTAAAGATAAATTATTTTAACAAAAAAAAGGTATACTTGTTAATAACCTTAAAACTCAACAGTTTTCGAGATAATCGTATTTTACAAATCAACTGCATAATTCTGATTTAAGGCAATTACTCCAGGCAACGAAGGAAAAATAGACAAAAACATTAATACTTCTGAATTTTGGTATAAAATACCTTTAACTAAAGTTAATAGTTAACGAAATATTAAATAAAATAAATATGTCAGTAGGATAATTAATAACAGGATTTGACAAAATAACAGAATAATAGGATTTTACATCAAACCTTTTACGTTTTATGTTAAATTAAAGTCATAATCAAAACATTTTGTTTACAAACCCCACTAAGAAATAGTCAAACTAAATAACATAACTTTTTGTCAAAGTAAGTGTTCGATATTATCACCATTTTCTTTAAATCATTTGTCAATATATTCCATAAAAGATCGTCTCATATTAAATAGCATCATTGGTTCTAAAGAAACTGCTGCAGTATTTATTTCTTCCCATAGTTGGTTGCGAATGTTTATGGGTATCTTGTCAACACGTTGATTTAATGCGCCCCATACAACAAAATCAAGCGGATTAAATTCTGGGCTACGTGGTGGCTATAATGTATAATTGATGAATATATTCTTTTGGCTACATATCCAAATCTTGTGGTATAGTGTGGAACTACATCTTATTTGTCGCAGAGGTTAAATAATGTATTAAACTGTGATGTATCTCGTTCATTGGTTACTTATACACACGGAATAACCTATCGATGACATTACTTATTTATATAATTACAATACAGCTTACGAGGAACTATAATTACATCTCGAACAAATGAACTATTATGATTTACTAATGAACTAATATTATACTGAACTAAATTGCCTGTGTGTTTACTATGTAATGAATAATAAGTATTTTTTTTTGGAATTTTTTATGAATTAATAATTATATCAATATCTCACGACATTGTCAAGGAATATGACTACCACGACCAAATCAACGTTCAGAAAAGTTGTATTTAAGTATGTTCTCACTGCCTTCTCTCTAGAATGTGGAGGTATACCATCTTGCATAAACCACATATTTTGGGTTTTCAGCATTTTACAATAAAGAAAAAGTAATACCACGCCAGTATAGAAACTTAAAGAGCAATAGAAAAGGAAACTTGTAAACATAATGACGGCCAACGTCTGAATACGGACACGGCACCCAAAGAAGAAGATGAAGAATCTTTTCTCCAATAAGACATTTAGCAGCCATAACAAAGCATTTTGTGATGTAACATTATCATCTTTGAATTGTTTTAATAAGAATAAACTATGAATTATGCTTATCTACAGATATTCAGTGCTTTACCGCACAAATATTATTATGCAGCTGACTTATAAAATGCGATTATCTCAAAAACGGTTGAATTTTGTGACTACTAACAAGTATACCTTTTCTTTGTAAAAATAATGTATCTTTAATATTTTTTAACACAAATAGAGCTAATTTAAAGAGCAAAAAAGTTAAGCGCAAATTTCTGTCACACATGTGACATATGTGGCGCCCTCTATCAGTTACATTAAATTATGTATAAAATTATAATTTATCCTACTCAAAAGCATCCAACTGTAAATTTTTGTCTAAAAATATTTGCAAACGTAACAGTTATAGCGAAAAATAAAATTTTAAATTTCCACTTTAACACCCTGTATCTTTCTTAATATCAACATTTTATAAAAGCAAGTTGGCTTAAATCGCAATATTTTAAAGTGGAGAATCTACGGTTTCTGTTTGTACAATTAGTTAAGGACCACCCTGTATACAATAGGGGTTGGTGGTGAACGCGCCAGAGCGTCATTGGCGCTCGGCTCTAGTATTTATATACATACGCCGTACGACGCGCTGGTGCGTTTTGTAAATAATATTGATAAAATCAGTTTTAATAGGAACATTTTATTGATTTACTAATACAAAATAAAAATAAAACAAAAAATACAAAATAAGATAAAATATAGATATATAAAACAAAATTAAGGTTTAAATGTGGGATATTTGACAGAAATCCAGACAAAATCCAGGGGTGTCGGGACAGGTTTTGCATTCGTAAATTGTATCTTTACGGATATTTCGTTCGCTGCAAGTTTTACAGCGTTTTCTCATAACTTTTCCCTTTAGATCTTTTACCTGTCGTTTTGTTACTACAGTCGGTTCACAATTTGTTGATAGCTCACTACAAGTTTAACCCTAATAAGAAAACTGAAATACAGAGAGGATAGGTAATACGATATAATAGTAAAAACCAACCTAAAACTGACGGTTTAAGACGTTTTCGACTAACCCACCTTATATCTGAAGGAATACAATACCTTATAATCCTATTACGGGGGTATTTTGAATGGTTAGAGATGAACGACCAGTGTCGTAGAGTATATGATTGAAACATTTATTTGAACTAAATAAATATATTTTTTAAATTGTACTTATCTAAATTGTATTTTTTAATAAAACTTATTTATTTTATTCAAAAATAAAAAGTTTCTTGCCATTTGTAAAAGATACATTTATTTAATTAAGGAAAAAGGCGCCAAATGTCACCTGGCAAAATTTCCAATGTGTTTTAAATGTATCCATTATTTTCGAATCCGGAGAAAACTAATAAATATTTTTGAAAAATTTAAACGCAGAATGAAAGATTACATTATTACTAAGGGCAGAAAGTCCCTGAAAACTTCTACACTGTTTATTTTAATATGTTATGTAACAGGGGTGAAAATAAAAGAGAAAATATAGTATAATTTTTAATTGAAAATATTGCATGCAAAAGAAACTTTTTATTTATTCTAATAAATATTTCACTCTGCCTTTAAATTTTTCAAAAATGCTGTTTAGTTTTCTCAGGATTTGAAAAAATGGATACATTTAAAACACATTAAACATTTTGACAGGCGACATTTTGCGCCTTTCCCCTTTAATACCTTACGATTACAACTATTATTACTTACCTTATATAATTACGATTAGAAAACTATTCAAATTCAAAATAAATAGGATCAACTTCGGAATCCGAGTCATCTTGAGGGTTAATAATTAGCGGTTGTGTCTCTACGGTCGCATCAATTATGTTATCAAGATCCCACATTTTTTGTTCTTCTTCTATTACATGCCTTACTGCATCTTTCCAGTTTTGTTCTGTAATATGTTGTAAAGACTCGTATAACAATTCACGTACAGCTTGTATTTTTATATAAAGTATTTTTTCTAGCCACATAACTTTTCATTTGTGCCCAAATGGGTTCAACTGGATTTATTTCGCAGTGGTAGGGTGGAAGTCTAAGGACTGTAATGTTTCGCCTTTCCGCCATTTTGTCAACTACGTATTCCTTGAACTTAGATTTGTGTTGCCGGGCAATTTTTAGAAGTTCTGCTTTTACCATTCCATCTTCTTAAGGCAGATACTTATTCCGCAGCCAGTCAAGAATATCCTGTTTCTTCCACGCAGTCGTTGGAAGTCTTTCTACTAGTCGTGAATGATAAGGTGCATTATCCAATACTATAATTGAATTTGGTGGTATGTGTTCAATCATCTGCTCAAAATACTCTTCGAAAACATCAGCTGTCATCTCCTCGTGATAGTCTTTTGTGCTTTTGGACTGAAATTCCAACAAACCATGCTTAACAAATCCTTTTTCACTGCCAAGAGTATGGCCTGAGTTTACCCACGTTTCATCCTGGTAGAAGATGGGCCTTTCGTCAGCCCGGAATTTTCGTATGAATCTTAGATAATTTCTTCTCCAACATATTATCTCCTCCCGGTCAATCAAAAGTGATTTTCGATCTGATTTCTCCCACCGGAAATTTAATTCTTTTAAAACTTGCCACAATTTAGTTCGTCCGATATGAGGCAAATCCGGGTCGTCTCTAACTTCTTGTAAAATTTTGTTTAGGTTTGGTATTTCTTTTTTGAAAAAAAATCCATGAATTTTCCTTCAAATACCGTTTTGGCAAATTCATCAATTTCAATAGGCTTTTCCCTCTCTTTAAGTGTTCGTTTGTGTTTGGGTTAGCTATACCGTGTTTTTTTCTTTATGATAGGAACCTATATATAGTTGACTCTCCTACGCCAGTCATGTTGGCACAACTTTCGACTATGTTGCGAACAGTGTTTGTCGGATTCTGAGAAACCAGAGCATCGTGCAACATTCAGGACAATAGTCTTCTCTCTTGGTGAATCACCAATCACAAACAATCCAACAAAACGAGCACGGGCGAAAGATACGTATATGTTCGTAGGTATATGGAATAAAAAATCACTCACGCACTGCATATAATTCGGAAATAAGGAATAATTCACTAAGGAAATATTCGAGACGCTAATTACTGCCGTAGACGCGGAAACACCGACGAGCCGTAAATTACATGCGATCAAAAACGTACTAAACAAAAAAATTGTTTTCGTTCGTAATAACGTCACCCTTTCAAGTTAAGTTTCGAATATAAACTGAAAGACGAGGCACGTGGCCAAAGCCGGCATCTTTATACCCATTATATTATTAAAAATCTGGGGAATTCCATCCTAATTATCTTGCAACGAATAGTACCTTCGGATATGAATTCCAGGTTTTCTAGTAAAGTGATTAAACGCGAAGATTAGTATTGAAATATCCAAAGAGATAAGGTATTCTTATTAACAAAATTGTTAATGGTTAAATTCTTATTTTATTAATATAATATAATAACCAACATTAGCCGTGAAAGTTTTAATTGTTTTTTTTGCTAAATATATTAGTATTAAAATATTATCAATATTATATATAACAGTATTAAAACATTATATTATTATTTAATGAATAAACAATTCAGGAACGCCTATGATTTACGACCGTTTTATGAGTTTGAGGCACATTTCGTGCTCTCAACAATTTGTGAACGGAGAATAACTGCGTAAATTGTCGGAGGTTTCCTCGTCGTAGCTTTGGATTATTTTTAATAGTTCTTCGGTGGATAATGCTTTTACTGGAACTGAGTTTTCTTTTTTGTTGAACACTTTGAAGCTGCCTCTGTTTGGTATCTCTGGCCAATCTTGCACATTTGAAATATATATCTGTGAAAGGGTCGATTTTTATGCCGTACTTCGTACGGCAAAATTGATTACCAGACACCTTCGTGACGAATCTGTCATAATTTTGTCGCTGAGAAATCACGGGTAGGAAAGAGTTTTGTAGAAGCTTTGGATTTTGCGGTTCACCCAATTCGCTATTCGAGAGACTCTCCTGACTTCTTGTTGCTAAAAATAATTTTCACAATTTTTATTTATTATTTAAGAGTTTTTGGAAAACTCTCTGCCGTTTAGAAATCTAAACATAAAAGAAAATAAAAAATGTAATTTTAATGACAATTAATTGTAGTTTAACGCCAACTAAAGAATATCTGTTTAATCTTTGTACCTAATGAATAGTTGGAAGTGCTAAGTGCATACGTTTCACAAGGACATTCACAATTCCTTTGTAATTTATATTCGGTAGTTTCCAACTACATACTCGTAGTTTGCGGTAAAATATCGTTGTGCGAATTTATCACCGGAAGTTGCAAATTAACTTTTATTTAGTACTAAGAAGATTTAATTGGCCTTTTACGATGTAAAATTTTTGCAACAGCTATCTTAAAACAAACAATTATGACTGGTATTTGCAAATCCTATTATTTCAGTATTTTTGTGTTGTAAAAAGTGCCTGGCATTATGTTGAAAATGAATTAAAATATTATGGAAGTTACAGTTTAAAAATTAACTAGAGGTAGTTTGTGTGGAAATAAAAGGTCCAATCAGAAAATTTTTCTTGTTTTTATGTAGACATGACTCTGTCTGTTTTTCAATGCACCTCCAGTAAGTTGTCGTTCCATCGTTTTCGTGGTCTTCCTATTGATTGTCTTCATATTGGGGAACTGTCTCTTGCAGTCTTTACTACTCTATTTATTTTCATCCGGCTTATATGGTCGTTCTATTCTACTCTTCTATTTCTTACCCAGTAATTGATGTGTTCCACTTTGCATCTACGTCGTATATCTGTACTTCTAGCTCTCTATAAAGAAATAGAAAGACTACAAGCCAAGCATGACAATTTTAATGTACACAAAAAGGTAAAAGAAATAACGGGTACTTTTAAAAAGCGAACACAAATGAAACTCATAGACACCAATGGAAAATTAATCATTGACACCCAAGAGATGAAAGACAAATGGAGAATATATTTGGAGACACTTTTTCAAGATCAAAGAACGGATTATAGGCATCCATTTTCAGAGAGGATGACGGGCCCGGACGTACTTAAATCTGAGGTAGAAGAAGCAATAAAACGGATGAAAAGCAGGAAAGCTATAGGGCCTGATAATATCGAAGCTGAATTTTTAAAACTCTTGGAGGAAGAAGGAATAAATTGGATCACGGCTGTCTTCAATAAAATATACAATACAGGAATCATCCCTGATAAATGGCTAGAATCAGAATTCATAGCGATACCTAAAAAACAGGGGGCTAAAAAGTGCGAAGAATATCGAACAATCAGCGTAATGAGCCACATGTTGAAACTGTTTCTTAGAGTCATCCATGGAAGAATTTATAAGAAGTGCGAGGAACAAATATCGGACAGACAGTTCGGCTTCATTAACGCAGTGGGTACCAGAGAGGCACTTTTCGGAGTACAGGTACTGATTCAAAGATGCAGGGACGTTAACTGCGACGTATACGCGTGCTTGATCGACTATGAAAAGGCATTTGACAGAGTTCAACATCAAAAGATGATAAACATTTTAAAAGAAGCAGACCTGGATGACAAAGACCTCAGAATAATTTCAGAACTCTACTGGAATCAGACCGCATACATGAAAATTAACGGAGAAGAAACAGATCACATAAAAATACTACGTGGAGTTAGACAGGGATGTATCCTATCGCCGTTGATATTTAATATGTACTCAGAGAAAAATTTTAACGAGGCTCTTTACGGAATAGACGAAGGCATCCTTTTAAATGGTGAAAGAGTAAACAATGTTAGATATGCCGACGACACCATGGTGATAGCAGATAGTTTAGAGGGACTTCAGAGGCTAATGGACAGAATAAACGAGTACAGTCAACAGTACGGACTAAACATTAATACCCACAAAACGAAACAAATGATTATCAGCAAGGAGAATATAAATGGGGCTCATCTATACATTAACGGGACGCAGATAGAGCGAGTAAAACAGTATTGCTACCTGGGAACTATTATAAACGAACAGTGGAGCAATGTATAGGAAATAAAGTGCCGCATAGGAAAGGCAAGAACGGTCTTTAACAAAATGAGCGCCATCTTCAAAAGTCACAACATATCCCTAGATACAAAAATGAGACATTTGAGATGCTATATTTTCTCTGTGTTGTTGTACGGGGCGGAGGCATGGACGCTTACAGACACCACTATTAAAAAACTTGAAGCATTTGAGATGTGGCTTTATAGAAGAATGCTGAGAATATCATGGACAGCAAGGATCACGAACAAGGAAGTTCTAGAAAAAATGAAGAAGTAACCAGAGGTTGTGTTTACGATCAAACGCATAAAATTGCAATATCTGGGACACGTTATGAGAAATCAGCACCGTTACTCCCTGCTGCAGTCTATATTGCAAGGTAAAGGCAAAGGTAAGCGAGGACCCGGTAGAAGGAGAATATCATGGCTGCGGAATTTAAGAACATGGTTTAAGAAAACCTCAACGGAGCTGTTTCGAGCCGCAACGAGCAAGGTCATGATTGCCAATATGATTTCCAACATCCGAAACGGATAGGAACCAGAAGAAGAAGAAGCTCTCTCCTATAGTGTTTTACCAGCAATTTTTCTGTGTGCAAGTGTTCTCATCTCTGCTGTTCATCTTTTTTGTCCTCTCTGTGTTTATCATCTTCTGTTTTTATCTTCAAATTTTCTTCTCGTTAAGCTGGGTTCTTTCAGTCAAATCAAATTTTAATAACTTCAAGATATTATGCAACTGGTTGATTTCAACAAGTTGTTGATGATCTTGTAGATGTAAATAAAAGTACAGTCTGTAGAATTGTTCATAGAGTGGGTCATCATATAGCATAAACTGCATGCTTAAAAATCCCAGAGATATAGCTACGGCAAAGCAAGGATTTTATGCTGTGGCAAACTTCCCAGGAGTGATAGGAGCTATAGATTGTACACATATTCAAATTAATTCTTTTAAAATAAATTTGCTGTTTTTAGATAAATTAGGGTTAAATTTTCTGGCCGTTATATTAAATTGGTACAGCATTCGTCGTTGTAACTCATCTTTCTCTTTGAGAGAGCAGTATTTGGTCTGCATAGCAGAATATTTTAAATTGTTTTTCTCCCATTTGGTATCATTTTTTATTTTTTATTATTTCTTCCATAATCAGGTTGAACGATAGAGAACTCAGGGAATCTCCCGGGCTTATCCCATTGCCAGCTTCAATAGAGTCAGTTTGTTCTGTTTTGTTCTATTAATTTTTGAATTAGTATAGTTGTTTGGTCAGATCTGGTCCTCCGTACTTTAGGAGTTCGTTCGGTATTCTGTCCTCTCCTGGTGATTTTCTATTTTTTAATTTCCTTAATGCTTCCTTTATCTCTTCCACCTCAATATTTATTTTTTCATTTGTCGAATTCTTTAACTTTATCACTTCTGTTTTTTTCTTCAAATTTTCTTCTCGTTAATCTGGATTCTTTCCCAAACTCATGTATTTTGAGTTTTTAATATTAATTTCCACACCATATTTCCTTGTTTCCCTTTCTATTTTTTTTAAATACCCTTATTAATTTTATGTTTTATTCTCTTCTTCTTCATGTGCCTTGTCCGTTCCGAACGTTGGCAATCAACATGGCTATTCTGACTTTGTTTACGGCAGATCTGAATAGTTCAGCAGATGATAATCCGAACCATTGCCGCAAGTTTTGGAGCCACGAGTGTCTTCTCCTCCCTGGACCCCTTCTGCTGTCTATTTTCCCTTGAACGATCAGTTGTAGTACTCTATATTTATTATGTCTCATAACGTTACCCAAGTATTCCAACTTTCTTTTCTTTATACTTATTCCTACCTCTCTCTCTTTACCTATCCGGCGTAGTACCTCTTCGTTGGTCACGTGCTCAGTCCAGGATATACGTAATTACGTCGGTAAGCCACATTTCGAAGGCCTCTACTTTTTTCATCAATGTTGCGGTCATTGTCCACGCCTCCATTCCATATAACAAAACCGGGAATACATAACATTTCAGAAGTCGAATTTTGAGAGGTAGGGTGAGGCTTTTAGAGGTGAAAATTTGCTTCATGCTAGTGAACGATGCTCTTGCCTTTCCTACTCTTATACGTATTTCCTTCGCTTGATCCCAATTTGAGTTAACTGTTGTTCCCAAGTAGATGTACGAATCCACGTGTTCAATTCTTTCATTCTCAGTAACGTTAAATTAACTTAAACAGTTTTATTCTCAGTAACGTTAAATAATCCGAAAAATCAATTGTTGTTTCTTGCTGAAATTGTTCCATTTCGTTCTAAATTATTATGTCTTATTATCGTTTCCAGAAGTAAATTGAAGGAAATTGTGTTAGAAGTGTTCCTGCTTGGTTTATCCCCCATTTAACTCAAAAAAATTGTTGAAAGGCGGAAGTAGAAACACCCTGGTAAAAAAAAGCTTTTTTCACCACCCTTTTTCACTACTAGTGAAAAAAAAAGACCAGCAATGTTATCCAATCATATTGAAGCCAACAAACAGGACTACAGAAAAAAATGAAGACAGTTTAAGAAAATATGCAAAGTGCTGAAAAGATACTACAATGAAAAAGATATCGAAGAAATTAAGTCTTTAAAAATAATCCTTTAAAATATGAAAATATATCGTACGAGCTCATAGAAATGACTTACTAATGCGTTCAAAAACTTGGCAAGAAACTATATCCTGATTCAAGATAAAAAAAGAAGACAGACTTCTAGGTCAAAGAATTCCATGGTTTATTCTTTTTTAAAAGTTGCATGTTTATTACATACAATCTAAAATGAGTTTCTAACAGATTTCCTCAATATTTATACGTTTGTGTGTATTTTCGAGATAGTAACTTTGGCAAACCGCGATCTAATTATAAAAAAAATAGTATACATTCTGCCAATAGCTTATTCATAACAGATTTTGGCCGGCTCACAATCAACCGGATATTCCGTTCTTAAAATACACTTAATTTATAAAGAAAACACGTTCCCAACGCTAGTGCCGTAATAAATCTAAAATTAGGATAAAATACAAACACCGTGGTTAGGTAGTAAGTTTGTAAATTCTTCGTTGAAATGTCTGTAGCCATACAATGAAAATTAATTAATACATCTCATATTAGACGTAATACGAGTAAGACAAGAAATTTCTTTCTTATAAAGTAATGCTCATATTATGTACATTATTTCTTCTTCTTATCCGTACCTTATCGGCGACAGCTCGGAAAAGATCTACTGAGCTACAACTATACCACTCTCTTAGGTTTTTTAGCCAGGAAATTCTTCGTCTTCCTATGGATCTTTTACCCTTGATTTTATCTTACATTATGAGCCTTAATGTCTCATATTTCGCACCTTTGGTAATGTGGCCTAAATATTCCAGCTTATTCTAGTTGTTTAGACAGTCTGATGGTGCAATTGGTATTGTAAGAGTATCATTTTAACATTTCTACTTTGTTCATGTTTATTGGTATCGATATTGATAGTCTATGCACCGACAGCAGAGAAAGAGGGTGAGGAAATAGAAGAATTCTACAAACAACTTGAATACATTCTGGAATCGACCAAAAAAGAAGAGGTCACCGTAATCATGGGCGGCTTCAACGCTAAAGTTGGTAATGTGAAAACTGATGGATGCACTGGTGAATTTGGACTTGGACAACGAAATGGCCGAGGTGAACGTCTCGTACAATTTTGCCAAGAAAAAGAATTTGTAGTAATGAACACAATGTTCAGATTACCAAACCGTAGATTGTACACGTGGACATCACCAAGGGATAATGCAGACAACATCGTCAGGAATCAAATCGATTATATACTAATCAGAAGCCGGTTTAAAAACTCCATCACGTCTACAAAAACCTATCCAGGCACTGATATATAATCAGATCACAATCCGGTGGTGGCTGTAGTAAATATAAGATTCAAGAAACTACAGAAAAGTGCAGTTAAACAAAAGATAGACGTTAAGCAACTGAAAAACGCAACTATACTGGAAAGAACAAGAGAACAGGTAAACAACAATCTTAGAAACATCGCTGCAAAAAATAGGAACACAGGCAATGTAGAGAATAAATGGATGGAGATAGAAAAGGCCCATATGACAGCTGGTGAAGGCTCCTTAGCTCCAAGCAAAATTGAGAAAAAGGAATGGATGACAAACGAAATTTTGCATCTCATGGAGGAAAGTCGAAGAAATAAAACCAACAAGACAAAATACAAAGAAGTGAACCGTGAAATTAGTGATAGAAAGTACGATAGCTTTAACATGCATAAAAAGATCAAGGAAATAACAGGTAAAAAAGTGAAACAAGCATCCATAGTAAAGGACAAAAAAGGTAAAATAATTACAGATTTAAATGAAAAACTGGCAAGATGAACAGAATATATTGAAGAACTTTTTGCAGACGAAAGACCAGAAATAGCAGTGGCAGAACCTACAGATGACACAACAGGGCCTGAAATCCTAAAAAGCGAGGTAGAATATGCTATAAGGAACACAAAAGGGGGTAAAGCTGCAGGACCAGATGAAATTCCTGTAGAATTTTTGAAACTAATAGACGACGACGCACTTAAAATAATGGCGAACCTCTTTAACACAATTTGTAGAACAGGCATCATACCAAAGAAATGGCTCTCCTCTACTTTTGTCACAATCCCGAAGACGAATAACGCCAGAGAGTGTTCAGACCACAGAACTATAGCATTGATGAGCCACACACTAAAAGTATTTTTAAAAATAATTCACAAAAGAATATTTAATAAATTAAAAGAGGACGTAAGCGCCACACAGTTTGGATTCAGAGGTGGACTGGGAACACGAGAAGCTTTGTTTGGTCTGAGTGTGTTAATGCAAAGATGTTTGGATGTAAACCAAGACCTCTACGTAGGTTTCATAGATTTTGAGAAGGCCTTCGATAAAGTCAGACATCAAAAGCTGTATGAAATCCTAAGAAGCAAAAACGTCGACAGTCGCGACATTAACATCATATCCAGGTTGTACTGGGGACAAACAGCAAAAATCAAAGTTGATAATGAGTTAACCGAAGAAATTGAGATTCGAGGTGTGCGTCAGGGATGTGTGCTTTCTCCACTGTTATTCAATATATATATAGCGAAACAATATGTCAGGAAGCGCTCCTAGAGCAAAACATTGGTATGAACATTAACGGAGAGTTAATTAACAATATACGATACGCTGATGACACGCTAATAGTAACAGATAACCTAGCAAATTTACAGTTTTTGATGGAAAACATAAACACCCATACCAATAAGTATGGTCTAAAACTGAACATCAAAAAGACTAAATTCATGATTGTAACAAAGAAGCTATACACCAATGTGAATTTAACCATAAATAATCAGCCAGTTGAAAGAGTTACGTCCTACAAATATTTAGGGGTTTGCTTCACTGATACTAATGACCAGACAAGAGAAATCAAGAGGCGAATAGAGATAGCGAGACAATCGTTTGTCAAAATGAAAAAGTTCCTATGCAACCGGGACATAAATATAAACTTAAGAACGAGAATGTTAAGGTGCTATGTTTTCTCCGTTCTACTGTACGGCATAGAAGCCTGGACACTGAAAAAGATAAACATAAAGAACATTGAGGCATTCGAGATGTGGTGTTACAAGAGAATGTGGAAAATACCATGGACAGAAAGAGTAACAAATCAAGATATTCTGCTGAAGATGGGGAAGGAATGCGAAGTCATAAAAACCATACAAACGAAAAAACTGGAATATCTGGGACACATAATGAGAGAAGAAAAGTACTCTCGGCTTAGACTCATAATCCAAGGAAAAATCTTGGGAAAGAGAAATGTGGGACGTAGGAGGATTTCCTGGTTGCAAAATTTAAGGGAGTGGTATGGGTGCAGTTCAATACAGTTGTTCAGAGCTGCAGCCAACAAAGTAAAGATTGCTGGGATGGTAGCCAACCTCCGATAGGAGACGGTACTGCAAGAAGAAGAAGATTGATAGGATAGACCCTTGTTACAATAATTTACGTACAAAAATTTTAGAAAATCCCGATAAGTTTCCTCAATGGAAAGGTATAGTATTTTCCTCTGCCGATCGAGAGAAGTATGTTCCTGAAGTCGAGGCTTGGATAAACTTTTTAAAAAAGTAAGCTAAACCTAAATATTCCATACGAACGAAATGCTGAGTATTATAATTTACATAAAAGAAATGTACTTACTATTAAACTTTGATGATAAAATTTGGAGACGCAATATGGTTCTTTGGTATGGTATGGTAGCTAGCTACCAAATACGTTGAAGGCATATCTTTTTTTACCGTTTCACTATGGAACTTTAAACCCCATTATACAAATAATTATTGGTGGAGTCTAATGATACTGTTGTTCGGTAATTTTAGTCAGACTCTTGCAGTTCGGTGATTCTCCGATCAACTGTAGCTGACAAACTTAACGCATTCCTAATCAATGAATACAAAACTCATCTAAATGATCTAAATGTAGGAATATTTCTTAGTATAAGTATTTAGCATAGTTTTATTCATTAGTTACGCCACTGCAAGAAACCACTTAAACAATATGCTTAAGTCGCTATAAGAGAGACGCGATTCAGGGGCGAAGGGGACAAGAGATATGTAGACGAGATCACACATTCCTCCTGAGCTAAAAGGGATTCGATTTTTGTCGCCCGAACTGAGTAAACTTAAATTATCGTACACGCCGAAAAAGACGAAAGACGAAACCAATTAACGACGGGGGTGTTCGATATTTTAATTCGCAGACAATTATCCGTAATTTTGTGTACATGTAAATAACATCATTACAGTTTATTTTATGTAATAAAGACTTCTCGCATAGATCGCGGACTTTCACTATAACGTTAATTCCTCTTCAAATAATAAAAGAACTTTAATTAGACCTACATAAATATACTAATTTTCTTTCAGGTGGGGATAGAATCGACGCTGGAACAACCTTACTTCGTGATGGGGCAAGGTTGGGCATCCTGCAGTCCAGAACGCACGCAGCGACTCTTTGGTTTGAAGGTGCATAAGTTACAAGTCGGCGATGTTCTCATTTCCCTGACCCCCAGGGAAAAAATGCCGAGCATTTCCAGGACCGGAACCGGGACGACAATCATGACAACGGCGACGACAACCTCGATGACAGCCAGGCAACAGCATCCCGTTTGCACAGTAACGAAAACACAAATACCAGTTACGAAGGTAGGATTAGAATTATATTGTCTCCTTTTTCTTTATATTACTATTAAGGTTTCCACAGTTTTTATTTTATTCCTTGTGTCAACAGTTATCTCCAGCTATTTATATACTGATAACCTCTAGGACCCATTCTGGGGCTTGTGCTTCATAGCCTCATTTATTTGATCTCTAAACGATATTTAAGATCTTCCTGAGTTTCTTCTTCCTATCGAACTTCCTTCTTTATAATAGGCAATTTTTTTTAATTGTAGTAATGCCAGAATTCAGTAAAAGCCTAAGAAGGTATCCATTTCCAGAATCCAGGCATCCAGAAATGTTTCAGACGTTAGGTCATAAACCAATAAATAATAAAATCCACAAGGAAAATAATTCCTGTAGCTGGCTGTATACCACGTATAACAAAAGAGGTTAGTCTTTGTATGTGGGTATATTTATAAAAACCCTTAAAAGGGCAACATTACAAGCACGAACGTTTTCGGAACAACTGTTCCATCATCAGGTTAAAATGCCTAAAATAAGTATAAACCATTTAGTTACAACAAACGTGGTTTAAAATTTTGACTAAGGTTAAAAACAATAAAATGGTTATACTTACAGGTTAACATGCCTGAGCCACCAAAATATTTGGGTAAAAACCCTTTAAATTGAAAAATGTTACCGAAGAATGTACATGATGTTTATAATACTATATGATGTTTAATATTTTAATTAGATTTTACTTCAGGTAACATACACCCATGCTTAATTGAGTTCCAGTGTCCGGAGAGTAAACCTCTTCAAACGGACTACGGTTGGCAACTGATTGATGAAATACTCATGAGCGGTGTCAGAAACAAAATGTCAATGAACCATGAAACAGTGTTAGTTAAACATTATATTACTACAGCCAAAAGATTAAAAAACTTTGATGATGTTAAAATGATAACAGTAATCCAGGTGTTGGAATTTAAAAATTTCTCTATAATTATTTAATATTGGATGTAAAAGATGTAAATTACTGGTGTTGTTGAAGGTCATGTTTAAGAAGATGACGTATGTATTAGGCAGCTTATTTTACTCTTTATCGTATGGAGTGTGGTCTAAAAGGTGTAATTTGTGAAGAATTAGCTGAAATATATGGAAATGTCCTTTTATGTTGCTAACATCTAGGACAAGGAAGAATAATTAGTATATATTTGTAGCTAATGTAAGACTTTTTTAAGTAGATGAAATTGTTTAATACTGCTAGTATCGTAAAAATTTTTTTTTTTATAATATAAGTGAGTCCAATAGTTTGAGAAAAAATGATTGAAAATCTTCCGGCTGAAGGAATTAAAGTTATAATTTATGTGATTAAATTTAAAAAAATTTTTTATGGAAAGACTGAGATCCTCAGAGACCTGGCAGGAATAACAGTAAATGGAATGACTAAAGAATAAGGGGAGTGGGTTAAAGGGAAATGAATGAGTTAATCAACAAAATTAGAGATGATAGAGGTCCTTCATGCTTAAAGCTTTATGCTTAATGCTTTAAGCATGAAGGACCTCTATCATCTCTAATTTTGTTGATTAACTCATTCATTTCCCTTTAACCCACTCCCCTTATTCTTTAGTCATTCCATTTACTGTTATTCCTGCCAGGTCTCTGAGGATCTCAGTCTTTCCATAAAAAAATTTTTTAAATTTAATCACATAAATTATAACTTTAATTCCTTCAGCCGGAAGATTTTCAATCATTTTTTCTCAAACTATTGGACTCACTTATATTATAAAAAAAAAAATTTTTACGATACTAGCAGTATTAAACAATTTCATCTACTTAAAAAAGTCTTACATTAGCTACAAATATATACTAATTATTCTTCCTTGTCCTAGATGTTAGCAACATAAAAGGACATTTCCATATATTTCAGCTAATTCTTCACAAATTACACCTTTTAGACCACACTCCATACGATAAAGAGTAAAATAAGCTGCCTAATACATACGTCATCTTCTTAAACATGACCTTCAACAACACCAGTAATTTACATCTTTTACATCCAATATTAAATAATTATAGAGAAATTTTTAAATTCCAACACCTGGATTACTGTTATCATTTTAACATCATCAAAGTTTTTTAATCTTTTGGCTGTAGTAATATAATGTTTAACTAACACTGTTTCATGGTTCATTGACATTTTGTTTCTGACACCGCTCATGAGTATTTCATCAATCAGTTGCCAACCGTAGTCCGTTTGAAGAGGTTTACTCTCCGGACACTGGAACTCAATTAAGCATGGGTGTATGTTACCTGAAGTAAAATCTAATTAAAATATTAAACATCATATAGTATTATAAACATCATGTACATTCTTCGGTAACATTTTTCAATTTAAAGGGTTTTTACCCAAATATTTTGGTGGCTCAGGCATGTTAACCTGTAAGTATAACCATTTTATTGTTTTTAACCTTAGTCAAAATTTTAAACCACGTTTGTTGTAACTAAATGGTTTATACTTATTTTAGGCATTTTAACCTGATGATGGAACAGTTGTTCCGAAAACGTTCGTGCTTGTAATGTTGCCCTTTTAAGGGTTTTTATAAAATAAAATATACCCACATACAAAGACTAACCTCTTTTCTTTTTTTCAATAAATAATATTAACCATAGACTCAATTTCCTCCTCTGTCGTACTGCTCCTTTTTCTTCATCACCCCAGAAATCAGACAGTGTACTTCCCTCCATTCTTTTTCTCCTCTCAACATTATGTTTACAACGTTTGTTTCATCCAGCCCGAAACCCATTCGATTCTCGAAATCTCCCCTCTCATTTGCCCATCTCTGGGTTAAAAATGTGGGCGGGAGCGTCCGGTACCCCACAAACAGTACAGTCTGCCGTGGCAGATTTACCTATTCTATTTGTGAAGGTGCCAAAACTACCATGTCCAGTCAGAAACTGCGTCAGGAAGTAGTCTAGTTTCCTGAACTTACATTCCCACCACGGCCTCAGATCGGGAATAAGCTCCTTCGTCCACCTTGCCTTTCCGCTATCATCGCCCATTCTCTCTGCCACTCTACTATCGTTCTATCTCTCTCATTTTCATCTATATTTACATCCATCCTCCTCGCATACACTCTCGCTCGCTCTTTGCACAACAAAACGATCGGTATCACCGCTCCAATGACATATAGATTATTGGATCATTTACTGGAAGGTGTTCGTGTACATATTTTGTCCAACGTTTTTGAATTAATATTGCTACGCCTTTTTGCCATGATTTGTTAGCTTCTGACATGAAAACTTTGTAGTGAGTGGTCTCCCAATGTCCTAATGGGTCTCAGATATCCCACAGATATCTATCTTCTTCTTGATCAGTTCATTTTCTAATATATACAATTTACCTGGCTGTAGCAGCCCCCTAACATTCCATGTTGCGATGCGGTGTTTTTTACGTAATGTTAAGTTGGCGTATTACTTTGTACTTGTTTTGGATTCTTCCGTTTCTTTTATTATAAGGTCGCTGTTGTCGCAACGTTGCTCCAAACGGGAAATGGCACTACCTTGGAGTAAATTATACGAACGACATTACACGCTTACAATAATATGGGTATCGCTTACAAAAACAGTTGTCTAATTAGTGTCTATTCAAAGGACGGCACAGCAGTTTATATAACATAAACATCTGTTCTAGAAATAGTCAGCGAAGACACGGATTCCGAATCAGCGCTTTAACACGAGATTCCAAAAAATTACTGATAAAAAAGTTATCGAACATTGCTCGCAAAGTTGTTAATGTGTTTAAGAAAAAAAAACTCATTTCAAAAGCATTATTCACCGACGAATTATTATAAATCATTCAAAGCTACGACGAGGAAACCCCCGATGGAGCACAAGAAAAGTTTTTTCACCTTTGCTCATTTTAACTTGTTTGGAGAGGCAATGAGGCCGTAAACTGCAAGATTCACTTTTCCAATTTGATGTTATGGGAGAATTTAAGGGCCGAATTGAATACAACAGCATTTTTTCCAAAACAAATAAAAGTGGTTCGAAAAGTTTGGCAAGCAGAAAACGGCTGGTAAGAAATTCAACAAACGAAAATTTATGACCAGTTAGATTATTTTTGAAATTAATGGAAAAAAGGGGACCAAAGACTTTATCAGACAGACTCTTTTTTACCGATCACCCCAACTGGAAGCATGGATCTTGGTCCAAAAATTGTCCACTTGGAATCAACACCGTATCTTCTTCTTCTTCAGATGCAAATCCACTAATGGATGTTAGCGATCACATTTTCCATTAATTCTCTATTTCTTGCAATATGTATCAGAGATTGTATGTCGTTAATCCCTGTCCATTGCCTTATGTTTCGGAGCCAGGACATTTTCTTGCGTCCCATTCCTCTCTTGCCTTCAATTTTACCCTCGATTATAAGTTGGAGGAACTGGTATTTTTCATTTCGCATGATGTGACCTAGATACGCCGTTTTCATTTTCTTGATGGTTTCGAAAAGTTGGCGTTCTTGGTTTATTCTTTTAAGGACATCTATATTTGTGATTTTCGCTGTCCATGGTATTTTTAGGATACGGCGATAGTGCCACATTTCGAAAGCTTCTAATCTGTTTATATCCCTCGTTTTGAGTGTCCAGCCCTCTACGCCATATAGCAGCACTGACCACACGTAGCACTTAGTAAACCTTAGTCTCAGTTGAAGATCGAACTCTGAACAAGTCAGTACCTTCTTGAATTTTACGAAAGCTTGTCGAGCTTGCTCAATGCGACATTTTACTTCCCTGTCCGATGCCGTCTTCAAAAAGCCACGATCCCAGGTATTTAAATTTACTCACTCTTTCAATGGACTTAGTATTCAGTGTTATGGTGGAGTTTTCAAGTTCATCCAAGTTTCTGGAGATGATCATAAATTTGTTTTTTTTTGGTATTAATCTCTAATCCCATTCGCTTACTGTATTCTCCGATTATAGTGACAAGTTGTTGAAGATCAACACCATCATCAGCATATCGTATGTTGTTGATCAATATTCCATTCACTTTGATTCCCATCTTTGCATCCTCCAAAGACTCTTGAAATATGGCTTCCGAATAAATGTTAAATAAAAGAGGGGAAAGCACACATCCCTGTCGAACGCCCCTTCTTATATGTATGGGTTTGGATATAGAATTGTCTATTTTTAACTGTGCCGTTTGATGCCAGTACAAGTTTTCAATGCATCTTATGTCTTTTTGGTCTATATCAACTTTCTTGAGGATCTGCATTAACTTGTGGTGTTGGACACGATCAAACGCTTTTTGGTAATCTAAAAAGCATAGGAACACATCCTTCTTCTGATCGTAACAATTTTGGACCAGCACCTGTGTTGCTACTATTGCTTCTCGTGTTCCTAAACCTTGCCTAAACCCGAACTGGGAGTCACTGATGTCCCATTCACATTTTTTGTATAATCTTTGATGTAGTATTTTTAAGAATATCTTTAAAGTGTGACTCATCAGGCTAATGAGTCTGTGATCCTCACATCTTTTTGTATTGACTTTCTTGGGCAGGGGAATAAAGGTAGAGCGTAACCACTGTTGAGGATAGCAGCCAGTTTCATAAATTAAGTTAAATATTTTGTGTAGTGCTGAAATTCCCCTTTCATCCAGTAATTTGAGTATTTCTGACGGGATTTCATCTGGTCCAGGTGCCTTATTGTTTTTTGAATTTAATATTGCCTTTTCTATCTCCTCTTTGGTGATTGAACACCGTATCTAAGTGGACAAACATGTCAGTTGAAAAAAGTGCAATAGACACAAAAAAAACATAAAATAGCACACCATTCTCATCGATCTTCAGCCGTGTCAGCCTTGTTTAAGCACGGTTTTTCTGAACAGGAGTTAATTAAATTAACGGGCCACTCAAATGCAAGCTCTCTAAAACCACATCTACAGCTGGCTTCCAGTCAACACCAGAAGTTAATCGAAAATCTTAGAACAACAAACGAAGCTGGACCTTCGAGTTCCCAAATGCTGCAGGTCAATATTACACAAAATCATGCTTTGGTAGAAAATAATGGGCAAACTGCTACAGCTTATAATAATTGTACATTTAATATTGATAACAAATCAATAAAGGTTATGTTTCGTTGATATGGTGCA
The DNA here is from genome assembly GCF_040954645.1 of Diabrotica undecimpunctata. Classification (NCBI taxonomy): domain Eukaryota; kingdom Metazoa; phylum Arthropoda; class Insecta; order Coleoptera; family Chrysomelidae; genus Diabrotica; species Diabrotica undecimpunctata. The sequence goes on from NC_092811.1 coordinate 9,678,662, forward strand.
TAAATTGTCTCGTGAAATAATCTTGTCGAATATCATTCGAGAGAAAATTATTTACCGGCAAAATTTTCTTCTGGTTTTATTCAAGTTTGTTGCCACTTTGTTGCCTTTTGGCAATTTTTGTTTATGAAATTTTCTCGACTGACGACTCGTGATTTAACTGTCAAAATTTAATTCGCGAAAAGTGCCACTCAACAAACTTTCATAAGAGTCGAAAGTATTGCCGGCAAAATTTTCTCTCTTATGATATTATATACAAAAGTATTATAAACTGTTGGATTCTCTAACATTGATTCATATTAATAGCAATATGATTTCGATCATAACCTTATATTTATATTTTTTGTTGTCTGTAGGTTGCCGTACAAACAGTACAAACACAGCCAATGAACTTGCACCTTCCTTCGAACTACCCCCCACAACCCCTATCGCCAGACAGCCTGGCCGCCAGGAAAAGAAGGTGGTCAGCCCCTGATCAAATATGTGATGAAGAAGAACAAAATAGTGCAAGAAGACACCGAGTCGGATGATTTTTGTACAGTGACTATATAGTAATTGTGAATAAGACTTTTTAACTAATTAAATTTTTGTAGGAATATTGCTCTAAGAAAGTTTAATGTTGCTTCTTGAAATTGATATTACTTATTATTGCCTTCTAGGCCGGTACTCCTACTCGGTTGCGATCAAACATACTAGAGATGGGTTGTGATTTTGGAATCTGTGATTTTAGAACCGTGATATATTTTCGCTGAGTCAGTTAACTAGCTACAATTTGTAAAAGCATTACACAGACTAAAATAACTGGGTCGATAAATATAAAAACTTATCAATTTGTAGTCCACCTTATAGCTTATATATTGAAAGGGTTGTTTCAAAATAAACAGAATAAAAGATGAAATAAAGTAAAATTTATTGTAACATGCTTGATACATTTCGTTCGATTGTCTTTATATATGTGTGACTTATAGTACTTTGTAAAAATTAGTTATCATCTAGTTAAACAGTATTATTTCTTTGAATTGAATTCTATTGAAAAGCTATGAAACTACTTTGACTCCGACTCATGAAACGAAGACTGTAGTTAGTCATTTTAGATAGTTTTGAGAAAATTAATTTACAAGTTTAAACACTGGTTAGCAGTTTCTAAAATATCCAAAAATCAACTGTCCAAAACAAAACTTTTGAAACATTTATCACCAAAAATTATATTTTTTCTTAATACGAGGCGTGTTTTTTAAGTAAGTACCGTTTTGGAATTAAAAAAAGACGTGCAAAGATATGGCAATAATTTTATTTTTACATGAAAGCCTGTACCTTAATCTACTTTTCTACATAATTTCTGTGAATATTGAGGCACTTGTCATAATGTGGCACCAGTTTCTGAATACCCTCCTGATAAAATTCTGCCGCCTGACTTGTTAACCACTGCATCACAAATGTTTTGACTTCGTTATCGTATTGAAGACGCTGACCGTCCAGGTGTTTCTTTAAGTGCTGGAACAAATGGTAGTCGCTGGGCGCCAGATCAGGGCTGTATGGAGGATGATCTAGAGTTTCCCATTTAAATGATTTGATGAGATCTTTGGTCTGATTAGCCACATGTGGACGGGCATTGTCATGCAGCAAAACGATACCCTTACTCAACTTGCCACGTCTTTTGTTCTGGATTGCACGACGCAGATTTTTCAATGTCTCACAATAAGACGCTGCATTGATTGTCTCATTACGAGGCAGAAACTCCACTAGCAATACTCCTTTTCTGTCCCAAAAAACTGTGAACATGATTTTCCGGGCAGAAATTGTTTGTTTAAACTTCACTCTTTTGGGTGATGATGAATTTCGCCATTCCATGGATTGTTGTTTCGATTCTGGTGTGACGTAAGCCACCCACGTTTCGTCACCAGTAACAATTTGGTCTAAAAAATCTTCACCTTCACTGTGGTACCGCTCAAGGAAAGTCAATGCACTGCCTAAACGTTGGGTTTTGTGCAAATCCGTCAACATTTTTGGAACCCAACGTGAACACAATTTCCGGTAATTCAAATTCTTGGTAACAATGCGATACAAAACACTACGAGAATACTGAGGAAAGTAGTTGGACAATGATGACATTGTAAAGCGTCTGTTTTCTCTCACCTTTTCGTCCACTTTCTGTACCAAATTTTCATTAACGACCGAAGGACGCCCACTCCGTTCTTAATCATGCACATTTGTGCTGCCATCTTTAAATGCTCTCACCCATTTCCTTACCATTCCATCACTCATAATGTTTTGTCCGTAAACTTCAACGATCTCACGATGAATATCGATCAGTTTTACGCCTTTAGCACTAAGAAATCGTATAACAGCCCGTACTTCACAATCAGCGTGACTCACGATTGTTGGAGGCATCTTAAACACTGGAGTAAACAAGTATACAATGAAGAATCAGAGTGTAATGGCGTCAGTGCGTAGACAAGAGATGTAGGTAACCAGCGCTCATGCGCGGAACGCCGACCGTAGCGCTGCGGCGGCGGAATCGCAAAACGGTACTTACTTAAAAAACATGCCTCGTATATTCTGTTTTTTTATATGAGTTACTACATTTTTCGTCGGAACAATTTAGGGAAAACATGACATACGATCATTTTGAAAGAAACATTTTAGTACGAACTTTATAATTATATCTTAAAGTTCAAAAAATAGGTTACATTTATTTCTACTCAAAGTCATCTTCTTCAGATTCGCTGCTACTAGAACTTTTGGAGTTTTTATGTATATCATTCTTTGTCTGTGTTTCCTCCTTTGACCGTAAAGTAAAAAAGAAATTATGGTACAAACGCCGTATTGGAGTTGGATCACCTCTGCAAAGCTCTAATAACCCTTTCAATTTCTTACTATTAACAGGTAGAGAAGAAGTATAAAGTTTCGGCAACTCAGTGGAATGAGTTTGAAGTTGACTACGCCTACTTTTTTTCAGAAATAGAATTCTTGAGGTTTCTGCAAAATCGTATTTAAATTGAACAGTATTAGGTTCTTCTAGTAGCCACGACAATTCCCGTGTTTTATTAATTTTTACTGGATTCAAAGTTTCGTCCATTTTCCAGTTCTGATTTTTTTACCATGTCAAATTTACATTTACAAAGTCTGCTTGGGACTTTGTTACTTTCGCCATTTTTATTAATGTGATCCATTGACTGGGGGGTATAGACAGCACCCTGTCACTTTTTAGCTGTCTTTATTACTGCATTTTTAGAAGCATATGCAAACATGGAGAAAATAAAACGGTTTCTATTTTGCCCCCCACAATTGTCTGAGTATAAGATGACACTTTCAACCCCTTTAGTTTTTTGTATCCTCAGAAAGTCTAACAAGCAACTACTAATTTCATTCGGTCCCAGTTTCGCCACCTCTTCATACTAAACGTAACAGAATCCTTTATTGTTACCTTTATCATAGACTGTAAAATTTAGGTAGCAATTTTACTTTTATAATAAAATGTACTTACTTCTGATTGAGGGGTAACTAATACCTTTTGCAGGTCAAAACATCCAGGTTGTAACCCAGGTTTCCGATATACCTATCGTCTTTAAAATCAAGCAGAAAATTATATTGTCGGGAAAAATTGCGCCTTGACCCATTACCTGTTTTTTTTCTGTTTGATGAACACATTCTGTGATGAAATCCCATTGTCTGGTATGATCTGCTCATCATTATCATCATCAATTAGCCTATATTTGTCCACTGCTGAACCTAGGCCTCCCGTAAAATTTTCCACCTATTTCTATCTTGAACTTCTTACATTTCTAGGTTTCAAACGCCTTTTCATAATCTACGAATATAAGAAAGATAGGATTGTTATACTCTGTACACTTTTCTATTAGCGTTTTTATAACTTGTAGATGATCATTTGTTCCGTATCTGGAACGGAACCCAGCCTGTTCACAAGGTTGGTAACTATCCAGTTTGGTATGATCTGCTAGTCCCCAATAATTTTCAAATATTTTTTGCCTCTTATTTTCCGAAATTTTTTCCGTGCATCCATTTCTGCAATTCTCGTTGCATTGTGCTTTCATGATCCTAGATGAAATTACTTTGTCTGCTCTATTTTCATGTTTATTTCCTACATTAAGTTCTTTTTTTAGCTTATTGTCTTTCCACTCCTGTTGATTTCTTACACGCTTTCTTCCTTTCTTGTTTGTCATTGCCATTTTTCTTTTTAGAACAGTCGGAATTTTCGATATCATTATAGTTGAAAGGATATTGCTTCTCTGCATAATTAATAATTTTATTCAACACCTCAGTTATCACGATAGAATCACTTTCTATATTTCCTGTTTCTCGGGTATTGGTGAAGACAGCTCTGTAACAATTAGAAACAAGAGTTAAAACTATATGGCTCCTGAACTATATTTTATGATATTTCTGATATTCATAAGAATTCAGATATAAACAATACCTACTAGGTATTAATAGCTTTTATGATGACAAAAGGAAATTTGAAGTGTTACCAAAGTAATATTTTTGCTTTTGTTTACTAATTTTCTTAGATAACTGCAATATACGATTAATTCTATTCATATTTTAAACTTCAAACACTCTGCACACAAAGCTCAAGCAAATATGTATGTAGGTGCATAACCTCAAAAAGTTATTCACGAAAATGCAAACAAGTCAATAGTAACTCAAAGAAGACACAGCACTATCTAGACATTTTGCAAAGAAAACTGTAATAACTCAATATACGACAAATATTGTTTAAAAAATATGATGATTATGCAGCGAAGATTACAGTAACTCAATGCAGTTATCGTTGAAAATGTGGTGGGATAATTGAGATGCTAAAAAAATGAATTTTGTGTTTTAAGTTGCCTATACAGCTGCTAGACTTACCACAATATTCTATTTTACACCTACGTACAATAATAATAATTCAGAGGAAGGTAGTAACTCCAATTTTACAACAATTAAGTTACTACAATTTTCGTTATATGAGACGACTTAATTTAAACAATTTATCATTCTGCGTAATTCTTTTACATATTTAATATACTTCTACTTAGATTGAACTCCACAAAATATAGTCAAATTGTTAAATTAGATAATTAATTAAAATACAATTTACAAACTGGGAATATTTAAGCTCCAGTGACAAATTCTCATGGTTTACACCTAAAATCACAGACTACAAAACCTAAATAAACAGTTTTTATTTTCAAATTGATGTAATGATTAGGGAAATGAATTTGTGGTATTGTTCATGAAAAAATTTATTCATAGGAGTATTGGTCTATTATTTTTGATGGAGCAACTAGTGCAGAAGATGAGATTGTTTAAGTCGTACTACTGTATATTGAATGATAGTTTCTATACAATTTTTTGTATCTAAAATAATTGAAGATAATATTTTTGTAAATCTGTAAATGGTTTTTAAATTATGAGAGGTGTTTTTTAATAATAACAACAGCTGGAATGTTGTATAGCCATTGGGTTTATTATTAGTCGGATTTGTAATGTTTTCTAAAGTTCTGTAAACGAAATTATGGTTTCAAAACTCTACCGTGGGTTTACAAACAGTTGGATGAATGCTATAGCTTTCTATAGAGATTCTTGAAGTACGTGTATCATAACAACAATGTTTTCAGTTTTCTGTTATCGCATTAATACATCAGCAGTAGAAGATAAGCCACTTCAGCGCACTTTGACCTTTGACCTTTTTTTTGGGGGGGGGGGCGTGTATTATGTCACGTTTTTTTTCGAATATCACATTCGATGTTACATATTATGACACATGTTGTTAAACCTTTTAAATGCAACCTTAGTTGATATCAATATTTCAATACATGTCTAGTATTACGTCACCTTTTATGTCACGATCTATAACATTTGCGATAAAACAAGACGTAGTATGTGATATGTGACATAAAACGTAACATAATACATATACTGCTCTACCAAAAAATGGGGTCAAACGTCAAAGTGCATTGAAGACGCTCATCTTCTACTGTCAACTCTTACACGTCTTTATGTTATGTAACGAAGTTTGCTGTCCTTTGTGTACACGTCAAATATCCGGGTTTTTATTAATAACCTCTCATAAATTTAAAATCCTTTTATTAATCTCTTATTGTAAATTTGTATATAAACATCTGTGTGCTTGTGTTGTTCCATCTCAGTGAATTTCAAATTACGCTCTAACTATTGGTGCAGATAGAAAAACGTTGAAAAGATAGTATAGATTTATTTTTCATGACAATACAAAAAAAAATAGCATAAAATTACATCAGCAACTGTTGAAACATACGTAAAAATGTGAGAACTGGAGTATTATTAAGAGTGATATAGTTAATATGACATGAACAATACTGATGATGGTTTTGTTATACCTGTTTAACAATGGAAATACGGCGATTGATACCGCCGTTATCGATCTCAAAGAGAATCGTGTGATATAGGACTGCTTTTAATGTTCACAAAGATCTGTTTTTTATTTACGATTATTAATTTCCAATACATTATAATGCACGAACTGATTCTAACTTCCCTACATCGAAGATCCATTATGATTTTCGGTATAATTATTTCAAAATGACGGGCTGACTGGTCTGAAGTAACAAAATCAAATTTCTAAAAGGCTAAAATCATTCAGAGTAAAACAAACAAGCTTGCAACTGTAGAAAATTATATATATCGTATTTTAAAGTCCTCCAAAACTTGTTTTCTGAAGAATATATATTCCCAACATATCCTCTTTGTCTGAGTGTATCCGTATTTCATTACTCTTTACAGGTACTGAAGCAAAAAGTTTCTACAAATTCTCAACAGTTATGACTCATTTACATCCCTCTGTTAGTTAGTTCTGTCTTTTCCTTTCTTTTTTCTCCCGGCGAATCATAAATATTTATTTTGAAGATTATGTATCTTTCTGGACAGTATACTAATAGCTTATCGTCGCTTAAGATGCAAAAGCCGTAACCCACACTTTGGTCGAAATGATTTATTAGCCATTGGGTTATATACTTATGCACCTGCAAAATATGGAAAGCCATAATTGCTTTGTTTCAGTGAATTTTAACGAAAACAAAAAACTCGCTTCCTGTGTATTTTACTGCAACATCTCGTAAATCACACAACCATCTAGTTTGTGTGGGATTTGAGGTATTGCAGTTCTTAGCAAAACCTGATAACCCACATACACACGGTACGCATGTGGCTTACAAGCACAAGCTTTTGAATCGCATATTTGTATTACTTAACCCAAATGTTTCTAACCTTAAAATTATTTCGTAAATACCGCATTACTGAAATGCAAAATTTGTGCAAATTAAAATGAACATGGATAATATTAGTCTTGTTACCAATTGGTATGTTTTTGTTAAAAACTTAACGATTTAATTATGCATCAAGTTTAGTTTTACAATGTGCTCATATCCACACATTGAACAAAGTCTTTGGTTATAACCTTTGTTTTAAATTCACAATAATAAGCATTTCTCTACAAATATATTCAAACGATTTTAAGCAACATGTTTGTTTCAGATGAAACGTCTGCTTCTAATGTAAATGTTGCGCAAAATCGAGAATGTTCAAGTTCTAATCCTATTTTTCCGCATATAGTTATAATTTATCTGACTGTCAACCAAGCTATAGCCCATAATACTAATGTATACAAACCTGATGATATAGTGGTTGAAATATCTGGACATGACGAGGTTTTCGAAATTTTAACGGACAGTATCGCAACCAGCACTGAAGAAATATCAAAATAAGCAACGAAAAAAGAACAATACGAAATTTCAGAATCATGCGAAATATTAGAGTTGAATATCTATGAAAATACTATCGATGAAGAAAATATAGGAAGTTTGGAACATGGAGAAGTTTCCGAAATTTTAAAGGACAGCAACGCAGCCAGCATAAGTGAAGGAATATCGGAAGGATCACCGAAAAAAGAACAAAATCAAATGAAGAATTAGATTTGAATATCAATGAAAATAATAATAATGAACAACATGTAAAAAGTGTATCCAGTGATATTAAAGGCACACAAACGGGTAAAATAAGAAAGAGAAAACCGGAGAGACAATCTTGGAAAAGAGAAGCAAACAAAAGACTACGAGAAAACGCTAAAGTGTATCTTGGTCTCAAGCATGAAAAAAAAAATGGAACTATGCTGGTATTCAAATCAGTGTATGAAAAGTAAATTACGTGCTTGTTTCAACATTTTAGAAGATACGAGAAAAGAAATATTTAACAAATTTTGGAAAATGACATGAGAACAACGGAAATTTTTTGTGGCTAATAATATTACACGCACACCTGTCAAAAGAAGGTATACAAAAAATGAAATATCATCCAGAAATTGTTCAATGTTTTATACTTTACCAATTGATGGTCAAAAGAAAAATTTATGTAAAAAATTATTTCTATCTACTTTATGCTTGGGTGAATTTCAAATAAGTTTATGGGTTAAGAAAGCTAAACACAATATTCACGAGAAAACAGGAACGAGACGAGCACTACACAAAATAAATGATGACAAGCAGTTTTTAAATATATTTTTAAATGAGCTATCAAAACTGCCATCCCATTACTGCCGTAAAAGCTCAAGCTAGTTATATTTAGACCAGACTGTTTGATCTATTGCAGCTTTGTATAGAGAGTATCTGTTGAAGTGCAAAAATGAAAGCAAGCAGGCTATGAGTAGAAGAACATTTGACGAGTTATTACATAAGAAAGGAACTATTTATGGGTTACGACCTTTTGCATCTTCAGCGACGTTATAGCTTTTAGTTAACACCATACATATTTGGCGCCCAACGTGGGGCCAACGACGTAATTTCAGTCTTCGTTACCTTGGAAAATCAGAGTTTCCAAAAAAATAAATCGTTCTGTTATGTCGTGGTGTCGTAATATGTGTTTTGATATAGTCAACTGGTTTAGTTCCTCATAACTATGATAATTAAAATTATATATGCCACAAGGAAACAGTTTCAGAATCTGAATCAGATCGTTTAGCTACATCCGTCTAATTGGTTCCTTTCGAATAAATATCAAACGAGGAATTTAAGATTGACCTCAAAATATTTTTAATATGCGTTTGATTTACTCTGACCAAAGGTTTTTTGTCACTTCAGACATAGATTAGCCCGTCAATTTATCGCATCCTTTCTTACAGTTGTTACTTGGATGTAGGGATCCTTAAACGTTATGTAGAGCTAGAGTTTGTTACTTATAAAATTTAGGCTATTCTGGAAAGATTGTTTCTTAAGATGGTTGACAAGTTAATTGTATATTGTTTTGCTTGATGCAATGTTTATAATTTCCATGTGAATTCTTGGCTGTGATCCAGTAAAGTATATGTGGAATGTGGTTACTTCCCTCCATGTCTTAGTGCTTAAGATCTATATTAAAGTTGAAATGTGCTTAAGAACTCATTCTGCGCTTACCACTCAAGGTACAAAAGGCAAAAAGGAGAACTAAAGTTTATTGTTGTCATTTCTATAATTCAAACATGTAAAGATATATACCTAATGTGACTATACACTGCTTAAAATAATTGAACAATATTTTCACGTAGTACCAACTAAAAATTAAAGTAATCCCTAAAGGTCACTAGGTTGATATGTATATCCTCCAACTGCACAAATAACTTCTTCATTTGGTAACTTTTATGGATGTGCTGGCAAGTGTCCATTATTTAGCAGTGTAGGTATTTAAATATATAAGCCATATTTGGAATAAAACAATTAATACAGTGCAATAAACATTGTATATATTTATTACTGAATAAAAAGAAGAATTGGTAGTTAAAAATTGCTCAGCGGTATTTATATAAGTATTTAAACAACGAAGTATTTACTATTTCTTAAGTGTTATAACTATTTTCTTGCCAGTGACTATTGATTTTTTGACTTTGTTAGCTATTTTTAATAAAAAACTTTATAATTTTGTAGTAAAGAGGAAGAATATTGTCCAAAAAATGGACAAAACAAAAAAAAAACATTAATAATTTTAGATTCCCTTTGTTTCGTCAATAGACAAGTTAATGTTTTTGTTTTTCCTATAAGAAATTTCAAAATGAATATAAAATGATGTAATGAATGAATATTTAAAAAAGAAACAACAAAAAAATTTTTTCAAGATTTAAATTAAGCTTTTTTAATCTCTGACAAAGAGTATTGCATACTTTTATTAAATTTTTCTCATTATTGGTGTTAAGACCACATTTGTATCATTACTGTAATTAATGGTCATTGCAGAATTTCTGCAGGTATTGATAAATAGGACGAAAAAGAGTACAGGCCAATTAACGCCATAGATAATTCCGCCCTGTATGAAACTTAGTCATTTACCATAAATGTCTGTGTGATATGATTTAGTCCAGTCACAAATTGCACTTTCCACTTCAATACCCTACATTTTGGGCAGTATAAGTCCTTGTTTTTTGGTGTAGTCTCAAATGTTCGGCTAAGGTCAAAAGATAAATTACATTTTGATGTGAAATGTCACCTTTCATATAAAATCTCTTGTTCCATGTCACAATTTGACACGGAAAAAGTGAAATGTGACGTTTCTGATTGAAATTGCGGCTGTTAATGATCAATTTCGATCTGTCAACTTTACAACTTAATCTTTTTCGTAAGACATTAATTTTACATAGTACTGAGACTTCTTTTTTAATAAGACTAGATCCTTTATTCTTAGCCTCCTTCTGAGCCATTCGTATAGCGTTGAGCTGCCACTGTTTTGGTGATCTGCGCACTAGTCTCCCTGTGTTTGGCTCTAAACCCATCTTGTATATATTTTTTCTGGCATCCTGTGAAAATTATCTTTTCAAAATCGTTTGCTTGGTCTATTCCAGTTCATCACATCCTGTACTTTCGAGTTTCTCTCGGATATCCTGTCTTTTTATGTTATTCGTAAGTGCTGGATTTTATTTTATCCGTACGTGAATAGGGCGGTATGAACTGATTTTGCTTTGAGCTTGCATCATAGGAGTATTCAAATCTGTTTAATTTACGGTTTCCACATTTTGCTTCTGGAAAATGGTATTCTGTCAACAGTTTTACATCTTCTGCTTGGATATCAGATTTACCCAACAGGGTTTGGATTTAACAGTGCAGATTCTGGAGCCATTTACAATTCTTTGCTATAGTTATGCGTGAAATATGAACAAACAACGCTTGGAAAAGCTAGAGAGATTTGAAATGAAGAATCTGAAGAATAAAATGAAGGAAACGAGGAAAAAAAACATTAGTATAACTCATATTTTATAAGGGAAATTTAAAATATTTTACTCTAGGCAAGTCATCTGGTTCCAGCATTTGATGTGAATGGTAAGACATATGTGATATTAAATAAAATCCGTACCGGATGGAATGGATGTACTGACACACATGCGGGTTGGGATGTGGGTTTGTATTATGATTTCGGCCATGAAAGACAATACAATACACTATTTGTGAATGCCCTCCGAGCATATTCAGGACCATGGAGTGGACGTTCTTTTGAATACTTTTCGAGTATTCGAATCTGAATATGTTTCGAGTTCTCAACACAGACTGGCTTTATTCATGAAACAGTATGGTTACCAACCGTTACAGACCAATAATACCAACTATTCAATATAATATTTTCGGATACTCCAACAGTCTGAACCCAACTCAACCGATAGTTCTGTATGACAGCCTCAAAAAATAGAAAACAAGCGCTTACTGATTAATTATCATAGGGTAGGGCAATAAACTAGTAAATAATTCTTGTTTATTAGCGATTATAGACCATAGGATATTATATAGAGAGAAAAATATGCATGTATTTTCTTCCTATATTCTTTTTTTGAAACTTCGAATGACAAATACGAATCTGTCATCAGTTTTTTTAATCTGTTGCAGTTTTTGTTAACTAATAATCATTAGGTCCGCAAAAGACTAAAGACTTCATGTTTTTTATTTGGATTCAATATTTACATTAATATTAAAGAAAAAATATTACAGAATCTTCATAGTATAACATCGGTATGTAAAACTTGGGTATCATTTTTTATTTATTTGTTTTTTTTACAGATTCTCTACCTTTAGCTATAATTAGCTTCTTTTATTTGTTAAAGACAATTAGATCATACATAAAACATACATTTTTCAATATCTATTAGTAATCATAAAGAAAAATGATATAATAACATAGTAAATACAAAAAATATTGAGAATAAAAGAAACAACAATACTGCTCTTAAATTTTTAATTTCAATTTTTCATTTTAAGTTTGTTAGAGTACATGACATTGTATACTTCAGTATCCTTTTGCCCAACTATTTCCCAAAGCAATGTTCTAAACCTTTACTGTGTCTTTTATCATTATGTAAATCATTGTCACGGTATCACGCCAAATTTAAAATCGATATTAAATTAAAAAAAATGTAAGGCACTTGATGGCCTTTGCCAGCTATAATAGGGGTAGTTATTGTTTACAGTGTATTATTGTGTACAGTGCTATATTTCAGAAGAAATATTAAAAAATATAGTTGTAGCAACACCGTAACACTGAAATTTAAAGAAATAACACTCAAAGAAGTTTACACTAACAACGGAAAGTGAGTGCTGGGGCTGGGGTAGTGACGGTTTCTGGAGCACCTGTATCTTTATCGTCAAGCGTACTCTTATAACCACGAACAAATTCAGCTTTCCAAAAGTTTTCCCGTTGTTAATTGTTAATTTTTCACAATACACAATAGTTGAAAACGACTATTATGAAAACCAAACTAATTGTTGTTTTTGCTCGACGTTTTGTCAAATGCATTATGTCAAATGTCATCCATTAAATGAAGATGTCAAAACTGAGAAAATTAAATCTCACAATAGCGCGATCTATCGAAGGAGCTTAATGTCAAATCATCTTCGTATATTCTTATTCAACCTCTTACAAAGAAATGTCAGATAATAATTTAAATATGAATTTCTTACAAATAAACATAATATATGTTGCAAAAATGTCAAAGAATAGCTACCCCTTGCTAGTGTCCATGAGGATGGCTGGTTAAATCAAATGTCCTCTTCTAGATAAGTTAAATATATATTTATTTTTGTGCAATAATGTTATTTTAAAAAAAATATGTGATAGTAATGTGGAATTTTATTATTAAAAAAAGTTTTATCTAAAATGTATAGTTTATAAAATAGTTTCTACAGTGCCACATAAATTTTAAAACACAGAACAGTTTGACTCTTTAGAAATAAGTATATAAGGGTCAAAATTATGTTTCGAAGGTCTTGTGACATCAAATTGCTCAAAATATACCTAGTGTGTACTTTAAAAGACGAAAATAAAATAAAAAAAACAACACATTATTTGTAGTATATTTCCACGATTTTTATTTATCTTCTAATAAGTTCGGCAATAAAATTGTTTTGAAAATTCGTCTTCTTAGTTCTTTACCATGTTTTTGTTATATCTGTCTATTTGTTTGTGTTTACTTAGTATTCAAGTCAACGTTTACCATATTCGTCCAAAATATTACAAGCTTTATGTCACCTGTCTAGCTGTGTCGTTCACTTTTTGGTTTTCCTTTTAAAATTGTTTGTATAGTTTGTATTAACCTTTCTGGAACCGTGCTACAAAAACTTACGCTTCAGGTAATTATGGTACCCCACTAAAATACTTTAATAAGTCATTTAAAATATACATTATTGTTTGGGAAGTTATACAATGAAGCACTAGTAACTAAAATAATTTGTTTTTATTATTAAAAAAATATACATTGTTTTTATTTTTACCTTTAACTAAAATCTTTAAATTCATTATTTTTACAGTCAGGGCATACAAATTTTTTACTTCTCGATGTATGTTGCAAATTGGTTTTCTGCATATACTACATGATATTTTATTCTTTCTATCCCGTGCTCTAGCACAAAAGCTGTGCATCTTCGATTTGTATAATGTTGAGTTCCTCTAGCAGGGTTTTCTGATACTGTGGCATTACTGTTAGAAAGAAATACATCTATCGCGGTTTTTACAGTTTTGTGAAAATTATTGCTATTCTGTTTCCGGTTTAGAACGTTTAGGAGTGCAAGTTCTTGTGCCAAGTTTTGTAAAAAAATCCTTCGCCTACTTCGGTCATTACTTTTCCAATCGGGAAATTTAGGCATTGAGTGTAGCCATATCAATAATTTCCATAAAAATCCTAAATGGCCATCTCTACCTGAACGAACACATGTATATTCTCTGGTTATTTTATCTCCGGTGTCACCGGACTCTTTGGTTTTATTTTAGTGTAAAATAATTTCAGGCTTACGTTTTGCTTTTTCATCAGAGGATATTTCGTTGCTGTGAAACTGTGTCGATAAAAGAATAATTGCTTTCTTTTTGTAGGTACATAGTACACTAATGTGAGATCATTGGAAAATCCATTCCATGTTTTCCATTCATATCCAGATTTCGATTTTAGTATTTCGGCAATTGACTCAAAAGTAGATTTTTCGTTTTCAAGGACTGTAATTTCAACTAGAACTATTTCTTGCTCTTCGATATTGTCCGTACTTTCTGATTCACTATCATTAAGCTCGCATTCATCGTCACTATTGTCACTTTCTTCTAAAATTCTATGTAATTCCTCTTCAGTATAATATTTACGTCGAGCCATTTTGGCATTACGTTGAAGCAGAGCAAAGTAAAGACTAATAGTAATCTAAAAATAGAATATTGTTTATGTATTTAGCTGACCGACGACACGAATATACATATATGATTTCAATACATATGTAGGAAACGGAGGTACCTACCCCAAGTAATTAATTTCAATTTTATTATAACACTGAAATTAAATCTAATAATTTTTATATAAAAAAAGGATTTAGTAATGTATTTTCTAAGATTACCTGGAGGAACAAAAAAAATAAAAATATTTTAAAAAGTTGTAATAACAAAAATGAATCTGGGGTACTTAAAATACCCCGCACGGTCACGGAAAGGTTAATAATTGGTTAAAATTGTTAAGCAATTTTTCTATGCAAGATTATATTGCAGTGAGAAAGCCTAAGGTTCAGCTTTATAAAATAACTACCATATCGAAAATCTCATCATTCAGTTTTAATCATTGTTTGTTATATCAATGTTCCTGGCTTTCTCCCATCTTTGATCTACCTCCATGTCCACTTCACTCAGGCTGTGACATAAGGATTAATCTGAGTGGATTGTTCTGTTCAGCTATGTTCATGTATCACATCTGATACTTGTTTGAGTTTAATATGTATTTATAGTTGTTTTGTTGCTCAAGAATTTCTCTTCAGTCGTCTCTATCCATCGCCTTCCTCTGCCAAGCACGTATTCCCATATTTTTCATGACTTCATCGATGTTATCAAGGAACCTTGGTCTGGGTTTTCCTGTTCTTCTTTGGCCAATGGGTCTATCAAGGAGCGTTTTTCGAGCTGGATCATTTTGTTCAATCCGCATTACATGCCCTATTCACCTTGGACGTCCTATCTTAATATGTTTTACATAACATGTTTTCATTACTTTTTGTGAGAGTCCTGGTCTCTGAAGCATATGTTAGGACTGGGCGCATTATTGTTTTGTAAAGTTTTATTTTTGTATTTCTCGATATAATTGTGGATTTAAGAAGATTGAGCCCAAAATAGCATCTGTTGGCCGTGCAAATTCTGCGGTAGTATTATTTTCAGTGTTAAGGAGCACTCTCAGGTATACAAATTCGTTCACTGCTTCGATCACGTCGTTTTCCATAACAATTGGTCGTAGGATTTGTGGTTGCGTGCTTATTTTCATATACTTCGGTTTGTTGGCGTTTATTAATAAATCCATTTTTGTATCTGATTCTTTTAATGCTACATACGCCTCTCGTACAACGTTTTCCGTTCTCCCAACAATATTGATACCATCAGCATAGACAAGGATTTGCACTGATTTATTATATATTTTACCAATAGTTGTGATATGTGACTTACGTATTACTTTTTCTAACGCCAGATTAAAGAGGGGGTCTCCCTGGGGCAGCCCATTATTTGTTTTAGAAGGTTCAGACAGTTCCCCTAAATTCGTACTCTACATTAAACTTTTTCAAGAGTTAGTTTTGTTAACAAAACAAAATACATTGCAGGATTTTCAAAAAATAGTAAATCCTTTCATCTGCTTTGAAGATAGTCCATGTTTTGTATCCGTATGTTAACATCTGTAAAATAATTGTTTACAATGTTGTTCAATTTGTTTTCTGACTTAATTTTCTCTCTCTGTCTCTTATGACATTTCTCCTGTGACACAGTTCTCATTGTTCACAAGGTAATCTAAATAGGTAGATTTTGTCTACTTCTCCAAAGCTTTGTGGTGATCTTTTTTAACGATATTCACTGTTAAATACTTTTGAACATAACCCTATTCCTTGTAGCTTCCTTCTAGAGCCACTGTATGACGTAAAAATCCTAATATTTGGCTACATTTTGGAAAAGTTCTTAATTGTGGATTAATAGGGAAATTTCATTTTTTTGTATATATTTGTTTTCATTTTTCCCGTTCACCATCATTTTAAAGTTAGGTTAGGTTATTTATTCTCATAGACATATTATACCATCAATTTTTCTAAGTGTTTTCATCTCTGCTGTTATAACATCCTTTTTGTCCTCTTTGTGTCAGGTCGTGTTTCTGCCGCGTCTGTCATTATTGGTCTGATGACTGTTTTGTATATTTTACCTTTCATTTTTTTCCCGATACTTTTATTTCTCCATATTGTTTCATTTAGGCAAGCTGCGGCTCTTCTTACTCGATTTTCGTAGCTAGGTAATGTGGTACCAAGATATTTAAACTACATCACTTATTCTATTATCTGACTTTCCAGCTCCAATTTACATCTTAGTAAATTTGCTGTTGTAACCATGCATTTTGTCTTTTTGGGTGTTAACATGTTTGCTAACATGTTAAATTTTCTGGGAGTTATATTAAATTTGGCACGGCATACGTCGTAAATCATCTTCACTCTAGAGAGAGTAGTATTGCGTCTCTAACCTCGTCGACCTTCCCCAATTTTTTCATTGAAGTCACCTAAAATATATATATATAATTTCGTGTTTATTCTTCTTCTTCAAGTGCCCTGTCCGTTGTGAACATTGGCTATTAACATGGCAATTCTGATCTTGTTTGCGGCGCTTCTGAATAGTTCGACCGATGTGAGCCCGAACCACTTCCTCAGATTTTGGAGCCACGAATGTCTTCTCCTGCCTGGCCCTCGCTTACTGTCTATTTTTCCCTGGACAATCAATTGCAGTAGACGGTACTTATCGTGTCTCAATATGTGGCCTAGATATTCAAGCTTTCTTTGTTTAATTGTATTCACGATTTCTTTCTCCTTTCCGATTCTTTGGATTACCTCTATGTTGGTGACATGTTCGGTCCAGGATATACGAAGAATGCGTCGGTACACCCACATTTCGAATGTTTCTAGTTTTCTCGTGAGTGTCTCCGTCAGCGTCCAGGCCTCCACACCATACAGTAAGATCAGAAAAATGTAGCATTTAACTAGACGTAGTTTTAGGGGAAGAGACAAATCCCTGCTTATGAGGAGCTTTTTCATATTGCTAAATGCTGCTCTAGCTCGTTCTATTCTCGCCTTAATTTCTGCGGCCTGTTCCCATTTTGCATTTACGTTGGTGCCAAGGTACACATAAGATTCTACATGGTCAATTAGTATGTTACTTATCCGTAACTGTCGAGCAGGCTGTTGCTTCCTGCTTATCAGCATCCACTTTGTCTTCTTGAAGTTGAGGCTCAGGCCGTATTCCTCACTAACTGAATAAACTCTTTCCATTACCTGCTGTAATTCGTCTATGGTACTGACAAGGATCACCGTGTCGTCGGCATATCTTATATTGTTCGTTAACTCGCCGTTTATTTGTATGCCCTCATTTGCATTTTCCATATATTTGTTACATATTTCTTCGGAATAAATATTGAATAGGAGTGGGGATAATATACACCCCTGACGGACACCTCTTTTGATCTGCACACTTTCAGTGAGTTCGTTGCCAATTTTTGCTCTTGCTGTTTGACCCCAGTATAGGTTTGCCACAATTCGAATGTCCTTGTCGTCAATACCTGTCGTTCGCAGAATATCTATCAATTGTTCATTATTGACATTGTCAAATGCTTTTCTAAAATCCACAAAGCACAAATACACGTCCTTATCAACGTCTCTACACCGCTGTAGAAGCACCTGGAAAGCGAAAATTGCTTCTCTAGTTCCAAGTGCTTCCCGAAAGCCAAACTGCATCTATCAATATTTGACTCACATTTATCATATATTCTTCTATGAATGATCTTAGTGAACGCTTTAGTGACATGATTGATCAAGCTTATAAGCCGGTAGTCATCACAGATCTGGGCATTTGGTTTCTTCAGGATTGTAATAAATGTTGACTGCAGCCAGTTCTCCGGGATTTTGCCGCTATTATATATGTTGTTAAAATGTTGTTTACATAGGATCCTTAATATTTCGCAGGGTACATTGTCCGGACCTGCTGACTTATTGTTTTTTAGTGCTGCAATGGCATCTTCTATCTCCGATTTAAGGATTGAAGGTCCTGTTTCTCCTTCTCCATATAGGTGATCATCAGTCCTGTCAGATGCAAATAATTTTTCTATGTATGATTTCCATGTTTCTAAGATCGTTGATGGCTCCGAGATAAGATTTCCATTGCCATATTTTATGCTGTTGGGTGACTTATTGAATTTCCTCTTGTTTGTCATTGATTTTATTTTTTTGTGCATATTGTAACTGTCGTATTTTCGTTCGTATTGTTCTATTTCCCTGCATTCGTTGGAAAACCATTTTTCTTTGGCTTCTCAAATTTTCGTTCTTATGATTTTGTGGATCTGCTGGTATTTTTCTGCATTTTTATTCTTGAATTTACGTCTTTCAACCATCATATCCATTATCTCATCAGACATCCATTCTTTCTTCTTCTGTCTGTCACGCTTTAATAGAGTCGCGCATGTTGTTTGGATTGCTTCCCTCGATTTATCCCATCTCTCTATTATGTCCGACGTGTTCTCGTTAATGTCGTTTATTTTCTTTCCTAGTTGTTCTTGTACTTTTATTTCGGTTTCTGGGTTAGTGAGTTTCTTAATATCAATTGTGTTTAAATTAGATCTTTTCTCGAGCCGTTTTACTCTCATGACCATTCTGCATACCACCAGATTGTGGTCCGTAGGAACATCGGCACCTGGGTACGTTTTTGATGATTTTATCATGTTTTTATATCTTGTTGGTACTGCTATATAATCTATCTGATTCCTTATGATGTTGTCAGGTGAGTCAGCGGGGGATTTCCATGTGTAAAGTCGACGTTTGGGGAGCTTGAAGAGTGTATTACTTAACAGCAGGTTATATTCCTGGCAGAAGCATATAAGTCTATCACCTCTATCGTTTCTCTCTCCTAGGCCGAAGTTACGTATTTATTAAGTTTCTCTAAGATGTCTTGGATCTGATCATACAACTTCTCGACTTCATCGTCATATTTTCTATCTGCAGTCGGGGCATAGATTTGAAGTATGTAGTTCCTGGAACTACAATTAAGAAAAGCTAAAATATACCATAGCGTCTGCTATTTCAAACCATTACATTTATTTTTCTTGCGTTTGATCCTGAGTGCCATAAATGAATCACTATTTTTCGTAATTTCCTCAATATAAAATCTATCTTATTTGAATCATTAAAGGTCCTAACATTTGTAATTATATTCAATTTCAAAGTTATTGCTTCATATAAGTCGTCTACGAATATTTATCTGCTCAATATATGTTAAAGAACATCGGAGGCACAATAGATCATAGCTATATACGTAATCTCACGTGGAGCTAGCTGGTTTTAACAAATGTTTATTTTTGCTTTATTTTCTGAATACCTAGCGTATATTGGAAGCAACTAAAGATGTTTGCGCGATAATATCCTTACAGAAAATGCTAAAAGACACATCTTAGTATAAAATATCAATGTAACTGTACAAATTGTCGTTGTAGAAGTGCGTGTTGCGCCAGATGAGTTTGTTTGGTTAAGACAATGATTTCTGAAGTGCCTTTTTTGTGAGAAGTGTGATTTTCACCTTCCAGAATGTTATTTATATGTGGAGGATATATGAATCAAAATGCTAAATAACAGATTATATGTACAGATATATATTATTTTACAGATTAATGTACAGTGTGCCATGTTGAAATTGTAAAGCCAGATATGGCAGTGCAGTCGAAACCAATAAACTATATATATATCTAACTTCCTTGTGTTTTTATTTATTTCCTAAAGCGTATAATGATACAGGACTCGAATTACTCTGACAACATATAAAAAAGGTGTAGAAAAAACATCCGTAAAAATTGCCAAATTGATGGACTTACATAGTGGAAAAACT